>NC_054832.1:23857265-24510598 GCF_018345385.1 Vulpes lagopus | reverse complement strand
ATAGAGACAAGATAGTATTTCAAAGGAAGGCCTTGAAATTACCCATTCCTGACTAAGAAAATAAATCAGAAGCAATCCTGTGTAGAATGGCAGATAATAATGCTGTTCTCATAGACTGAGAGAAGAGGTGGCGGACCTTATCCCTTCCCAATTCCCTTTTTTCACCCCTTCAAAAATCAGATGAGTTCTGGCTAATGACACTGGATTATGTTATCTTAGCAAGTAGTTGCCTCCATTGTAGTCACTGTGTTTAATGTGATATATTTTCAAAAGAAATCAGTACAGCCCCTGGCATGGTGTGTGTTTTATTGATTTAGAAAATGTACTGGAATCCAAATCAAAATTAGTTGTTACATAGTGAGAATAGTAATGGGCTAGAGATGTCTTAAGCACTATCCTCATAGGAGTAATGAAATATATAGAACCCTAAATTTGGGGGCACATAGCAATGTCTTCTGGAAATCCATTCTCACCATTTCTGTGTAACATTGTATTGGAGATCCTAACCAGTCCAAAGAGAAAAAAAAAAAACTAATAAAAATGACTTTATTCACAGAAAATATGATTGTATATGTGTAAAATCCCAAGAGATTTGCAGAAAAATCTAGAACTAGTAAGTGGATTTACCAAAGATCAAAGGACAGAGAAAGTATACTGAGAAATTATTTGTATTTTTACTAAATATACACAATTAGATAATGTTTAGGTGAAGGACATTCTCAATGAAAATTACAAAACATTACAAAAAAGAAATTAAAGAGGAACTAAATAGTGAAAAGTTTTATTAGCTACATGAATTGGAGAACACAATAATATTAATTCCATTATCCACATATGATCTTTATATTTAACAAAATAACAATTAAAATAATAATGAGTTTTTTGGTTGAAAAAACTTTTGCAGGCTGGTACAAAATTAATATGAAAATGCAATGGAGAGCAGCCCGGGTGGCTCAGCAGTTTAGCGCCGCCTTCAGTCCGGGGTGTGATCCTGGAGACCCGGGATCAAGTCCCATGTTGGGTTCCCATGTCCTCCCTGCATGGAGCCTGCTTCTCCCTCTGCCTATCTCTCTGCCTCTCCCTCTCTCTCTTGTGTTTCTCATGAATGAATAAATAAAATCTTAAAAAAAAAAAAAAAAGAAAATGCAATGGAACTAGAATAGCCAAAATAATTAGGAAAAAGAAGAGCAAAGTTGGTACTTAGACTAAATATAATAAATATATTTAGTTATATCAGTAAAGTGAAATATAACTTAGTGATAACAATAAAATACCATTGATACATAAAACAAAGATGAATCTCAACTGTATTCTGAGCTAAAGAAGCCAAATACAAAATAGTACAAACTGTATTATTTTATTTAAATTAAATGATACAATATGATTCCACCTTAAATCTTAGAACAAGCAAAACTAAAATGTAGGGACAGAAATAATGAAAGTATGTCCCTGGGGACTGACCACAATGAGACACAAGATATTTGGGGAGAAAGGAAATGTATGCATGAGTATACTACTGTTATAACTTTTGAACTATATGTTTAAAATTGCTGAATATTGTTTTATGCAAATTATACTTCAAAGTTTATTTAAAATAAATAGACAATAAAATAAATGGTTGAAACTATACTACTGTGTAAGCAACAGAATCATTGGTTAAGTTTTGTGAAATAACGGAATTACTGAATGAGTATTAATGAAAGTGACAAGTTATTAAATGGATGTTATTAAAGCCATTTATGATGCTTGAAATTTATTTGAAATATCAACTAGTGTCAATTTTCTTTTTTTTTCAATTTTCAACTAGAAATATGATTTAGCACTTTAACAATCCTTCCTCCTATTATTGAAATCCCTAACCTCACAATCATGCAGTGTGTATTTACACAAAATATTTTTTTCTAGAGAATGATATTTTATAAAAAATAGAAATATAATGAAATAGAATAGAGAAAGGATACTACTACTCTCCCTCATCTCTGCGTAAACAAAAATTATTTTGGTATATTTCCTTCAAATCATTTTACGCCTATATGTATATTGTTTTCTAAAGTTACAATTATTGTGTTCTATTTGAAGTTTTAATATTTTTTTCAAGACTCTCATATGTCATATAAATAAATGTGTCTTCTAAAATGACCTTTACTGGATAAATAACGTTCCATGGAATGGATATATCATATTAAGATTCTCTTAATTTTTAAACTTTAAGCTGTATGCTTAAAAGAAAACATTTTCTTAGACATTTTAATGGCAGTGGTTATGACCTATCTCCCATATAATTTGAAATATGAATTTGAAATCAATCTATATAGGTTTACTCTCTACAAAGTGTAAGAAATTAGTCATCAGATGGTACAAACCAAAGATGGTATCGAAAACATGTCTGAGAGTATGAGAACTTAAAAAATTCTAAATGTTGCAAATTGGGGGAGACATGATTACAATGTATGTATAATTTAAAAAGATAAAAAACATATTTTACCTTGCATAAAGAAAGGCCATTTGCATAGTATTGTGGGATTCTCAGATTGCAATACAGAACATGTATTGGTCATTTCAGATTCTCTCCTCTGGGATTTTGAAACCTAAAGGAGTGTTAGAAAAGCATGGAGCTAGCTAGAAGTCGCTTTGATCTCTGCCACAGCAGCAACAGGTGGACCAGGCAAATTCTTTGCTGTGGTTCTTGCTGCCTTGCCTTGCAGAGCTTGTTTGGAGCCTGCCTGCTTCCTAAGCCTCGGTTCAGTCTGATATCCTTCCAATAAATCCGTTTTTGGCTTAAGCTGGTTAGATTCACTTTCTGGCAGGTACACTCGAATATCTCTTTACTAGATTACATTTTTAGGAAGTAGAAAATACATTTTATTTGTCATTTTGTTTCCAGTGATCCAATATAGGCATAATGCCTAATGCATGGCTTAATCTCCATAAATATTTGGTGGGTATAAATATTGAAGTATGTAAGACTGGTATGCCTGGAACTTTTTTTGTGGAGCTGTAAATTCCCCTGTTTGATTGTAGTGTGAGTGCATTAAGAGGAATAATGGGATAAATAATTTGAATTGTAGGAAATAATCACAATGTGTACAGATTTAAAAGCCGGATTGAGAATTTTGTGTTTGATTTACTGGCAAGGTTATGAGATGATTGTTATTTTTAAAGAAATACATCAGCAACTAAAATTAAAATAAAAATACATCAAAAGAAGTGTATAGTATGAATTTGAGAGAGATTTTTCATGAGGAAAATAACAGTTTTGGTTACTGTGTTTTTTTCTCTTTTTTGGGGGGTGGGGTTACTGTTCTTCAATTAGATATCTCAACACACTGGAGAGAGAGAGAGAGAGAGAGAGAGAGTCAGGATTAGCACTAAGACATTTGGAAGTGTGTATCACAATGTAATCTAGAGTTTAGGATGAGCAAACTATAGACTGTCCATTGGAATGACTTCCACATGTGTATCCATACAAGAAAAAAAAAGTCATCCATTATTTTAGTGAGAAGTAATAAGAAATGGAGTTAGAGTGTGATGTATTTCTAAGCTGCGTATCTGACATAGCCCTTCTCTTGATAAGTAGGATTTAATGTTTTCACAAGATGCACAATAAAATTCAGTGTCTTAACATTACCAATTCATTGCCCCACCAAGCCTGTGTGTACACAATAATCTACTTTGAGTTCTAATACCAAACTATTTTGATAGGTGGGACTATTTGGAGTGTCTTAAGTGAATTTCCTGGTCAATTTCATTTAAAATGTTCAGTTTAGGGATCCCTGGGTGGCGCAGCGGTTTGGCGCCTGCCTTTGGCCCAGGGCGCGATCCTGGAGACCCGGGATCAAATCCCACATCGGGCTCCCGGTGCATGGAGCCTGCTTCTCCCTCTGCCTGTGTCTCTGCCTCTCTCTCTCTCTCTCTCTCTCTCTCTCTATCTCTGTGACTATCGTAAATAAATAAAAAAAAAAAATTTAAAAAAAAATAAAATAAAATAAAATGTTCAGTTTATAGGCTTAGATTTGTTCAGAGTGTTTCTTTCCTATTTTCTACTGGCTATATGATCAGCAGTGATGTCTACTCTTTCATTCCTGATATTTTTGAGACACCTCCCACCTTTCATCCGCAAGTTACCTAAGGATTGTTTATGTTTTGGTATTTTACACATATCTCTCTGTTATTGATTTCTAGTTGAAATTTGTTATAGTCTGAGGACAAATTTTGTATGATTTCTATTCTTTTCAGTTTCTTAGACTCCACTTTTTGCTTTTGTTGAGCATAGAGATCAAACAAAAGTGAAACTTTACATTTTTCTCAGGTTTTTTCTACCCACACTCTTCCTTGGCCATGTATGGTGGCTTTTTAAATTCTCAAGTATACACAGGCACCTTTGAATGCCCCTCATGCCCTGTAGAAACTTGCTCCTAAGCTTTTCTTCCAAGGCTCAAGGCTGTTTCTTAAATGTCACAAGTATAATCTTTTGCCCCAGATTGACTATGGGCGTTTTGTTTGCCTTACGATGTTTTTGAACAGGTCCTGCTGCTTTTCCACCCTGGGTGAGTTCTCAGTTAGGCGGAATAGGGACACATATCTTTTATCATTGCTACAGGTGGCTCCCAGATAATTTAGAGCAGACAAGCACAATAATCTATAAAAATGGTTGGCTCTTCTTCCTCTGGGTCCATTGACCAGGGTCACACCATTAGAGGGGAACAGAGACTGCTGCCTTCAAGACTGCTGTGTCAAGCTATGGAGAGTTGAGGGCAAAGAAAATGAAAAGTACTGCTAAATTTTCCTACCATTTTTATGGTGCTTTTTTTTTTTTTTCAATCAGCATTTGCTCGGTTGCTGCAAACCCTTGACTGCTTTCCAGAGTTCTGAATAATTTGGCTCATTTAAAGTGATTATTGACATGGTTGGAATAAAATAAAAGTTTCTCCAGCTATTGTGTGTGTGTATGTGTGTATGTATTCTTTGAACACTTCAGTGGTTTTATCTTCCATTAGTTATTTGTTCATCAAACCTGAAATGAATGTGTCTTATTCAATCTAAGCTGCTTTCCACCATAAGTTCTTATAAGTTTATTTAGAAAACTTTTTCCTGAACAACTGGTGCACCCTGTATGTCTATTTTTAGATCATTTAGATCTTTGGTTTTCCTTCTTCCCTAGGTTTCATCTTAGGCATTACTTCACAGATGGGCAGAGAAGACAAATAAATGAACAGATGACACTTATGAAACTACTGGGGGAAAACATGTATGTTATCCAAAAGCAAAATGAAGTTACTAGGGTCTTATCACTGCTAGAGATCTGTCTCTTTAGGATATCACCATGTTTGTCAATCTTATGTTCGTATTTCACATTATTTCCTTCTGTGAAGATTATAAACATTTATCAATGTTCATGTCTTTCTTAGCTCCTTTATTTTATATGATTCATTTGGTGATGCGACAGTTTTCAAATCCAAATTGGAAAGTAACTTCTTCTGGCATTCTGGTTATAGTTATAAACATCAAATTCAAAACATATGATTAGTGAAGTCATGGCATATGCACACTTAACATAAAATTCAACCATATATGCCATGCCAACTTAAAGACTTCTCTACCAGTTTTCTATTTCATTTGTTTTTTATTTCTTAAACTATTCTGGTTATTCCTTCTATTCTAATTCTGTATGTTTTATAATTCAGGTTTATTTTTCTATTGATGAAGTATTAAAAAAATTTCCAATGTTTTAGTGTCTGTGTTAAGGTTAGTTAGTATTGTACATTTCAAAATAATCTTTGTATACCTTCAAAAATGTTTTATAATTTTATATAGTATAAGGACTTTCTAACAGTGTTTTCCCAATTTCTTCCATTTATCCCTGCTACTATTGTTGTTGTTCATTTAATTTTTGTATATGCACTAAAAATATAACACATTGTTACTATTTTTTTATTTAAATGACCAGGGGGGATTAAGATAAGAATTTTTTTCTTTTCTATTTCTAATACTTTTCATTTATGTCTGTAGATCTGAGTATCTGACCTGCATCATATTTCTTCTTGAACATTTCTCACAGACTAGATAAACTGGCAATGATTTTTTCATTTTCATCTGAGAAAGTCTTTTTTCCTTGTTTCAGCACTTTTTTTTCTTATGACTTTATTGAGTTATAATTGAACTGCATGTATTTAGAGTGTACACTTGGTCAATTTTTACATATGTCTGTATTTATGAAACTATCACCACATTCTTATCTCTTAATTTATAGCTTATAGCTTTCATTTCCCTCTTTTTGATTTCTTTACTTGCAGTTTATTTGTAAAGAAACCAAATTGTTTACTCTAGAATTTTTCTCAATGAATTGCCTTTTGTTGATTGTAGTATTTAACATATTGCCTTGTTTTCTTTATTTTTTTAATTGATAGTTAAATCTAGATGTTTTATTGGATTCAGTCCTGATGTTTTTGAGAGCATAGGCAAGGCTACTTTATAATCTTCCTTTTATACAGCAGGTTTTACCTTGAGTTGGCATTCTCCTTCATATTTGACAAATATTTATCCTAGGCACAAATTTCTGGGAGAATAGGATTTTTTTTCTTAGAATTTTATAGTTTCATCCTATATTCTACTTGTTTGCATAGTTTTGATGAGAAGTCTGCTGTAATTTTTGACATTTTTGTTCTCTATAAGGAATGTGTCTGTTTTCTTCTTACAGTTTTAAAGGGTTTCTCTGACTTTTCCAGTAGTTTGAATATAATATACATAGATGTTTTTTGTTTGTTGTTGTTTTGGGGTGTGCGTTTTATATTACTTAGTGTTCTTTAATCTAGGATCTGTGGTTTGGAGTCTGTCACAAATATTTGAAAATTCCCATTTTTCTTCAAATATCTCTTCTGTCATCTTTTTTTCTTTGTTAAGTGACATATGTGTTCCTTTTACTATTATCCTACTGCTTAGATGCTTTGCTATGTTTTCATTTTTTTCTCTTTGCATCTCAGTTTGTGTAATTTCTCTTGACTTGTCTTCAAGTATACTGATTCTTTTGTTGACTGTGTCATCTACTGATTTTTGTTACTGTGTTTTATTTCTAATATCTTCATTTGATTCTTAGACTTTTTCTCTCTTTGTTGAAACTACCTGAGTACTCATGTGATCTAATTTTTTCATTAGAAACTTTCACATGAAAAAAATAAATAAAAAATAAAAAAATAAAATAAAAAAAGAAACTTTCACATGTCAAATATAGTTACATGAAATTTCCTGTCTGATAGTTACAACATCTTTTAATTTTTGAAGTGAGTTTTCATGCTTGTTTTGTCTCTTGAAACTGTAAAAAACATTTTTGTGTGCCTCATTGGTGAAAGTTGGACAAGTTGCATAGAACATAAGATACTGAGGCAAATGATTTTTAAGATTTACTTTTTCAAGGTGTTCAATGTTTACTTTTCTATTAATATACTCAGTTGTTGAACTTGTTTTGAAATCTTATTTCTGTGGTCACCCTGGGTGCACCAGAGGCTTCAAATTCTTCTGGTAATAGCTGTGTTTATGGAGTGTCCTAATTTGTTAGAAGGTTTGTCTGAATGCCTGACTTTTGTTTGGCTCTGGGCCTAGGGTCTTTTGTGCTGAACCCTAGAAAAAATCAGTTTCTTGCAGCCTTCCCAACTGTTTTACACTTTTATTTTGCTGGACCTTGTTAGCACAGTAATAGGGGTGGATGATAGAAATATTTGATTGTACTACCTTAGCCTCAATCTTAGGCAGGCAATGAGAACCTAAGTCTTAGGAGTTTGGTGTGTACAAGTGCTCCTATTCCCCCTCAGGTATAATACTAAGTCTAGCATATATTCTTGCCCATACCTAAGGTGTTAAGTTTTCTTTCTTTCTTTCTTTTTTTTTTTTTCCATTTCTTATTTCCTCTCTCCTAGAAGCAATGGGTTTCTATCAGTGCCCTGAGGTTGCAGTTTTTAACTGTTCCTTTTGCAGATTAAGTCTTTTGTTCCAGAGGAGTATAGGGAAGATGAGTCTGTGTGAGGTGTCAGCTGTAGCAGCCATTACCCTACAGTCCCCATAGGAGTTTTCTTAGAATTTTGCTTGATCTGTTAGTATTTAGTAGGATTCCAGAAGGAAAAGCCCACAAGAGGGTATTAATCTCCATATGTCTGCATCTGTAATGGGCCTCACAGGCTCATGCTAGCCCACACTTGGCCCTTAGCAATTAGTTAAAAATTACTAAGCTGACTCATTTTACTGGCTTATATGACATTTAGGTACTTCTGTCCTAGATAAGCAAATGCCTGAATCCTGTCTCTACCTTCAGTCACTTGTTGCTCTCCAGATTTTAGGTTAGTTGTTTGTCCTGTAATCTCCATTCCCTCATGTAAAGTAGTTCTAGATTTCCAGCTTTTTTTCTTGTTGTGTATAAACCATATTCCACAGCTCTCAACATCTCTGAGCTGAAACTGAAAGTGTCCTCTAAGACTGTTTTGAACCTAAATTTTATAGGAAGCTTTGTGATGGAGTTGAAACTGTTTATATTTTAGAATCCACATAGTTGATTCAAATTCTGACTCTTCCTGCTACATATTCATGTAGGCTAATCAACTCTAGGTTGATGACCTCTGATCAACACCAAAAGGAAACTGATCCTAACCTTGTAGAGCCATTGAGAGACATAAATGACAACAAGCAGTATGAAGAATCTGGTACAGAGAAAGCACCCATTATATAATTGTTTCCTTCTCTTTCTTGCTATGGCAAAATCTTAACTTTACATCATTTATGTGCCTGAGTGTTCTAACTAAATACTGCATTTTCTACAATTACAAATGTTTTTGTATTTAGATTAGACTGATTAACTTATTGCACAGTTTTTGGAACATAAAAATTTTGCTGAAGAAATATTCTCATCCAGTTCTGTTTAAAGCTATGGAGTAGGTGGTGCTTAGGAAAAGATTTACCAGATGTATTTTAGGTATAAAAAGCTCCTGCAAGAAGACCATAGCATTAAATAGTTGGGAAAATCATGTACAGAAGAGTGAACCATTACCTCTCTAAGTAACTTTTCCTGTTTGGAGACCTTCAGGAAATGAGGAGATAACACAGGTTTTGTTGTTAGAAAACTTTTGTTTTTATCTTGATTTCTCTAACTTGTATGAATTTAGACATATTAGTTAATCTCTCTGTGGCTTCAGTTTTTGTTTTTCCTGTTGTTGCCTTATAGAATTTTGGGAACTAGAAATATAATTAATGTAAAGTTTCTGGCACATAGAAATACTTAATAAATATAATTCTTAATTTTATATAAAATCTTGTCCTGAGTAAATCATATTCTTTTAGTAGAAAAGACTTTCCATATTTAAAAAAAATGCTCTATGCACAAAGGAGCTTTCTATTTACAGAATTTAGGAAAACATACATGTTTTGATCCATAGAAAATAGGTTCTGTGAAGAATGTGAATTCTATTCAAATCTTGTTTCCTGGGCCAACCGTCGGGGTGATAAAACAATTATGCTGAAAACTTATAACAGCCAATTTTGAAAACATAAACAAATATGCCTGTGTTTATATCTAAATTTTAAATAAAGCATTGAATTTAAAATCATATACAGTAGCTAGAAGTTTGTATCAAATAGATCTCCAGAATTTTATTAGCTAAAGTTCTAGCTAATAAAGACATGAAAAAAACTGCCAAAATATTCACTTTTTAAAAAATGGAAAGAGGAAGGGAAAGAAGAAATGTTTTGAACGTATGGAATATTTATATCACAGACTATGAAGTAGTTCTAGAGAATATTGAGCTGGTTTATTCTGTGTCCCCAGACAGAAAAACTATTAGCATTTTTGAGACATTGTATTTCAATTATTTAATAAAAAATATTAATTTATCCCCTATCTATCAGTTCAAAACTCAATATTAAAAATTCTATTGCTAGGGTGCCTAGGTGTTTCAGTCAGTTAAGCGTTTGCCTTCAGCCCAGATCATGATCCCAGGGTCCTGGGATTGAGGCCCTCAGCTTCTGCTGAGCAGGGAGCCTGCTTCTCCCTCTCCCTTTCCCTCTGCCTACCACTCTTCTGCTTGTTTTCTCTCTCTCTCTCTGTCAAATAAATAAATAAAGTCTCTAAAAATAATTCTGTTGCTTTGACAAAAAACTTCCTTTTGGATCCTTCACGTATAACTTCTTTTATTAAAATATTTCATTTCTTTAGATTGATTATGACATGAATTCCAAAATTTTCTGGAGTTTATATTCAAAATAATTTATTACAAGGATTTTTTTAAACTTAAACCTTGTCATTTTTTTGAATAATTTCTAGTTTTTGCCATCTTTTTATTTTTTTTTCATTTTCTAAACTTTAGTTGTTGTTTTTAGGTATATTAAAACATTTATATTTGAGAAAGAAATAAAAGCAGTTTTATCCAGAGAAGAAGAAAAATAATTACTAAACATTTGCTTAAACATTTATAAATTGCAGAGTGTTTTCTCTGTACTTATTCTAGGTGATTCTCAAAGCAGTTCTAGCAATGGATAAATAATTTTTTCTAAGACCACATAACTAATAAATGGAAGAACTACTTATTCTAAGAAAGAATTCAAATCTTAGCTCTGTCCACTAAATGTATCTACTCTGCCTTCCATAACTCTTTATATTTTCCCACTCCATATTGGATTTTAAAATTTAATCTTGCTCTGAAAACAAATATTTAACTTTTTACTTATCTTTGATTTTCAAAGTTTTGGTCATGATAGTTTTTCTTTGCTGCTAATATTGCTACATACTTTTCCAGAGTATTACTATTCATCCCAAAATCATCAAGGTAATATAAATTAAAACTTTTACCTCCAAAATATTTGAACAGAATCTTATTGATAAAACTCTTGGTTTTTATTTGTATTAAACATTCGTTAGCAGAGTGCTCCTACTATAAAAATCTTTTAGCCAGTTTTGTATTCTTTTAATTTGCCACATATAAATATGGCCCATCCCTCCCTCCCTTCTTCCCTCTTTCCTCCATTTTTCCCTTTTTTGTCAAACAATATAACATTCATGTTTTCATACAGTATGACTTCAGTGTTCTATTCTGTAGAATAGGCACCTAGTAAATCAATTACTTAGCATCGATATCACATTAGGGGAGTTTTGTGTTAGGGGAGTGAGGGAATATGGAGTTCCAATCCATGATGAGAAATAAATTCTAAGAAGAAAATTGTTTATAAGTAAAAATGTATGTCTTATATAGATATTCATTTTTGAAAGCTAATGTTTCATTTATTTATAATAAATATTGCTGAAATTAAAATGGACTTATTAGGGAAAATAAAGCAGCAGGGCCAACTTGGTTTACTTTATAGAGCTTCAAACACAAAATTATGATTTAAACAACAAGCATAGACTTCAGCCCAACCACAATATCACTTAAGTAACCCCAATCCTCTCTCTATAGGATTCACATAATGAAAATATGTGATTTTATTTTAATTGATAGTAAAATAGCACACATTTCATTAGATTTCTGTGAAATTCATAATTTTACTTCATACTGTTATGCATAACACTATCATAGATTTATCTTAAAAGATAAGTGGCATAGTTTCAGAGAGTTATTTGGAAATCTAATGGCCTATTCTAATTTTACTCGTGAGTGCATTGTTCTCATTCTCAGAAATGAATCTTTAAAAGAAACATATGTTCAACATTTCCTTTAGGAAAGGATGACAGCTAAATGTCTGAAAGAGGAAAGAGTGGATCAAAGAGGAAATAGAGAAAGATGTACTTAGTTGTTAAATAAAAGGCTCGCCATGAAATTTATCTGGAAAGCTCTCAAGGATAGACAGTCTAAAGAGGAGTTAATTAAAATAAATGTAAGCATCAACTACCTAATTGTGATCATTTTCCTCCTGTATCTACTTGATCTCACTTTAATCCTAACAATCTAAATATAAAATAATGATCAGGTTGAGCAATTGCTTTGCCAAGCTAATCCGTCAATGACATAGAAACCAAGGGATCTGGAAGGGATTTTTGTTTTTGTAAAATAGATTGCTTCTTTACTTTTTAACCTGAAGTATAAATTGGACATTGACCCAACTCATTTTTATTTGGGAGATGAGTTTTCATATCTTTGCAGTGTTACCTAGGAAACCATATCCTTGCTACATTTAGACACCTGCATGATTGCTCTATGTATATTATCTCAGGTCACTTGTGAGGCAAATCAGAGAAAGTCGTCTAACCAAATAAGCTTCTGATAAATGGAATGATTGCAAAATATTTGAGGTTTTGTGTTAAGTATTTTTATATTATTCAGAAAAAGAAAAACTACCTTTTTCCAGTATAAGTTTTTACATCAAAATTTGCCCCAAATAATACTTATTGACTATATTTCTAACTTTATTATCAAAGCACTATGACTAAAATTGGTGACATTGTTGTTGACTATAATGTTGATGCCAATTATGAAAAAGCCTAATTTGTTCTAATTTATAGGTTGAAGTCAATAATAATTTTTAAGAAATACTCTTGAATAAGATTTTGATAGTTTTAACATAAGCAAGGGAACTAAATCCTTAAGAAAAATTTAATTATAAAGGAATATAAATTTTATCTCAGAAATAGTTATTGTATTGTAAAACTATGTAGTGTTTTCTTACTTATCTCTCTAACTTGCTTCATCTCTAGGAATATTCATTCCAGTAAATCATACCATGATTCAGTTAAATAGTACATCTTGTCAGTTGTATCCCAATAGATTCACACTTACTCAACTCCACAAAAGAATCACATTCAAGTTACAGACAATTCATATTTTGGACTTTTCCAGTAGGATTTTATTTTATTTTTTTTTTTTATTTTTTTTTTCCAGTAGGATTTTAAAGGATATCCCTGCTTCTACTTTCCTAGTGTCTATTTCTACATAGCAGCAAGAATACTATTTTCAAAAGGAAAATTAGTACTCCATCACTCACCTAGGTTAAATCTTCTGCTTCTCATTGTACTTAATGTATAATCCAAACTCTTTATGTTGGCTTGCAAAATTCTGTTTGATTTGTCCCTGGCTATTTCTCTGAATGCATCTTTTATTATGTGCTATCTCACCCATCATACGTCAGCCATGCTGGGTATTGGGTGGTTCACACAAAAGCCAATTTTCATCAGGGTGGGGTGGTTTTCAATAGTGATAGTGTCTGTCTGGATTGGAGGTTATACTTTAGACCTGTTTTAGTTCTGGTAATAGGAAAAAAAGACTGAGGTGAAGATTTATTTGCAGATAATTTACCCAAGAGGCTATGGAAAGGATAATGGGGGAAAAGAGAGCAGTTTCAATAGAGATCTCATGCAGCTACTCAGATTAGTTGGGCCTTATTGATGCATGGATTAGACCTTTGTACCCAACCTGGACCAATCTTTGGATGCAGGGTTCTCCTTGAGGACAGGCTGAAAACTTGAGCAAGTTATTTATTTATTTATTTTTTTTGGAAAAGACCAATCTTATCTTTTAAGAATAGGTTCTCTGGTCTTCTGATTGTTTTCCCTCACCCATCCATCCTAGGAAAATTTAGAAGAAGATAGCGGAATTATAACCCTGGATACTGCAGCTGATCTCAGGGTTGCACCTTACTCATATCACTTTGCTCCCCTAATAATTTAATCTAGATTCTCACCTTTAGCTACCACCTCTGCATGCCTGATTGGGTTTAGTTACCATATACTTCTTAGGCTGGTTGCTGCTCTTGCCCATTTAGCATAAAAATTTTGTAGAACAATAACAGACACCCCAATGGATAATCCAGATTACCTATATATCAAATGTATTTCTTCCTGCCCCATATGTAACAACTTCCTTTTGCATATCAGACCAACATGATGGTTTCTCTTGGGTTTTTTTTTTTTTTTTTCCATAGAAACTGTACAGATTACCCGGTGGCAGATATGGCTTTGCTTTTAAATGGACTATTGCCCTTTCCTCTGGCAAAATTCCACCTCTGGTAACCAGAAGATCTCTACATATGAAACTTAATTGTGGCAACAGAAAGTAAAACCCCTAAGTGAGTCACTGAGATGTTGGTGAAAGAGTCCAGAGTTATGATTCTTGGTTCCCTGACCCATGTATTACTCATATTGTATACAATATATATTTTTTGTATTTTTTATTGGAGTTTGATTTGCCAACATACAGTATAGCACCCAGTGCTTATCCTGTCAAGTGCCCTCCTCAGTGCCCATCCCATCACCCAGTCAACCCATCCCCCCCACCCACCTCCCTTTCCACTACCCCTTGTTTGTTTCCCAGAGTTAGGAATCTCTCATGTTTTGTGACCCTCTCTGATTTTTCCCACTCATTTTCTCTCCTTTTCCCTACAATATGTCTTTCACTAATCTTGATTTAGGGTATATATTAAATCCCAAAGGGTGGTTGTTCATACTTATGAGGTACTATCTTCAAGCTGGAGTCTTAGGTAAACTTTCAAAAGTGTATTCCATTTCCTCATCGGGCCAGTGGTTGCCGAGTGTGTGGTGGGTGATGGAATGCATGTCATGATCATATCCTCACCAATACAGATCCTCTACTTGGTCTCATGTGATATAATGAGGGACCTCAGCAGATCACTACAGAAATCTATAGATAGTGATGCTAGCTGAAGTCCTATGAGAAAGAAAGACAAACCCATGTCCAGAATGTGAGTTAGTTCTAGTCATAATGAAAGGAACCTAATTGTGAAAGGAGCCTAGTATAAACACTTTGGCACTGAGTAGCTCACTGACATCTTCTAATAATGAATTTGTAACATGTTATATATTGGATTCTGTTGGATATTAGAGGCATTAGTAGTTATTATTAGTAGTTATATTAGCCTTAGTGAGTGGGACTAGCTCTATTACTGTCATCAGATTGCCACAGCACTGGAGTTGCTGAAGATAGGCTGACTGACCTGAATTTGTCAAGTCAAAACTTTATCAATTGGGAGATTGTTTTCAGGCCATTCTTGAGTGTGGTTTCCAGGGCCATGCCTGAGTATGGTTATAACATAGAAGAGTGCATCTTCAGTTTGCACGTACATGAACTGACTCATGTAAAACAATCTCATCCTTGTACTTCCTTCATCATCTGTTTTAAGTGCTCCCCTGCCACTCAAATACCACCCAGGAACCAGTTATGCCCTGAGGGAGAGGTGTTCGAATCACATGGGAGGACATTAGAGTCTCATTAAATAAACTTGCTTGTGCAGTTTATTTCTGCCCTATGGACCTAGCCATACCCTATACTTCATGTGATACTTCTGTCTTATGATGCATTGCTCCTGGGCCTCCTCAACCTTTTGACCTGCTACCTTGGTAAGTCTGACAAAACCTGTTCATGATAGGCATTCTTAATTAAAGGTCATTTGATATCTCTTAATCAGGTTTTGCATTTTTATTAGCTTACAGTAACATTTCACATGATGGCATGAACTTGCTATAGAAAATTAAGGCTTTACTGTATGATGATCCTTCTCGTACTTGCCATACTTTAAAACTGGTGTTATTTCTGCAGGGTCATATGGCCCAAGAAGAAGACCCAAGAAGGTCTGCTTGAATCACAACCTATTTCTTCTGTAGATACCTTTTCTGCTGTGGGTTCCTCTAAAACCTGTCAGCCTTCCAAATCATCTGGGAAATTGATCAAAGTGGTAATACCCAGTGTGGAATATGCTGCATCCAGAATACAAAATTTCTACCAAGTACTGTGCTTCGTTTGTACTTTTACGTGGTACAAGATGCAATCTATTGTCCTTTACTTTTGAGAAAAATATACCCTAGGGCATTGGCTAAATAAAAACGTAATTGGTATGATAAGTCCTATAACTTTTTTATTTCTCATCCTCTAGAACACATGGATCTTATCAAGTTCTCAAATATACTTGCTTTTTTTTTTTTTTTTTGCTTAGTTGGTTTGCATATTATGTCATTGATAAAGTGAACCAATTTAATAGTATTCACAGTATCTCAATGCTTTAGGTGCTCTGAAGTACTTTATGAGAGAGATGGAGTGAGTTAACATAGTCTTGTGGCATCTGATGTAAATGTGAACTGATTCTGGCCCTCTTTCACAGTAAAGTTTAAGGAGAATGCATTGACTAGATAAATTACTACATACCATGTACCTAAAACCATGCTTATATGCTTTCAAAAAGATACCTCCTCTTGAGGCATCTAGGTGGTTCAGTCGGTTAAATGTCTGTCTGCCTTCAATCCCAGGTCATGATCCTAGGGTCCTGGGATTGAGCCCTGCATGATATTCCTTGCTCAGTAGTGAGACTGCTTGTCCTTTTCCCTTTATCCCTCTCCCCTCTCATGCTCTGTCTCTCTCATATATATAAATAAAATCTTTAAAAAAAGAGAGACATACCTCCTTCTAGGAATATTGATATTATTTCTTAAATTTGATGCAGCTGACTGTCATTCTGTAGGACCCATCTCATTTTTCTAAGTGCTGGCATGAAGATATAATAGAGACCACAATCCTAGAATTCTTTAGATACTTAAAGGTGGCATTGACCTTCCCTATATCCTCTCACTATTTCTCTTAAATATATTTTACATTAATAAGTTGGCTGGGAGAATGGCTTTACTTACAAAAGGCTCTTAACTACATAGCTCAAGGAACCAACCTGGGGACTGGTTTACTGACTAGAATGTCCAGTTAAATTCTACACTCAAGGATTGGGTGGGAAAATGAAGAATTTGTGATAGTGAGTCTGTGAAGTTAGTTGATCTCATTATAGGCCAGACCTGGGCTATTTCTGTACTTACTACTTGGTCCCCATTCTAGCAAGGATTGTGATGCTTCAGGTACCATGTATATGCATCAACTAAGACTCTTCCCCTCAGTACTTTAGAGATTTATGTATTCCCCTACCTTCATGTATGATCCTGGATATTTTTGGAAACAGGCTAGGTGAGTTATTACTATTTACACAAACTGTGGCTTTTCAGTATCCTTCCTTCTGTATCTCCCCTGTAATCAAATAGTTCTGGCCTGAAAAACCAGCCCAGGACCAAAAAGTGGTCACAGCATATTTTTTTAATATTTTATTTATTTATCCATGAGAGACACAGCGAGAGAGACAGAGACATAGGCAGAGGGAGAAGCAGGCTCCCTGCAGGAAGCCCGATGCGGAACTCGATTCCAGGACCCCAGAATCTCGCCCTGGGCCAAAGGCAGATGCTCAACCGCTGAGCCACCCAGGCGTCTCAATCACAGCATAATTTTGCGAGTGACTATCCCAAGCCTCCCAATTGTGCCCTCTTAATTCATCTTGCTTGTTTAGTTTAGCCTGATTGTACAGATTAAGCCATCTCTCCTGCCCTATGTATCTTTTCCCCAGGGATCCCATATCTTACTCTAAAGCGGGATGCTAGCCTCTACCCTAGTTTTACTATGACATTGTTGCTTTTTTCAGTAATTGTAACCATCTTGTTTTTGACTATTAAGAATCATCACATGGTCCTCTTTCAGGGAACTCTCATTACCATTCCTATTGCTGTCTAGGAACCCAATTCTGTAATAGCTTTTCCAGCTGTCAGACCTGAACTCCAGAGTCTTATGGAGAAACCACTGCTTAGTTTCTCAGAAGTACATGCCTTATTGACTGAGTAATTGGGAGTGTCATTTAGGCTTCCTTTACAGTTGACTAGTGGTCTTCAGCCTTACATAATATCCATTCCAACATTCCATTTTGCTGAGCCTCTCAATTCCTTTTACACTGCTTGCATTGCAGTTATGGCTTTTATTTTTCATTTAATGAGGAACATTGACTTTTTCAGGCTTTAAACTGGATCCCACTAGGACAGCAAGATCTCCTGTATCCTTGACTGAGTTTTAAATACAAGTTTCTTAGGAGATTATTCCTAATTTTACCATCCTTCTCCTTTATTTGACTCCATGTCATGATAGTCTTGACAACATATTTTCTGCATCCACTCTCTTTTGGAGGCCCTGACTCCTGGTAGTACATCTGACAAGGCTGTATAGCTTTTAGTTACAGTGATTTTACTCCATTAGTAGGTCAAGTGCCATCCTCTCTGAGTTATGCTGACACTGAATACTGGTTATTGCTGTCATGGACAGAAGTGCAGAAGTGGAGGCTCTGTAGGACACATGTTATCTTTTCAGAAGCAACTGGTAGATTTTCTTCAAACAAGGTGCTTGTAAAATGTGGACATGGAGGTAGGCCAGAGGACTATGGTAAGTAATGAGAATTTCCAAGATCTGAGAAATTCTGTAGTCTCAGAGTTCAGAAAGTATATGGAGATTCCAGATGTTCATACATATTGGTGCATATGTCTCCATCCCAATTATAAGAATCCCATACCTACTTAATTAAGGCTTGGATCACGGTGTAATGGAATTGTTAGAGTGGGATTTCTTGTCTTCTCAGAAGCTGTGTTACCATTTTAACTAAGTGCTGATTTTTGAGCCTCAGCTTTCTGCTTTCTAGCTACAGGAAACAAAATTCTCCATTTATGTTGTCAAGAAGGCATGATGACTTTTAAATACATTGTCTTAAAATAATGAATTAATTCTTTTGATCTCTTTCTCTAACTCATTAATCACCCCTAGAAATACAATTATGTTTCTTGTAATTATTACTACCATGAACCTCTCAAATACCTAAGATATTGATGCATTCCTTTCACCCATATAACATTCCAGTTCACCATTGGTAAGAGTATTAACAACAGCACTGCTATATCATGCGGAGGTTATCAGTACTCCACCTATTCCAGTATTTGGAATCCTCATTGCCAACTGGCCAATGAATAATTCATCTCCACATTCCCATTTTTAGAGATTGCTTCTTTCTCCTGTAACCGTTTATCATTAGCCTGGTTCTGCAGAAAACTAAATCCTAAGGATACTGGGGAATATTCTAAAAAAAAAAAAAAAAAAAAAAAAAAAAAAAAAAAAAAGCCTTTAAGAAGTTGAAGAAAGCAGGACAGGGCAGAGGGAAAAGTTGACTTACAATGCAGTTGAAGTAAGATTCTTTTTTTTTTTTTTTTTTTTTTACTTGAAGTAAGATTCTTAACCAGTCACATGGGTTGATCTGAAGCTGGAGTACTTCTTCAGGGATATCCTGCATCAGATCTGAGGTGTAGGTGGTGGTCAGAGAGGCTTTGTACACTTGCATCAAATAGCCATTGGAGGTAAGTTACCCGTGGAGAGGAATAGTAATTTTGGGAGGGCAATTCTTTTTGCTTAATAGTAAGTCTTGCAGGGATTCAGCTATGACTCATCAGCAAACAACACTTTTAGTCTTGGGGGGAATATCTGGGTGGTGTGCCACAGTATTTTCAACAGGACTCATAGTAAAATAGTTCTACCACAATTATGCCCCATATACCCAGATCAGTACCCTTCTGTATTTCTTTCTTCCCCTCTTCCACATACAGAATCTTGCAGAATAAGTCTTGCCATTTTTCATGTAGAATATCAGAGAACTTGTGAATTCTGAAGACAGATTATTAAAAGATGAGAAAATGTAGTAGGGGTTACATTAAGATATCTTAATCTTTTATTCTAGCTCCCCAATCATAGAGGTCACACCTTTCCCATGGAAATGGAGAAATATGGTGTTAGCAAATAGATGTTGTCTGAAAAAAATGGAAGAATGGGGAATGGTATTCCATTTTACACTATGTGGTTTTTTGCATTAACAGTGGACTTAAACATAGTACATTAGAATCTTCTCTAGTGTATTTTAAAATATACTAATACCTAGGTCCATCACTAGCCAATTAAATCAGAATCTCTGAGAGTGGTGCTCAGCAACCTGGAGGTTGTAAATGGTTACTAATAATTCTAAAGTTCAGTCAGTATTGCAGTTTATTGGGCTTATTGGTTAAGCTTCCAATAAACTAATCTTACTGCTTTCCTTAGAAAAGACCAGTAATTCTATGTCTATATGTATACTTCTAGTCTGCTAATATCAACCACTGGTTCTTTGTATATCTTTCTGGAATCACTAAAAGACAGTTTTTATTTTGTCTTTGCTGGTCTACCACATGGATCAAGGATATAATGTTCCCTGATGAAAATGTGCTTTTTTTTCTATATTCTATCTTGAATTATCCCCAAACAGAAGTTATGCATTGAATCTAAATGACAGCATACAAATTCTACAAATATTTTAAGATTATTAATATTAAATAATTATGATAAACACTTATGTTGTTTCCATATCTTAGCTATTGTGAATAATAGTGCAATAAACATAAAGAGTGGAGATATTTCATCAAGATTTTTTTTTAAAGATTTCTTTATTTACTTTACAGAGAAAGAGAGAGCATGAGTGTTAGGGGAAGAGGGAGAAGGAGAGGGAGAGAGAATCTCCAGCAGACTCTATGCAGAGAGCAGAGCCAGACATGGGGTTCCATCTCAGGACCCTGAGATCATGATCTTCAAGGAAACCAAGTCTGACACTTAACCTACTGTGCCACCAGGTGACCCTTTCTTCAAGATTTGATTTTCTTTGGAGATTTATCCAGAAGTGAGACTGCTGGATTATATAACATCCTGTTTTCCTTAATGGCTGTACTGATTTACATTTCCACTAACAGTTCCTTTTTCTCCATTTTCTCACCAACACTTACCTTGGATTCTTTGATAGCTACCCTAACAGATCAGGTGACATCTATCTCATTGGGGATTGATTTCCTGATAATTAGTCATGTTGAACACCTTTTCATTTGCCTATTGGCCATTTGTATTAGTAAATAGATGTTGGAAAAAATGTCTAATTGGGTCCTTTTCCATTTTTTATTCATATTATTTTATTTTATTGCTATTGTATTGTAGGAGTTCCTTATATATTTTGAACTCTTTATCATATAAATGGTTTGCAAGTATTTTGTCTCATTCTGTAGGTTGCATTTTTACTATATGGATTGTTTTCTTTGCTGTGCAGAAACTTTTTGGTTTCATGTAGATCTACTAGTTTATTTTTGCTTTTTTTTGCCTGTGCTCTTGGTGTCATATTTTAGAAATCATTGGCATGACCTATATCAAGACACTTTTTCCCTAATTTTTTTCTACAAGGTTAATGGTTTAGGTCTTATGTTTAAGTGTTCAATCCATTCTGAGCTGATTATTTTTTTTTTTAATTTTAGATACTCCCACTGGTATATTATTGTGGTTTTAATTGGGTTTTATCTATTGGCCAGTAAATTTCAGCATTTTCATGAGTTTATTTTTCCATCCATAAATACAATTTTTGGTGAAGTATATGCTTATTTTTCTGTGCATTTATTTAAGTTGTTTGGTTGCTTATAACTGAAGTTTGAGAGTTCTTTACATATTCTGGATGTAACTCCTT
This sequence comes from Vulpes lagopus, assembly GCF_018345385.1. Classification (NCBI taxonomy): domain Eukaryota; kingdom Metazoa; phylum Chordata; class Mammalia; order Carnivora; family Canidae; genus Vulpes; species Vulpes lagopus. The sequence continues at coordinate 24,489,259 of NC_054832.1, read as the reverse complement.
TATTAGTTATGTGCCTTGCAATCATTTTTACATCTTCTAGAGTCTGTTTTACCTTTTGATATTCCTAATTGTGTGGTTTTAAAAAATCTATTTATTTGAAAGAGAGAGAGAGAGAGTGGAGGAGGGACAGAGGGAGAGAGGGGGAGAGAATCTCAAGTATGCTCCAAACTGAGTGCAGAGCCCTAAGATGGGGTTTGATCCCAGGACCCTGGGAACATGACCTGAGCTAAGATCAAGAGTTGCACATTTAACTGACTGAGCACCCAGGCACCTCCCTAATTGTGTTTTGTGAAGAGCAGGCATTTTAAATTTTGATGAAATCCCATTGACTAATTTTTGATCATAAATTATAAGGAAGTTCCAAGTCTCTCAAAAGTGTGAAAGTTATGTATATATTCCATTATATGGATATATGCATATCTGTTCTTAAAAATCAATATGCAAAAAATGACAGGATAGTATATTTTGAATAACTGAAGATTAAATCCAGAAATTTGGGATTTAAATATTGTTTTCAAAATCAGTTAAACTACATTAAGAGCATATTATAATTAAATAAAAAAATTTCATGATCATCTTAATCATCTTCAAAAACTACAAAGAAAGAGCTTTATCTTATCCTAGTGTTTACTAAAAATAAACATCACATATTCAGTTTGCCTCATGGCACTACTTACATTCATCATTGCACTGGAATTCTGAGAAGTGTAAACAGGGAAATATAAAATAAAATACAATCTATGTAGATTTAAAAGAAAAACATAAAACTTTTTAAATCTATAGACAACATAGTTGTGGACATTGAAAAATCAAATAATCTTCCAAGAGACTCTTAGAATTTAAGTATATATCAAGCAGATTTCTGAGGGGAAGAAAAGGAGCAATCAAAATCAATTTTTTTTTTTTTTTTTTTTTTTTTTTTTTTTTTTCAAAATCAATTTTAATTTTAGGTATTAGCAATTGACAATTAAAACTAAAAGTTTAAGGGGATCCCTGGGTGGCTCAGCAGTTTAGCACGTGCCTTGAGCCCAGGGAGTGATCCTGGAGTCCTGGATCCCTGCATGGAGCCTGCTTCTCCCTCTGCCTGTGCCTCTGCCTCTCTCTCTCTCTCTCTCTCTCTGTGTGTGTGTGTGTCTCTTATGAATAAATAAAATAAAATCTTAAAAAAATAAAAGTCTAAGAAAGGATTTAATTTACTATGGTATTGAAAATAAAGTCCTTAAGAACACACCTTTTGAAATATGCAAGTCATCTCTGCTGGAGACTGTACAATATCACTGAGGCAAATTAATATAGAAAGCTCAAATGGAAAGCTAAGCCTTGTTTGTATAATGGAAAACAATTTTTTAACACAATGTTAATTCTCCCCAAATCAATTCATAGACAAGACAATTCAAAGCAGTAGCACTGTTTTTCATAAATTAACATTATTCTAAAATTTTATCAAAATGCCAAATGCCCACCATAGCTAAGAAAATAGTGGTTAAAAAAAGATTGTTGGAAAAACTTACATGATGAGATATCAATAAATCATGAAGTCATAGCAATCGCTGATGGTGTAATATCAGGACAAACACAAATAGGTAAATGAGACAGAAAATAAAAATCTATAAATCATGCTGTGTCAGCTAGATATTGAAAAGTAAAAAAAGAACATTGACTTCTATCACATACTATAAACACAAATTAATTTGAAATATACTATGGACATAAAAATGAAATCTAAAGGAGTAATGTATCTAGGAAAAAATATAGAATATTTTATTCCCATTAAGTTGGCAACATTTTCTGAAACAGAACACTAAAAGCACTACTATCAAATAAAAGGGCAATAAACTGGACTGTATTGAAATTTAGAAATTAGTTACCTCAAATGTACCATTAAGAAAATGAAAAGGCAAGCCAAGGGAAGTTTTGACAGTATTGTCTGGCAAAGGCCTTGTGTCCTGAATATATAAAGATGTTTCATCATTAATACATTCAAACAACCCAATTTTTTAAAGAAATGGTCAATATATATGGAAAAAGTATTTTGTGAAAGACAGTATCTATGTAATTAATATGAAAAGCCATTCTACATTATCTGAGAGAACAGGAAAAAAACATATCGAACCATTAACAAAACCAAAAGGCAACCTACTGAATAGGAGAGAAGATATTTGTGAATGATATAATCAATAAGGGGTTAATATCCAAAATATATAAAAAAAAACTTATACAATTTAACACCCCAAAACCAAATCTAATTAAAACATGGACAGAAGACCTGAATAGACATTTTTCCAAAGAAGATACACACATGGCCAATAGACATATGAGAAGGTGCTCAATGTCACTCATCATCAGGGAAATGCAAATTAGAACTACAATGAGATACCACTTCATCCTTGTCAAAATAGCTAAAATCAAAAACACAAGGAACAGCAAGTGTTATAAGTATGTCTGGAGAAAAGGGAACTCTCATGTTGTGTTGATGAGAATGTAAATTGGTGCAGCCACTGTAGAAAACTGTGTTCCTGAAATATTTAAAAATAGAATTACTATATGATCCAGTAATTCCACTATAGGGTATTTAACCCAAACAATGAAAACACTAATTAAAAAGATATATGCACCCCTATGTTTATTTCAGCATTATTTACAATAGCCAAAATATGGAAGCAACTGAAGTATCCATCCATAGATTAATGGATAAAGAAAATATAGTATGCACACAATGTAATATTACTCATCCATTTAAAAAAATGAGATCTTGACATTTGCAACAACACTAGAAGAAATGCTAAGTGAAATAAGCCAATTGGAGAAAGACAAATTCAATGTGATTTCACTTATATGTGGAAGTTAAACAACACAAATGAACAAAGAAAAGGAGACAATAAACAGATTGCTGTTGTGGAAAACAAACTGGTAGTTACTAGAAGAGAGGTGGATCAGGGGATGGATGAAATAGATAAATGGGATTGTGAGTATTTGATGAGCACTGATGTATAGAATTGTTGAATCATTTTAAAAAAAAACATGTTAAATTCAGGATGAGATCCTAATATGCACACAAAAAAATCTAAAATTAAAGACTGACAGTAGCAATGGAGTAGAAGGTGGAGCAATCAGAATGTTCATACATTGTTGGTGGGACTGTGAATAAGTACAAACTCTTCAGAAAGTCTTGGGCAGTATATTTTGAAGCTAAGTTCATGACTTCACTATGTCTCAGAAATTGCACACTTTGATTTATACCCAAAGGGAAGTGCTGTTTTCTTCAAAAGATACACACAGATGTATCTTCAGGTTGAGAAATATTTATAAGATTTAATACCACAATACTAACATAATATCAAAAATTTTTTAAAAAATTTAAACTGTCTAGCTTCTAAGTTTTTGAGATTTTTTTTTGATCATTGTTGCTGCAATACATTTTGGTTAAAGTAATATAAATGAATTAATATTAAAAAAAAAAAAAGAATTTTTATCTTATAAAAGATAAATGAAAGATTAATTTAAAGCTATAGTATATATAGTTCCTTCTAACAATATTTTATTACTGATTTCTAATTAATTTCTGATTTTATTTTTTTCAATCATAAGTCACTTAGACTATCTTTATTGCAAATAAAAATTTAAATTTTTGTGTTTCGGTTGAACTATTGTGGTTTGTTTTTATTTAATATGATTAGTAGGTGTAGAAAAAAGTGATCCTCGATGCCTGGATGGCTCAGAGGTTGAGCATCTGCCTTCGGCTCAGGTCGTGATCCCAGGATCCTGAGATCAAGTCCCACATCAGCGCCCCAGAGGGAGTCTGCTTCTCCCTCTGCCTATGTCTCTGCCTCTCTCTGTGTCTCTCATGAATAAATAAATAAAATCTTTTAAAAAAGAAAAAAGAAAAAAGTGATCTCTTTCTTAGGTTATGAAGAAATTTTAAGGCTTTTAATGGGGTTAATTTTTAGAAATTACATCAAATACATAATTTTCTTTTATAGCTATAAAGTGCTCTCTTGGTGGATGTATGAGTATGCATATATCTTATTTGTATTATTCAAATCATCTTTTTATTATTTTGTATTTTATCATGTTATATTGTTTTTAATAAATTGGACAAATATTTTAACCCAACCTCAGTTAAACATTTTTGTATCTCTCCTTGTTTTGCTACTAAATTTGCTTTACATATATTTAAGGCTGTTTGCTTACATAATTTCATAGCTATTCTATATTCTTGGTGAATTGTATTTTTTTTAAGATTTTATTTATTCATGAGAGACAGAGAGAGAGGCAGAGACATAGACAGAAGGAGAATCAGGGAGCCCGGTGTGGGACTTGATCCCAGGACCCCTGATCACACCCTGAGCCAAAAGCAGATGCTCAACTACTGAGCCACCCAGGTGTCCTGGTGAATTGTACTGAATCCTTTATTCTGTGTCCTTTTGTCTAGGTCTTCCAAAAAGTATCATAAAGTACAATTAAATGTGTAAGGATTATGTTAAGGGAAATTCCTTGTTATAGGAAAAAAGAGAAAAAGCTGGAAAAGGGTGGAGAAAGGGTCCAATAATATTCACTTCAAATTTTGAGTGAAGAAAAGAGGGAGAATGTTGGGTGAAAGCATCCTAGACTGAGCAGTCTGGGGAAAATTCTGCAAATCCATTAGAGTCCTTGAACAAAAGGAAACTGACAAAGGGATCCTGACTCTCCCAAGAATTCATCTACTCTGGTGTATCAGATGCATTACAGTATGACATTGTTTCTGTGCATATGAGGTGATGGAATCTAATGTGGGAATACCCCTTGGTCATTTATATTACCTACAATAGTGTCAGCAAGGCATGTTCACATGACTTCCACATCTTTTTTTTTTAATTCTTTTTTAAAGATTTTATTTATTTATTCATAGAGACACACACAGAGAGAGAGAGAGAGAGAGAGAGAGGCAGAGACACAGGCAGAGGGAGAAGTAGGCTCCCTGCAGGGAGCCCAACGTGGGACTCAATCCCAGGACCCCAGGATCACAACTTGTGCCAAGGCAGATGCTCAACCACTGAACCACCCAGGTGCCCCAGGAATGGAGTATTTCTATAATACATGGATAGATTTTTATTTTGCTTTAGTAAGAAGAGTTTAGAATAATTCATGTAATGTGGGTATATAACTCTATTTGGCTCAGTAAGAATAAAATTATTTTACACTGTCATATTTTAAATCGATTAGAAACAGGAGTATCATTACCTTGACCTTCTCTTTAAATATGTCTTCCACCTAAAAAGAAAACTTAAAAAAAAAAAACTAGCATAGCTTTCTAAATATTTGCAAAGTTAATGAAGTGTACATTACAAAAACTGATCAATATTCTTAAAATTACTTTGAAAATACTCAAAACAATGAATGTAATCTTTATATCCACCTGATGCATGACTCCTTTGGTTTATAATATGACAAAGTACAGAGAACATAGCTTTTTCTTTTGTTCTGAATAACTGGAAAGTAATAGTGTCAGGTTGTCAGTCTGAAAATTGCACCCAGAAAGACTGCTACCACAGTGTAATTAAAAAGATTATTGTCATATTTTCTTTCTTTGTGTGTGGTCTTTACCATGAGTTTAGTTCTTGACATTTTGTGCCAGATAGCAATACTATTTTTGAATGTCATCTCCTAATAATTAAGATATATTGTCAAAAAAAAAAAAAAGATGTATTGTCAAATTACTTTTTAGTTTCTTTTGATACCAAGTGGATTTTCTCATTTCTGTTTATTTTCACTTTTCTCTTTGTGAAGGTAAACAACTCAATATAGTCTGTAGATTCCTTCTAATTTATTTAAAAAATATCAGAGACTGAAACACAGACTAAATATCAAAATATCTTGTCTTTACAAGATTAGAAGCCTTTCAATCTAATATAATTATTATAACTTTTGAAGATCAGTCTTATAGAATCTAGAAGGCATCAACAATACAAACAGTAAAAAAAAACTAGCTATGACAGCATAAAAAGACAAATACTTTATCCATTGATTCAAAAGAATACATTGAACATCCACTACATGCAATATGCAATGTGATTATTTGGGTAATAAAAATGACACATGACTCATATAATGGGACACAAAAATAATTGCAAAACATGATTTTGACTATAATTGCATATGTAATGGAAATCTCAAAGATTTAAAGAAGAGAAAATTTTGTATGCCAAAAAGGGCCACATTAATAGAGAAAATTTTATCAATCAGTAGAGGGGAAAATACTAAAACATTTTACATCTAATTTCTAATACTATGGAGTCTTAGAGCAGCAAAAACCCTGGAGTAAGATGCTTAAATTCGGGATAAATATTGAATAAAGCCAATTGACAATTTAACAGTTTCTTACTGTTATATCCAATTTAAAAAAACAGATAGAGACCTATTATTATGATTTTCTCTGTTAAATAATACTAGTTATAGAAAATGTAGTTTGTCTTGATGGTTTTTTATTTTTAGAACTTCTTTTTAAATTATGTTTTTTCTAATATTATCCCTAAGTATTAGATTTCTATTTTTTCTACTTATAATCAAAAGGAATAAGGGCAAATATACGCAAATATATAAAAATAAGAGGAGATTTGGCCATTTGCAACAACATGGATGAATCTAGAGGATATTGTGCTAAGTAAAATAAATCAAACTGAGAAATACAAATACCATATAATTTCACTCTTATAGGGAATCTTAAAAAAAACCAAAACACATAATAAACAAAAAGCATAATCAGACATAAATACAAAAAACAAACTAATGGTAAGGGAATGGACAAAATGGGTGAAAGGTAGTGGCAGTACAGGCTTTGAGTTAGGAATGAATAATTCATGGGAAGAAAGATATAACATAGGAAATATAGTCAATGATATAATAGCAATATATGGTGACAAATGGTAGTAGCATTTGTGAGCATAGGATGATGATGTATAGAAAAGTTGAATCACTATGTTGCACACCTGAAACTGATGTAACATGTGTCAAATATACTCAAAATTAAAAAAATAAAAATAAAACCAGGTGGCTCAATGGTTTAGCATTTGCCTTCAGCTCAGGGAATGATCCCCGGGGTCCGGGGATTGAGTCCCACATTGGGCTCCCTGTAGAGAGCTTGCTTTTCCCTCTGCCCTGTGTCTCTGTCCCTCTCTTTTAGTGTCTTTCATGAATGAATAAATAAAATCTTAAAAAACCTAATATTTTAGTTATAATAATAAATATAAATGTTAATATTTTGATTATGTTGTATTTTTGTTTATTTTTTATTGTTTTAGTATCGATTTGAAAATCCATTTTCTTGAATTCCTTGCTTAGTATCTTATTCTTTACTCAGGCATACTAAGCCATGTAATTTTACTATAATTCTTATCTTCTGAGTTTGTCAGAAATACTGAAATAAATTTAATCCATTACAATATGGAGATTCCTCAGAAAGTTAAAAATAGAACTACCCTATTATAAAATAACTGCACTATGTCTATTTACCCAAAGGAAACAAAAATACTGATTTGAAGGATACATGCACCTCAATGTTATAGCAGCAGTGTCAACAATAGCCAAATGATGGAAAGAATCCAAATGTCCATTGACTATGAATGGGCAAAGAAAAATATAAAAATATGGATTATTACTCAGCCATCGAAAAAGAATGAAATTGTGCCATTTGCAATGATGTGAATGAAGCTAGAGAGTATTATGCTAAGCAAAATACTAGCAAATATGTCAGTCCCAAAAATACATATACCATATGATTTCAATCAGTGTGGAATTTAAGAAACAAAACATGAACATAAGAGGAGAAATTAGGGGCATCTGGGTGGCTCAGCGGTTGAGCATCTGCCTTTGACTCAGGTCATGATTCCAGGGTCATGGGATCGAGTCCCACATTGGGCTCCCTGCGAGGAACCTGCTTCTCCCTCTGTCTATGTCTCTGCCTCTTTCTGTCTCTCATGAATAAATAAATAAAATTTAAAAAAAAATAAGAGGAGAAAAGAGAGAAAGGCAAACCAAGAAACAGACTCTTGAAGAAAATAAACAGGGTTGCTGTAGAGATGGTGAGCAGGGGGATGGGCTAAATGGGTGACGAGTATTAAGGAGGCTACTTGTTTTGATGAGCAATGGATGCTGTATGTCAGTGATGAACCACTAAATCCTACACATAAAACAAATATTACACTGTATATTAATTAACTGGAATTTAAATAAAAAGAAGAAAATAAAAATTAATCCATTGCTATCAATGACATGAGTCAGCTAAAGTGTTTCTTTTTTGTTTTAACCTTTTGAAACATCAATAAAATAAATTGACTCAACAAGGAGACTTTATCTCCTGTAAAATTGGAAAATAAAATGTATTAGCTCATATATATGCTAAAGAATTATTTGCAACAATGAATTTTAATTTCAAAGTTTCTGTACGCTGTGGCTTTTATAAAAATATAATTTCTACCTGATGATGCTCTTTAACACAGAGGGTTTTGTTTTGTTTTGTTTTTCTATTCTTTTTTTTTTTTTTTTTTTTTTTTTCTTTTCATCCTCAGTGGAAAAAAACTGAGAGCTTTTCCTCTCTGGTTAGGAACAAGACAAGGATGTCCACTCTCACCATTGTTATTTAATATAGTACTGGAAGTCCCAGACTCAGCAATCAGACAACAAAAAGAAATAAAAGGCATCCAAATTGGCAAGGAAGAAGTCAAACTTTCACTGTTTGCAGATGATATGAATGGCTACATAGAAAACCCAAATGGCTCCACCAAAAAAATTGCTAGAACTGATACATGAATTCAGTACCATTTTAACAAGCCATGCAATGGTCTGCTTGTGGAATGAGATCTCTCCCCATTCCTAATGGACCCGAGGTCCTACAAAAAGTTATGGATCAAGAAACGTGATGTTGCTAGAGTTTGTCCTGCTCTTCTGGGGGCGGGGGGGAGCCCGCAGTGCCAGGACAAGTTCCTGTTTGGGAAGGATGGATCTGCTGAAAGCGCATGTGGGGACTGGGGCTTGGTGAAGCAGATTAGGTTAGGAATATAAGCATTGAGCCACTAATTTTTAGAATTCCAGGCTTTTAAGTCACATTGTTTGTAAGATCTCACAAAATTTGGCCCCTCTTGCTTTCAAAACAAATATTATGGGGAACTGTCCTCCCCATTTATGGGCCCCCAGTGTAAAAATCCATTTTCTACCCTTCTCCACACCACTGGCTCCCTCTCCACCACAGGTGACCAGCATACTGTTTGTTCCCAGGCCATATTTTCACCCTTCCTAAGTGGCCTCTTCTCTACCTTTAGGTATAATTTGTTCTACCAGTCTTTGGGTTTCCCTAGGTTATTTATGCTGATGTGAGTTTTATCTAGTTGTATCCGTGAGGCATGACAAACTTAGGGTCCTCCTACTCTGCCATTTTCCAGTATATGATCCTTTTAATGTGTTGTTGAATTTGGTTTCTTGATATTTTATTTAAGATTTTTTTGCATTTATGTTCATTATGAATGTGGATTTGTAATTTTCTTTGCTTAGGGTTTTTTGTCTGGTTTTTGTATCAGGACAACACTGGCCTTGTAAAATTAGTTTGGAAGTATTCCTTTCTCTTCTGTTTTTTGGAAGAGTCTGAAAAGGATTTGTATTTATTTTTCTTTTAATGTTTGATGGAATTCAGCAGTGAAGATGACTGGTCCTGGACTTTTGTTGGGACTTTTGTTTGTTGGAACTCTTGTTTGTGATTGATTCAATTCCCTTATTAGTAATTGATTTGTTCAGATTTTTTATTGCATTTTATTTCGGTCTCAGAAGTTTGTATGTTTCAAGGAATTTATCCATTTCTTCTAGGTTGCCCAGTTTGTTAATTTTTCATAGCATAGTTGCCCACAGTAGTCTCTTATGATCTTTTTATTTCTATGGTATCATTTGTAACATCTTGTCTTCCATTTGTGATTTTATTTATTTGAATCTTTTTATTCTTGGTGAGTTTACTTAAAAATTTGTCAACTTAGTTTATCTTTTCAAAGAAGAAGCTCTTAATTTCATTGATCTTCTCTATTACGTTTTTCAGAATTTATTTCTGCTCTAATCTTTATTTCCTTCTTTGGAAATAAAGACATTTATTTGTTTTTATAAAGCCCATTTGGACATTGGGCTTTTTTCTTCTTTTTCTATTTTCTTGAGATATAAAAGTAGGTTGTTTATTTGGAATTTTTTTAAAAATTAGTTTATTCATTTATTTATTTAAGAGAAAGAGAGCATGAGTGGGGGTGAGGAGCAGAGGGAGAGGGACAAGCAGACTCCATGCTCAGCAAGAGTGACATGGGGCTTTATCTGACAGCCCAGAAATAATCACCTGAGCCAAAATCAAGAGTCAGACAATTAACTGACTGAGCCACCGAGATACCCCAGGTTTTTTTATTTTTCTTATTTCTTGAGGTAGGCATTTATCACTATGAGCTCTCTTAGAACTACTTTTCCTATATCTTACAAAGTTTGGGATATTATATGTCCATTTTCTTTTGTCTCAAAGTATTTTTCATTTTTTCTTTTGATTTCTTCTATGACCTATTGGTTGTTCACCAGCATTTGTTTAGTCTCCACATATTTGTGAATTACTAGTGTTATTTATGCAATTAATTTCTAATTTCATAGTATTGTGGTTGGAAAGTATGCTTAATATGATTTCAGTCCTCTTAGTTTATTGAGACTTGTTTTGTGGCCTAATATGATCTACCTGGGAAAATGTTCTAGGTGTTCTTGAGAAGATTATGTATTCTGTTGCTTTTGGATGGAATGTGTAGTATGTATCTGTTAAGAAGATGGATTTTTTTAAATTGATTTTTTAGTCTGTGTGATCTGTTCATTGATATAAATGGAGTATCAAATTCACCTACTATTATTGTATTACTGCCTATTTCTCCCTTTAGATTTGTTAATATTTGCTTTATACATTTAGGTGCTCTTATGGTAGATGCAAAAATATTTTAAAATGTTATATCCTCTTGTTTGACCCTTTTATCATTATGTAACACTTATCTTCATCTCTTACTATAGTCTTTCTTTTAAGATCTATTTTTTCTGGTAAGTACAGGTATTCCAGCATTCTTTTGATTTTCATTTGCATAGAGTAATCCCTTTCTTTTCAGTCTGCATGTTTCCTTACATCTAAAGTAAGTCCCTTGAAAGCAGCATGTAGAATGGGTTGTATTATTATTACTCATTCACCCATTCTATGTCTTGGAGAATTTGGTTCACTTATATTATTTATTTATTTATTTATTTATTTATTTATTTATTTATTTTTCCTCTCTTTTTTTTTAAATTAATTTTTATTGGTGTTCAATTTACCAACATACAGAAAAACACCCAGTGCTCATCCCGTCAACTGTCCACCTCAGTGCCCGTCACCCATTCCCCTCCAACACCCGCCCTCCTCCCCTTCCACCACCCCTAGTTCGTTTCCCCGAGTTAGGAGTCTTTATGTTCTGTCTCTCTTCCTGATATTTCCCAACATTTCTTTTCCCTTCCTTTATATTCCCTTTCACTATTATTCATATTCCCCAAATGAATGAGAACATACACTGTTTGTCCTTCTCCGATTGACTTATTTCACTCAGCATAATACCCTCCAGTTCCATCCACGTTGAAGCAAATGGTGGGTATTTGTCGTTTCTAATGGCTGAGTAGTATTCCATTGTATACATAAACCACATCTTCTTTATCCATTCATCTTTTGATGGACACCGAGTCTCCTTCCACAGTTTGGCTATTGTGGCCATTGCTGATAGAAACATCGGGGTGCAGGTGTCCCGACGTTTCATTGCATCTGAATCTTTGGGGTAAATCCCCAACAGGTTCACTTATATTTAAAGTAATTATTGATATGTATGTACTTATTGCCATTTTGCTAATTGTTTTGGTTATTCCTGTAGTTCCTCTGTGTTCCTTTCTTCTTTCTTTCCTTCTTTTTTGTGATTTGATAACTTTCTTTAGTAGCATACATATATTCCTTTATCTTTATCTTCTGTGTATTCACTATTTTTTTCTTTATGGTTATCATGAGATTTACATATAACATATATAAACATAACAAAAAATGTAATTTTTAAGTTAATAGCAATTTTTAAAATTCCATTCAAATCTCAACATTTTGATTGTTCCCCATCATGTTTTATGTTTTTTGTGTCACATTTTGTAACTTTTTATCTTGTTTGTTCATTAAATAATTACCAAAATAATGGTTATTTTACTACTTGTACCTTTCAACTTTCATCTTTTAAAATTTCATTTTTAAAAATATTTATTTGTTTGTCTATTTATTTTAAAGGTTTTTATTTATTTATTCATGAGAGACAGAGAGAGAGAGAGGCAGAGACATAGCAGAGAGAGAGAAGCAGTCTCCATGCAGGGAGCCCAGTGTGGGACTAGATCCTGGGACTCTGGGATCACACCCTGACCCAAAGTCAGATGCCCAACTGCTCAGCCACCCAGGTGTCCCTATTTTTTTTTTTTTAATTTTTTAATTTAAATTTAATTTGCCAACATATAGTATAACACCCAGTGCTCATCACATCATGTGCCCTCCTTAATGCCTGTCACTCAGTTACTCCATCTTCCCACCCACCTCCCCTTCAACAACTCTGTTTCCCAGAGTAAAACTGTCTCTTTTTAATTTTTTTTTTTAAGACTGTCTCATGATTTGTTTTCCTCTCTTGATTTTTCCCCAGTTTTCTCTCCTTACCTTATGGTCCCTTTCACTATTTCTTATATTCCACATATGAGTAAAACCATATGATAATTGTCTTTCTCTGATTGACTTAAATCACTCAGCATAATCCTCTCCAGTTCCTTCCAAATGGTAGGTATTCATCCTTTCTGGCGGCTGAGTAATATCCCACTGTTGATATAGACCACAACTGCTTTAGCCATTCATTTGTTGAAGAACATCTTGGCTCCTTCCACAATTTGGCTATTGTTGACATTGCTGCTATGAGTATTATGGTGTAGTTGTCCTCTTGTTTCACTACATCTCTATCTTTGGGATAAATACCCAGTATTTCAAGTGGTGGGTTGTAGGGTAGCTCTATTTTTAACTTCTTGAGGAACCTCCATAATGTTTTCCAAAGTGGTTTCACCAGCTTGCATTCCCACCAACAGGGTAAGGGGGTTCCCCTTTCTCCACATCCTCCCAACATTTGTTGATTCCTGTCTTGTTAATTTTAGCTATTGTCACTGGTGTAAAATGGTATTTCATTGTGGTTTTGATTTGTATTTCCTTCATGATGAATGATGTGGAACATTTTTTCATGTACTTGTTGGCCATGTGTAGATCTTCTGTGAAGAAATGTGTGTTCATCTCTTCTGCCCATTTCTTGACTGGACTGTTTGTTTTTTGGGTGGTGAGTTTGATAAGTTCTTTAAGATCTTAGATACTAGACCTTTATCTGATATGACATTTGCAAATATCTTCTCCCTTTCAGTAGGTTATCTTTTAGCTTTGTTGACACTTTCATTTGCTGTGCAGGAGCTTTTTATCTTAATGAAGTCCCAATAGTTCATTTTTGCTTTTGTTTCTCTTGCCTTTAGAGACATGTCTTTTTTTTTTTTTTTTTTTTTTTTTTTTTTTTCGTGAGACACACAGAGAGAGAAAGGTAGAGACACAGGCAGAGGGAGAAGCAGGCTCCATGCAGGGAGCCCAACGTGGAACTCGATCCTGGGTCTCCAGGATCACACCCTGGACTGAAGGCAGCGCTAAACTGCTGAGCCACCCAGGCTGCCCTAAAGACATGTAGGGAGTTGCTGTGGCTGAAGTCAAAAAAGTTGCTGCCAGTGTTCTTCCATAGGATTTTGATGGATTCTTGTCTCACATTTAGATCTTTCATCCATTTTGAGTTTCTATTGAGTTTATCTTTGTGTATGGTGTAAGATAATTGTCTAATTTTATTTTTCTGCATTTGGCTGTCCAATTTTTCCAATACCATTTATTGAAGAGACTGTCTTTTTTTCAATTGGATATTCTTTCCTGCTTTGTTGAAGATTAGTTGACCATATTGTTGAGAGTCCTTTTCTGGGTTCTCTATTCTGTTCCATTGATCTATGTGTCTGTTTTTGTGCTGGTACCATGCTATCTTGATGATCACAGCTTTGTAATACAGTTTAAAGTCAGGCGTTGTGATGCTCCAAGCTTTGATTTTCTTTTTCAGCATTCCTCTAGCTATTCAGGGTCTTTTCTGGTTCTATACAAATCTTAGGATTATTTGTTCCAACTCTGTGAAAAAAAGTCCACGGTATTTTGATAGGGATTGCATCAAATGTGTAAATTACCCTGGGTAGCACTGACATTTTCACAACATTTATTCTTCTAATCTATAAGCATGGAATGTTTCTCCATCTCTTTATATCTTCCTTAATTTCTTATGTAAGTGTTCTGTAGTTTTTAGAGTACAGATCATTTACCTCTTTGGTTGGGTTTATTCCTAGGTAACATATGGTTTTGGGTGCAATTATAAATGGGATTGATGCCTTAATTTCTCTTTCTTCAATCTCCTTGTTAGCATATAGAAATTCAATTGATTTCTGAGCATTAGTTTTGTATCCTGCCACATTGGTGAATTTCTGTATGAGTTCTAGCAATTTTGGAGTAGAGTCTTTTGAACTCTCCATATACAGTATCATATGCGAAGAGTGAAAGTTTGACTTCTTTGCCAATTTGAGTGCCTTTTATCTATTTTTGTTTTCTGATTGCTGAGGCTAGAATTCGTAGAACTACATTGAACAGTGGTGAGTGGGCATCACTGTTGTGTTCCTAACTTTAGGGAAAAGCTCTCAGTTTTTCCCCATTGAGAATGATATTCACTGTGGGCTTTTCATAGATGTCCATCCTAGACATTTTACATAAATCCATCGCCATTAGATCTGTGGCAGAGTATTCTGATTGTGTGTGTGTGTGTGTGTGTGGTGAATTCCTCCTTCTAGTCATTTTATCCAGTGCAGAATGGCTGTACAAGTGAGCAGAGGCAAAAATATCAACCACGCACCAAGCAAAATACACACTAGACAATTCTGAAAAGGTCAGAAAACAGAAAATCAAAGAAAAAGGTCAAAGAAAAAGAAAAAGAAGTAAAAAAGAAAAGAAACAAAAACAAAGAGGAGGATGGGCAGGGGAGAGAGAATATAATCTCACAGATTGGACAAACACAGTAATCCACTCAATTCTGAGTGTAGTTTGGTCCCTATTAGAAGATACTAAATTCCAAAATGATAAAAAAGCAACATATATATAACATATATATATATATAATATATATTTATATAATAATATATAAAATAAAATTGAATATGGTGAAAGAAAGCCAAAAGTGAAGAATCTATCTATAACATGTAATTGTAAAATATGAAAGTTAAAAAATAAAAGACTTAAAAATAAAGAGTTGATAAAATAGGAAGCTAGTTGAGATAGGGAAAAATTGAAAAAATAATGGAAAATTTTAACCTGAAAGATAAATGAATCATATGAGAGAAACCTCGAATTCTGTATACTATTTTCTCCCAGTCTTGGAGATTTCCACTCCTGTTTGGTTAGTAAACGTACTGTTCACCTGTTTTTCCAGCTGGTCTTCTGGGGAAGAGGCCTGCTGCATTCTCAGGTGTCTTTGCGTGGGAGAGGTTGCACCACCCCTTGCCAGGTGGCAGGGCTCAGTACAAGCTGTTTGCTGTGTGGAGTCTTTGTTCCCTGAAGGCTTTCCTCACCTATTTTGAGGGTGAAAGGAGAAAAAAAAAATGGCCACGCCCAGATGTCCAGCCTGGAACTAAGTGATGGCAGTATGTGCAAAACTCTGAAGAGTCCTATGGTGCCTGCCCATTCAGACCCTCTCTGGGAGCAGATGGGGGGATGCTGATTTGTGCAATTTGTGGGGGTGGCAGGGAGAGATTCCACCTGCTTGTGCGTGCACCTGTTCCACCTCTCCTGGAGGGAGCAGAGGGTTGCCCCATTTCTGTCCCCATATCTGTCCTTGCCCCATTTCATATGTATTCTTTCCCCATTTCTGTCCTTGCAGGGCCCTGGCACAGAGAGTGTTCACCCTGTCAAGTGGGCATCTGCTCTGCCTCTTCTAGAGGAAAGGGTTTCAGTTCTTTGCGGGGACCCAACATGGAGAGCAGTCACCCCGTCTGGCCACGGTTTTCGATTTATGGCACGTGAAGCTGAGCCTTCTTCCAGGCTTGCTGACCTAAACCCTTTTCCTGCTCCATTGTTTGGGAACTCTGCCGGCTTAGGCACCCCTGTTCTTTCTGTTCCTTTGGCAATTGAGAGCCCACTGTCCCTCGTTTGGTTCTGCACCACTTCACTGCTGAGCCCCTTTCAGGCAGGGAAGTCTCTCACAGCAGATTTCTAAAGGTCCCAATTTTGTGCCTCAGGGCTGTATCACTTTCCCGTAGCTCACTTCCAAAGGCTCTCTCCCCACCCCCACCCCAACTGTTTATCTTCTGATGTATTCCCTCAGTTTCTCTTCTGTACACTCCTACCTTGCAAAAAGTGGTCACTTTTCTATTTGTAGGGTTCCAGCCATTCTTTCTTTATATCTCAGGTTGAAATTCATAGGTGTTCAGTATGGTTTGATAGTTATCTAGCTAAATTTAGGGGACCAGATGAAATTGGGACCCCTCCTCTTCTGCCATCTTGTCTATCCTCTCCAGAGCACACTTTCTAGTAGCCTTAACCTTTGTTTTTGATTTATAAATGATTAATCCACTGTTTTTAGTATATATTTACCTTTCTAGTGAGAGTTATTCTTTCATACGTATTCTTGTTGCTAGAACCCTTTCTTTATAACAAATTTTGTTCATATTTATAACAACCTTTTTTAAAAATTTATAACAATCAGGTAAAAGTAAATGGTGGAAGTGAAGAATAAATTTCATTAAGACCATATGCTTGGACTACTTTCAATATATGTAGTGAAATTAGTCAACAATCTATAATTGGAGGAAAATTATAATATAATTTTCCATATTTCACAATGAAATATGGAAAACATGATTCTTGCTATTCAACAGATGGTTTGATTGGATTATGTCACAGGAAATATGAATCTTACACTTGTAAATTATAAACATAAGTGAAAAGAGACAACAGCTCTACCAGATACCTTCCATTAAGCAAATATTGAAACACAATGAACTCAAATAATAGTGAATACAATTTCAGACAAATTAAGATCTGACAATGTTAAGTAACATTAATTTTTTTTTAATTTTTTTAATTTCAAGTTTGTTATTGCCTTAATCTAGAATTCCTCAAAATTTTAGTTCCATATCATCAGCAAGTTACAATTAGCTCATAGACCCTATTTTCTCTGCTATTCATTTGTTTACTTTTATATCTATCTGTTTTGGCTTGTTAAAAAAATTGCAGCTATACAGTTTTTAAGGACAAGGGATTATGTTTGTAGTGTGAATACCTAACATAGTGTTTTACATTTTTTAGCTATCCAAATACTATTTGTGTGAATAAATTAAGCTATTTATTATTTATTCTCTGCATATCACTTGTATATTTTCTACCCTCTTGTTGCAGGGAATTATACTGCTGCAGGATTTATAGTCAAAATATATTTTTTTTTACATCGATAAGCTTGGTTTCCTATCTTTGTGTAAACTAATAAAGAAATAAACATAATAACTGTGGAGGCCGAGAAAATTAAGGCCATTCCACTTTAAGTTCAGAGTTAGCACAAGTACAGGCATCCCAGGCCCCTGTGAATAAGAGCTGAAATTTACATTACTTCAGTTACAGGAAAAAAAACGGTTTACAGCTTAATGTCCCAGGAAGCCTCTATTAGAATGAGAACAGAGCCCAAGACAGTGGCAGGAAGCCCCATATTAGAATGAGAACAGAGCTCAATGCCCTTGAAAGCCCCATATCAGAATGTAAACAGAACTTGAGAAATTCCTCCACCCCTTCAAGAGGTCCCCTAGACCAGCCCTTAAAACTAAGCTGAAACCCACCTCGGGGTCCAAGTCCCTGCCCCGCTGTGTCGGGTACACTTGGACCCAAGCTGGAGCTTGTAAATAAACCCTCGTGTGTTTGCGTAGGTGTTGGCTCCTTGGTGGTTTCTCGGGTTCGCAATCTTGGGCACAACAATAACAAAACTTCCTTAGCTCTATCCCCAGCAGGTACCTGACTAAAGACTTAAAAACTGTAGATATTTAGTATTACTCATATACTATTTGGTATTACTATTTCAGTTTTCCACTCTGCCAAGTATTAGCTTAAAAATGAATTATTGAAACTAAAATCAACTGTAATGTTGCAGCTATTTTTGGTACATTAGATGCCAAGTGCCTATAGGTGACTCCATTAGAAAGGATGGATAGGGTTTCACTTACAGCATTGGCTAAACGAAATTAGCATCCTTACTATCTTTAAGGAACATAATATCTATCTTTTATTATGCTAAATTTAACAACCACCCTTTCTTGAGTGTTTATTTTTATTTTCAGAAAATTAAATGAAGGAATGACTCAGTATGTAGTATTTAAAATATGAATGTTATATGGAAATAATCTGGTTCATATAAATGAGTGCTTTCTAAAACTAAATATGTTTTCTTAGAAACCTTATTTTAAAAAAGTAACAGTTTTGATGGTAAAATTTAGTCAATGTAGGAGTCTTCTATCTTTGTAGGGTTCCCACATGTGTGTACATAATTAAAATTGTGTGTATTTTTTCTGTTTGAAAGAATTAGTCACTTTAGTCAGTCTGATAATTTCTATATTTTTTTGTCTTCAGCTTTTAACACACTGTTATGCATTAATATTTTAAGTGTAAAGTAAGTCTGTTTTTTAGGATTTGGATAATGTGATATACTTTTGCATAGCATGATCCTAAGTATTAATAAAGAGGAATCAGATTCAGTTTCAAGGCCATCATTCAATAAGTACAATATATATCAATTAAGTCCCTGACAATTTTAGAATCAGAGACTGCTCAGATAAACCAATCAGAACTGATTTATTTGCCATTAAAAATTACATAAAAATTTGAATTATGTTGTTTTTAATAATCCTGTCTCCTCTAAATTTGCTTTACAATGCTTTTTATAGCAGTTTCTGAAACTATCACATTTATGTATGGTATATCATCATCACCATTTCACTGATAGGCAGGCTAGAAATCAATGTTTTATTCAAGTGATTTTCTTAGATTTTATATAATGATTTACTGAAAGACATGAAAAGACGGGATAAGAACCATATTAATTTTCTTCTTATCTCTCATGTATTTCTATTAAATTTTGAAAGAGTTTAAAGATACTAACTCGATTAGATTTTGTTTGTTTAAAATACATCACAACTGGTACATACAATAGTAATATTGTCCCAATGCCTAATTTGATTTGGAAGTCCATGTATGAGTAAAAGGCAATTAGATCAAATTCGATCTTACAAGAGGAAAGACAAAAAAGTTTAAGTTTTTTAGTGTCATTCGTAGGGATATACTCTCTGATCTAGAAAGCATTTTGCCAGATGACTGAGCCGAGAATCTAGCATGCTGGTTATAATTGCTAATACATTGTACCAAACCAATATGAAAATATAATATTGATATAAAGAGAATGTCTCCAAAGTACTTATCCCAGAACCCATGACCTCAAAATCACCCAGAATCTGATGAGTAATATATGTGAAACTTTGAGATGATAAAGGATTATATAAACAACTCTAAATCTTTATTGTTAGGTCCCACCTTTATTATTAGGTTCCCTTGCACCTTATACTCCTCCTTGCTAAACTACTTTCATTGGTCTGCTCCCTTTTGGCATAAGGTTAGATATCACTTTTTCAGGCAATCTTTCCAGACCTACAGAGATACACTGGTAAACTGTTTCTGTCTAGCATGTCTTTTTTTTTTTTTTACATTATATTGGCATTTATAATTTATTTCCTTGAGAGTAGCAACTGAGATCTATAATATAATTCATATTTTAGCCTAAGATAGGTATTTAATACATGTTCCTTGAAAGAATGAGTAAGTTAATAAATGAATTAATGGAAGAAAACACAAATTAGTTAAGTGAGAATGAGTCACTTTACTGAGTCTGTATTTGGAAAATACCGGTATCAACTGGTTAAGAATTAAGATTTGATTCAATGACATCAGATTCTAAATGAGAAAATAACACAGAAGCTTCTGTAGACACTCAAAAATATAACCTTTATATTACAATTATAGGTGTTTTAAATCAGAAACAAATGGGAGGAGTAGCTAAGGAAATCCATGTGACATAGAATGCTTAGAAATTCTTACTTTTAAAAAACGAACTTGAATGAATGTTTTTTTTTTAATTTTTTATTTATTTTTATTTTTAAAAGTGATTTATTTGAGAAAGGGAAAGAGCATGCCAGTGTGCATGAACATGACTGTGGGGAAGGGGCAGCTAGAGAGGAAAAGAGAGAATCTCAAGTAGGTTCCCCAGTGAGCACAGAGTTCAGAGGTGGGCTTGATCCCAGGACACTGAGATCATGACTTGAGCTGAAATCAAGTATTAGATGCTTAACCAACTGAGCTATCAGGTGCCCCTTGGATGAATGATTTTTTTTAAAGTATAGTTATTCTTGAGGAAAAATATCTAGTTTTGAATCATTTTAAATGATTTAGATATGGTCATAAAGATAGAATAGAGTTGGAGTGAAAATCTTTGGAATTCGCTGATGGAACTGATTTGACAACCCTTAAAGAATAAAGGGACCTCAAAACTAACTAGAGAAAGCTGGAAGTCAGGCATAGAGATAGGTAAATTTAGGAAGATTTGTGAAAACATTAAAATTATTTCCTTAGGATTAAGATCAATATCAGACTCAGTTTTCTCAGAGAAAATTATGTTGCAAACAGCCCAAGCATCTGAAAGTGACTTTGGTTTTATTAGAGTAATTACAATACCTGTAATAGAACTATTTTTTTTTTGTATTTAATACATTTAAAAATATACTCAGTATATATACTTATTATGAACTCACAGTACTGGACCTATGTTTACTTTTTAAGAAATTCAATAGTGTACTTTTCAATTAGTATCAACATAGCATTGAAAAAGTTCAAGCTGATGATCTCTGTCCTAGAATTAGGATAAATGTTTAAGGGTTTCTCTAAATCAAGTGAAATCATTGTTTACATGCTACTTATAATCTGTTATGCCAAAGAAAGCTACCAAGGAACACTACTGTTATCCTAAAATTTCACTGGAAAATTACTTTTATAAATGCATATATATTTGTATACAAATATAGTTCAATCATGGAAGTCAAAGGTTCATATTTATTGTGATATTTATTCTTATATAATTCAAGTTTATAAATTGTCACGTTTTGTGCAATTTGAAACATTTTGAATGCAACATGTTTTGGCTAATAGGCCTTTATTTTTCTCTGAAGTGAACACTAAACATTGAGAAAATGGCTTTGTTCCTAAAAATCATATGCTATATAGTTATAAAATTAATACTTGAATTATATTTTAGATCTCTTTTCCAAATAGGAGAAGAATATGACATCATCATAATTATTTATGATAAGATATATACATTAAATGTTGTGGAAAATCACTCAACTCGGTTAGCTAAAGCTATATAATAAAAATAAAGCACCTTGCTAGAAATATAATACCAAATAAATATAACACATTTGGAAAATGGATCTTCAATCAAGTGCTAAAAGCAGACATTTTAATTTTTCAAAGAAAATGAAACTGAGTTTAGATGGTTCAGAATATATTTATCTTACAATTTAATTTATAACTTAAGATCATTTGTGGATGATTCATGACAGAATCCATGACCCATAGCAAAATTACAAGTTTGGCTTATCTCTGTTTAAACCAATAGCTTCATTCATTTAACACTTATATATTGTCATATACTGTGCTGGGCTCATTATACACATAATACATAATAGGTAGGCATGATTATCCCAATTACTTAGGGAAAAAAGGGCTCAGAAAAATTGGATATCTTTCCCAAAGTAAAATGTTTAATAAATGGCAGAGTTGGAATTTAAATGCAGGAATTTTTGGCCTCAAACTAAAGGCCATTTTCTCTCTACTAAACTGCCTGTTTAGGATCATATCTTATTTTTTTCTTTCCCAACTCATTTTCTACTAAAGCAATGTAAAAATATACTACTTTTTTGAAAATCTCATGATCTTTCATGCCTTACTCTCTTTTTAATTTTTTTTTTCTTTTTTTAGTTTATGTTCCTTAGGAACATCTAAGGAACTTCCTTCCTTAGGTTCTTTCTACTTTTAAATACATGACAAACTTCTATTTTCCTGCAAGAGTATCTTCATATTAAAAATTCATAATAAATCCCTTCTTGACTACCCCATTTTTCTCCAAAGGGGCATTTGCTTTCTAATTAACCTCTGTGCCTTTTTTGTTCTCTGTACCTTGTACGTGTGCATCCTATTTTTAAAACTTCACATGTATATCTAAGTTTTCCGATAATGTGTTACCTTCTTCAGAGATTATGTATATTATACTCATATTTGGATCCACAGTGCCTAGAACATTGTCTGATATATAATAGGTGTTGGATAAGTATTGAACTAAAGTAAAGGCCTTTGATGTTGGTTGTTTGTTTTGTTTTTATAATCCTTTGATGAGGGAAAGAAGCCAAATGTAAGTAAGAGGGGAATATCATTGTTTTTGACTTTAGATGATGGGAATTATGATTCAAAATTTTAAAGTTTGATTATTTCCTAGGATACTAAACTTGAAATCAGAAGTCCTAATAAATAATTACTTTTTCATATGTAAGCAGTGGTAACTTGGGTATTTTATTTCTCTCTAAGCTATAATTATTTCACCCATAAAATGTGACTTATACAATTATTTTTTATTATTTTTTATTTTTTAATCTTTTTTTTAAGATTTTATTTATTTATTCATGAGAGACTCAGAGAAAGAGAGAGAGAGGCAGAGACACAGGCAGAGGGAGAAGCAGGCTCATGCAGGGAGCCCAATGTGGGACTCGATCCCGGGTCTCCAGGATCATGCCCTGGGCTGAAGGTAGCGCTAAACCACTGAGCCACCAGGGCTGCCCCTACAATTCTTTTTTAAATCACATGGGTATTTTGGAGAATAAAATGAAAATGGAATAATGCATATGAAAACACTTGCAGAGTGCAAATCATTATACATAATACTCCTATTATTACTTTAAGGAGAGAAAGTGAACCAAGAAAGATTAGCAAAGTATAGTGAGGTTGGGCTACCAGTCTAGTTGTTTTGTATAATTAGGTGCCATGGACTGTCCTAACTGAATTCTTAGGAAGTCTACCAAAGCTTCAGTGATGAAAATTGTCAAGTAACTGTGTTTCACCTGCTATGTAGTTGTTAGTGGCATTCCATAGACTGAATTTCATCTTCATCTGTTTAGGAATCACATCTAAAGTAAAATGAGTTGTAAAAACCATGACTATTATTTTTCTCTTATTTCCAAAACTGACCACCAAAAGGTACTGAGATTTTTTAGAAGAGAAAAAAAAAAGTTAGAATAATTTAGGATCATCCCATCCCATATCCTCTTGTGATGATTCAAAATATCTATATTCAAGTTAAATATTTATTCCTTTTCAAAGTTTAGCAATTTTCAGAAATTGAATTTTATTTTAAGCAATCTTAACACAAGCTACTATCTTACAAAGAAGCAGTTTGGGAAAAATCTGTCCTAGAGATTTTTTAGCAAATAAACAAGACGATAAGAGATGAGAGACCGACAATTTGAAGATTAGGTATAACTAAGAGTTTATCTCCAGCTAGATTCAAATTAGGAAGGATGAATAGTGAGATTGCCTGCTTAGAATTATTTCATTATTTCTCTGTGGATGCTTCAGTTTTTAGTAGTAGTAATGAAAGTAGCAATGTGATCTGTCAATCAAGTATATTCAGCAGAGTCATCTCAAGGTTTAGGCAAGCCAATAGCTATACATTTTATGACTCTATTCATCTCTTGATTACTGCTTTACTAGTGAATGAAAACAAACTGTATGCTGGGATATAATGGTAGTTCAAGGGATAAGAGAGAGCTATTGCACACAGCTAGTATATAATGATAGATACCCTTAGGGAGTAATTGTTTCATATAAATCCATAAGTAAGCAAAGGCTGTCTAAATAGCTCTTTAAAAGCAGAATTAATTCATAATTAGGAAATGATGGAGTTCTTAACTGTCATGTATAAGAAAACCCATGAGCAAGCTCTATTCTAAGTAGACTTTTAAAAAAAGCAGTTGATATTAAAACAAGACAATTCATTAAATTTCACAAGGGAACTTGCAGTATACAGATGTAGGCCAAAACAGGGGTCTTTAGGTCAAATGTGAAATTATTTTAAATTAATTCTTGGCACCAAACTAAAATGACTTTTGAATAGTAATTATTTTTTACTTTCATTATCAATGGTTCTTGAACTTTAATTCTAAAGTGTGATGCAGCAAAGTTCTTAGTATGCATTTCTAGTAAATGTCGGCTCTCTTCTAGCATTTAAAATCTCTTAACAGGTCTTTCCTTTTCTGCAGAATTTCACTAGCTGAATGTTAATGTTTCTCTTGGTTGTGGAAAGGAATATATTAAAATTTCTTTGCCTATTAATGTCTTTTTAACAGAAGTTTAATATTTAGGTAAAGCATTCAGATTCTATGCCTGCAATAACATTAGAAGCTTGATAACTTATTAGACAAGGTAATATAAAATGTGTAATTTTGAAAAATCCAGTTTGAGGAATAATATAAACTTTCATTTTGAGATTTACATTATTTATAATCAGTTACTTTGTAAGTAAAAATTGAAAAAGATATTTTGATTTAGATTTTCTCTAATTGTTCCATAGGAATTCAAAACTTATTGAAAGATAAAATATTTGGGAAGAATGAAAGGAAGATGGAGAATAAAAATGATAAAAAATTAAAATGATTCTAAGATTGAGGAAAGTTCTAGAAGGAATGATTAAAGTAATGTCATCTTGGAAAAGAGGATGATCAGTAAACATAAATAAGATTTTATTAAAAACACATTATGCTATTAATATGACACAATGTTTTTCTCTAAAATCTTATGACTAAGGGTACCTGGGTGGCTCAGTTGGTTAAGTGGCTGCCTTTAGCTTGGATCATGATCCCAGGGTCCTGGGATGGAGTCCTGCTTAGGGCTCCCTGCTTGGTGGGAAGTCTGCTTCTCCTTCTGCTCTTCCCCCTGCTCATGATCTCTCTTTATCACTCTCTCTCTCAAATAAATATATAAAATCTTAAAACAATAAAATGCTATGACTAATAAAAGTCATATATATACATTCACTTGCAAATAGTCATCTGTGTTTATTATTTCCAAGCCCTCCCTTAGATCCTGTGAGCACAATTAAAATAAACAAACAAGAACAACAACAAATCAGCAAATGAAACCTTTGCTCTCATGGAACTTACATTCTAAGGAAGGGGACTAATTGACAAACAAATGTAGAATGAAAAAAATGAAGAAAGGTAAAGAAGGAACCAGGGAACATCTGAGTTAAAGTAACCAGGGAGTGTCTGGGGAAATTATACTTCTTAAAATAATTGGATTTATACTAACAATAATAAACTTGGCAGATATAAATATTAGATCTTGTGTTTGAGAAAAATCAACTTTGTAAGTATAGGATTATTGAGGCCTGACTAAACAAAAACTTTATTTAAAATACTTGAAAATTTTAGATGACCATAAACTTAATATACTTTTGAATTTTGTCAGAGTAAGAAATAGTTATATTAAATTAGGCTGTACTATAATGAGAAAAATTATTCAGACATTACTTTTTATGGTGTTTATTATGTCAGAAAATATGTTTAATCTTAAAAATGATATTAAAAGGGGTCACTAAAATATTGATATCAATCTAGGAAGGAACTGTAACTCTAGAAGAGTATTTAAAACTTTGAATGTAGTCTCCCAGATACACTTAATACAGTTAATAGTTATATTAAATATTCATTTCCTCCAAAGTCTTCTTAGGTGGTCAGGAGAGATATTTATGTCATTCACCTACACACATTGCTTTTAATCAGTGATTTGAGGCTTGCTGGACAAGCCCAGTGGATAAAGGGTTATAAACATTTATTTCCATAAATGAGGCATTGTTTTGGGAATAAGATGTAATATGAGAAAAAAAAAAGTAGATCATTAAGTGAGGATTTCAGGTGATAACTCAAAAAAATCAATAAATCTGAGTGAAAAATTATAATAAGAACACCTTTGGAGACTGTATTTACTTTTGAAAGCAAAGATTTTAAATAAATGCATGCATTTATTTGGGAAATTATTACAGACTTTGAGGAATGGCATATGGTCAAGCAATGAGTAGCAAACTGGAAAAAAAAGAGAAACTCCCTCATAAATGTTGAAGTTAGTTCTCCTGCGTGAGGGGGCCACATGGTAAGAAACTGCAAACAGTCTACAGGTGCCAAGACTGGTCCCTGACTAGTAGCCAGGAAGAAGAGGGACACCTCACCCTTATGTTCACAAGAAATGAGCTCTCTGTCCTCCACGCACTGGGGGCAGCTCTGCTGCCACAGCCCCTTGTTCCCTGAAAATGTACACCTGTGTAAAGTTCATCTCTACCCTCTTCTTTATCAGGAACACCTCTCAGCTGTGGAGTTGATCACTGTCTGCAGTAGTGCTAAACCCACTGGAGACACTGACAGATGAGAGCCTTGGTAGCTTGGCAGCCTTACATTCCCTGACTTCACTTATTCCTAACCACAGCTTCTGAGCCAGCACCATTTCAAGGGATATTGACACAGCAGCCAAGTGCATTGGGACTGGGGCTGCCAATGATAGGGGTGGTTGACTCTGGGGCTGGAATTGGGACTGCATCTGGGAGCCTCATCATTGCATATACCAGGAGACTCTCTTGAAGCAACAGTTCATCTCTTACACTATTCTGGGTTTTCCCTTCTCAGATGTCATGAGGCTCTTTTGCCTGATGGTGGCCTTTCTCATCCTTTTTTGCCATGGGAAGAAGCTATCTCCACCCCCCCATAGGTCCTTCTCCTGTGTCTTATCTGCCTTGTATGTTCATTTTCCTATACCTCCTCAAGCAGCCTGAGGAAAGTGATTGGCTCAGAGTTTGAGAGAGGGAAGACAAATACTGTATTAATAAGAAAAAAAAAAAGAAATGAATTCTGCCAACAACCTGAAGTGTTGAAGTAGATTATTCCCTAGTCTAGTTTCCACATTACTGTGACTTTGTTAAATTAATGTTTATAAAGTAGAGTCTGAGAGTGTCAGATGGTAATCAGTGATTTAACAGAAGACCACAAGAGAAAGTTAAATAGAGATGTTTATTATCCACAGGTCCTAGACAAGATATAGGTTACACCCCCATGCAGGGAATTCAAGGCAAGACCTGTGGCACATGCCATCATTAGGGTCTAAGGGTTGCATGCTTTGGGGTTCCCAGGCTGAGGTGGATTAGTCAGTTCAAGAGAAGCAGGGTTCTTGGTAAGATTCTAGGGCTGGGGTGTCTTACCAAGGGGCTCGCAGGGGTAAAGGCCTGGGAGTCAGGAGAGAGTGCCTATAAAAAGGGATGTTGGAGGGACTTTTATCAGGAACTTGTGACTCTAAGGGCTGTTGTTTAGAGCACATACTTGCACTCACCAGAGAGGCTAGTGTCAATTCAAGGCCTCCAGTCCACTTGGCCACAAAAATGGATGCCAAGGTAGAATAATGTGGACTACTTTAGCTAAACATTCAGTAGAGATGGCCATTTAGCCCCTGAAAAAAGGACCCACCTAAATTGCCTGTACTCCCAACCATGGAAACTATCACACAACAATTGTGTGTTATATTATGTTTCTAAGTTTGTGGCAATTTGTTGTTCAGCAAGGAGAATCAAATACAAACCATTGGAACAATTTCAACAGCAGGGTGGTGTAGTGTTGGTTATATAACCTAAGTCAAACCAAATGGAACTCCATTCCCTTAGCCAGAAAAAAATTGATTTAGAAATGAACATGTGAATCAAGCTGAGTTGATCAAAATTCTTTTTAAGGCATTTTCTGCTACAGCAGATAGAACATTTTCTGCTAGAGATTTTTTTTTTTTTTTTTTTGCTAATCATCATGCTACCTGAAAAGAGAAGCAAAAAAGCAAAACTAATGTTGTATTTCCTCAACCTAGCTATATATAAACAGCCTCTAATAAGCTGCACTTCTTAGGATTCCATAGGTCCATAATAGATAGGAGTTGCTAATGATGAATGATGGCTAATACAAAGACTAAAGATTGGGTCTATTATTCTTCCCTACCAAATCCTTCATAATCACTAAATTCTGGCCAAGTTTAACTATATGCCATTTCTGTAACTCATCACTTATACTTAACTTCTGTGCCTTTGCTCACAATATTTCTTTTACTACAATGCATTTCCCTGCATACACTTTCCTTGGCTTTTTATATCCAATTCCTATCCATTCATCAATGATGTAGGTTGAAGTTGCTTGTCCTAGAATGTCTTTGTTAAAAAAGTCAAAATAAATTTCTAGAATAATCTTATCTTGGTCATGCAAACTAAATTCCACATTTGGAATTTATTAAAAATGTCTCTGTGGCTTAGTACATGATCATTCTGTAATAATTCATCAAACTTACTTAAAATGAATGTGTATTCCGTTTATAGGCTTTCTCTTTTTTTAAAAAATCACTTACCTACTTAAAGTCCTACTTCTAGATTTTTAGTCCTGGTATAAACAAATCTATTCTAATTTAAATTTTAAAAATGTTATTTCTAATTAATGTTGATATTTTTAAAAGGATTAAATTTAAAATTTGGGGAAATGTGTGATTATAAATATAGCTTTAGTCAGGGAAAATGCCAGCATCTTGACTTCTAAGAATGAAGTCTACCATATACTGTGCTACTGGAATGAGATGTAAACTACTTCCTCTTGCTGTGGCTAGTCATTTCACTCTTGACACAGAATATTCTACTGACTCATGATCCTGGGACACTGGTGTTTAACTCTGCTTAAAACATTGTCTGACAGTTTTTATATATAGCTAACAATCTACGCATCTCTTTCCATACTCTAATTAATAATTTCACACTTGTATAAATTTATGCCTCATTCTCTAGACTGTAAAATTTTTTGCATGACAGGGATATTATCTGGTATGCCTTTATTATATATTTTCTTAGTCATGCCCTAGCAATAGGCACTTAGTTTTTACTGAGCACATTATTGGTACATAAAATAATAACAAAAGTAGCAGTATTAACAGCTCAGAACTGAATACTCTAGTGAAAATGCTTCTACTTGGTGGCAGCCTATGGGACTTGACATGAATTTAATAATAGCAGTGAATTAATCTGCTGAGGAACAGGAGGGAAAATGTGTACTATGATGATAAGTTTGCAGTGTACATACTTACTGATTTTTTAAATCAGACTTTAGGACCTTCCTTAACTGACATATTTAACTTGATCACAATGTATGCTCCATAAGGGTGGGGACTTTGTGGTTAGTGTTTTTCTGTCTATCCTCAGCATCTATTCTTTGCATATATTTGGCCCTTGATAAATATTCGTTACATAGATTGATTAATAATTACAATTATTAGAAATATGAATTAGAAGATAGTTATCTGGCCTTGCAGACAGTGGTGCCCTGGAGCCATCTGCACTGCCCAGCCATGGTCAGCTCCATCATGTTTGTTGACATAGCCCTGGACAGCGAGTCCTTGTACTGCGTCTCCTTCTAACTGTTTCCAGACAAAGTTCCAAATACAACAGAGAACTTTGGTGCCTGAACTCTGGGGAGAAAAGATTTGATTATAAAGTTTCCTGCTTTCATAGGATTATTCCAGAATTTATGTGCCAGGGTGGTAGTGGCAAGTCCATTGATGGGGAGAAATTTGATGATGAGAATTTCATCCTGAAGCACAAGGCTCCTGGCATCTTGTCCGTGACAAATGCTGAACCCAACACAAATGGTTCCCAGTTTTTCATCTGCACCGCCAAGCCTGAGTGGTTGGGTGGCAAGCATGTGGTCCTTGGCAAGGTAGAAGAGGGCATGAATATTGTGGAAGCCTGGAGTGCTTTGGTTCCAGGAATGGCAAGACTAGCAAGAAAATCACAGTTGCTGACTGTGGACAAATCTAATAAATTTGACTCCTGTTTATCTTAACTACCAGACCATTCCTTCTGTAGCTCAGAGAGCACCCTTACACCCCCATCTCCTGGAAATAGCCTATAATCTTTGTGCTCTGACTGCAGTTCTATGAGTTCCATATTTTCCTTACTCACCTCCAAGTCTAACTGGATTGTAGAGTTAAGTTTATGATGGTGAAATAAAAATGAAACAACAACAAAATGAAGATAATTTGCTAAAAATGTGTTCCTGATTTGTTTCATCAACCTCTGGCTGTCATTATAGCAAGAAAACCCAGTAAATTTAAAGAGCATATACTTTATGGGCAGCCCGGATGGCTCAGCGGTTTAGCGCTGCCTTCAGCCCAGGGCCTGATCCTGGAGACCCGTGATCGAGTCCCACATCAGGCTCCCTGCATGGAGCCTGCTTCTCCCTCTGCCTGTGTCCCTGCCTCTCTCTCTCTCTCTCTCTCTCTCTCTCTGTCTCTCATGAGTAAATAAATAAATAAAATCTTTTTTAAAAAAAGAGCATCTACTTTTATTTGTTTATAAAAACTCTCAGTTTATATTAAGAAACGTTCAATCCTCACCCTGAGTTCTGGCATTTTTATATCTGTGTTCCACTTAGTCTTCAACATAACATGTCCAATCCTCTTTGATATCATCTTTCACTCAAAATGAATTGACCTTCTTGTCTTCCTCATTTTATTACAGGCACTACAGTTTTTCTAACCACCAAATCCTGCAAACTTATGACAATTTTAAAATGTCTTCTTGTTTCATCATCTCCAATTAATTGTCTTAGACATTGAGGACATCTGTTAACCACATTTATTTTGATAACAACCCAATTGGACATGGCAGAAATCCATATACAGATGGGGAGATGGTGAGTCACTCCCAAGAAGGTTTAAATAACCATTATTCAGGGCCAGATCCTTTCACAATTTCCCCATTAGCTCTTTCTATAGCATTTACTCTATTTTATGTTTTTCCTGACATAAACAATGCATTTAATATCCTATATTTTAATTTTATGGATCTGTGTTTTAGTTGAATTGTGTCACTTGTGCTTAACATGTTTTGAGCTACAGTAAACCCTTTGATGTCTCAGCCTATGGCTTCTGTGGGGCCACCCCATAAGGTGGCTCTTTTTACCACCTCTGAAAGGTGAATAGCTATAGCATATCCTATTTACTATATTCCTTTTGGACAGTTCCTTTCAGGGTAATTACCATTATCATTTTGAATCTGCCTAATGATCACAGGTAAATCTCTAGCAAGCATCTACAAGATTCTATTACACATTTTTCTGCTGTGCTGGATTTGTACCTCAAGAGCAATTCTAACTATTAGGCTAAGGAGAATTATCACTAATCCCCTTGAATCCACAGTCAAGGTGAAAAGACATGCCAAGAAACACCAATTTCAGGAGAATCTGGTGGAGATGTATAATGGGAACCTATGATACCTATAAGGAGTACCAAAGACAATGTTCAAAAGTCTTGAAAGCTTCTTTTGGGAGGCAGGGCACTCATATTTTTATTGATATATATTCACATAACCTAAAATTCACCACCTTAACCATTTTAAATTGTACTATGTAGTGCTATGTAGCATATTCACAATGTCGTACAACCATCACCAGTACTTAAGTCCAGAAAGTTTTCATCACCCCAAAAAGAAATCCCATACCCGTTTTAAGGAGTCATTTCTCATTTTCCCCCCATCCCGTTTCCCTGGAAACTACTAATCTATTTTCTGTCTCAATGCATTTGCTTATTCTGGACATTTCCTATAAATAGAAACATATGAGTAGATTAGTCTTTATCTAGTAAGTTCAATGTTTGGCTTCCTTATGGACAGTTTCTATTTATTGCTCCCCCACCCCTCCCATTTGTGGACAATACTCTCTTATTTATTAGTATGCATCATATTTTTTGTTGAAAATTGAAAATTTTTAACATGATAATGTGGCAACTCTGGAAATCAGGATGTCTGGAAGCCACTGCCCCCAACCCCCCCCCCCCCCAAGGTTTAATGTTGTTCCTTATTGTTGCTATTGTATGGAAATCTGGTGGCTTTTCTCAAATAATTTGTGAAGCCTATATTATCTGTCAGGTGTGGCCACTAATGTTTCTGTAAGTTTAAGTGGGAGTCAGAGGCTGGACTGAGATTTGCTTAAACACCTGCAAACAATAAACTCCCAGTCTTTGCCAGTGGCCTGGGTGTGTGTTGGGCATACTTTCAACACTCAGCTAAGTAGTTTACAACTCTGCCTTAGCCTTTACTTCCTACCTGTGTAGATCCTTAAGATCAGTCAGAATGAGAACTTGGGGACTTCTTAATTCTTTCTTGAGCATGTGCCCTCTGAGAATTCACATGACTTTCTAGATTTCTGTGAATATATTGGAGCTTTTAAAAATATGTGTTTCCTAGGGCACGAGGGTAGCTCAGTTGGTTAAGCAACCAACTTGATTTAGGCTCAGGTCATGATCTCAGGGTCCTGAGATCCCCACTTGGGCTCCACATTCAGTGGAGAATCTGCTTCTCTCTCTCTCTCCTTTTCCCTGTTTCCCTCCCCTCACTTGTGTGTGTGCACTCTCTCTCTCAAATAAATAAATAAATCTTAAACTAAAACATGTATTTCCTCAAAGCATCTCATTCCCTGGTCTTGTCTCCTAAGCTTTTTAATTTAAAAATGATTTTCTCCAAGTGTTATCCATTGTTTCAGACAGCTAATACACCTCCTATTAAGTGTTTTTGACAAATGCCCCAGAAGGCTGCCACAGCACTGGTATAGTTCTAAGGTAAGATAAAGGCAAAGCCATCACCTGGTCTTCCAGGGAGCCATTCGAAAGGTCAAAGCAAATGGCCACAATTCTTTGTGAATGAGGTTTTTTCTGTTCCCTCTGGTACTGGTACCAATCCAAGAATTGTGGATTAACTGGGGAATGTGAAATGAAAACAGCTTAAGTTTGGGGTGCCTAGGTGGCTTAGTCAGCTAAGCACCTGACTCTTGATTTCAGTTCATGTCATGATTTCAGGGTTGTGAATTCGAGCCCTGTGTCAGGCTCACACTGGGCATGGAGCCAGCTTGGGATTCTCTCTCCCTCACTTTTCCTCCCCTCCATGGCCCCCCCCAAAAAAAAGAACAGCATAAGTTAAAACATCACAAAGCTCTGTTTTTACTAAGATTCAGATGATTTTTCTTACTTAAATCTTGCTCTCATTGTTGCAAGCTGTTGGTCTGTTTCCAGAATTCAGAAAAGGTTGATTCTGACAGTTTTTATAAGATTCCATTGCCTTTATGGAAGGATGAACTTTTGGATTTCTTTACTGTGCCATTTTCACTGACAACACTAGAAAAACTTTTAAGATGATGTTACAATTAAGCTGGGTTTTAAAAATCCAGCAAGAATTAGTCAGGTAGAAAGTTTAGAGAATAAACCAGATAGAGCATTTTATCAAAAGGCCCAGAAGTACAATGAGAAGACTAACATATGCTGGGAAATGACCCTAGTTCAAAAAGGTTGAATTATAGAATATGATTAAGTAAAAATATATGCATTTTAGGGGAGATAGGATGAAGTTTCACAGTTCCTTATACCATAATACAATACTTCGACTTAATTTGGGCAATGCGTACTGAATTATTTAAGGCAAACGTGTTAATAAAGCAGACTTGTTAAGTCATTTCCGTAAGCATTATGGAAAATTATAGTTTGAGATTGAGTTTAGGCAAGGGATTTAGTAAAGAGACTAATACAGACATTATAAGCATAAGGGATGATGAATGAAACTGAGGGTGTGACAGAAAATGGAGTGGAGAGAGTACTTAGAAACTTAGTACATAGAGTGAGAGATAGTAACATCCAGTTGTTTCAGCGTATGGAGAGAGGGAAGGCATGGCAATGAGGAATAAGTGTAAGGAAAATGTCTAGAATGATGCTGATATTTTGGCTTCAGAAAAGTGAGAGGGCATTGATATTGTTCACTGAAATTAAGAAAATTCAGAATGAAGTAAATTTGGAGAAGAAAAGGAAAGCTATCTGAATTCAGATTTGAACATTATGAGATTAAGTTGTTCGTGAAACATGCAGAGGCATATCCAATGGACCCTAGAACACAAAGGTTTGATGTTCAAGAGGGAATTTGAAGCTGCCAAAACTTGATTTTGGAGACTAACATATATCTGTGATAAGAGAAATTGTGGATAAAACAAAATCATTAGAGATAAAAATATAGTGCTCACTTTGGCAACACATATACTAAAACTAGAATGATACAGAGAAGATTAGCATAGTCCCTCTACAAGGATGACACACAAATTCATGAAACGGTCCATATTTTTAATCCATGGATATGGTATTTTGTGATCTTTTAAATAAAAGAAAACCTTACAAAGAAAAAAGGGAATAAGAATATAGTGAGAGAAGATGATTAAGGCTACCCTAGAACTGTAACAATTGAATAGTTAATTTATTATTACTATTCCTAGCCAAATTGTATCATACAATAAAATAAGGTCAATGAATAAATTTATTCACACCAATGTATGATGCAATTACACCATTCTTTCTAAACTTTAGAACTAGTAAAGTTTTCATATAGGCAATCTAGAAAATTTTCTGATGGGAGATTAAGTCTGAAGGGAGTTTTGTTCCAATATTATAGAACTATAGTTCTCATTTATATGATAGAACAGTTTACCTGGGACAACCATTGTTTTGTTCTTTTTTAAAAAAATCTAGGTCATCAGTATGAATTTAATTTTTAATATTGTGAGCTGCAAGAAAATTAAACTCTTCTAAGAAAATAAGCCAACAGAGTCCCGAAATGTAATTGAGAGGAAACAGCTCTTGGAAAATGTGAGGTAGGGTTAAATCTCCCAGGATTAGCATTATTCCCAATTTTAATGGATCCTAACATTACAGATTAAAAAATTACATCGAAAGACATAGCCCAAGATTTGACTAATAAATAATAAATTTCTTTCTATTTAAACGTTCAGGTTTTTGTGGACAAGAACTACACTTTAGATTTTTTTAAACTAGCATCATGATTACATCTTGTAATATTGCAATATATGCCACAAAATACTATATATTTGAAAACAAATATGTTACTTGTATTTAAATAAAGATTGTAAAGATGAGTGTGTCTAGTGTCTTAAAAAATAAGCCTTATATATAGCCACTAAATTTTGGTTTCCTGTAATTTTCATGTGTCACACAATAGGATACTTTTGATTTTTTTCAATATTGAGGGTATAAAATACCCTCAATTCACCATGCAAAACAAGCAGAAGGTCACATTATATATAGCTTGTTGACTTCTGATCTAGCACCTAAAATCTCCGTTTTTCTTTTCTTTTTTTTCTTCAAACCGAATATATGCAAGTAGCATATACACAGGCTAGGATTGAGTTTTCTGGATTCTGAACACTCCGAGGTTGGAACAGTTTGCTTCTCCCCACCCCACCCCCCACCCGGCATCATCCTATCCCTCTTATTTGACGTGAAATAAATGATTTTGTTGTTTTTCTTATTGTGCTTCATAGGCTCAAAAACATAGTTTTTGAAATGACTGCGTACATGTATGACTAAATAAAAATATCGATGACATTTTTGTTCTGGCTGGGTACTAGACATTATCCAAAATCAAATGATTCAGATTTCTTTTTTCCGAACATCTTTAATGTAGCAATATTATAAGAAGCCCAATTTATTTACTGATATTGACTTAACCCACAATGTGGATGCATAATCAGTTTAAAATTTCATATGCATTTTAATTGTTCACAAAGGAGCATAGTAACAGAGTTTATCACAGGGTCAAAATAAATAAAGCACATTATTTGTTCTGTGCTTACAAAGCTTAGGTGTTTAAAGACCGGAGAGTTTTGTTTTGTTTTGTTTTGTTTTGTTTTGTTTTGTTTTGTTTTAATGGCTATAAAGCACAATTAGCTTATATCTGTCATTACTTAATAAATACATATATAAAAAAACAGATAAGTGTATTGATTTTATTTTGGCTACGTAAATAGTGTACTAAACATTGAAACATTTGTTTTCCTGAATTATGTGTTTAGTTGTGCTAACATTTCTATATATTTAATTATACAGGTGATAATACTTTAACAGACCTTGATATATTAAAGCATAATGGTTAAGAGCACCAGGTCTGCAATTAAGCAAAATTATAGATCTCAGATCTACTTCTTACTAGCCATAGGATCGGTTTTATTTTGTTTGTTTTTTTTTTTTTTTGCCATAGGTTCTTGTACAATTTACTTATATGTGACTTGGATTCCTCTTCTTTGCATAGAGGCAACAATTGTTAGCTCAGAGAACGTTAACATTTAGAAGAGTTCATATGTACAAGTTGTTCACAACTGTTTCTGATAAATTTTAAGGACAATACATGTGAACTTTTTACATATATTTAAATAAGTTGATAAAATATAGTCATAAACATGCTTATTTTTAGTTATCTATTTCATCCCATCCAGCAAGTATAATACAGGAGAAAATAATTAGGAGCCATTAGAGAAGATTTCAGGCAAATTATTCGATGCATTAGGAATATTTTTACATCATACAAGTAACCTACATTGAAAATGAGATCTGAAGGAAAATTCCTACCAGCAGAAAGCGGTTAAAGGCACTGTGGAATTTTATTCCAAATCCTTTTAAAAAGACATACTCATATCCATCCATAAGCATGCTTTTGTTTGTATTGAGTTTCTTTTACCTTCAAATACTTTAAGTTAGAAGACTGATCTGTCTTCTTTTGATGTGAATAAATCCCATTTGGTTGAATGCTGCCATCTCCTTGGTTGTGGAAGCATGTTAATGAGAAGACTATATATAAAAATCTAAATTCTCTTGTATCATGATCACTATACTTAGAATATATAGTGGTCACAAAAGTGGATAGAAATAATAAGGTATCAAAATAGAATTAAAAAGGGATGGGCAGCCTAGGTGGCTCAGCGGTTTAGCACCACCTTTGGCCCAGGACGTGATCCTGGAGACAGGGCTCCCTGCATGGAGCCTGCTTCTCCCTCTGCCTTTGTCTCTGCTTCTCTCTCTTTGTGTTTCTCATGAATAAATAAATAAAATCTTAAAAAAAAAGAAAAAGGGAAAACAAACTTTTTATTAGAAAATATTGCCATATATCTTTAATCTATTAATGAAGATTCATTGTAAAGAAATTTATAGTTTGGAATCTTCCAGAACAAGCATAAATAAGGCAAATAAATACCTCTTGATAAAAAGCAAATAATC
Organism: Vulpes lagopus; assembly: GCF_018345385.1. Taxonomy (NCBI): domain Eukaryota; kingdom Metazoa; phylum Chordata; class Mammalia; order Carnivora; family Canidae; genus Vulpes; species Vulpes lagopus. The sequence continues at coordinate 24,451,806 of NC_054832.1, read as the reverse complement.
CCCAAATATTTTCTTTCTTTTTTTTTTAAGTTTTATTTATTTATTCATGAGAGACAGGCAGAGAGAGAGAGGGGGGGGGGGCAGAAACACAGGCAGAGGGAGAAGCAGGCTCCATGCAGGGAGCCTGATGTGGGACTCAGTCCTGGGACTCCAGGATCACGCACTGGGCTGAAGGCAGGCGCTAAACCGCTGAGCCACCCAGGGATCCCCCCAAATATTTTCATATACAGCTGGTTGCGTTTTGTTGTTGTTTGGGAGTACCTTGCTGTCACTGTTGCCATTGTTCTTTTTAAGGGACTATAAAATATTTGGCAGTGATTGGTTTTCAGTGTCTAAGATAAATGTTGTACCATCTCTAACATCTCTCCTAACATCTTAAAATTAATTCCTATTTTATAATTTTGAAAATATCAATTCATACATTTCAAAATCAATTTTTCTTTAAAGGCGTAATTGAATGGCATCAAACAATTGCTATTTAATCATATCAGTGGTAAATTTTGACAAAACATTTTTCGTGACAGCTTATGAACCCATTTCCCAATGTAAGAACTATTCATTAATAATGGCTTATCTATATCTAGATGCTACATTGTCATCACTTATCTACCTCTCCCCACACCGAAATAACCATTATTTTTTTTTAAGATTTTATTTATTTATTCAGGAGAAACAGAGAGACAGAGAGGTAGAGATACAGGCAGAGGGAGAAGCAGGCTCCAAGCAGGGAACCCGACATGGGACTCGATCCTGGGTCTCCAGGATCATGCCCAGGGGCAAAGGTGGTGCTAAACCGCTGAGCCACCCAGGCTGCCCCCATTATTTTTATTATATTGCCTCTTTTTATTTTTTCATCAAATTATATAATTTGTGCTAGTCATTTGTAACTTAAAAAAAATTATCCCATAATGTACATTTCAATTTTGCTTATTTTACTCAATATTTCACCAATCATACCTGTGTTGTTATATGTATAAGCATATATAGAGAAAATAGTGTTTATTTTTTCCATTTTTGCTTTAAAAATATTCTTTTTTTTTATTTGTTGGTTTCATTAAGGGAAGGTCATGTATGCATGTAATTTAGAAAATTTATTTAAAATTAACATTTGCTATGCTTATTTACGGAGAATTTCTACCCAAGAAAGCATTTTATAGCTTGACTTTTTTTTGGCTATATGCTGCTAAATGCAGCAAGGTAAACTGATTTCTAATCTAGTTTTAGAGATGATATATTTATTATAAATAAATAAAATTCATTCCAAGAACAATTGATAAGGTTCTCCTAAATCTACATTTCTTCCTTATTGAATTAGATAGGCAACCAAAATTTCTTTTGGTGGCTTTAGTTAATGGTCTCAGTGGGAAGAGAATAATGCAAACCTAAATGTAAAAAATGCACTTTTACTAAATTAAGAAGAAATTTAATATTGTTCACAATACCAAATTTAGTAAGTGTTACCAAAAGGTTTAAAACTAGGGTCGCCTGGGTGGCTGGGACTTCTGGGTGGCTCAGTGGTTTAGCGGCTGCCTTTGGCTCAGGGCGTGATCTTGGAAACCCAGGATGGAGTCCCACATCAGGCTCCCTGCATGGAGCCTGCTTCTCTCTCTGCCTATGTCTCTGCCCCCGCCCCCCGTGTCTCTCATGAATAAATAAATAAAATCTTAAAAAAAAAAAGGTTTAAAAGTAATGTAACCATTTCTCTTAATTTACATCTGACACTTCAATATAAGATTTGGCTCAGACACATGGTTCATTTAATCAAGTAGGCTTTTGTCAACACAAGTCCACTGACATCTAGTTGTTTATATAATACAGAGGTCTCAAGTTTTATATGCCTAAGTATCATCTGGGAGATTAATTTTAAAAGTGAATGTTCATGGATTTCATTTTCAGATTCATTTCAGTAGGTCTGCATTAGGGCTGAAGTTTGAACATTTGGCTGAAGTTTGATCTAGAATCTTTAAATGCAGATTTTCTACCCATCCTACTTGAAAACCACGTGACTGGTCCTTTCTCTGGAGTTGCTATAATTCACTTGTATCTCTTGTGAGAAATGAAGCACATAGTTCAGTATTGTGAACTGTTTTTTTTTTTTTTTTTTTTGGTATGGAAATAACATAATTTTATCAATGGTCAGAAAAAGGTTTATATTGTTTCTATTCTTTTCTGATGTTAAATTTTATTTTGTAAACAAAATATTAAGCACATGAATTCTTAAAGAATGACTTAAATACCTCCCATATCCTTCTTAGATGTCAAATTATACTTAGAATGCTTCATTTATAACTTCTTTTTTCTTAAGTTTGTGTTTGTCCATAGAGCCGCCATTTTTGTGTAAATCATTCACATTGATTTTTTTTTAATTAAAAAATACTGAGTACTTACAAAATACCATATATGGTTCTTGAGTTGTTAGGATTACAGATAAATGAATTCTTCTCCTGGAGTAAACTACCTGTTTGAGTACTATCTAGTAGGGACAGAAGAAAGGCTGTAGACATAAATTACTACATATCAGGTCGTAATAGGAATTTTAAAGAGTAAAAATTGGTTGGATCACAAGTGGTGTAAAGGGTAGCTATTTTATAGAGTTATCTGTACAGGACTCTGTGGAAGTGACATTTTAGCAGATACCAAAATAAGTGAGGACAACCACTATAGACATCTGGAGAAAATATTCAAGTCAAAGGAATAGCAACTGATAGCCCCTAAAGTAGAAAGGAGCTTAATGATCAAGATAATGGGAGAACATTGTGAAAGTAGCAGAGTTAAGGAGGAGAAAGTGATTTTAAAAAAATAAATGAATAAGCCAGTGACATATCTGGTTACCTTATAGATCATTTAAAAACTTTGGCTTATGTGACGCCGGGATGGCTCAGTGATTGAGCATCTGCCTTTGGCTCAGGGCATGATCCCAGATCCCGGGATGGAGTCCCACATCAGGCTCCCTGTGAGGAGCCTGCTTCTCCCTCTGTCTGTGCCTCTGTCTCTCTCTTTGGTTGCTCACGAATAAATAAATAGAATCTTAAAATAAAAGTAAAAAAGTAAAGACTTTGGCTTAATGTGTAGAGCTGGGAAGCTACTTGATTGTTGTTAACATAAATGTGACCTATCTGATCTTTCTGGTTCCTGGATGGAGAACAGGCCCCTGGGGCAAGGGTGGAGGCAGGGACACCAGTTTGGAAGCTATCCCAATGACCTACATAAGCGCTGACAGTGACTTAAACAGGGGAGTTGTCTTAGTGACTTTGAGAAATAATAGCTGGATTCTGGGTTTATTTTCAAGATAGATTGGACAGAATATGGATGAGAAATAGGAAAGAGATGAGTGGAAATGACTGAAAAATTTGGGCCTGAAACTGAAAGAATAGATTTCTATTTACTGAGAAATATCAGATCGCAGCAGAAGCACATTGAAGGTAGATTTAACCAAAATATTTACTTTGTGCATATTGAGATACCTGTTAGACATTGAAGTGGACATGACTGTGAGAATTCCCTCCGGCTTGCCCATATTATGTTTATTAGTTACCACTGGAGTTTAGTGTCCTCCACAACCTTGAATATTTGAATGCAATAGCTGTTAATGGCAATGTATACAACCAGAAAATACATGGTATCAAGCCTGGATCTGAGATAATCATCCTTTAAAATTGTGTACCCAAATAAGTCTGTATTAATGTCTACCTTTTGTTTCTGCTTCTAAATAATCTTTCTACCAATAAAAAGAATGAAACATCTGTCCCTCATTATTCTCTTACCCTTTCCCCAGCCCAGCACACATGTATCCTAACATACACACCCCACAAAAACACCACTCCAAACTTGCACCGCCAGCATACCCCTACCCCAACACACACACATACATACCCAACAACCCCCCCCACATGCATTCTCACATATATTAAACTGTTATTAGCTACAATTTCATTTTGTTCATAAATAGATAATTTCTTACAAGCTTTTAAATTCTATTAAAGATCAATTAAGTAGATATATAATAAAGTAGGACTTCAAATTATGTTTGTATTTATACATAAGTTATTGTTGAAACAAAAAAAGAAAGCAAGTATTAACCTGGAATTCGGGGTTTTTCTCAAAAGCATAATATTTATATTTTCTATTCTCATCTTTATAAAAATGAAACAGTTTAATGTTCAAAAAACAGATGTAACTAACAATTTGTTTTAGTGATGAAAAGGAATAGAGATAATTCTGTCAACATAATATGGCTATAGAAGTGTTTTGCTTGTAAGCAGAGCAATTTTTTTTAATCTAGGTAATAATAATTAACATTTGCTAAAACCTACTATACACAGGCATTGTGCTAAGGGCTTTGTGTGAGTTATTAAATCTTCACACAGGTCTTGTGAAGCTGATTTCATGATCATTCATTTTCTAGATTAGAAATGGAAGACACTGAGCAGTAAAGAAACTGGAATGTGGTAACACAGTGTAATAGGTATACCTTGAACATGATCCACTTCTATCTTACTCTATCATCTGTTTTTATAAGCATGAAGCCACACAAAAGTGAAGCATGTGAAAAAAAAAAAAACCTCTGTATGTACAATTTTGATACAGAGCTTTATATGAGAGAATCCGATAGACTAGCCTTATTTCGATGGTTGGTATTTGGACAACAGCAGGGTTGGCATCCCTGGGAGAATTATTTGCAAGGTAGACCAACAGTTGGCACAGGTCACTTTGCAGATAATGATTTGAGACTCAGCACTCAATAATCTCTTCCTTTACTACATAAATGAGGCAAGAAAATAACTGGGACAGCAGTTTCTTAAGGATTTTTATATAAAATAACATAATTTATAACCCACATTAGGCTTAAAATAGCATTCCCTTGTTCTGGTTTTCACTCAGTTGTGGAATGCGTCGAGCTCTCCTATCCCGGTTTTTGCACATGTTTTGTCTTCTGAGGATGCTCTTCCTTGATTTCTTTCATTTTTTAAATTAGCCTTCTAAACTCAAATGTCATGTCTTCGGAGAGAAATTTTTTGACTACCTGATCAAGAGACTTCCCCTTACTGTGCGCATTATTAACTTTTTAAAATATCATAGTCTTGTGTTTATTTCCTTAACAACACTGCATGCATTATTTATAAATTTATTTCTGTGTGTACTTGTTGATTGCATGCCTCTGTCTCTAAAAAATAAGCTTACTTCACTTTTTAATGCATAACACATGCCTGTCACAGCATCCTGCACATCACAGATGATCAATAAGTACTTATTAAATTAATGAATCAATAGTGCCACTGCTCTCTCATAATCATCCCACTACACCCAATAAATAGAATTTTCCTCACTTTTTAGTGCCTGGTGTTCAAGAGTACTTTCTGTGATTGGCAAATGTAGGTGAGAATGTAAGAAATTAACTAAGCTTTCTATAAACTAGGTTAGCTCACTAACCATTTGCTGCAAATAGATTTGGAGTTTGTATCAAATTATTCCAAATTTTCTGTTAAAAATCTTTCTTAAAAGCCTTATTACCACATCACACTTATAATAATTAAGAGAAGGCCTGCCATATGGAACCTAGTAGATTTCTTCAATCCATAGACCTGCTCCTGTATACTATAAATTTCTTTCTCTCTTTTGATTTCCTTTTGGCAGACTGAGGAAGTATGCACTTATTTCTAGGGTGCGAGAGTTTTTATTATAGACACATGTAGAATATTACCAAACATTATCTCCTCATTTATTGAGATGATCATATACTTTTATTTATAATGTTAATACAACAAAATTGATTTTTAAATGTAAAATGAGTTTTTCATTATTGAGATAACTCTCATTTGATCATGCTTTCTGTATAATAGGACAATTTGCTAATATTTTGTTAAAGAGTTTTGCATGTATGATGATAAGAAATTATTCTTTGATTTTATTTTTGCCATATTTTCATGTCAGATTATATTGGCCTCATAATATGAATTGGGAATTGTTCCAATCTGATGGATTTTCTGGAAGAGTTTAAGACATCTGTTTTTTTCTTTAAAGTATTAATAAAATTTACCAGTGAAGTAATCTAGTCCAAGAGTTCTCTTCATAGTTTTGTTGTTGTTGTTGTTGTTTTTAAGATTTCATTTACTTATTTGACAGAGAAAGAGACAGCACAAGCAGGGGGAGCTACAGGCAGAGGGAGAGGGAGAAGCAAGCCTCCCATTGAGCAAGGGGCCTGACATGGGGCTCCATCCTAGGATCTTGGGATCATGACCTAAGCTGAAGGCAGATGCCTAACTGACTAAGCCACCACACAGCCCCCCCCCCCCCTCATTGTTTTCAACCTTGTTGATTGATATAGAGCTATTTACACTTCGTATTTTGTTTGGGCTAGTTCAGATAATTTGAGTTTTGTCTTATTTTTCTACAAAAATTTTATCTTTGATATTTTCAAATTTATTGACATAATGTTTGCTTATGTCCCTAGCATCTTTTTAATTACTGTGTTATCTGTACTGGTGTTTATTCTTTCATTGTTGAAATTATTACTGTTTTCTCTCTTCTTGATTTGCCTTGCATGGAATTTGGTTAGTTATACTAATCTTAAAAAAAAAAAAGTTAACTATATTTACTTCCTATCCCTTGAGATAGTGCAAACCTGCTCTATTAATGATGAATCAAAGCAGTGATCTTTAATGAGATGGACAACGCCTGTAATGAGCATGTTAAAGTGAATGCACTATCCATTCTCCAAAGCTCACGTTCCATAGGAAGTGTTTGGAGGCCGCTCCATTTACCACAGTAATAAGGGTTGGAGTGGGTAAGACAGAGACCAGCATCATGACAGTTAATTGGTGGCTTCCCCAAGGGAACTGAAAACAATTATTCTAATAACTCTGTGCTGAAAGGAGAATTAGGGGACTATTTAAATACTTTAAGGGCTACTGGTCACACGGTTCAATCTGACATGTATTTCTGGAAATCTGAAGTGATATTATGATGTTGGCAAACAATTCTCGATGGTCCTCTCAATTTTTGCTTATCTTGAATCAACTTTTATTCTGTAGTATGTTTCCAAATTATGTTTGTATAGCAAATGGCCTTAGAAAATAAAGATATTGTCCCTTTCCAGGGCACAGACCAAATATATATTTTATATATATATATATATATATTTTTTTTTTTTCTTACTGTAATGATAAAAGTATTGTCCTCCTCTGGGAAGGTATTTGAGCAAGTTTTCTAACAGCCTGCTCATTGTAGATTTGGATTTTGAAAGCTGAAGTCCCTCAGTTGTGATGCAAATTCACTCTGTGCAATATGTGTACTGGGTCACTCCATAAGAACCCTGATGAGTATTTGAGAGCAAGGACAACTGATGTAAACATGAAGCACAAGATTCTTTCTGTGCTATGAGTAATGAAACACTCAGTCTTTGTCTTTGACCTGAGTTTTATGTCTTTTGCTAGCATCCATGCACTTGTGACAGGTTGACTTGTTAGCTTGCAAATAGAAAACCTCAGATACTTTGTAGTTCTTGTCAATTATCCCCTACCCCCTTACATATTCAGGACATAAAGGGAGCAAGTATTAAATTGATTTCAGACTAAGTGGACTGTGAGTCCACAGACCCACTCAGGGATCATTTCTCTAACCACTAACCACTAGATGTATAATCAGAATTAACTTACTTGGCATAAGGTGTAAACACTACATTTGGTCCTTCACCTGTGTGGTGGGGATTAATTCACAAGGCCAGACCTTGCAAAAATCAGACAGAATATGGAGAATGAAAATTATATGCTATTACTTCGAGAAAGTAGTAACTTCAGATACTCGACCAGATGCAGTATCTGCACTACAGAAAATTAACATCTCAGAAACATGGCATGAGGCAAAGTATGATTTATAACATTAATTTATTTAGATGTATGTTAGGAGAGAGAATCAGAATGAGTTCACAATCACTTGGAAGAAGTAATGGTGTATAGTTACAGTTTCCCCAGGACTATGTTAATTTCTTTGCTCCCTTTCATATCATCCAAAGAGATCTAGATTCTTTGGACATTCCATGGAATATTAATGGTATGCTGAATTGATAATATCATACAAATAAGATTGGATGAGCAAGAACAGAGGCCTTGGTGAAACATGCAGTCCATGAGGTAGAAACTAAAGATTCAGAGACTTCCTACATTGGTAAAATGTCTAAAGACTAATGCTTTTAGCATTCTGGGAAATCCTCTCCAAAGTAAAAACAAATTATTTCATCTGACTCTCCACCATGAGGACTTTTTAGATTTATTTCTCTTACTTTATAGTGATTCCAGAAATAAAAATGTCTTATTAGATTTTGTCTTCAAATAACATTATACTATTTCATGAACAATATAGGGAACTTACAATTGTGTAATTCCATTTACTCTTCTCTCATAGTTTGTTCTCTTTATGTCATATATTTTACTTCTGCATGTACTATAAATCTCACCGAATGTATAAAATTACCATAAAATAGTCTATTATTTAATAATATATCCACTGGATGTATAGCAAAATGATGGTCCCTTGGCCTTTGCGTCCTGTTTTGCCCAAGAATAAGTTCCATTAAAGGGGAGAAATGACATTGTAGATATTACTAAGGTTATTGATCACTTGATTTAAAATAAGGTTATTCTGGATTATCCAAGTGGGTTCAATGTAGTCATATGATCCCATAAAACTAGAAAATGACTAAAGAAGGGGAAGTTAGAGAGATTAAGATCACAAGAAAAATTTGACCTTCATTGCTGGCTTGAAGATAGAGGGGCATTGTGGAAAGTGTGAGAAGGAAAAAAAAATTCTGGCATCAATCAGTGCACTTAAAAGTGGATCCTAAGCATAGAAAATAACTGTAACCAGGCTGATAACTTTATTTTAGCTAAATGTGACTAAGATCTATATATTACATATCAGGTTTTTGACCTTCACAGCTGTTAATATAATAAGTTTATATTAAGGGGCTGATAATGTATTATACATTGATGGAAAGCTAATTAAGTATAAAACACATAAATACGTCTATTACTTATGTATATTACTAATTATGTATTATATACATTGTATATAATTAAATACATGTGCATGTATATTTGATAGGTAAATAACATATCCTTTTCTATAGGTTTTTACTCCTTTTATTCTATGACTTAATGTGTTTTCTCAAAATTCAAATGTTGAAACCTAAGCCCAAAGGTGCTGGTATTAGGGGATTGGGGCCTTTGAATGGTGTTTAGGTCATGAGGGTGGAGCCCTCATGAATGGGATTAGTGCTTTTATAAAAGAGTGCTTTTATAAGAGAGCCCCCAACACTTTCTACCAAGTGAAAATACAGCAAGAAGTCACTAATTATGAACAAAGAAGGGGGCCCTTACTAGCGAGTGACCATGCTGGCACCTTGATCATGGACTTCCTGATCTCTAAAACTGTAAGGAATTTCTGTTGTTTATGGGCCATCCAGACAATGGCATATTGTTATAGCAGTTATATGAACAATCTAAGACATACTCCTTGTAGATGTAGGTTTCTGGCTTTTATCACTTTTCATTAGCTTGAAGAATTTAATATTTATTGAAGTGTATATTTGTTAAAGATGCAATCTCTTAGATACTGTTTGTCAGAAAATGGTTTTATTTCACCTTCAGTTTTGAAGGATATATTCACTGAGTATATAATTCTAGGTTGAATTTTATTTTTTTTTTTTTTTTTTTTTTTTTTTTATTTTTTTTTTATTTATGATAGTCACAGAGAGAGAGAGAGAGAGAGGCAGAGACACAGGCAGAGGAAGAAGCAGGCTCCACGCACCGGGAGCCCGATGTGGGATTCGATCCCGGGTCTCCAGGATCGCGCCCTGGGCCAAAGGCAGGCGCCAAACCGCTGCGCCACCCAGGGATCCCTGAATTTTATTTTCATACAACATTTTAAAGATATCTTTCTCCTGAGTTAATTTGTCATGAGAAGTCAGCTGTCATTTGTATCCTTTTCTCCCTTTGTGGAATATGACATTTCCTTCTGCTGCTTTTAAGAATTTTCCCATAGCTGTGATGCTTTTAAGTTAATCTGCAATATGCCTATCTGTACATTTTTTATCTTCCTAAGGGTTTCTTTAATCTATTAGTCTTTCACTGGTTTTTTGGAAAATTCTCACACATCTTCAAACATTACGTCTTGTCCATTATTTCTCTTCTTTGGAGATGCCAATAATATATATATATATATATATATGTATTTTTTGAAGGGCTCTAAAAACAACATTTATTGTCTTATTAGGGACTAACTGAAGAGACAAGTTCCCAGGCTGATCCTTTAGCTTTCCTAAGGCCATATGGTCACGGCTCATGGTTCAAAAGTAGCATGTATCCAGGGTGGGGTAGGGGAGGACAGCATCAACCTGGAGGTCCCCACCACCACAGATCTCCGTCTCTGGATGGATGTGGCTAAAGACTATATATATATATATATATATATATATATGTTATATATATCATATATAAATATATATATCAACTTGATTTTGTGCCACATATCTCTGACCTTTTCTATTTTGTTTTCACATTTTTTCACTTTAATTCTATAATGAGGTCAATAGAAACTATCCAAACTTATCTTCAGTGTTTTGTGTTTTGTGTGCTGTTTCCAACATGTTGCTAGGTACATCAATTATTTTTTATTTCTGATAATTTCTTTAAATTTCTATCATTTCCACTTTATTCTCTTTTTTAAAAAAGATTTTTATTTATTCATGAGAGACACACACACACACACAGAGAGAGAGAGAGAGAGAGAGAGGCAGAGACACAGGCAGAGGGAGAAGCAGGCTCCATGAAGGCAGCCCAACACAGGACTCGATCCAGGGTCTCCAGATCACGCCCTGGGCTGAAGGTGGCACTAAACCGCTGAGCCACCTGAGCTGCCCCACTTTATTCTATTTTTAAAATAATTTCTCCCTATAGACATTTTCCATTTGTTCATGTGTATTCTCAGTCTTTCCTACTGAGTCATTTAACACATTTATTGTATTTTATTTTAATGTTCTTATGTGATCATTATATTCCAATGACCATATCTTGGTGCCTTTCTATTGACCTTGGGTTATATTTTCTTTCTTTTTTGTGTGTCTCATAGGTTTTAAAAATTTTATTCTTAACTATACTAGAATTACATTGAAAAAAATTGAAAAAAAAATTCGCAAAATAGTCTTAAAAACTAAGTAGATACTGAAGTAAAGCCTAGGCTTCATTGCAGATTTATTTAGAAGCATTTCAACATTGGCTTCAACTGTTTTAGTGTCAGGATCTGGGCTTGCTCCTCAGCAGGGCTTGGGTTCTGAGCACCAGAAAACTTTGGTGATCTTTGTGTATTTTATATAATAATAAAACTACTGACCTTACTAAAGCTTTTATGGTTCTTCCTACTTTAGAGTAGGATGCCTACTTCTTGGTGCCTTTGGAAATTTTCTTTGCACATAAGGCCAACTTCCCATCCTAGTTTTTTTGCTGTCAGGCTATCTCTCTTGACAATCTGTTCAACATCAAACTTTTGACCTATCATGACTTGAATGATTTTTTTCTTAGCTCTCCTATACTTTAATAGGCCTCTACCCTTTACTTTGTATACAGGTTTTACGGTGGTCCCCATGCTCTCCACTTCCTGCTATTAATGCCTTTGTGCAATTTTCTCTGATTCAGTATGGACAGGACCAGTAATTTCTTCTAGCCAATTGATGTGGCAAAGGTGACAAGATAGGTGTGATTATGTGCACATGATTGCATACAAATATGTCACCTATCTCTGGACTCAGTTTTTCTTTCTCCCTCCTTGCCATTCCTTCCTTTGTCCTTTCCACTCATCAAAGAAGGCTTTTAATAAATAATCTGATGTTAATCCTCCAGGCATATGGTAGTGAAATATGCCAATGAGTCGAGGGACCTTGAAAGTAGATTCTTAGTCAAGCCTCTGGTCTGATCCCAGAACTGGGGGAAGCTTTACTTTAAACTGCAGCTTTGTGTGGCCATCTGTAAAGGGCTGACATAAGCCATTCCTGGATTCTAGAAATGAATCCACAGGAACCATGAGATAATAAATATGTGTTGTTTTAAATCTCTATGTTTGAGGTAGTTTGTTATGCAGGCATTCTTGGAAACTCAGTGTGCCTTGTCAGTGATCTTCCTCAGCTCTCTTGCTCTCTTGCTCCTCATCTTTCTGTGTATTGTTACCTCCATGAATTTGATACAGACTTATAAACAGTTTGATTGGTGAAGATTTTCCATATGTCTTAGGATTCTCAAATTTTAGAGTTTTAATAAACCATGCCAGCTGAAACAAATAATATTCAGAAATTTGGTAGGTAATTCCTTCCCATTCTTTTTGCCATATGCCTTCTTGTGTCAATTTTTAAAAGGAGATTTATTTGAGAGAGAAAAAGTGTGAGAATGAGAGAGAACGTTGAGCAAGAAGGGACAGAGGGCAAGGAAGAAAGAGAAGCAGATTCCTCTGAAGAGCAGGGAGTCCAACTCAGGGCTCTTATCTCATTATCTCAGGACACTGGGATAATGACCTGAGTTGAAGGCAGACACTTAACAGACTCAGCCACCCAGGCGTCCCTTCCTTGTGTCAATTGACTTGAGAGCAAGTTCGTCTCTTCTCTACTAGGAAGGATTTGCTATTTTCTGGAATTTATTCACTTAACATTGATACCGTATCTTCCACAGAAGTTACAATGAGTAATGTTTAGTTGACATAGTCTCATTCCACAGTAAATCTTCAAGATTTATGATTAGGATTACCACCGTTTGATCCTTTAGGTTTTTTTAGGGGATCATACCTCATATTTCTCTGTTAGACAATATTATTTTTTCATTTTGTTTAATGATTTTACTTATTTATTCATGAGAGATAGAGAGAGGCAGAGACAGAGGCACAGGGAGAAGCAGGTTCCATGCAGGGAGCCCAATGTGGGACTTGATCCCGGGACTCTGGGATGATGCCCTAAGCCAAAGGCAGATGCTCAACTGCTGAGCCACCCAGGCGTCCCTTTTTTTTTTTTTTTTCATTTTTTTTGATTCAAGTATAATTAACATAATATGTAATTATATTAGTTTCAGGTGTACAATATAACAATTCAACATTTATTTACATTTCTCAGTGTTCAACATGGTAAGTACACTCTTACACCCCTTCACCTATTTCAGCCTTTCCCCCACTCATAGGCAATATTATTTTTGATTTACTCTTTTGACCAGGGCAGAAGGAGAGTTTTGCAAACTTCAGTTTGGCTTTCTACAGTATTACAGCACTTATTCCATAGGTTAAGATCCAAATGTGGAAATTACTCTGTCAAATGTGTCAATCTCAATTACACCCTCAGGGACTGGGGAAATGACTGCTGGGTCTACAGATCCATGGCTCAATGGGCCCACTATGTGCTACATTTTAGCTAGGTATGCATATATTACCTGGCCATTGTAAGGCTTTATTCTAACAAAGGATTCAGCAAATATCAATGTCAAGCCAAACTCTGTGTCCAATAGCCTTCAAAATGACTTGATATTCTCCTTTCCTCAGAGTACTGTCACCTGAGTGAATGGTAGTAGGTTTTGTTAGTAGAGGATTGGTAAAAACATTATGGCCATATACTTTCGATAGTTGCATACTTCTTACACTAAATGCCTGGTCACCTCTTCTATTAATGGATTCCAGATCAAAAAACAGGCTCAAGTCTGGGTACTGAGTGAGGCATTATGACTTTTTCTTTGGATGACTGCTCTTAGTTTCCTCCTTTTCCATTAAAAAAAAAATATATATATATATATATATATATTATTTATTTATTTGAAAGAGAGTGAGCAAGAGAGACAGAGAGAGAGAGAGCCTGCATGCATAAGTAGGGGGAGGGGCAGAAAGAAAGGAAGAACCCATTCTTCTCTACTCTTATCTTCTTCTGATTTACATTCTTATATAGTGGAACTCTTGCTGATAACTTGTCTTAGTATGCCATATTCTGTTAACCTTCTTTACAACTTCCTGCAGGTCAGGCCCTCTTGTTTGCTCTTCTAATCTGGCTTGATATTTTGGTATTTTTTGTGAACTGCTTTCTGACGATGAAGTGCCACTGTTGGTTAATGCATGAATTGCTTTGGGATACATCAGTACATGACTAATAATGAGCCCAGCTTTATAATCACCTCTGCCATCATCAAACCTGTTATACAATAGAAATTCTATGGACTATTTGCCATGTAATATTAAGGACATGTTTATACTAGAAAAATTCAGGGACACCTGGGTGGCTCAGCGGTTGAGCATCTGCCTTTGACCCAGGTTGTGATCCCCGAGTTCTGGGATCGAGTCCCACATTGAGCTCCCTGCATGGAGCCTGCTTCTCCCTCTGCCTGTGTCTCTGCCTCTCTCTGTCTCTCTATCATGAATAAATAAATAAATCTTTTTTTTAAAAAAAGAAATTGTATATACTAGAAAATTTCATTATCTGAAATTCAAACTTAACTGCAGTCCTACATTTTTTTTGGAAGCTGTAAATGGAGAGCTGCTACAAAATATTTTGTTGATGTCTCTGTCACTTTCACCAGTTTATTCCTGATGGTCTTGATAAATGATGTGTTCATTTTATCTCCTCTAGGAATATCATCCTATGGGGGATCTTATGGCCTCACATAACATATCCAGTCAGCAGGCCAACCCACCTGAGCCTTTGGATAGCATCTTTACTATCTGTCAGGACACCCCAGCCACTTATTTATACTTTGCTTAACTTTGGCTATTACTTTCTTCAGGTTTCTAAGAGCCACCCTAGTGTAAAGTTTGCCCCATTCCTTGAGGTCCTTGCCAAACTATCATTTTCTATTCCAACAAAACACCTCATGCCAACTAATTCTTATTCAATTTTATGTTCCAGTCCCATTGAACCCTCAGTTAGAATCTCAGTGATATCCATGGCTTATAATGGGGTATGCTGGCTAGATTTTGCAGTTCCTTTGGGATATAATTACTTTATACTCTTATCAGGTTCAACATGTCCCCAGCCAGCTTAGATTATATAAACCTTGTTTTAGGCCTTGTAATTAGGAAATTAGCTCCTGAGAGAGTCACCTGATACTTTGTAGAAAAAAAGCCTTGAGTGTCTTCCTGCATGGGGGAGACACTTCTCCTTCTCCTCCACCTCCTCCTCCTCCTCCTCCTCCTCCTCCTCCTCCTCCTTCTTCTTCATTTTATAATAGCCAATTTGACAAATGTGAGGTAAAATGGTTTTGATTTGCATTTTCCTCATGATTAGTCATGTTGAGCATTTTTTTATATGCTTGTTGACTATCCGTATGTCTTTGGAAAAATGCCTATTCAAGTCTTCTGCTCATTTTTAAGTCAGGCTATTTGATTTTTTGACATTAAGTTATGTAAATTATGTATTTTGCATTAACCCTTTATTGGTTGTATCATATGCAAATATCTTCTCCTGTTCCATGGCTTGCTTTTTGTTTTATTGATGGTTTTCTTTGCTTTGCAAAAGCTTTTTAGTTTGATGTAATCCCATTTGTTTATTATCCTTGCCTGAGGAGACTGGTCCAAAACAATATTGCTTAGACTGATGACAAAGGGCTTTCCTCTATGTTTTCTTCCAAGAATTTAAAAATTTAATCTATTTTAATTTATTGTTGTATATGATATAATGTAGTGCTTGAATTTAATTCTTTTGCATGTAGTGGTCCAGTTTTCCCAACACCATCAATTTGAAGAGATTATCTTTTCCACAATTAATATTCTTTCCTCATTTTCCATAAATTAATTGACCATATAGTCATGAATTTACTTCTGAGCTATTTCATTGATCTCTGTATCTATTTTCATCCCAGTATCATACTGTTTTGATTGTTATAGCTTTTCAGTATAGTTTGTAACCACAGTATGGTACCTCCTGCTTTGTTCTTTCTCAAAATTGCTTTGGCTATTCAGCGTCTTCTGTGGCTCCGTATGTATTTTAAGATTTTTTGTTCTAGTTCTTTGAAAACTGCCATTGGTATTTTGATATGGATTCCATTTAATCTGTAGATTGTTTTGGGTAGTATGGGCATTATAACACTAATTCTTCCAACCCATGTGCATGAAATATCTTTCTATTTGTTTATGTCATCTTCAATTTTTTTCATCAGTTTCTTATAGTTTTCAAAGTATAGGTCTTTCACCTTCTTGGTTAAGTTTATTCCTAGGTATTTATTCTTTTTGATGCTATTGTAAATGGGATTGCTTTCTTAATGTCTCTTTCTGATAACTTTTTACTAACATATAGAAGCACAACTGATTTCCTTTTTTTAAAAAAATGTTTTATTTATTTATTTGAGAGAGAAAGAGCATGAGCATGGGGAGGGGCAGAGAGAGGGGAAAAAGGAGACTCCTTGCTCAGCAAGGAGTCTGAATTGGGGCTTGATCTCATGGGATCTCTGGGATCATAACCTGAGCTGCAGGAAGACGCTTAATCAATGACTAAGCCACCCAGACACTCCAAAGCACAACTAATTTCTGTATGTTAGTTTTTTATTCTGTTAGTTTACTGAATTCATTTATTCTAATAGTGTTTTGATGTAGTTTTTAGGGTTTTCTATATATAGTATCATGTCATCAGCAAAAAGTGACAATTTTACTTCTTCCTTTCCAATTTGGATAAATTTTATCTTTTTTTTCCCTTTCTTAACTGCTATCACTAGGAATTCCAATAATATGTTGAATAAAAGTGGTAAGAATGGGCATTCCTATCTTGTTCCAGATATTAGAGAGTTTTCAGGTCTTCACCATTGAGTGTGATATTAGCTGGGGTTTTGTGATATATGGACTTTATTATGTTGAGATATATTCCTCTATACCTGTTTTTTGAGAGTTTTAATCATAAAGGAATGTTGAATTTTGTCAAATGGTTTTTCTGAATCTATTGAGATAATCATTTTTATTTTTTTTAATTTTGTGTATCATGTTGATTGACTTGTGGATTAACGCTGAAATGAATGTCATATCATCCTGATGATTGATCCTTTTAATGCATTGTTGAATTATGTTTGCTAATATTTTGTTGAGACTTTGGTATCTATGTTCATCAGGGATATTGGCTTACAATTGTGTGTATGTGTGTGTGTGTGTGTGTGTGTGTGTGTGTTGTGTTTGGTTTTGGTATTAGGGTAATACTGTCCTCATAAAATGAGCTTGGAAGCCTTCCTTCCACTTCAAATTTCTGAAAAATAATTTCAGAAAGGTGCTAACTCTTATTTAAATGTTTGGTATAATTTACATGTAAAGCTGGCTAGTCTTGAGATTTTGTGTTTTGAGAGTTTTTAAATTACTGCTTCAATTTTAGAAATCCAGTAATGTAATCAGTCTTTTTAGATTTTCTATTTCCACAGTTTTTCTCCTTTTAATCTGTCTTTCAGCTAATTTGAGTGACTGTTGCTTCTTTACCAATTATAGCTTTATCCTTTCACTAATTTGCCTTCCCTATTTATTGCATTTATGTCATTTATTTTTATTTATATCTTTTGTTTACTATTTATTATAAATTTATATATTTATTACTAAAATAATATTTATTATTTATTTTATTTATATTTACTAAAATATACAATAATAAAATTGCCCCTTTTTTTTTAAAGATTTTATTTATTTATTCATGAGAGACACAGAGAGAGAGGCAGAGACAAAGGCAGACGGAGAAGCAGGCTCTGTGCAGGGAGCCTGATGCGAGACTTAATCCCAGAACCCAGAGATCACACTCGGAGCTAAAGGCAGATGCTCAATTGCTGAGCCACCCAGGTGCCCTTGTCCCTACTTCTTGACAACATCCATTAAAGAGTTAAGCCACACTTACGTCTTCCCTTATATCACCTAACAAAAATATAGATCCTATAATAAATTCTCTCTAATACCATATAATTAAGATATTCCAGTTTCCTGTGATATGGTTTTTCTTTTCCTGGAATGTATAATAACCCACATTTTCTTTTTTTTTTTTTTTTTTTTTTTAAAGATTTATTTATTTATTTATTCATGAGAATACACAGAGAAGAGAGAGAGAGGCAGAGACACAGGCAGAGGGAGAAGCAGGCTCCATGCACCGGGAGCCCGATGTGGGACTCGATCCCGGGTCTCCAGGATCACGCCCTGGGCCAAAGGCAGGCGCCAAACCGCTGCACCACCCAGGGATCCCAATAACCCACATTTTCAACTACTGATGTGTTCCTCATGACTTTTGACAATAAGATATTGACAAGTGGGAGAAGATAGGAGCAGTCTGAGAAAGCTTTTGGTCCACAATCCTTGTGAGAGGAGAGGGTAAGGGAAGGAGGATTGGCTAGCAAGAGACTAGAATCCAGTGCAGTTATGAGGAAATCTGATTTAGGCAAATGGCATAATTAGAGAAGTTTCTAATTTTGATATTCCAGAGGGATTTATTAATCAGAATTACAGTAGAGTATTAAAATGTATAACTGGTATTCATAAGAGAATGGGGATAAAGTTTTTAAAGAAAAAAAATAAAGAGAAAAGGAATATTTGGTATGAACTTACTTCAAGATTATAGCTGAAACTATGTGAGGTTAAGTAAGATACTCAGTATAGAAAGAACAAGTCACACAAAGATTAGAGACAAGCATGGAAAAATAGTAAAGGTAAAGATGAAGCAAGAGGAAGAGGTATTAAGAGAAATCAAAAAGGAGACCAAAAAGTTGGGAGAACAAGAGCTGATACAGAATCCTACAATGATTGTGAAAATATATAGATGAGGTAAAGGAAAAAGCTGTCAAATTCTTGAGAAAATCAAGGACAAAAATTAATTTATTGACTAGAGAACCATTGGTATTCACTGAGTAATGTCAACATGGAGATCAAAGAAAGGATGATATATTCTAGGGAGAGAAAGTGTCTTCTGAAGTTCAGTTAGAATCCACTTGGATTAGTAACTGGAGATTCCTGGCTTCTCTCCAGGGAGGCTAAATTGTAATTAATAGTGAGTAAGTTTGTGGAACGGTAGGTGAGTCCTATAAATTAAAGTGTGAGAGCCACTGGAAATATCCGTTTTCTAAAGAAAATTAGTAGTAAATAACAAACTACAGATAGGATAGGCATATAAACAACAAAATATTTAATAAAGTTAATGAATAAGAGAACTTTAGGAGAAAGAGGGATAATGCCCCTCTATGAAGAGAAACATGAAATAGAAAAATCTGATAAATAACCAATTAGGAACTCCAATGGCAGCAGAGTAGGGAATGAAGAATATATATTTATAGGTATTCTTGCAATAGAGATAAACCAACTCCTTTTGAAGGGCAATATAATGGAAAGAACAAGATATGGTGAAGATAAACTTTTCAAAGCCTAGACAGTTGAGATAACACTTGCTATTTCTTCTCAACAAAGTCACCAGTATATTACTGCCTAAAATTATAGAAGTACTAAATATTTCTAACTTTTGGTAGTTTTTCATTAGGCTGGGTAGGTAAGTGTATTAAGAAATTAGAAGCTCTGAAAACTCCCAATGAAAAGCATACTTATATGTGGTCTGTATGGAAAGCATACCAGGCTTGTGATTATATCTCATATAAGAGAAATATGTTACAAGGACAAATCGATCTGCAGAAGGGCTCCTACTTGAGTGTATATTTCACTTTCAAGTCTTTTTCTTAGGAGAAAGGAAGAGAGAAAAGCCTTTGGGAGCCAATATTCGGCATGTGTCACTTCAATATGCATGTCTTTATACAAAGAGTGATATTTAAATGTTATAAGACTCATCAATGAAGGCTACAGTTTATCATTTTAATACAGTGAAGAAATATTATTGAATATTATTCTGCTTGTTTTATAGGCTAAAGAACAGTAGTGATTTCTTATAGTGTTAGATTTTGGATAAATGCTTTGGGTGTATGTGTGTGTATGTGTGTTTGTGTATATATTGATACTAATTGATAAATATATATATTTATATACTATAAATACTGATAAATAAATAAATAAATAGATAGATATAAATAAATAAATAAATAAATAAATAAATAAATAAAGCCACATTTTCAAATACAGGTAATCTAGTTGTATATTTAGGCTGATATTTTGGAATACTGAAAACAAGTTTTTCCACCATGTGGTACTCTTGAAAAAAATTGAAACAGAAATTTTATAACTAAAGAAAATATTTTCAGTGTCTTTGGTCTAGAGAATCTGTGTTATCTAATAAAGTCACTGTTTTACTGGAATAAAAATGATTCTGAAATAAATGGTGACAGGAATGATCACAATTGCCACAGTTACTTTAGAAATAGTATATGAAGATATAATGAGAACAGGGATAACAATCTAAATTATAGTATTGTTCCTGAAGGTGTATACATTGGGGTTTTCAAAAATGGTGTTCAATGAATACACACAAATCTACTTTGTTTGATTCTGTTTTTTAATATAAATAATGTTGGTTTTATGGAAGAAATTAATTTGATTTACTTTAAAATGACGAATTAATATTTATATTATCTTTTATTCATTTTAAAATCTTTAGGTGATTATTTTATTAGAAAATATAAAATCTAATTTAAAAAAACTCTTTGCTTGTGTTTAAAACGTATTTCAAATAAATTTCCACTGAGGAAGAACTTTAAAAATATTCTACAAAATCATACTCAACATGTTTGGAAATGAGATGTTCAAAGAAATAGTAAAGGCTGTATTTGGATATTACTTGGCTTAAATCTTCATTTTTTCCTGTTTTATAGCAATGGAATCATATACAACATTTATTACAATCAAAATGATCAGTCTTGACCTTCCAAAATGTCATTTTTATTCTAAAAAGTCCAAAACAGAAAAATCAGAGCACATTTTCCAGGAAAAACACCTAATTTATGAACCACTGGACAGGTACAATCAAAAATAGTTTTTAATATAATGATATTAATACTGAAAAGGACAAGAATATGCTTTATTTCAAAAGGAAAAGCTCATTTTTATGACAGAAGGAAATGTGAAACCCAGCTTACAAACTTAAAAGAGAACTTTGAAAATGGCAAATGTTCAGAGTTCAAGATTTTTCTATTATTGAAATATTTTTCATATTTTATCTTCATTCTAGGATAAATTAAGTATTAATTGCTTAATGACAAGATATATAAGATGAACTGTGACCTAAAACTTACTGTACATTGCTTGTGAGAAAAAATTTTATCTACCAAAATAATAATTGCCCTCATTGTGTATTTAAAAGTGTTTTTTTTTAAATATATTTCCTGTGAACCTCATTCTTTAATGTGATAAAACTACAGTTTCTAAATAGAGATAGCTGTAAATGCTGAAATTATTCAGAATAACCCAACTTAGAAAATTCTGATTGTGGAATTACCATTTATATATTATTATATCAGCATTTCTCACTTTCTCATATAGAGACTATTTGTTACATACTAATTATAAATGACAAATCTGACCATACTTCTAGGATTCCATTCTGGTAATTGAAGATATATAAATTTAAAAAAAAATCATAGCAAAGAAGTGGAGATAGGTGAAATACTTATGATTATGGATACATACAAAGTATGAGTACTAAAAGAATTTTCATGGTATATTCAATTTTAAAATATGCCTAAAATGTAAAATAAAATTTCATAGCTCCATAGTTACTTGTCTAGTGAAGGTTTTAAAAGAGGTTTTGAATTCCTAAATATTGTCTGAAAACACTTAGTATTTTGTAATGTGATTACTGAAGTCATTTAAGTGGTGTCTTTTTTCCCATGAATACTCTTCTTTTCTCTGTTATTCCTGAAAATATTTCTTCTGTTGGTTTGAATAACTCCTTCCATTTATTTTCCACAGTTTGGCAGTGTTTCCAAGGATATCTGGGCAGAAATTTCAGTTCTGTTGTCTGGAAACTTTCCAGGATACAATATGTTTTTTTTCTTTTTAATTTTTAATTGAATATCAAAGATGTTTCTGCTTATATATTCACCTAAGTGGTATAACTGTCAGATAGCAAGGAATTTAAAATGAAGCTTTTAAAAGTACCAAATACTTGTCTAGTTTCATGACAAATTTATATACAAAGATTTCTGTGCTAAGAGAAAAATAGAGGGATGAAGGTAAGCCCTGTATAAATGATGAAAAACTTTTATTACTAAAATCTCAAACATGAAAATGATGCTTATATAGAAAAATCAGTCTTTAAATAATACGGTTTACAATTCTGGTTCTAAAAGATTTTATTGGGGCACCTGGGTAGCTCAGTAGGTTAAGTGTTTGCCTTCAGCTCAGGTCATCATCCCAGGGTCCCAGAATTGAGCCCCATGTCTGGCTCCCTGCTCAGCAGTGAGCCTGCTTCTCCTTCTTCTTCTGTGCCCCTGTCCCCTGCTTGTGCTTTTTCTCTCGCCTTCTCTGTTAAATAAATAAAATTTTAAAAATAAATAAATAAAAGGCTTTTTTAAAAAATATTTTTTAAATTCATATAGAAGACACACAGAGAGAGGCAGAAACATAGGCAGAGGGAGAAGCAGGCTCCATGCAAGGATACCAGTGTGGGACTCAATCCTGGAACTCTGGGATCACACCCTGAGCCGAAGACAGATGCTTAAAGCTCAACTGCTGAGCCACCCAGGTGTCCCTAAATAAAAGGTTTTATTGGCAATAACCCAATCATAGTTTTGAGGGAAATGTGAAAGATCAATAACTTTAAAGTTGTAGATTATAGACAATAAATAGATTATCTAACAAGATTTCCCTTTTTGTTTCTCTATAGCTTCATGTACATTAAGTACAACTTTGTTGTAAATACTGAATAGCTTATTTGCTTAAATAAATTATTATATAATAATGGATTATATTATTCTCATATTTATATGAAACTCAGTAGTTTGGCTATTACCATGTAATTTGATATTAAATACTTGTCATTCATGGATTTTTTAATAAAAACTTTTAAGAAGCTATTTGCTGTAAATGTCCTACAAATTAAAAGAATGAACATATACAAAATAAACCATGTTGTATTTTTTAACACTTTTACTAGTTAAAAAAATGACTCAATGTAAAATAAGTAGTTTGTCCGGAGCATTGAATTCAGAGTTTCTTCTTGACAACATGAAACATACATAATTACTATTTCTAGCTGTAATAACTAGCTGACTACATAATAAGATAAAATTACATGAACAGTTTCCCACTGGTCTGCATAGGAGTTGAAATTGGCTTGTTCAGAATACATTTATGAACTCTTAACTATTGTCAGAAAATCTAAGGAAAAATGGATGCAAAGATGATCAGAATAAAAGAGTTTCTATCCACACTATCCTTACAGACTAACTGCCTAAGGTAGAGACCTCTTAGGTCCTTTTAAAGCATACAATACATTTAGTCAATACATATAGCATTATATTAACAGTGTAGCATGGAATCATCTCTGTATTCTTTTGAAAAATATTAACTGAGTAGAAATTGATATAAAAATAATGTTTAATCACTCTAGTAGTGATTATAGTAACTTAAATAACATTTCAAGTATAAACACAGAATATGTTAAATTTATTATTTTGCATGTTAAAATTTAAAAATTTGTTCTTGCTCAAATACTGCAAGAATGGTGTGTTGGAGCAAGTTTCTTAGCTCAATATTGAACTTGACCACTAGCTTCTATGGAGGAATCAAATGTTTCAACATGATTCAGGAATTTGGCATTTATCTCAAGCATTGTAGTGTGTCTAATATGTATTTTTAAAATGCTTTAATTGAGATAAAGACACATAACATACAACTTGCCATCTTGACCACATCTGAGTATATAGTTCAGCAAAGTTATGTATATCTACAATGTTGCACAATTTCTAAAAATTTTTCATATTGCAAAACTAAAACTCTATCCATTAAACAATGGTTTTCTCTTTCCACCTACCACCAGCTCTAATAACCCTCATTTTACTTTCTGTTTCTATGAATTTGACTACACCAGATACCTAATAGCAGTGGAATCATCATCCTTTTTGTGATAGGGTTACTTCACCTAGCATAATGTCCTTATAGTTAATCCAGGTTTTAGCGTCAGGATACTCTTCCTTTTTAAGTCTGAATACTATTCTCCTGTATATATGCCACATTTTGTTTATCCATTCATCTGGATAGTTGACAGATTGCTTTTACCTCTCGGGTATTGTGAATAATGCTGCTGTGAATAAGGGTGTGTGAATATCTCTCCAAGGCCTTACTTTCAATTCTTTAGAATATATACTCAGAACTGGAAGTACTGGATTACATATAACATCAAATTTTTAAACAAACATCATAAGAGCTACACAAGAACCTCATTTCTATCATCATCTTCCTTTACTCATCTTTTTTTCAATATCTTGCGCATCCCAAGCTTTTCTCCTTCTCCAAACCCTAGAGAGATGTGCTGAAATGTTTTCCTCTTGCTCTTCCATTCTCTTATATTTGGATTCTCCATTTAAAAGCCATCTTTTCAGAGTCTCTCCTCCCCAGTTTCAAAGATCTCTCTATCATTTTCCTATGATGATGCTCCATCTCATACTAGTCTTTGTTGTAGCCCTTTACTTCTTTGGTTCATTTTTTTACCCAAAATATTTCCTTTTCTAATTTATCTAAAGTGCCATGAGACAAGGCACCATATCTGTCTCATTCACTGCTGTGCATTCTTTCTGTTTACAAATATGTACTGCCTGCTGGCTACCTAATGAATGAAAGAATATGATTGAATGTTAGACTTACACTAACTAATAATTTTGAATTCCAAGGAGAATGATTTCAAGTCAATTTTAAGGAGGGATTGCTTTGAGAAAGGAGTTTAATTAAAAGATTGTCACTCCACAGACATTATAAAGTCTTTACAAGTCAAACATGAAATGGGTGGTTTGGATTATTATATTAAAATATCCTTTTTAGGACCAATTTTTTTTCACCATGTTCTTATGATGATTCTTTTGTACTTTTGGAAGTAAATATAAATAGGTCATTAAGACCTTTATTATTCAAACTAGCTATAATTCTATTAATTGTTAGTGTGCACTCAAAGTTTTATAAACCTTAGCTGTTAATTCTGTCAAAAATGAGGCATTTTCTATTAAATAATTTGTGTTTGTCTATTTGGTGTTAACATAATGAAAACTTTATGGAATCTTGAATAATACGAAGCTCAGTTTATTAGGCAGTTCTTAGCTCTGAACTTTTTGAATCTCAATATCCTCCTGTGTAAAAATAAAGCAAAAATAATGGTTTCTCAAAGTTAAGATCATCATTAGGTAGAATAGCCTATGCCAAAGGGCTTCGCACATACACCCAATAAGTATGACTTTTGCTTCCTCTTCTTTTTTTTAATCAAACTGTTATGTATTCCTATTTTTAGATATGTAGAAAAATATTCTAACACATATATCTATTAGTTTATTTAAAATCTTATTTTTACAACAGGTTTTCTTTCCAAAGGGATATAATATAACTTGCAAAAAGGACAGTTACCAGTCATTAATGGGCTAATGCAAATAAATGCCTAGATGAAAAAATTTTGTTTAAAAAAGAAACATTTGCATGATTGATTTAGAGGAATAACTCCAATATTTTTGTCATTCAAAGAGAACAAACAAATAAACAACAAAATGTGGTATGTACATACTATGAAAGGTTATTTAGCCTCAAAAGGAAGGAAACTGCTGACACATGCTACAACACGAATGAATGTTGAAGAC
The DNA here is from genome assembly GCF_018345385.1 of Vulpes lagopus. Taxonomy (NCBI): domain Eukaryota; kingdom Metazoa; phylum Chordata; class Mammalia; order Carnivora; family Canidae; genus Vulpes; species Vulpes lagopus. The sequence goes on along the minus strand of NC_054832.1, from coordinate 24,426,085 downwards.
ATTATACTAAGTGAAATAAGCCGATCATAAAGGACAAATACTGAATAATTTCACTTACATCTATGAGGTACCTAGAACAATCAAATGCATTTAGACAGAAAAGAGAATGGTAAGTATGAGGGGAGAAAGGGAATGGAGAGTTGTTTAACAGGTACAGAGTTTCAGTTTTGCAAAATGAAAATGTTCTGAAGAAGGATGCTAGGATGATGGTTGTACAATAATGTGAACGCACTCAATGCTACTGAACTATGTGTTTAAAAAAGGATAAAATGGTAAATTTTATATTCCATATATTTTATAGTTTTTAAAATATTAGAAAGAAGATGCAAAAATCTAGTGAACAAAATTGTAAAATAATTAGAAAAAAATCAATAACAAAGCAATAAACTTTCCTTAACTCTACATATGTAGAGCACAATAAGGCATATCATATATTACTGTCATGTTCAGGTAGTGCCTAGGTTAAGAATGTATGTGTTTAAGAGTACTATGATGATTTTGATGAATAGCTATATTAGGACAAATGTGATAGTAGAAAATCTCCTCAAAAGCATGTCTATAATGTTAATATTATTTTTTTCAAAGATTTTATTTATTTATTCCTGAGAGACACAGAGAGAAGCAGAGACATAAACAGAGGAAGAAGCAGGCTCCCCACAGGGAGTCTGATGTGGGACTCGATCCCAGGACCCTGGGATCACAACCTGAGCCAAAGGCAGAAGCTCAACCACTGAGACACCCAGGTGTCCCTATAATATTAATGTTAATTAACATTACGAGAGTAGAAATTTGCCTGACATGGCTACAACTTCAACATTAGGGCATATTGCAAAAACTACTCTGAGTTTAGTCTTACAATACTGGTATGATGTACCTTTCCAAATTGGATGTTTTCTGTAGAAAATGAGTGTACATATGCAATACCAGTTTATTAGGGATTATAACCAAGAAATTCTTCAAAAATTGAGTGGTGAGGAAAGAATCAGAAGTTTATACTTAAATTAAAACACATAAAAAAAAAAAAAAACACATAGTTTTTTTTTTCTTCAAATTTCAGTATTTACTGGAAAGAGAAAAAGGGAACCATGTACTCCTTATGCCAACACAGAATTCCTTGGAGATTGTACCTTTTGGAGTTGGCAATTAGAAAAGCACAAGAACCAGTTGGGAAGCACCTGCTACTAGAATTTATAGACAATTTGTGCCAAGCCATAGAAACAATGATAGCTATTAGACTGATTTGGTTGAGAATGGAACATTTTACTACAATGTTAGGGACGGACTAAAGCTGATTACTAGCAAAGGTCTTGAGTGTGCAATAGGAGCTATGTGATCTCTAAACCATCACTGTTTCAGGATTGGGTACAATAATTTTTGGTAAAGCAGTACTTTATTGAACAAAACTGTTAAGTGCATTGGAAAACATTCAGCAAGTTTGGATTTTACCCTAATCCTCAATGACACACATGTAGTCTACTAATGTTTTTGAGATTTGTAAATCAGTGCTTGTTAAACTGTTAAATGTTAGTATAAAACTTGTCTTCCATGAATTCTTTTGTTTTTCTTTCCCGCCTAAAACTCACCAATTATAAATTATCCTATAATTCTCCCAATCTTTGATCTCCTTACCTTTAGCATTAGCTCTTCAGCCTGTAGTTCTGCAATCTCTTATCTCCTTATGTTTAGTTCTTCATTCTCCTGTCAGTCAATCCTGTTCCATCCTTGTGCATATCTGCAGGGCTTCAGCAAGCATGCATGCAAAAATGACGCAAACACATACACATGGAGTTCTGTGCAAATTGACAAGCAAAAAGAAATTAAAGAAGAAGTCAGATTTATTTAAAATTAAGTAGGAACATAAATGGGAATAGTGAAATTCAGTTTTTATTTCTAAACCTTTGTTTCTTGTGTGCTATATGATCTTCTGAGCTATTCAAACTACTATATTCTAGTTCTCATAGAAATGAGAAAAAATCATACCAGGATTGCTTGCTTTTAATGAATAGTACCCTAAATTCCCCAAAATGACAAAAATTATAAAAAGTATAATGGCCAATAATGTGTTTATAGCTAAAATTTTTCATATACTAGCTATTTCTTACAAGTCCTTATGCTTTTGATGTCATATCTCAACACTGCTAGATTTCTTGTGTCTATTTTTTTTTTATTTTTTTTATTTATGATAGTCACAGAGGGAGAGAGAGAGAGGCAGAGACACAGGCGGAGGGAGAAGCAGGCTCCATACACCGGGAGACCGACGTGGGATTCCATCCCGGGTCTCCAGGATCGCGCCCTGGGCCAAAGGCAGGCGCCAAAGCGCTGTGCCACCCAGGGATCCCTCTTGTGTCTATTTTATTAGCCTTGTCAACTCATACCGAATTTCCACCAATTAATGATAAAGAAGAAAAGATTATATTTCTTGCCCATTGCATTTGTTCCTCCAGTATACTTCCTATAGTATTAAAGAATCAGCAAGCCACTAGAATCCCTTTGCTCTTTTCACATTTAATTCTTTTCCCAAACCAAATGGTTTTTCCCATCCTCTGGACTTCTTTACTCCTCTGTGAGTAACAGTCTCCATTCCATTTGACAGTGAGTGGTCTGTTGTTTACAAGCCAGATTTATTAAGCCACTAATTTATAGCAAGACACTGCAAGGAAATTCCGTCTTCTACTCTCTTGATCAGTAAAATAGGTATTCATCCCTCACTTGTGTTTTGCTCTCTTGCTTGGTAACAGGCAGGATTGAAAAGCAAAAGGACTAGGGAAAATAAAAATGATTGCCTGGGATAGGTTACACAGTTCGTGATGATACAGAGACTCCAGCAGTGTGCAATTTGAAATTCACAGTAATGGACATTTCACTTTGTGAGACTATTGTGGAGAGAATATGCTGTTATAGAGGAGGAGAGCTAAAAATAATCCATGGTATTGTGTTGGTATCTATGTGGCAATTCTGCTGTTTAAAAGTTCTGCCACTTTGTATGTGCAAACCAATTAGATACAGGAAGCTTTTTGGAAGGTATACAAATTCTAGTGAGTCTCATTTCTTTTTAAGAGGCATAAGAAGAAAAAAAAGGCATGAGAAGAAGAAAGGCGTGAAAAGCCACTTGGAATTTTCATATGTGGGTGACAAGCAGCCCAAAAACTAGCAGAAGATATCAATTTCCAACAATTGTCCTTGTTAAAATGTAATACATATAACTGTGCTAATATAACTGTGCTAATATAACTGTGCTAATATATTTAGTTTTGTATATAACATCTTTTAAGAAAATGATGAAAACAATAGCTAAAGTTCCCTATTCCTGAAAAACCCCATAAGAATAATTTATGAAAATATCTATCCTCTTAAATATTCAGGTACCTGATAGTTTTTTTTAATAATTAAATGTTAGCATTTTAAATGCAAAACCTATTTTCAAAAGGTTTATGACTTGGCTGTAAAAATTAGCACCTAGCTAGAATTTGGCATAGTCAATATGTAGTGGAAAGCAGTGATATTTCAAATGCATTTTTCTTTAATGTATCATGGACTATATTTCAAAGAGATTGGCTAATTTAATTTCAGGACAATTCATTGCCTCCCAAGGTCTCCATCCCAGCTACCCCACATAAGTATACTCTACTCCAAAGAGAGTGTTCTGATAACAAATTTAGGGAACACTGAGAAATCTCAGCAGAGTGCAGAGAACAGAGGTATAACTTAATCTGAAAAGTCGCTGCTTCATGTCCTCGATTGTGTTCTTGTATTGGGAAATGTAGGATTTGGGGGAAGAAATTGAAAACCTTTATCAAGTTCCATTTTATAATGTGAACAAAACATTACAATTCATAATTTTCAAGTGAACTAATGTAGATACACCAGTGTAAAATAAGCAGATGAAAATAAAATAAAATAATAAAATAAAATAAAATAAATAAAATAAAATAGCAATCAATATACTGTTCAATATCCTGTCCTTCAGTTGAAGAACAGATAATCAGGGCAGACCGGTGGCTCAGCGGTTTAGTGCCGCCTTCAGCCCAGGGCCTGATCCTGGAGACCTGGGATCAAATCCCATGTCAGGCTCCCTGCATAGAGCCTGCTTCTCCCTCTGCCTGTGTCTCTGCTTCTCTCCTTGTCTCTCATGAATAAATAAATAAAATCTTAAAATATATAATCAAAGGCAGAAAGGGAAAAAGGACTGCCAAAATGGGTGAAAAATGTACCGCAGTTGTATGATAACAGGAATGTTGGATTGCAAATCAACAGATGTGGATTTGAGAATCTTACTGATTGTGACAGCAAAGCAAATTCTCTTCCTTCTTTAGGACTTGAAGGCTTCAACTGTGAAATAAGGATTTTGGAACCCTTATCCCCACTAAATCCTACCCAGAAAATCAATTATTTAATGCTGAGAAATACCTATTTTTCTTTCATTTTTCTTTATAAATGCTAACTTAAAATCCTTCAGCTTAATGACCAATTAAGAATTTTATATTTATGAAATAAACTCTTAGAAAATAAAAAAGCCTCCTCTTTGCAGATCAATTATCCTTTAGTTTTCTGTTTTCAGTCATATGAATTATAATAGGTGGAAGTGAATGGTGAGGATTCCATAACACTGAAGGATAATACAGAACATAATAGTAAAAAAATGCTGTTTTTTTTAAATAAGAGAAAAAATGTATAATTAAAATAAAGCCTTTCCTTTGTCCTTCTAACAGATAAATAAAATATTCTGAAAAACTTATTTTCACATAAAATAAATGTGCTGAAGTCATGGAGCACTTGAGAATTTTAAACCCAGGCAGCTGGGCCATTCATGCCTATAATCCTTTTTTGGCTGTACCTTTTGGCTAAGCCATAATATTTTCCAGTTAATAATTATTGATGTTGCTGATATTACTGTTGGGACAATTAGATATGCATATTTAGAATCTTATTTGATTGTCTCAATGTCTCTTTATTAAGTATACCGTATTTTCTCTAGTAAGAATTTAATACAATTTTCCATATCAGAATACAACATTTGGTCCATTTGTAGAGAAGACCAAGCCTCATAAATCTGTTTTCCTCTCCATCATCTCAGAATTCCCAAATGTCCGCCTCTTGCAGATGCAATCACTGGAGCAAAGAGAAAGGTGGAATTTGGCCTTTAGCTGGTTTTGTGTGGTTCTTTCTTTTAGGGCAAGCCATTTCCTATAAAAGGACTTTTTTATTGCTTTGCTAATGTTTATTTTGAGTCTCTCTCCTTTTCTTTCTGTATATATTCAAATAAGTTGATGGGGAAAAAAACCGTTCTAAAAGCCAAAAAAGATCAGTAAACATAATATCACAAGGCATAGTTTTATTTTCCATGGGCACTACTGGTTACTGAGTAGCAGATCTGTAGATCTGCTGTTCCAAGTGGTTTCTGCCTTTGCCAAACTGGATAAAAATACTAGATCTAGATCAAAGGTTATATTTCTTCTTTCTATGCTAGAAGTGGGCCCAAAGGCCAAAATGTAATAAAATAGAAATGTATACCTCATAATCTAAAACCAGAGAAACTGTTAGATTGCAGATGGCAGAAATTTAAAGAACTATTAAATTGTTGTGCAAACTAATTTGAAAAGAAGTAGATGAATAGCTTTGGTGAACACCCCTCTGCAAATTTGCCACTAACTATCAAATTATATTAATTTTGTGGCAAGTCATGAATATGCTAATGAAGTTACAGGTGAGCGAATAGTACATAGGTCCTAAGGGTAAGAGAATGTGGCAAATACGGGTTTGTTGACTAATTCAAAAGCCTGGAAAGTATAACAGCTATGACAATTAAAAATAAAATAATATAAACCAAATATTAATTGAATACACTTCTATGAAATGACACCAATTATGATGTTTCTGAGCTCTTATATCAAATATGTATAAGAAATAATTATATAACAATTTTTATGATTTTTTCACAATCATTAATTAGAAATATACAGGTTAGATTTCAGTTCCTTGAAATTAAAAAGCTTAGAAGCCTTTACATTTGTTCTTATAAGAAAAAAAAGCTAGATAACCTGAAAATCAGTAGTTTTTCTTTAACCCATCAGAGAATTGACATTTTAGGGCAAACTTCCAACCCAAAACGAGACAGATCTACCTAGAGAATTATATCTAAGATCTGATTACCTAGAGTAATGTGTGCTGGAATCATAATGAGTGGGACTACTTAAGTAGTAATTTTGAAGAACTGCTGAACTACTATGAGATTGAGAATTCCCAAGGTCACAGTCTTTGGGAGGTCCCACACTTTTGTAGGCTTTACCTATTCTCAGGGTGAAGTCTGAGAAAGATGTTCGTATATCTTAGCGGGAAGAGGGGAAGATTAATCCTTGAAAAATAAACCCAGAATATCGTCCATAACAGAGACCTAACACCCAAGAGAAAAAGCTTTCCCAAAGACTTACCTCAAGTTGGTGAAAGTAATTTTCCCCAGTCTAGCCTCTTCTAGCTTTTCTGACTAAACACAAAGTTTGGAGAAAGAATATAGTCCAAACAAACAAAAAAGATTGTGAACACTAATCAGGAAAGTGAGCAGAGGGCCAGGGTGATGAGGAAGAGCTATACCACTGAAGAAATACTCATGTGGATCATAGCTCAGAGACTCGAAGACTGACATTTAAACATTAGATTATAGAATGCTCTCCTCTTCCACTCTGCACTATTACATCAACAGGGTCTTGCATAAAACGGTAAAAATCTCTATCATTAGAGATATAGAATGGGGAAATAGATCAATTATCATTAGAACAAATATAACTTATACACCTTACAATCCAGTCTTGGAATAATTGGCTTCTAGAGTTAAGGGATCCTTGGTTGTTTTTTCCTTGTCATCAACATCAAGCATTTTCCTTCCTTTAACATGATTAGAAAACCTGGACTCTAATCCATTGATACTGAAATTTTCTTTTTCAGTTTCCTTAAACTTAATAGGAGAGCCTTTGCTTGATGTACTGAGGCTCTTACTGTAGTGAACAAGCATATTTCTGAGCTAGAATATGAAAATAAATTTAAGTCTTTCTCTTGCCAAAACTCTGGAATCCATAAGGAGTCTTGATCCATTATAAATGTATCTAAAGAGAGAATGGCATTTTAGAATTCAAAATCTTTGTACTGGGTATGCTTATTACTACTGGAGTGCCATTGCTTTGAAGTCTTTTCAGTGTACAGAGCTAGAGAATATATATTTAGAATGTATACTAAACCAAGCAAATAAATGCCTATATTTATGTACCTATGTGCATATATATGTATATATACATACACTATATTATGAATGACATACATTTATTATATATTCACATACATGTATATATACATGAAGATGTTTAAAAATGCAAGCACCAAACTGAATTTGAGCAACAAAATAAATATCATAGTACTTGATTGTAATCAAGTATCATTGTAAAAAAATAGTGAATCTATAAATATATAAATAAATATTACCTTTAAAATATATATTAACCACCATGGAAAGAGAATAACTTTATAGTGGAGAAACCAAGAAGGTCAACAGCATGGATAATAAGACACAGCAATTAGGAACCATGTGATGTGATGTTTTCAAAAGAACTCAACATCAGTTCTGTGACTTTATTGACAAAAATACATAATTTCAGTCTGGTCATGAAGAGGCCTAAGACTCAACCAGATTGACTGACATTAGACAAAAAGCCTGAGGAACTGTTTCAGACTAAAAGAGACTAAAGTGAAATAATAACTAAATGCAATGTGAGATCCCGGAAAAAAATAACTTTAGAGGAAAAACTGGTAGCATTGTATAAAGTCTTTAAGTTAGTTCATAGTATTGTACCAGTGTTAATTTCCTGATTCTGACAATTATGCCATGGTTAGGTAAAATAGAAATATTAGAGAAAGCTGGAGGCGAGATACATAAAATCTCTGTAGAACTGTAGAATTCATCAACTATTCTCTAGATCTAAAGTTAGTTCTAAAAAACTTTTTAAAAATCTAATTGTCTTGGGATTCAAATTTTATTAACAATTATCAAAACTGTGAATAGCTTTAAATATCTCCCATGCCAAAATTTGGAGTGGGATCCAGCTCTTGATTCCATGTTCAATGATCTTTTCAATATTCTCTGTTCTTCCAAATCTTTTGGGGATATTTTTACTCAAAGTACAATTGATCTGGTAATGCATTGAACTTGAAGTCTATTGTTAGACAACATAAAATATGAAACTATTTTTTTTAAAAGTCTCATATACCAGTATTCTTGATTCCTCTAAAAATAATCCAGAAAATCATCCACGTAATTCTAGGGTTATTCAATTAGTTATTCTCTGCAAAAGAGATGAGAAAGCCAAGATTTATTTTTAAAAAGGCAATAGGAATAGGTTGTCTTTTTATTTATTTATTTATTTTTAGAGTGAGAGACATTAGAATTAGAATAAAAGCATTTAGAATATTTTCATGTTTCTTTCCTATCCTAAGTATGTTCTTAAAATTGGTTGCCTCAAATTATCCATGCAGTTTTATAATGACCTTTCTGCTTCTTTGAGGACATTACAAAAAATCCATAATAAGATAATACATCTTTTTAAAAAACATTATTAATAGAGAACAAATAATAATTATGAATATATACAATAATATTTCTGCCAACCTTCAAAATCTTCCTTGTCATTCTGTAAACCATAGTTAAAATCATATTTCCTGGTACTAAATTATTAAATAAAACTATCAGGAATTACAGGATATTCTCATTGACTTTGTTCTTTGATTTGGTTGCAATTTCCAGGGCCACATTCTTTTTTTTTTTTTTTTTAAGATTTTATTTATTTATTCATGAGAGACACAATGAGAGAGAGGCAGAGACATAGAGAGAGAAGCAGGCTCCATGCTGGGAGCCCAATGTGGGACTCCATTCCAGGCCTCCAGGATCATGCCCCAGGCCAAAGGCAGGCGCTCAACCACTGCCACTGAGCCACCCAGGCATCCCTGTAGGGCCACATTCTTATTTGACTATTAGGATATTATTGAAATGCCACCAGTAACTACAAAAACATGCAGAGGATTTAGCTCACTTAGTCACATGCTGAATTTTATAGGCGGTTCTCTAGTGATACTGCTATTAGTATTGAACTATACTCATGTATACTCATGAGTATACATGAAATACAAAATACTCGTGTATTTTGTATTTTAACCCCAAAACATTACTTAAATACTGTTTTTTAGTTTAAAGTTTCATAGCATTTAATGAGAATATTATATAGCTGTGGTACATAGAAATTAATCATTGATTTAAAAATCATTATTTGGGGAATTATCATCAAAATACTCATTAAGTTAAAATTCTGTGCTTGGTAATATTAGGCTAAAATTTCAAGCTTTTATCATTTTCCTGAATCTTCCACAGTAGCATCTACAGTATCATCATTTAAATAATTGGTTTTGCATGCGCTTCATTCCCATTTTGATTAGTTAATTGTGAAGATTACAATCGTCATTTTAACCTAAAACTTAAAGTGAAGTTACTAGTAAGAAAAATCCTGGACAGCAACACATAAAGACAAATCCATTTAAACAACACATTACTTTGAAGATCCCACAGAGCTGAACTCAATAGGAGCTATTGGTAATGCACACCCTGGGGACATCCTTATTAGTCTACCCACCAAGTGGATTGTGTGTGTTGTGTGATCTCTGTGGGTTAGCAATAGCCAATAATTTAAAGCTAGTAGAAGAATCACTCTAGACCTTTAAAATTCAGTCACCTACCCTTTGTTGGCATTTAAAATGAAATGAACCAGTGTAGAGTTGGTGAAATGGACTTGAGATTCTCCAAGGGGATCCATGATGTTGTCTTGTGGTTTTGTATCAACAAATTTAAGTTGAATATGAATCTTTAGGCTGTCAAAGACTTCCCCTTTTTGGGGTGGTTGATATAAGGGACATAATATCAAATGTTTATTGAGTGCCTGTAGTTTTCAGTCTTTAGATGTAGGAAAATAAAGCAAGATTTCCTGCCTAAACTAAAATATATTCCAACAGAACAATTACCAAATGGCTGATGTAGTTAGTGGTGAGGATGATAGGATGAAAAAATAAAATGCAGGTTTTAATAGGATTGTGTGGTGACAGATGATAGTTAAACTTGTGGTGAGCATAGCAAAATGTATAGAGAAGCTGAATCACTAAGTTGTATGTATACCTGAAACTAACATTGTGTGTAAACTGTACTTAGTTAAAAATAAATTGTTTTGATAAGCACTGAGTGTTGTAAGTAATGAATCACTAAACTCTACACCTGAAACTAATATTACATTGTATACTAATTATTGGAATTTAAATAAAGAGTTAAAAAAATAAAATGTAGGTTTTGTAGCTAGTCAAGTATGGCATGGCCAGCACATCAGGAGACAACTGCCATTGAGAAGAGAGTAGCTCTGCTCACAGATTCCAAGAGAATGGGGCACCCCACACCTGGGACGTCACACAGGGGAAGCACTAGGCAGCATTGGGGGTCAAGGAGAAAATTTAGACAACTTTTGTCATAGTGTCCATAGGAAGAAGTGGGTAGGGCATAGTAAGTGTATTGAGGATTGGCTAGTTTGAGTAAGTGGGATGATTAGGGCAGAGGCATCGTATCCCTGAGTGTGAGAGTCCAGTAGAATAGGTAGAGAGAGTGTAAGTTCTGGACTGGTTATTTTGCATATGCGAGTCACACTCACAGAAAGTCTTCTCTAAGAATTAGATAAACCTGGGGGAAGTAGTCCCTCCACTGTCAGCAAGACCTCAAATGTCAAAGTATCTAAATTACAGAAAGAAGAAAGATGTTCCTGATACACCCTTTTTCAATTTTTTTTAAATTGTAAATTTTTATACATCATTGCATATCAATTCAAGTACTTGAAGCATGCTTTTCCTTTCAGAAATCTTGTTGACTTCTTCCTATGAGATTATACAAGTTTAAGAATTCGGTGAACCTGCCTTTTATTGATTCCATCTGGCTGCCAAGCATAGGCTTTCACATCTGTTTGTAGCTCCCTGGGTACTTTCTGGACCCTACATGGAGATAAGTATGGAACAGTGGAAAAATCATCTAATTACAAGTTAGGAATAGCAAATTGTATATTATGAATAATGTAAAGTTTTTACTTTTGCTTTGCTTTGCATATAGTGGATGTCAGCTTATTTTTAACAGCTTATTCAAATTCAGCTGTTTTTTTGGGGGGTTGGTTAATTTGCATGTCTTGAATTATGTTTGAGTTTTAGAATATTCCAAAGAGACATTTTAAAATTTTGTTCTCTCTCGTTATGTTTGTTCCATGTTTTTCCTTTTTTTTAAATGAAACTATTGATAGTTTCCTCTAGTTTCCTCTAGTTTGTTAGATATTTTGCTTTTTAATGGCATTTAAAAATATATTTTTTATAAAATTAATAGAATCTATTTTTTCAGCCTTTTTCTTTACTTCTTAAGTCAGCTTAAAAGTCATTCTATACTTCAAATTTATAAACTTATTTAACCAGACTTTCTTCTAACAATTTTCCTGTCATATTTCCAACATAAATCTTTGGCCATCTAAAATTGAATTTAAATTTTTATCTTCGTTAGGTAGTAAAACCCAGAGTATATTTGGGATTGATTATAAACTCTATTTTCTCTATTTTCTCTCTAGTGGCAGGTTTTTGTTTTGTTTTGTTTTGTTTTTTGTCAGTAATGACTTAGTACCTAGCAGATCCTTTATTTCTCTATTTTTCTTTATCCTGTTTATAACCTGATTCTTCTTACATGGTTTATTTCCAGACAAACTTTAGTATATATTCATCAATTTCCAGGGGGAAAAAAAAAGAAAAGGTTATTTTAATTGGGATTAAGTTCAAAATATTTGTAATTTGGGGGAGAATTGATACTCATGTATTTTGTATTTTAACCCCAAAACATTACTTAAATACTGTTTTTTAGTATTTAATGGGAAGCAATAAGATGTCCCTCCAATGATCTCTACCTTATTGTATTGATACTTTTCCAATTTCCTCTTTAGCATGCGTAGGACATACATGTGCTTCTAACCAAGAGAATTTCACAAGTGATGGAATGTCACTTCCATGATTACCTTGGTAAGACTGTAATTTCCATCTTGTTGGAAGACCCTCATTCTTGTTGGCTTTGATAAAACACATTGTTATGTGCAGTACTCTCTAGAGGCCCATCTGGAAAAAACTAAATGTGACCTTTGATTGAGAGACTGAAGAAACTGAGGATTTTAGTCTACCAGTCCAAAAGAACTGAATTCTGTCAACACCAAGTGGTCTTCTCCACTTGGAAATCTCCAAGTGGAGATCCTTCTCCAGTCAAGTTTTGAGATATGACTGCAACCTAAAGAGAAACATCATATATAATCAAATATACAAATATATGAGTACACTAAATTTGATGATAATTAAACTTAATACTAATACTTTAAATTTTTTTGCATTGGCTCTTTTAAGTTAAATTGATTAATTGGCAATTTTCACACTTTGTTTTTTCTCAGACTTCTCATCAATGCTAGACTGGCTAATAACCGGATGAATGGCAAAGTTTTCTTTTTTTCTAATCTTACAAGTTATCTTGTATATTATTCCCTTCATTACAACTTGAAAAATTCGTGCAAATTCCTCATAGAAACTCTATCAGAAGCAAATACTATAAGCTTTATACATCTCTTTAGTCAGTGCTTATCATTGTTTGACATTCAATAAATATTAGTTTTATTAATGATAGGACTTTGGCAGTCTTAGCAATTTTTCAGGGTATTTAACTGTTTAGGTTTGCTATTACACGATGATATTTTTAAAATTTGTACTTTAAATTTGATCTGATACTTCAAATTATCTGCATGAGTTTCCCAAAGTAGTCTTTGACTCTTTAGATTTACTCTGCATATATTGTGACTTTTCTCATTCTTATTTATGTGCATGTGTGCCTTTTCTCTGTCTTCTTTTTAAATAGGATGATTTCTTATATATGTTTATTATTCTACTCATTCTCTGTTTCCTAAACCACTTTTTCTCTTATGTTATCTCTAAAATAGATGATTAATTCAATTTTATTATCTTATATAGCATTGAAGTAGATTATAACTGATTATTTTCCCCTAAAAACAAAACTAAATAACCATAAGCTTATGTATGTGTTCTTTTTATTAAAACATTTTTAGATATTTAGTAATTTTGGTTACATTTTCTATACTTGATACCAACATTATTTTCAATAGATTTTCTAGGTTTTTTTTTTTTGTATTTTTGTGTTTTCTTTCTCTTTCATCATCGTTGCTACATTATTTGTATTTACATGTATTTGTATTTATTAATATAAATACTATATTATTTAGCACTTTCTGAAGTTTTATTTGAGGTTTTCTTTGCAGAATAATATACAACCAACGTTTTAAAATGTTTATAAGCCTTTGATAAGGAGTTTATTTTTTCACGGTGTAGAATTCAATATAATTTTCAAACCTACATTATGAGTTAAATATCATTCAATTCTTCATATCCTTTCTTTAAAGTATATTCTTTCACACAAACTGATAGAGCAAGTTAATTTTTTATTTCTATTGTGTTTTTGTAGACTTTGACTTTTTATTTCCTATATTTTATAATAGTAGGTTCGTTTTTAAGAATTATGACATTTCTAATCCTCACTGTGAACTTCATTTTGTATTATTTTATAGTACCCTCTCAGTGTCATTTAATACATTTCATTTATATGTAAACTTATTTTATGTTAATATCTTGAACTAGATTTTTTCCTTAATGCCTGCTCAGTAGTTTTTACCCATCTTCTGCTGGTGTCTCCATATTTTCAATCCTGAGGGAAAATATAGAATGGTGAAAAGTATCTAAATAACCATCTAGATCCTTTACCCATTGAGGCCAACATGTTCTGAAACTATCCTCTCAATGTTCCAGGCACGGCAGTTCTTATGGCAATTACATTAAAGAGACAAACAATTATGAGTTTCCCTGTGGTATAATTCTGTCAGGACAAGTACTTATGGGAATGGGAAGCACTTTGTAGGAATGAGATCAGCATTATTTTAAGCACTAAAATGCAACTTACTGAGGCTAAATAACCCAAGTAATAGCATTCACAGAATATCCTTGGTTTTGAGGTTAGCAAATGTTACCAGTGTTTTGGCTATACAACCTTCTATAGAATCACAGCAGAAATGTGTTACCAAAATAATTCTCAGAAGACAGAAATTAAAGAAGTAAGTTTTAAACACTATGTACCTTTCCTAATATTTAGACTTCTGACTTTTTGATGTAGTATGGAAAAACAGTAGATACTCTAATCGAAGTAGTTGTTTTCTAAAAATATAAAAACTGTAAATATTCTTTTCCTATTTCCCCTTTCCTTAAAACTTTACAGTAATGTAATGTTGCTTGGATCTTTAAGAACTTGACATAGAAATCGCTTTTATGATCAAGAGTTCATGGTGATCTCATCCATACTATACTCAAAGGTCAATGAATGTAGTAAACAAGTCGCCAGTAATTCTCTTCCTGTATTCTAATTGCCTAATACTTTGCATGGTACATAATAAGTGCACTATTGTTGTTCAGTAAGTATTTTACAATTTGAATCAATGAATGAATGATGCTGACTACCATCATCCAGTCTAAATTAGAAATTTGTCATCTCTAAATAGTGAGACAATGTCTTATGAAATTAGTTTCTAAGTTAAAATGAAAAGAAAAAGAAAAGTATAGGTAGTGACAATTGAGTGCTTATATGTGCCAGGACTTGTGCTATGTGCTGAAGATCCATAATAAGCAAAGCAATCAATATACCTCATCTTCATGAATTGCTTTCTTCTTCTCCTTCTTCTCCTTCTCCTCCTCCCCCTCCACCTCCTTCTCTTCTTCTTCCTCCTTCTCCTTTTTAGAAAGCTTTGTGTGAAGTTGAGCCACTCTATTCAAGAAAAACATGTATATTGCTTTGTTCCATTAGAAGACAGAAAGTTAAATAAAATTTGAGAGCATACATTTAGAAGTCAGTAAAAAATTAGAGACTGCCATTTGTTGAGAAGAGCTATTTACTAGTAAGTTTCTTTACCTGAGAGGCAATTCAGATTCTCTCTTAAGAAAAAGAGGGATGTCTAGATATGCTACCATCTTCTTAAAGGTAATTCTGTACAAAGTATACTTACAGGATATATAAGTAGGCAAAATCTCCAGGCCTCTTTGATTCTATTAAGAATTGAATAATTAATGATGTCCACTATTTTAGAAATTTCCACCAAACCATTGTCATAAAAAATAATGAGCTAAAGGACCTCATTTTTATTAGCAGAAAGTTAAAAAAATCAAAGTGCCAGTGAAACTCTGAATCTTGAGATTCTAATAAAAAAATTTACTGAAGTTAATAGAATTACTTGAATGATGTGGAAAACAATAGAAAAGCACTTTCATAGATTTAAGTTACTTATATTGTTAGCAGAGTAGCATTTATTGAGCAACTGTCACTGCATTTATGGCTAAATTCTACATAGAAATATTTATAGCTCTGAATTGTTTTTAATTCAAACTAATAGATTTATCTCTTTGTCTGTCACCTCCACTGTCCAAAGAACAAACCAAAGCCTAGGTCTCTCATGTCAATAATAATAACAAAACAATAATAATAACAATACTCATAACCACTTACTATGTTTATGCATTTGTTGAAGCATTTTACAAGCATTTACAACACCCATAACTATTATATGAGGTGGTATAAAACCTGACTTCCATTCCAGTACCTGGACTTAAAGTCCATGCTCTTAACCACAATAATATGCAATATCCAATAGCACATTGTAGTCAGTTAATGATGGTCTCTTTTAAATGTTTTGTAGGAAAATGGTTACATTTATTAAAATCAATGTATAAATAGACACGAAAAATAAAAATACGATCTCTTCTCTCTAGGCTTTCACAATGTTGAGCTAGGAATCTATGTGCATAATACATGTTCAAAGGTTCAAATCTTTTTCTGCTTTTTTTTTTCACCTTTTCTGCTTTTATCGGGCATTGATTTATTTTTTGTGTATATAAAAGCATATTTCTAAGACTAATTATGAGTATATTCTGAGGATTTTCCCCTATAAAGACAAATATCTTTTATTCATCAGGCACCTGTCAGGCTATAAGATGTAGTAATACTATTTAAGCATAATATTCTTCTTGAATTAAAAAAGAAAACCTTACAAAATAAAAAAGAATATCTTTTGCCTGGGTGCTACTATAGTATAGTCTAGATGTACCATAGTAGTACTTCTTTTTAGGCAGTAAAAATGAGAGAATTTAACACTTGCTCTATAAAATATAAATATGATATTGTATTAAGATGTTTGTCATTTAAAGGATGCCTAGGTGGCTCAGTGGTTGAGTGTCTGCCTTGGGCTCATGGCATGATCCTGGGGTTCTGGGATGGAGTCCCACATCAGGCTCTCTACCTGGAGTCTGCTTCTCCCTCTGCCTGTGTCTCTGCCTTCTCTCTGTGTCTCTCATGAATAAATAAATAAAATCTTAAAAAAAATAAAATGTTCGTGGTTTATGTTTTAAACTTATTAAATTACCATTAAATATAGCATGATATTCTTTACCTGGAGTTGTTTTCAGATAAAGATTGTAGAACACAGTAACATGCATTTAAATCTAGATATAATGTATATCATATCTTTAATATTACAATCTTTCATACATATGTTTTAGGTTTATACACTTAAGTTTCTATCTATACATTAAGATTTTGCTTTAGGAATCTTTGTCTTCTTTCCTTTTCTCCTTCTCAGAAGAGATTTTATTGCACTACTCCCTATTCACAATTAATTTAATTATTTCTATGCATACTTAAAGATAGATGCCCTGAACATCTAGTTCAATGTCATACCAGATAGTTCAATGTCATACATAATTTTTGTCTAAGCTGAGCCACTGTTGAGGCTTAAGAGTGCTTTTGAAAATTAAACAAAGGCAATAAGTGTGAACCAGTGCTGTTCTAGGTAAACTGAGACATAGGTTCATCCCATGTACAAGTTTTCCAGCTCTGTGTAAGCTAACCTGCCAAAGAGGCAAAGTGCATTCATAGCTCTCACATTTTCCATCTTTTCTGGATATCTAATGGGGGCAGTTAACAAATTTGGCCTCTGGGATCCCTGGCTGGTGCAGCGGTTTGGCGCCTGCCTTTGGCCCAGGGCGCGATCCTGGAGACCCGGGATGGAATCCCACATCGGGCTCCTGGTGCATGGGGCCTGCTTCTCCCTCTGCCTATGTCTCTGCCTCTCTCTCTCTCTCTCTCTCTCTCTCTGTGACTATCATAAAAAAAAAAAATTTTGGCCTCTAGAAGCATACGGATATTGTGTGTACTATTAAGAAAAAATAATTGCTAACTAAACAGTGATTTAATGCCGATTTATTGTATTATTCTTTAATATTAATTACATTAATGAAAATATTTAACATATACTTGTCATAAAAAAGTAAAAATTATAAGGGAGATGAATTAGTTGATTTATTCCTGAAATTGTTTTTGTGTTTAGAGTACAACTCTTCTGATCACTTTTTAAATCCATAATAGATACCTCTGTTTTCCTACACAGCATCATTGAGTTCACCATGAATATAGGTGATAAAACTCACTGTAAAATTAAACAAACAAAAAATGTTTATACCATAACTGAGAGTCAGTGAGGTTGATTGCATAGGGCAGCCTTGCAATTAAGTACAATTAAGTGTGTTTTCAAACTTATCTCATTGGTATGTACCATCAGTATGAAGTTCAAAAGGTGTAAATGTAGAATGATTGCACTTTTACAACTACATTTGAGATCAAGATACATATTATTATGAACATACAGAACCTACCTTCATGTTTCTTATTACTCATTACCTCCAAAGAGTGACAATCTGACTTCAGTTGCCTGTTTGTGTACATATAGAAATCACAGGTAGATATGTGATTTATTTAAGTATTTATTTAAGAGTAAATTAGAGAAATCATACTAATTGCTCATAGCTTTCAAAGTTTATGAGATGAACTTAAAAGTTGTAAACTAAACCAGATGTGTTTTATTTAACCAATCATCTAGGTTGGAAAATATACAATATCTTCTCTTTTTTTGTTTAGTTTTGTATAATATTTTTGTCTACAGGATTTTGCCATCTATGTGTGAAAATTCATTCTTTTTCATTGCTGCATATTGTTCTTTAAATGAATATATCATAATTTATATGGATGTTCTATTAATGGACACATGGGTTGTTTCAGGTGCATGGCTAATGTTATTCTTTGAACTTCTTAAAAGTCTTCTGAGCACGTGTTCATATTCTCACATCAGGATGTGAATTCCAAGTCCAAACCATTCTAATGGTGGTTGTTGTGAATTATTTAATTAGAAGTATTCTGTTGGTTACAAAATGGTATTGAAAGGTATTTATTAGTAAGCTTGAGAAAAGACAAGATCCATGGTTAAAGGAAGAAAATAAGTCCTAGATCATTGTCCTTGTACGTTCTCTGCTAATATCTTTTATAAAAAGTTTACAATAGGTAATTATTCATTGACGGGGGCTGAAATGGGCATTGTAGGCTGTTTAGCAGCATCCTTGACATCTACCACTAGATGCCAGTAATGCTCGCCTTCTCCTTCCCTCCAAGAGTGACAACCCCAAATCTTCTGTTACTGCCAAGTCTTCTGGGAGGCAAAATTACCAAAGGTTAAGAACCATTGATGTAGGGATTCCTAGGTAGCTCAGTGGTTAAACGTTTGCCTTCCCGCTCAGAGTGTGATCCTGGAGTCCCAGAGTCGAGGACCACATTGGGCTCCTTGCATGGAGCCTGCTTTTCTCTCTGTCTTTCTCTCTCTGCATCTCTAATGAATAAATAAATAAAATCTTAAAAAAAAATTGATATGAAGGGTTCAATCAACCTTATGTTCCAAATCAAGAAACACAAATCATTTTTTTTATTGCAGTTCAGTTTGCCAACATATAGCATAACACCCAGTGCTGATTCCATCAAGTGCCCCCCTCAGTGCCTGTCACCCAGTCACCCCAACCCCCCGCCCACCTCCCTTTCCACCACCCCCTGTTCATTTTCGAGAGTTGGGAGTCTCTCATGTTCTGTCACCCTCACTGATATTTCCCACTTATTTTCTCTTCTTTCCCCTTTATTCCCTTTCACTATCCAAATGAATGAGACCATATAATGTTTGTCCTTCTTCGATTGACTTACTTCACTCAGCATAATACCCTCCAGTTCCATCCACGTCAAAGCAAATAGTGGGTATTTGTCATTTTTAATGGCTGAGTATTATTCCATTGTATACATAGACCACATCTTCTCTATCCATTCATCTTTCGATGGACACCGAGGCTCCTTCCACAGTTTGGCTATTGTGGACATTGCTGCTTTAAACATTGGGGTGCAGGTGTCCTGCCGTTTCACTGCATCTGTATTTTTGGGGTAAATCCCCAGCAGTGCAATTGCTGGGTTGTAGGGCAGATCTATTTTTAACTCTTTGAGGAACCTCCACACAGTTTTCCAGAGTGGCTGCACGAGTTCACATTCCCACCAACAGTGCAAGAGAGTTCCTCTTTCTCCACACCCTCTTCAACATTTTGTGGTTTCCAGTCTTGTTAATTTTCACCATTTTCACTGGTGTGAGGTGGTATCTCATTATGGTTTTGATTTGTATTTCCCTGATGGCAAGGGATGTGGAGTATTTTCTCATGTGCTTGTTGGCCATTACTGTGTCTTCCTCTGTGAAATTTCTGTTCATGTCTTTTGCCCATTTCATGATTCGATTGTTTCTTTGCTGTTGAGTTTAATAAGTTATTTGTATATCTTGGATACTAGCCCTTTATTTGATACGTCATTTGCAAATAACTTCTCCCATTCTGTAGGTTGTCTTTTAATTTTGTTGACTGTTTCTTTTGTTGTGAAGAAGCTTTTTTTTTTTTTTAAAGATTTTTATTTATTTATTCATGAGAAATAGAGAGAGAGAGAGAGAGAGTCAGAGACAGAGGCAAACAGAGAAGCAGGCTCCACGCAGGGAGCCCGATGTGGGACTCGATCCTGGGACTCTAGGATCACAACCTGGGCTGAAGGCGGTGATAAACCGCTGAGCCATGCGGGCTACCCAGAAGCTTTTTATCTTAAGTCCCAATAATTCATTTTTGCTTTTGTTTCTCTTGCTTTCATAGATGTATCTTGCAAGAAGTTGCTGTCTGAGGCCAAGTTCAAAAAGGGTGTTGCTGTGTTCTCCTCTAGGATTTTGATGGATTCTTATCTCACATTGAGATATTTCATCCAATTTGAGTGTATCTTTGTGACTAGAGAATGGTCTGGTTTCATTCTTCCACATATGGCTGTCCAAATTTCCCAGCACCATTTATTGAAGAGACTGTACTTTCTCCAGTGGATAGTCTTTCCTGCATGGTCAAACACTAATTGACCATAGAGTTGAGGGCCCACTTCTGGATTCTCTATTCTGTTCCATTGATCTTTGTGTCTGTTTTTGTGCCAGTACCACACTGTCTTAATGACCACAGCTTTGTAGTACAACCTGAAATCTGGCATTGTGATGCCCCCAGCTATGGTTTTCTTTTTCAGTATTCCCCTGGCATTTCGGGGCCTTTTCTGATTCCACACAAATCTTAAGATGATTTGTTCTAACTCTCTGAAGAAAGCCCATGGTATTTTGATAGGGATTGCATTAAATGTGTAAATTGCCCTGAGTATCACTGACATTTTCACAATATTATTTCTGCCAATCCATGAGCATGGAATATTTTTCCATCTCTTTGTGTCTTCCTCAATTTCTTTCAGAAGGGTTTTGTAGTTTTTAGGGTATAGATGCTTTACCTCTTTGGTTAGGTTTATTCCTAGGTATCTTATGCTTTTGGGTGCAATTGTAAATGGGATTGACTCCTTAATTTCTCTTTCTTCAGTCTCATTGTTAGTGTAGAGAAATGCCACTGATTCCTGGGCATCAATTTTGTGTCCTGCCACACTGCCAAATTGCTGTATGAGTTCTAGCAATCTTGGGGTGGAGGATTTTGGGTTTTCTATGTAGAGTATCATGTCATCGGTGAAGAGAGAGAGTTTGACGTCTTCTTTGCCAATTTGAAAGCCTTTATTTCTTTTTGTTGCCTGATTGCTGAAGCTAGGACTTCTAGTACTATGTTGAATAGGAGTGGTGAGAGTGGACATCCCTGACTTGTTCCTGATCTTAGGGGAAAGGCTCCCAGGGTTTCTCCATTGAGAATGATATTTTCTGTGGGCTCTTCATAGATGGCTTTTAAGATGCTGAGAAATTTCCCCTCTATCCCTACACTCTGAAGAGTTTAGATCAGGAATGGATGCTGTATTTTGTCAAATGCTTTCTCTGCATCTATTGAGAGGATCATATGGTTCTTGTTTGTTCTCTTGTTAATATGATCTATCACATTGATTGCTTTACGAGTGTTGAACCAGCCTTGCATCCCGGGGATAAATCCCACTTGGTCATGGTGAGTAATCTTCTTAAAGTACTGTTGGATCCTATTGGCTAGTATCTTGTTGAGAATTTTTGCATCTCTGTTCATCAGGGATATTGGTCTATAATTCTCTTTTTTGGTGGGCTCTTTGTCTGGTTTTGGAATTAAGTTCATGCTGGCTTCATAGAACAAGTTTGGAAGTACTCCATCCCTTTCTATCTTTCAGAACAGCTTTAGTAGAATAGGTATTATTTCTTCTTTAAATGTTTGATAGAATTCCCCTGGGAAGCCATCTGGCCCTGGACTTTTGTGTCTTGGGTGGTTTTTGATGACTGCTTCAATTTCCTCCCTGGTTATTGGCCTGTTCAGGTTTTCTATTTCTTCCTGTTCCAGTTTTGGTAGTTTGTGGTTTTTCAGAAATGCATCCATTTCTTCTAGATTGCCTAATTCATTGGTGTATAGCTGCTCATAATATGTTTTTATAATCATTTGTATTTCCTTGGTATTGGTTGTGATCTCTCCTTTCTCATTCATGATTTTATTAACTAGAGTCTTTTCTCTTTTGTTTCTAATAAGGCTGGCTAATGGTTTATCTATCTTATAAATTCTTTCAAAGAACCAACTCCTGGTTTTGTTGATCTGTTCTACAGTTCTTCTGGTCTCTATTTCATTGAGTTCTGCTCAAAACTTTATTAACTCTCTTCTTCTACTGGAAGAATGTTAAATAAATAATAAAATGCTGTTCTTTCTCCAGTTCCTTTAGGTGCAAGGTTAGCTTGTGTATTTGAGTTTTTTCCAACTTTTTGAGGGATGCTTGTATTGCAAAGTATTTCCCTCTAAGGACTGCTTTTGCTGTATCCCAAAGATTTTGAATGGTTGTATCTTCATTCCCATTAGTTTCCATGAATCCTTTTAATTCTTCTCTAATTCCTGGTTGACCCTTTCACCTTTTAGCAGGATGGTCTTTAACCTCCAGGTGTTTGAGTTTCTGCCAAATGTCTACATGTGATTGATTTCTAGTTTCAAAGCATTATGATGCAGGCGGCAATCCCAATCTTGGTACTGGTTAAGACCTGATTTGTGACCCAGTATGTGGTCTGTTTTGGAGACAGTTCCATGTGCACTTGAGAAGAATGTGTATTCAGTTGCATTTCGATGTAAAGTTCTGTAAATATCTGTGAAATCCATCTGGTCCAGTGTGTTACTTAAAGTTCTTGTTTCTTTGGAGATGTTGTGCTTAGAATATCTGTCATTTGCAAAAAGCGCCATGTTGAAGTCTTCCAGTATAACTGTATTATCTAAGTATGTCTTAATTGATTGATATACTCAGCAGCCCCCACATTAGGGGCATAAATATTCATGATTGTTAAGTCCTCTTGTTGGATAGATCATTTAAGTATGATATAGTATCCCTCTTCATCTCTTACTACAATCTTTGGGATAAACTTTATCTGATATGAGGATTACTCCCCCTGCTTTCTTTTGAGGACCATTTGAATGGTCAGTGGTTCTCCAACCTTTCATTTTCAGTCTGTAGGTGTCCTTAGGTCTAAAATGAGTCTCTTGTAGACAGCAAAGAGATGGGTCTTGATTTTTTTTTATCCCGTCTGAAACCCTGTCTTTTGATGGGATCATTAAGCCCATTCACGTTCAGAGTTACTATTGAAAGATATGAATTTAGTGTCATGATAATACCTATGCAGTCCCTGTTTTTGTGGATTGTTTCTTTGGACTTCCTCTTTCTTTTACAGAGTCCACCTTAATATTTCTTGCAGAGCTGGTTTGGTGGTCACATATTCTTTTAGTTTCTATCTTGGAAGCTCTTTATCTCTCCTTCTATTCTGAATGAGAGCCTTGCTGCATAGAGTATTTTTGGCTGCATGTTCTTCTCATTTAGGACCCTGAATATATCCTGCCAGCCCTTTCTGGCCTGCCGGGTCTCTGTGGAGAGGTCTGCTGTTTATCTAATATTTCACCCCATATAAGTTAGGGATCTCTTGCTGCTTTAAGGATGTTCTCTTTATCTTTGAAATTTCCAAGTTTTACTATTAAATGTCAAGTTATTGAACGGTTTTAACTGATTTTAGGGGGGATCTCTCTATCTCCTGGATCTGAATGCCTGTTTCCCTCCCCAAGTTAGGGAAGTTCTCAGCTATGATTTGTTCAAATATTCTTTTTGGCCCTCTGAACCTTTCGGTGCCCTCTGGAACCCCAATTAAACGTACATTTTTCATTCTGAGGCTGTCACTTATTTCCCCTTAACCTTTCCTCATGGTGTTTTGTTTTTCTCTTTTTTCCTCAGCTTCTTTCCTCACCATCAACTTGTCTTCTATGTCACTCACTCTTTCTTCTACCTCATTAAACCTCATCGTTTGGACCTCCAGTTTGGATTGCATCTCATTTAATTGTTTTTTTAATTTTGGCCTGTTTAGATCTAAATTCTGCAGTCATAAAGTTTCTTGAATCCTTTATGCCTTTTTTCCAGAGCCAGCAGTAGCTTTATAATTGTGCTTCTGAATTGGTTTTCTGACATCAAATTGTAATCCAAATTCTGTAACTCTGGCAGAGAGTACTGTTTCTGATTCTTTCTTTCGTGATGAGTTTTTCCTTCTAGTCATTTTGCTTAGGGCTGAGTGGCTAAAAATGAATTGTACTGGAAAAAGGAAGAAAAAAAAGAAAAAAAAAGAAAAAGAAAAAAAAAGGAGGGGGTATCCTCTGGTTCTGTATACTGTAAATCCCTCTACTTCCCCTGGAGCTTTCCAGTGTTGCTTGGTCCAGAACTTATTCTTCCCCTGTCCCTCCAGCTGGTCTTCTGGGGGAGGGGCCTACTGTGCTGACTCTCAGATGTGTGCACCTGGGGAGATGCCCACCCCCCACTCCAGGTAGCTGTGTACCCCCCGAGGTCCCTGTTCCCTGGTGGCGCGCCCCTCCCAGGCACAGGGTGACACCAGGAGGGACACCACCACTGGCGGCGGCCGCCCCCCAGCCCTGGAGTCAGCTCCCCAGTAACCACCGCAGCTCCCAGTCCGCAGGGGCTTGGATGATCTGGGGCGGGGGCGCTGACCTGCACAGCTCGGGGGCCCTGGGCAGGAGCGTCTGGCCTGGGCCCTCCCCGCCCCCACCTGTCCCAGGGGAGCAGGGTCCCGGGCTGTGTCCCCCGCGCCCTGGGCTCCAGGGCCTGCGCCGCTGGACTCGCGCTCCCGGGGCCGCGGCTCCCGAAGGCAGCAGGTGCAGCCCCCTCCGCCCGGAGCCCCCGCCCACCCCCCGGCTTCTCCCCGAGGCCCCCCGGCGCGGCTCCAGCCCTTCCCCGAGCTCGGCCCGCGGGGTTGGGGCGCCCTCCTGCTAATGACCCCGGGAACCTGGGGGCTCCGCTGCCCTCCTGCGGTCCTGCCCGAGCTCCCTGCGAGCGCCCTCCCGGCGGGAAGACTCCGGGGATCGTTCGAGTTCCCGCTTCTCCGGGCGGGCGCTCCCGGCCGAGGCCCTCCCGGCCTTAGCCCGGCTCCTCGCAGCCCCGCCCCGCTGGATGCTGCTTCGTCTTTCCCACCTTCCTACCGGGTTAGAAGCGAAAACCCTTCTCCGTCGTGCTCCGGCTGTTCTCTCTCCCAATCTCAGGCCGAATTCGGAGGTGTGCAGGATGGTTTGAAAGTTTCTAGGTAAGTTGGTGGGGCGGGTGACTTGGGGACCCTACTCCTCCACAGTCTTGCCCCGCCCCCTCAACACAAATCTTTTGAAATTTTATCTAGACACACTATCATGCCTGAGGCATATTTCAAAAGGGAAATAGTGGAATACTCACCAATTTCATACCTTATTTATCAAGAAATGAAGAATATCTTAAAAATTTTAAACATGGCACATATCTTGAAAATAAGTGATTTCACCAATGAAAGTGTTTCTTTTTTCCGTTTTTTTTCTAATTTTTTAAAAGATTTTATTTATTTATTTTCCTGAGAGACACACAGAGAGAGGCAGAGATACAGGCAGAGGGAGAGATACAGGCATCAGGGAGCCTGATGTGGGACTTGATCCCAGGACCCCAGGATCACACCCTGAACTGAAGGCAGATTCTTAACTGCGGAGCCACCCAGGCATCCTGAGAATGTATTTCTAATATACATTTGGTGGATTAACAAGCCACTAACTTTTACCAAAGTGAGACAGTTTCTATTGTAAGTATAATCCTATATTTTTGGAAGGTGAAGGACCATGAATCAATTTGTAGTGAGCACTTCTAGAGTACTGCTTTTTGAAATTAATGCTAAATGATCATTCTTGGAATATGCATTACTTATTAACATGGATTAATGATTAATTTTAGGATAACTGCCCCATGAAATAATCTAAACTAAGACATATGTAATATGCCACTGTTTATTTAAAAGCAGATTACAAAAAAATAAATAAAAAGCAAATTACAGATATCACAGTAATTGGTCATAATTCTACCTCTCAAAGTCTATGAGAGGAATTTAAAAGTTGTAAACTGGGATCCCTGGGTGGTGCAGCGGTTTGGCGCCTTCCTTTGGCCCAGGGCGCGATCCTGGAGACCCGGGATCGAATCCCATGTCGGGCTCCCAGTGCATGGAGCCTGCTTCTCCTCCCTCTGCCTGTGTCTCTGCCTCTCTCTCTCTCTCTGTGACTATCATAAATAAAATAAAATTCTTAAAAAAAAAAGATTTTAATAAAAAAAATAATAATAATAAAAATAAAAGTTGTAAACTATGCCAGAGATATTTTACTTAACCAATCAGCTAGGCTAGAGATAGTTACTTACTTAGATGCTTTTGTATTACTTAGTCCCATACTATTAAACATCTTGGCATTTCACTCTTACCTTTGAAATAAAGTTACAATTATAACAATATTGAATTTTGTGATCTGTTATGATTTTATATTTTATATAGTAGTGTTACATTTCCTTTCCTACTTTTCTCTCAATTTGTGATTTCAGTTTTCTATGCCTGACTAAATTAACCAGAGAATTGTTTAAAATCTTAAGGGAACAAACCACTACTAAAAGGAGATACTTGCAGTATCAATCTGTAATTGCCCCAAAATTAGATTTTAAGTAATAGTGTCTTCATCAAAGTATCTCCAGGGAATATTTGCCTTTCCCAAATTCAAAGCAAATTGTTTTCCACAAATTATCTACTTTAATGACTTCATATTAGTAGAATCTTGTGTGGTATGTCTTTAAGTTCCCCCTTGATGTTTTCCTGGTGATTCTACAATAATGTGTGAATTATTTTTTTTTCTTCACCAATCTTGGAGAAAATGGTAACCCCCAGAATGTCTTTTCCTAAAACCTGGTTTTGAATATTATAGATAAATCTATGGAATCCATGAAACTTTCCAAGTGGCAAGTTAAATGAGCTCCTCTAGCTTAGCATATGAAGACTTTCAACATTATACAATCTCATCTCAACAATTTTATAGAAATAACTTCTCAGAGTTGGCTCTTCACAGAGTAGACCTATTTTTTTTTTTAAATTTTTTAATTTATTTATGGTAGTCATACAGAGAGAGAGAGAGGCAGAGACACAGGCAGAGGGAGAAGCAGGCTCCATGCACCGGGAGCCCGATGTGGGATTCGATCCTGGGTCTCCAGGATCGCGCCCTGGGCCAAAGGCAGGCGCCAAACCGCTGCCCACCCAGGGATCCCGAGTAGACCTGTTTTGATACCAGTAGAGTTCATAAGCTAATTTCATAAATTTCATACTTCATAAAATCTCAATAATCTTGTAAGTTCATAGTGAATATATTTTGAATGGCAGTAATGCTAAAATGATGGCACTCATTTTGAGAAGAACTCTTTTTTTAAAATTTTTATTTATTTATGATAGTCACAGAGAGAGAGAGAGAGAGGCAGAGACACAGGCAGAGGGAGAAGCAGGCTCCATGCACTGGGAGCCCGACGTGGGACTCGGTCCCGGGTCTCCAGGATCGCGCCCTGGGCCAAAGACAGGTGCTAAACTGCTACGCCACCCAGGGATCCCGATAACTCTTTTTTTTAAAAAAACTGTTAGGTATTGGGGATCCCTGGGTGGCTCAGCAGTTTAGCGCCACCTTCAGCCCTGGGCATGATCCTGGAGACTCGAGATTGAGTCCCAAGTTGGGCTCCCTGCGTGGAGCCTGCTTCTCTCTCTGCCTGTGTCTCTGCCTCTCTCTTTCTTTGTGTCTCTCATGAATAAATAAATAAAATATTTTTTATAAAAACATATTAGATGTGCCATACTATGTTTGTGTGTTTGTGTATTATTTTAGAACCACATTTTGTCCATATAACAATCAATTATCTTCTAACCATAAAAATTTTCAAGTTGTTGTATTTTTTTACTACTAGATTTCCTCTACTATATTTGGCATTTGTATTTGTGTTCTTCTTCAATATTGTTCCTGAAATTTCAAATAAATGATGTCTTCTTTCACCTGTAATGTTTCATCTAGAAGGCTATAATTACATAAACACAGTAGTCAGAGGATATTCTATTTAGAAGACCATAATTGATTTAAGATACCAGGGATGCAGAATGCACATTTAGAAGGATAGCATTTATATAGAAAAGGAAATGTCAGACTTTCCTCCAAATTAGAAATTGTTGTAGTAGCTTCATTTTAAATAGGAGGATATTTTATAACTGAAAGTTAGGAAGAACATGTTTTAAAGAGAACATACTTAACGTCATGACTCAGATATTGCACTAGAGAGGTATAATATTGTTATGGATTTAATAAAAGCTCAGCTTTCAAAAGACTGGTAAAATTCATTTTTTTTAAAGATTTTATTTATTTGAGAGAAAGAAGGAGCGTGAGTGAGAGAATGAGAGAGAACATGAGCAGGGGGAGGGGGCAGAGGGAGAAGCAGGGTCCCCATTGAGCAGGGAGCCCAATGTGGTGGACACAATCTCAGTAGCTCTGGATCATGACCTGAGCTGAAGGCAGACACTTAACTAACCGAGCCACCCAGACGCCCTGTAGAATAATTCTTAAGCCGAGTTTCTGCTACAATTAAACCAAGTACTTAAAACAATTTTGATAATTTTTTTGTCTTTGTATTATACTATAGTTAGCTCAAGTGAATCGTTGTCTTTGTGCCATAAGAAAAAAAGAGGAACTTTGATCCTGTGCACAGCAATATCAAAAAAGACATAAATAGTAAAAATTATAGACTTTTAATCCTATTTTTAAAGTTTTACTTTTTAAAAGTGAGTCAAAGATACCTTTATACTCCCCTGATATCTGTATCAGATAACAACAGCCAAATGATATTGTGTAGCAAAATACCTAATTTAGTCTTGCCAACTTCTTGACCAAGTACTTACAATTGCCCATTATCCATTGACTTCTCTTACCAGATGTTAGTCAGGCTTATTTGCTCCCCACAGAGCCTTGAACTATGATTTGTTCTTAAGCTTAAGTAAGCACTAAGATATATAGCATTCACCCCTTAACAACTGATTTCAAGAATTGGCTGACCACAGAGAAAAACATTTTCTCTTAGATACCTAATCATGCTTTCTGTTCACCCCTACTAGTTTATCCCTCCACAACAAAGTTTCTGCTAGCCCTACTTACCTCTCCCTATTAAAAAGAAAAAAAAAAAAAAGGCTTTTTCCATTTAAGACAATTGCACATCTTGTAGTCAGAGCATTCTCCCTCCCATGACACTCTTTTTAGAAAAGTTTCTTTCTACTAAAGTCCAAGTTTATTCATTTTTATTTTCTGGCATGCAAGTATATTTAGTTCAGGTTTATGTTTATTAGACAAACCACTGTTTTTATTATTTTCA
The DNA here is from genome assembly GCF_018345385.1 of Vulpes lagopus. NCBI lineage: Eukaryota > Metazoa > Chordata > Mammalia > Carnivora > Canidae > Vulpes > Vulpes lagopus. Next base: position 24,396,795 of record NC_054832.1, on the reverse strand, counting down.
TTTTTACCCATTAAGAAACTGCGTTTGGAGGAAATAAAAGTAAGTTAGCAAAAATTACACATAAAATAAGGTTCATACTAGAGTTTTAGCATAGGTCTGTATTACACAAAATTCTTCCTTCTAGCCTTATATTATACTGCCTCAAATGTAACATAGAAAGATGTGTACATGTTTAAAAACATATTTTTTTAGACTTCCAATCTGCTTATCATCCTTCCTTAGTTATGCTGAGCCAACTTTAAGAAGAATTACTAGGCACATATAGTTTTTTTGGCAATTGGTCACATTTTGTCCTCAAAATATCAAGCATAAGTTTATATTTAAGCTAAAATGTAATAGCTGTATCATGTGCTCAGGTACATGCCAAGCAATAGAGATCACATGTCCCTGTCTCCTGGTAGCTTGCCTGATTTCTCTAAGATACCCCATCCTCAGCTTGTGGGGTGGTTTGGATCTAGCCTGTCATCTGGGGTCTCCTGCATGTCATCCCTCAGAGCCCTGAAGTATGATCTGAAAATCATGTTCCAGGAGTTTATTAAAACTTAACAGGGACTTTAAAAGACAATTCTGAAACCCAAATGAATGCACCTGTGAATTCCATCATCACTGGATAAAATTTCAGGATTCTGAGCAAATGAGACTTTTGAGAGATGTGAGACTTCAATTTGCTCTGTTCAAAACTACCACAGAGGAATTTTTTAAAAATATCAAATTATCTGTAGCTTTGCTGAAGTATCTATCTGTTAATCCCATCACTTTATGGTTTCATTGTAGGATAAATGATTTAGTGCTGCGTAGATTTTTAGCTTACATAGAAATCCGACAAAGGTGGCTTTCTGATTTCCTAGTAAGTTTAGGAAAATCTATGAAGACCATTCCAGTTTTTTATTGTTCTTTAATGTATTTGTCTACAGATGGATTTAGAATAAGTAATAAAAATTTCTTTAGAACAATTCAATGTTAGCTGATGAAATTATCAACCCCACACTGTATGGTTCTCAATAAGTGTTATTTCCATGATATAACCATATTATTTGTGGGACGAGCTTGTTTCAGAATAAAGAGGAGATTTGAGCACACGAGGGAGATTTATTCTGAAAACAATATGAAAAATGATTCTGGAATTCCAAGTTTAAGGCATTAGCTATGATTATGCCTCCATAAAAAATAAGAGAAGTGAAAGCCTACCTTTACTCTGAATAAAGAGGCAATCACTGATGCATGCTATGCACAGCCATTAGCAATGGAAAATTACTTTTTCAGGTTATGTAGGGAAAAAAATCAAGCATAAGTTTATATTCAAGCTGAAATCCTACAGCTGAATTATGTGCTCAGGTGCATGTCATAGTAGTGTGCTCTTTTCTTCTGAAATATTTTACTGGAATCCTCCAGGATTTGTGCATTGTCAATGAACTATGGAATTATAAAGTATCTGAAGTAAGAATGATGCTAAAATTAATAGAAACAACTGAAATGGAAAACAAACCAAGCTAAATGAAAAGAAAAGGGGAAAAGAGAGAAATGAAGCATTCAGTGATGGGATTTCAGCTAATAAATAACTTTTAGGCTGATTTTGTATGTATTTAAACTGATAATTTTTGTTTTGCTAAATTTGAAATAAATTTAGGATTTTAATCCTATGGTAAAAATAGAAAAGTATTAAATATATAAAATGTATTTTGTCTCAAGGAAAGAACATACATCTATTACAATCTATATTTATACCTATATATTTCTTTTTTAAAAATCGTTTATTTGAGAGAGAGAGAGAGAAGGCAAAAAAAATCATTTATTTGAGAGAGAGGGAGGAGCAGAGGGAGAAGAAGAGAAAAATCCCAAGCAGGTTCCATGCTGAATATGGAGCCTGATGTGGGGCTCAGTCTCACAATCTTGAGCTCATGATCTGAGCCAAAACCAAGAGTCAGATGCTTAACCAGTTGAGCCATCTAGGTGCCCATGTACTTATATATTTCTCTATATAATGTAGTATATGTTATTTTATAAGTTAAAAGTAAAATATATTTGTAATATCATATAATTGTATCATATTATTGTAGGAAATAACTTTTAATTTGCAAAAGTTGTTATATGTTAAATACTGAAAAAAATGTTTTGTTATATTTTTGAGTTTCCTTCCTTATTTTCAATATCTCCACTTTCCACAGTTTCCTCTTGTCTTTATGTACCCAATTTGGAAGTTTTTTTTTTTTTTTTTCCCAAAAGACTAAAACTTATAATGCATAGAAAATACTTAACCCATGGTTTAATACATAGAGTTTGCTAATAAATCATAGTTATTAATAGTAGTATATACTAGCTAACTTCCAAACTTCCTTAAGCCTCAACTCTGTACCTTAAGCTGAAGTGATTAAACACTTGATAAGTAAAACTAAAAACCCAAAGTAATTCTTGTAGAATAGGAATGGATTGGGATAGGGGGTTGGTACTACATTAGCATCTTACTTTTTGTGTATGTGGCCCAACATTACTCATAGAACCACTGCCTTGAGAAAGCAAATAGTTAGCAAGTTATCTTTCTAAAATAAAACAGAAGTATTAAGCAAGGACTGATATCAGTGTTTCAACTCTGTTACAGTAATGGGTATATTTATTGCTAACCTTTTTACATTTTAATCTGTCTCTTTCCTCCATGGTCTGAACACTGGCACTGCACTCTTGCCAAAATCATGTATAAAATTTAAACTGATTAAGGTGATTCTGGCATCATCTCTTTGGATTCATATCCATGGCATTATTCTGGGTTAGCTGTGTTTGCTAAAAGTCCTCTAAATTTGCCTCAGTTGTTTCCTTTGGGCATCAAGCCTTGACATAGATGTATACCCTAAAGATACATCCTAGAGCTTTTATAGACAGTGTTTTCTATTAAATGCAGCATGGAGGATGATAAAGTATCTCAGATAAATTCCTATTAAGCTTTTACTTTGGTGTCTTTCATCTAAGGAGAGAGTAAAAAGATTGCAGAAAGCAATTTCCTTGTACCACCCCATGGTATTTCTGGTCCAATGAGGGATTAGTTGCTTACTCAAGTGATTAAGTCTCTAATTTGTTAATTTGTGTTCTTTTTTTCGTTTTTTTTTTTTTTTCCACTCTTACATTCCCTAGGCTTTTCTTAGGAATGGCTTAATTTACATTGAATTGGCTTTCTTTATAGAGGTTGGAGCTCCCAGTAGCTTTTAAAAAATATTTTACAGCTGTGTAGACCTCTGCTAATTGATGTTTTGCCCTTTCCCTAAACAGCCTTAAATATTTGGATCAAGCAAAATTTAAAATATTCTGAATCTAATATTGAATAATTATACAGAGTTAACATCTTAGCACTGTTTTTGTTTATTAAAATTAGCTTACTATATGCAATATTCATAATTTAACAAGGAAATTACAATTTATAAGATGAAAAATGTGCATAACTGTCTTAAGGCATACTTGGAGTAAGCTATTTCCTCAAATGCTTTGATTGATCCACTGTTGTCTATGGAACAGTCCCATACCTCATTGAAATTTGCTGAATGTACATTGGGTAGAACTGTAGTAGTCTGCATTTGAGAATTAAGCCATGAACCTTCACATTAAGAATTTAAGATTTCCACTTTAGAGACCAATCCAGTGCTTATTAAACTATAGTTGAATGAATTTAGAATTACCTGGTTAATTAAGTGATTGAATATGCTTCAAAAACCACCTTCTGGGATCCCTGGGTGGCGCAGCGGTTTAGCGCCTGCCTTTGGCCCAGGGCGCGATCCTGGAGACCCGGGATCGAATCCCACGTCGGCCTCCCGGTGCCTGGAGCCTGCTTCTCCCTCTGCCTGTATCTCTGCCTCTCTCTCTCTCTCTCTCTCTGTGACTATCATAAATAAATAAAAATTTAAAAAAAAATTTAAAAAAAAACAAAAACAAAAAACAAAAACCACCTTCTATTTATGTTCTATGTGTCAATCATTTTGATAAACTCTGAATATTTAAGAACCATTTGAAAGTTATTGAATTTCTATAATCTGTAGTTAGCATTGATGTATAACTACATGAATGATTTCATTTGTTTATATTTTATTGTATTTTTAAAATAGGCATATGTGAGGGAATTCAGAATACTGATAAGAGAGAACAGATTAATAAGATATTGGGAGCAGATACAGTTTATTGTCCTTTTACCTCAAATTCCTAAAATGACATGCACATAAATGTCAAATGTACATGAATATGCATATACACAGAGAAAACTCCTTTCCATGTTACAATTGCATATATACATTACATATTAACATATGTATGACATACATATTATGAAATCCATAGTTGTCTTGAGAAAAATAGTCACCAAGAGAAAAAAATATTGAAATTAATTCCAGATAGACTAAATGTGGACTGTACCCTTATTTGGAAATAGGGTTGTTGCAATTGCAATTAGGTAAGATGAGTTCATACTGGAGTATGGAGTGCCCCTAATGTAATATGACAAGTGTCTTTATAAAGAGGGAAATTTGGATGGACACACACACACACACAGACATGCACATACAAATGCCATGAGAATATTAGAGTTATGCTGTAATAAGCCCAAGGACTACAAGAGGCTAGGAGGTCTGAACATATCTCTAGTACCATCAGAGGGAGCATGACCCTGCTAACACCTTAATCACAGACAGGGATTTCTAGGTGACTCAGTGGTTTAGCGCCTGCCTTCGGCCCTGGGCATGATCTTGGAGATCCAGGATCGAGTCCCACGTTGGGCTTCCTGCATGGAGCCTGCTTCTCCTTCTGCCTGTGTCTCTGCCTCTCTCTCTCTGTGTCTCTCATGAATAAATAAATAAAATTAAAAAAAAATCACAGACTTATCCTCCAGAACTATGACATGATAAATACCTCTTCCTTAAGCTATTCAGTTTGTGTTACTTTGGTATGGCAGCCCTATGAAACTAATGCAACTCTACAGACAAATAATGACCAGTGGTTATGTGTATAAATATACTAATACCACCAGAGATAAATATCTGATATTATCCCTCAAGATTTTAAGTGTTCAAGGTTAGATTGGATAATATGCATGGTTTTTCTTATTTCTATGTTTGTGTATTTTAATGTTTCTAAAATGAGTATTTATTATCTCTTTGATTAGGAAATAATGCTATTTTATTGTTACCGTTTATGAGAAGATTAGAATTCAGATAGTCAATAAAACCTTGGCTTATTATTTATTAACTAGGTTATCCTGCTCAAATTAGTTAACTAGGCCTTATTTTTTCATTTATAAGCAATGGATAAGAATGAATACATTGTATGATTGTTATTAATACTAAATTAAAAAAATCTGTGTAAAACACAAATCCCAGTATGACTAAGTATGAAATACTCAATTAAAGTCAAGTAAAATATGTAGTAGTATAATTATCATTATTAAACAACACATATAATATTACCCTAATTTGCTTTAGTTTGGCCTAAATATGTTGGTTCATATTATGCTGAATCTATGGAAACATTTTGTTAGTGACCATATGACTATGTATTAGGAAAAAGCAACTTTTCAAGTCCCTAGTTCATTTGAAACATATTCATAATCAACAACCAAAAAAATGAATAATCCAATTAAAATGGGCAGAAGCCATGAAGAGATGTTTTTCTGAAGAAGATATATAGATGGCCAACAAACATATGAAAAGATGCTCAACACCAGTGATCATCAAGGGAATAAAAAACAAACTACAACGAGATACTACTTCACACCACAATGTCAGAATGGCTAAAATCAACAACACAAGAAACAACAGGTGTTAGTAAGAACATGGAGAAAGGAGAACACTCTTTCACACTAGGTAGGAATGCAAGATGTTGCAGCCACTTTGGAAAACAATTCGGAAGTTCCTCAAAGAGTCAAAAATAGAAATATCCTAAGATCTAGCAACTGCACTGCTAAGTATTTACTTAAAGAATACAAAAATGCTAATTCAAAGGGTACATGAACCCTGATGTTTATAGCAGCATTATTAACAATAGACAAATTATAGAAGGAGCCCAAATGCCCATCAGTTGATGAATGGATAAAGAATAAGAGGTATATATACACAAAGGAATATTACTCAGCCATAAAAAGGAATGAAATTTTGCCACTTACAATGACATGGATGAAGCTAGAGAGTATTATGCTACATGAAATAAGTCAGTCAGAGAAAGATACCATATGATTTCACTTATACTTGGGATTTAAGAAATGAAACAGAGAAACATAGGGGATGGAAAAGAGAGAGGCAAAGCATAAAATAGTTTGTATAGCAAACAAACTTATAGTTACCAGAGGGGATGGAAGGGGAATGGGAGCATGAGTTGCATAGGCAATGGGGAATAAGGAGTGCACTAGTGAATAGCACTGGATATTTTATGAAAGTGTTGGATGATTATATTGTACACCTGAAACCAATATTTCATTGTATGTTAACTACTGGAATTTAAATAAAAACTTAAAAAAAACACATTTATAACAAAATTCACAGATATCTAAATTTAAAAACAAATATTAGTAATCACAATATTACTAAGAGGTATATTCATTTTATTAACTACTGATGTTTTGGCTGTTATTTTAGCTCAAAGTGACAATATATGATGACTCCATTAAATTTGGATCAATTTATGACCTCAAAAGACCCCTTGTAATTTCCCAGCAATTCTTCCATATTTCAGAGTCAACCTGATTTATCAGTCTGTGATGGCTATTTCATATGCTTTTACTCCTTCAATTAAAAGCAATCTCTACTCTGTTCATCTTTATTAAGGACCATCCTTATTATTTCACTGGGGGGAAAAAAGAGAGAGAGAACTGCCTTAACTTTCAACTTTCAAATGGACAAGCTGGCTCTTCTATAGTCTTCTATTCCCTGTCTTCTCCTTATTACTCTGCATATACTACCTCTTCTCTTAACCAAAGCTAAACCTCCTATCCATACCATGAATTCCATTTCTTCTCACCTATTCTAGGTATTCGTTCCCCAGAGTTTTCCTTATATTTTTACATTTTGACACTTGCTAAACCTAATTGTATATATATATATATATATATATATATATATATATAGATATAGATGCTGTAATGTCTCCCATATTTATAGAATTTCTATGTACTCCATTAAAATACTTAAGTGAGTGAATGACTTAAGTAATGGTTCCCAGAAGTGTACTTTATTTTGTTCATATTGTGAAGATAATTTTATCATCTATCCCTTATTCCTTCTACTTGCTTTTCACAGAGCAACTAATCTTTAGAAAAGGAAATACAGTTTTCTGACTTTCAGGTCCTTACTTAGAAAGGCTCCCAATCAGGTATTAAGCCTGAAGTAGAAGGTGGATAGTGTCCATTAGTCTTCTTGAACAATTCTTTTTTAATTGAATGTAAGGATTTTGCATTTCTGACTACATTTTTTACTGTGGACACAAATTCTACCAACAAATAAATCACCTGAGGATAATACAAACCATCTTTACTTTGCACAGTAGTGCAGAACAATAAAAATGCAAACTAAAGATATGAAAAGTGATCATAATAATCAATTGGAAAAAACACAATTTTCTATGAATTTAAAAATTATTACATTAAAAACACTCTTACTGGTACACATGTATAGTGAAGTGAAAAGTAAAATTAATATTTAGTTTACTGTAACTTAAAACATTAGAGGCATTTAAAATTAAAATTCTGGGGAGTAAAAATCTACCAAGAATAGTTTGAACAATGCTTGTCTTTCCATTGTATACCTTACAATAGCGTATATCCTTTATTTGCATTGGAGAAATGTCATGATAATTTCTAAGTTCAGATAAACTTCCAAAATTTTATCCTTAGAACTTGAAATGTCATGAAATATCTCCAAGATTTATTTATTTATTTATTTATTTATTTATTTATTTATTTATTTATTTATTGTTTGGCTTCACAACCTTTGAGAGAGCTTCATCATTTTTGTCACAGCACTCTTTTAATTTAGGTTGATAAGTTCACCTCACTAAATTCCTTTGGTGAATACTGGAGTCTCTCAAACTGTAGCAATGCCAACATTCCCACCATATGCTCTTTTTTCTATAACTCCATTTAAATACTATTCAGATTTCATATCTAGCATTATCACTTTTTGTTTCTTGTTCACATTCCTCTTTTGATTATTAATTTTGGTAAACTGGCATATGAGTTTATCACAGGGAGATAAGAAGGCAGTACAACCACAACTTTTGCTGTCTGTGCATGAACTAACAGAACAGTAACCAATCATGATCAGACTTCAAAGAAGTGATATAACTGATCACTTATCATGATGTACATCTGTCATATACATAGTGATTTGTGGACAAAAGAGCTAGAAGGAGAGTTTATCATTCTGAAATTATTCAAAATGAATATAGTAGTTTCCATGAATCTTTTTAATTCTCCCTTATTTTCCTGGTTGACCCTTTCTTCTTTCAGCAGGATGGTCCTTAACCTCCACGTGTTTGAAATCCTTCCAAACTTCTTCTTGTGATTTAGTTCTAATTTCAAAGCATTATGGTCTGAGAATACGCAGGGGACAATCCCATCTTTTGGTATCGGTTAAGACCTGATTTGTGACCCAGTATGTGGTCTATTCTGGAGAAAGTTCCATGTGCACTTGAGAAGAATGTGTATTCAGTTGAGTTTGGATGCAAAGTTCTGTAGATATCCGTGAAATCCATCTGGTCCAGTGTATCATTTAAAGCTCTTGTTTCTTTGGAGATGTTGTGCTTAGAAGACCTAGAAAGCGCTACATTGAAGTCACCAGCTATAAGTGTATTATTATCTAAGTATGTCTTAACTTTGGTTATTAATTGATTGATATATTTGGCAGCTCCCACATCGGGGGCATATATATTGATTGTTAAGTCCTCTTCTTGGATAGATCCTTTAAGTATGATATAGTGTCCCTCTTCATCTCTCACTATAGTCTTCGGGGTAAATTTTAGTTTATCTGATATAAGGATGGCTACCCCTGTTTTCTTTTGAGAACCATTTGAATGGTATATGGTTCTCAATGAAATGCCGGGACACTTGCACCCCGATGTTTATAGCAGCAATGTCCACAATAGCCAAACTGTGGAAGGAGCCTTGGTGTCCATCAAAAGATGAATGGATAAAGAAGATGTGGTTTATGTATACAATGGAATATTACTCAGCCATTAGAAATGACAAATACCCACCATTTGCTTTGACGTGGATGGAACTGGAGGGTATTATGCTGAGTGAAATAAGTCAATCGGAGAAGGACAAACATTATATGTTCTCATTCATTTGGGGAATATAAAAAATAGTGAAAGTGAATAAAGGGGAAAGGAAAAAAAATGAGTGGGAAATATCAGAAAGGGAGACAGAACATGAGAAACTCCTAACTCCGGGAAATGAACTAAAGGTGCTGGAAGGGGAGGTGGGAGGGGTGGGGGTGACTGGGTGAGGGGCAGTGAGGTGGGCACTTGACGAGATGAGCATTGGGTGTTATTATATATGTTGGCAAATTGAACACCAATAAAAAACTAAAATAAAAAATAAAATAAAAAATAAACTGTGATAACACACAAAGCCAAGATTGCCTCCATTCAGTTGTAATTTTTTATACATTTGAAAGTGTTTTGCATAGGGATAATACTGCAAAGGTTGCAGCTACTTCATAATAAACCTAAAGCACATTGTACCCTCCCAACATTTCAACTAGTCACAACAGACAATATTGCTTTTATAGCAAGGCATCTTAATTTTTATTCTGGGTTACAAAAGTATGTTCTCCTATGACAGTCTGTGTCTACCATCATGCATAAAATTGATAGAGTTGTAAGGTGCAATATGTTATGCAATTTCCATATTCCTATGCAACCTTATTACTCTTTGCTGTGCATAAAGAAAACAAAAAGTCACTAAAGATGGCTGAAATTTAGGACTAGGGGATGATCCAAAAATGAGAGTTTAAGCCTTAGGTCCACACTGATACCGTAAAAACTCTATAGTTCACCCTTATAAATGTTGGATTATTCAAATTTTGTAATTTTGTCATAGTATGCCTAACTTTGCCATTACTGTTCTCTATTGGAATGTCTAGTAATCATAAGTCCAAACATGTGCATAAAGTAATCAGGATATATAGCTTAGTCATAAAATATCAACATTTAAAATATTTATTGGTATTACCCCATAAATTTGACACCTTATTTGTTTTTGTTGGTATCAGATTATTAGGTGGCTTTGGGCAGATTACTGTTTTTCCTCTTAGGACATAGGTCTCCAGTTTTGAAGATAAGTAAGCAATTTGTCTGAATTCCCAGAATGCTTTTTTTTAGCTTTTTATCTTTTTTTAATATAATTATCTTCCTCAGGCAATAGGAACAGTAAAATTTTTATTCTTTGTCATCATATCACTAGACGCTCCCACACAGATAGACATATTAAAAATATAAATTAAATGGTATATACTTACTACCATTTGCTGCTGATTTATTTATTTATTTTTAAGATTGTATTTATTTATTCATGAGAGACACACAGAGACACAGGGAGAGGGAGAAGCAGGCTCCATGCAGGGAGCCTGACATGGGACGTGATCCCGGGTCTCCAGGGTCAGGCCCTGGGCCAAAGGCAACACTAAACCGCTGAGCCACCCGGGCTACCCTGATGCTGATTTAGAGAGGTTGTTCATAGGGATCCTTTGGAGGAAAAGAAGAAATAAAAAGGGACATTATAAAATAAAGAAAAAAAAGGAAAAAAGGAAAGAAAGAAAAGAAAAGGAGAAGAATGTAGTACAGTTAATCTCAAGTTGTTGGGATATTAACAGAAACAAAAAGCAAATTAAATATGCTAATTTGGAAATACTAAAGCTCCATCTCTCTTTGTACACTACATTTTAGAAGTTTTGGCTAGGATAATATAAACTCTGGGGTGTTTGTAAAGGGATAAACAAATAGACAAAATAAAATAGATACTCAGAAAACAGAGGCATTCTTGATTTTGACTAAAGTTCCACTGTGGAGTAAGAGTGAAACAGTTGGTCTTTCCAAAATACGGTCCTGAGTCAACTGGCTATGCCATGGGAAAAGGGAAATAAAACTTGACTCTTTTCTCAAAGCATCCGCAGCTAGTTCATAATAAATTGTAGACGTGAAGTATTTAACATTATAGCTTATAGAAAAACGTATAGGAGAAAAAATCCCTGACATATGGCAATACTTCTTAAACAGGGTATATGAAGTTCTAAGTTAAAAAAATTAAAAAGCTTATCTAAAAACACCTCAGATTTAGGAACTATCAAGCCACAGACTAGGGTAAGATATTATCAACACATAAGCTGACTTTCATCCAGGATATGAAAATAACTCATTCATATCAATAAGAAAAAAATAATTAAATTTTAAAAATGAGGAAGAGGATTGAACAGACAGTGCTTAACAGAAAGCCAGTAAATACATGAAAAATTGGTCAATTTCACTGATCATCAAGGAAATTAAATTCACAATGAGATACCACTACATACCCACTAGAATAGTTAAATTAAACACTGATAATTCCAATTGCTGGGCCTGATATGGAGCAACTGTTTTATATCATTAAAAACACATGGTGGGTAAATTGGAAAATAAGCACAGGAAAAGATCCTCAGTACCATTAGTCACCAGGGAAATTCCAATAAAAAACACAATGATAATTAAACAACATGGCAAAGGCATAAAACAGGCATATAAACCAATGGAACAGAATAGACGGCCCAGAAATAAACCTATACATTTAGTGTCAACTAATCTTTGTCAGGGGTTCCAAGAAAACACAATGGGGAAAGGATAGTTTCTTCAATAAATGGTGTTGGGAAAGGTAGGTATCCACATGGAGAAGAATGAAATTGAACCACAGTCTTGCACCACTCATGAAATTTAACTCAAAATGGGTTAAAAACTTAAATGTAAGAATTAAAACCATAAAACTTCCAGAAGAAAATATAAGGGAAATTCCTTTGAGATTGGTCTTGGCAGTGATTTCTTGAATAAGACATTAAAAACACAGACAACAAAGCTAAATAAACAAATGAGACTCAAATCAAGTTAAAAAGCTTCTACACAGCAAAGGAAACAAATTGGAATGGGAGAAAATATTTGGAAACTATATATATGATAAGGGTTAATATCCAAAATATGTGAGGGACTCCTAGAAGTCAACAACAAAAAACAAAAACAACAACAAAAACAATCCAAATAAAAAATAGACAAAGGACCTCAATAGAGATTTTTTCCAAAGAAAATATCCAAATAGCCAACAGATACATGAAAAAGTGCTAAACGTCACTAAATATCTGGAAAATGCAATTCAAAACCACAATGAGATATCACTTCGTTCCTGTTAGAATATCTTTTATCAAAAGGATAAGAGATAACAAATATTGGTGAGGATATGGAGAAATTAGAATCCTTGTAAAGTGTTGGTAGGAATGCAAATGGTACAGCATTATGAAAAACTGTATGAAGTTTCCTCAAAAAAGAAAAAGGAAAAAGAACTACCATATGATTCAGCGATCTCATTCTTGGGTATATATTATAAGGAAATAAAATAAATATATCAAAGAGATATCTGGACTTTTATGTTCATTCATTATTCATAAAAGCCAGGATATGGACACAAACTAAATGTCCTTCAATGGGTGAATGGATAAAGAAAAGATGGTATGTGGGATCCCTGGGTGGCACAGCGGTTTAGCGCCTGCCTTTGGCCCAGGGCGCGATCCTGGAGACCCAGGATCGAATCTCACGTCGGGCTCCCGGTGCATGGAGCCTGCTTCTCCCTCTGCCTATGTCTCTGCCTCTCTTTCTCTCTCTCTGTGTGACTATAATAAATAAATAAAAATTAAAAAAAAAAAAGAAAAGATGGTATGTAAATACAGTGGACTATTATTCAGCAATCCTGCTAATGGTGACAACATGGATGAATCTGGAAAGCATTATCTTAAATAAAATAAGCCAGCCAGAGAAGAAGAAATACTATATGATATAACTCACTTGTGGAATAATAATAATAATCATTACCATTACATAGGAAACAAGGAGCAGAATTGGTGGTGGCCAGGGCCCAAGTGGGGTGGGAAGGAAGTGGGGAAATTTAGGTAATAAGGTACAGCTTTTAATTATCATTTCTGAGGCTCTAACACACACCATGGAGACTGTAGTTGATAATATCGTATTGTATACTTAAAATTTTATAAGAGCAGATCTTAAACATTTTATTACCAAAAAACCCCACAAAAAAAACATATGAGATAATAGATGTTATTTTACTTTTAAGCATTTCACCATTATATTTATATCAAATCATCATACTGTACATTTCAAATATATACCATTCTGTTTTTAATTATTGCTTAAACTGGCATAAAATTTAAAAATAAAATAAGGCATAAAATGTTTCAGTTTTGCAACTTGAATTCTAGAGATCTCTATAGCATATTGTCTATAATCAACAATACTGCATTTTGTTATGAGGGTAGATCTCATGTTAAGTGTTCTTAACATATGCAAAAAAAAATCCAAACCAAACCAAAACAAAACTAAACTAAACCCAACCAAAAGACACGAAGAAAATTTGAAGGTAATAGCTATATCTATAATCTTAATTGTTGTGATGGTTTTATAGGTATAGGCATATGTCCAAACTCTTAAAATTGAATGCATTACATACATGCAATTTTTTATACATAAGTTATACCTCAATAAATCTGTTTAAAAATAAAAAGTCAAGTTGGACAATAGGAAGTATTGACAAGGAGGTAATTTTTTTTTCTGCTTTTATTTTTATAGATTTTTTGTTGTTTCTATTTTTATTTGTTTTTATTGAAGTTCGATTTGCAAACATATAGAATAACACCCAGTGTTCACCCCATCAAGTGCCCTCCTAAAGAGGTAAGATTAAATGGAATCTCATGTATTCTTAGTGGGAATGGTAAAAAAATCTGTACTAAAAAAAAAAAAAAAAAAATCTGTACTAGTATCTTACAAAATTAAATATATACTTACCATACAATCTAGCAAATTTACTCCTAGGTATTTACTTGAAAGAAATGATTGCACATGTACCATGAAGTTAATACTTGTAGCAGTTTTATTCAGAATATCCCCAAAGTAGAAACGACCTCAAAACCTATCAGCTATTAAGTCAAAAATACATTTTTATGTCCATAAAATATAAGACTAATTGCCAGCAGAAATTGACATTTGCAGCAACATAGACCAATTTAAAAAGCATGCCAAATGAAAGAAGTATGAGGTTACATTATTTCTACTTTATGACATACTAGAAAAAGCAAATTATCACAACAGAAATCACTAACATACCACATGCAAGGAATTTTTGACTTCTCCCCTGCAAAAAAACCCACAAAATCTCAAAGATATATCTAAATAAATAAGTAGGTTTCTAGTTAGTATTAATCTAATTAAAATAAAAGAATCATTTGAGCATTCAGATGAAATGATTTATTACTTAAAGTAGAATGATGAGTCTGCTCAGAATTTTTTACATCAATATTTAGCATATGAAAACATTAGTGTAACTTTCTTGTTAAAACTTTTAGCTTAAGAAGAGATTGCTAAATATTTTATATCTAGCCAAACTGTCCATTGTTTTTAAATGGCTATCAGAAAATTTCTATTTTTTATTATATCAATTAATACCTCAATAAAGCTATTTAAAAATAAGAAGTAAAAGTTAGACAATAGGAGGTGTTGACAAAGAGGCAAAATTAAATGGAATCTCATGTATAGTTAGTGGGAATAGTAAAAAGTAATTTTACCATGAACAGAAAAAGTAATTTTACCATGGATATTCTTAGGCAACAACTAGAATATGCCATTTAGCCAATCAAGAGATGGCAGAAAATTACCATGTAAGGATTAAGAGTCAACATGGAATACAATTAAAGTTAAATATGAAGCAAATATGGAAATTAGGGTGATAGAAAAGGATTTAAACAATTTATTCTATGAAACTGTAGAAACTAACAAAGTAATAGGGAAAAAAGGAGAGGAGAAAAAATGTGAGATATTCATAAATACATATCACATGAAAAGTTTTCAATGAGTGGTATTAGGTGGAAAGAGAAGCAAACAACAATGGTAAAGATCTTCACAGGGTGTACTGAAAGATCACAATGTATGCCATGATCCCAATGAAACATATAAGGAACATGACATTTATATTTTATGAAATAATTTTTATTATAAATTAGAAAACAAAGCCATAATTTAATACCATTTTACTGAATGAGGAATTTCTGAAGATCAAAGATAATTAACACATTCATATTTTACTTTTTTTCTTCTATAATAAGTCCCTTTTATATATATTATCAGTTTTATAATGTAATAGTTCAAACTCAATTGCTGCCCTTTAGGTATTTTTTAAATTGTAGAATCAGAGACTTTTTAAAATTAGTATTTCTCAAATCAAATTGATTTGATAGAAGAAAATACCTCTGTTCATATCAATATCCATTTATATGAATGATATAATATTAAATTATGCATATAATTTAATTATAAAATCAAGCATCCACAAATAAAATACAAATTAAATACATGCAGCACTACAAAATAAATACAATTCCAATAAATAAGTATATTGTATAATAAA
Organism: Vulpes lagopus; assembly: GCF_018345385.1. Lineage (NCBI taxonomy): Eukaryota > Metazoa > Chordata > Mammalia > Carnivora > Canidae > Vulpes > Vulpes lagopus. The sequence continues at coordinate 24,381,131 of NC_054832.1, read as the reverse complement.
TGTATTAATTAATGTATTTAATATTAATAGATTGATGACAATATTGATCCAATGAAGTTTAGTGGGGTAAATTATGTTGTTTTGAAAAAGGTAAACAATTTTAAACATTGGCTCATTTTTAAAAATGATTCATTTATTTATTTATTTTAGAGATAGAGCAAGTGGTGAGAGGGGCAGAGGGAGAAAATCTTTGAGCAGACTCCCCACTAAGCATGGAGCCAGATATGGGGCCTGATCTCATGACCCATAAGGTCATGACCTGTGCCGAAAATGGAGAGTTGGAAGCCTAACCGACTGAGCCATCCTGGCACCTGTTGGCTCATTTTTTAGTGAACCAAAGAAATAATAGCAAACACCAAAATGAATAATGAATATTAAATAAGTGAACAATAAATGAAATATATTTTATAATTATTAATATCATCCCAATTAATTATAATTGATTATAGTTATATAATTATAAATGAGCTACCCATTAGTAAGTTTACAATTACATTTACTATGAACGATCATAACTTGATATGTACAAAACTGGACTCTCCTTGTCATATCAGCTTTCATTTTGAATATCAACTAAATTGAAGCTTCCTTTGCATTTGGCACAATTATTCTACCATGTGAAGTATGTATTTCTATTACACCTTTTCATTTATTTTATTTATTATATTATTTCACCTTTATTCAGAATTTAATGTGATATCTGGCTTGTCATTTGGTGTTGCTACATCTTTTTTTCAGAAAGTCAACATGGGTTTCAGAGTTCATAATGACCGATTGTTTCTTTTTTCACATTAGGACAAGCCAAAATTAATTTAATGAGATATACTTGAGATCAAAAGATAATAAATTAAATGCCGCCACTTTAAATACTTAACAACAGTGGAATTCTAAATCCAAATTTTGGCTATCAGATTGAATAGTATTGAAAAGACATGGAGCTGCTATCCAGGGGATTGAGAATAAATTGACAGTTACCAAGTTATCATAAAATAATAAAAGATACAGCATCTTGAAAATGTATTCTAGATTTAACGACATTGAACAATATCTTATCTAAGGTTAACCCTAAATGTGAAAATTTATAATTATCTCTATTATTAGTTTTAAATATCCAGAGTTTATTTTTTAAAAATAATAGTATTCAAAATTCCAAAACAGTTTGGCTGCATGTAGGGTCTCTAAATATTTTTTAAATATTTAATGATGTCTTTCCATTTTCAAATCTATACCTTTAAAATCCTCACTGACAGGGGCTCTGAAACTACTCTCAAAATAGAATAATAAATTGTACTTACTCCTGGGTCTTTGGTGTCACTATTGTCCATATTCAGAAAATCCAACTATCGAAGAAGGCTTTCCATCAGGGACTCATTATTAAGCCACTAATTCTTCATCCTCAATGGTTTATATGTAAAATTGTTGTACTTAAATTGCTGAAGTATTTGCAAAACTTTATTATGCTTCCTTAGACAAAGTCTATATAGCAATGGACATGCAAATGTATTAAAATAAGTGATCAACTTTTTTACGTGGAGGAACAGTAGTAAAAACATTTCACTGGGACCTGAAATTTTACCTCTCACATAATGTTAACATAATTCCAGAGAAATTAAATTAAATAAATTGTGCAATTCATTCTCCTAGTATATAATTGCAGGGATATTGTTAAATACTTACAGGTAAATAAACCTCTTTGTCTTTACACAAATTTAGAGAAGACAACATTTGCAGGTTTCCCCCTTACATGTATAAAGAAATGTTAGAGAATAGATCATGATTCAGTATTATTACACCATGGCTTTATATACATTGTTATTGCTTCATAAAAATACATTTCAAAAAGTTAAGAAGCAATTCAGCTTGAAATCAGTGTTCATTAGTGGCATGCTCAATCTTGTAGCTGAAATAGATGCTCCAGAAGATGAACAAAAAGAAAATAGATAATAAACTAGGAATAGAACATCTTGTGAAATATACCACCAATTTGAAACCTTGGTAACCATTCAAATTAATTTTTCTTCTCACTACAATCTGAGAATATCTAGAAGAGTAGGTAATAATTCAAGGGAGGTCTTTTCTGTTTCTCCAGTTTTTCAAGGATGTTATGATGTTAGAACTTCAATTCTTAAGTTCAAAACATTTTTTAAAATTCCAAGAAGTTTGTAAATGGCAGGCTTGTAATGATTAAGACTCAAAGTTAAATGGCTGAAGCCAAAATAATAACTTTGATAGTTCTCTCCACCTCTTCTATAAAGCAAGGGGAGGGCTCCTCAGTGAGGAAGAATGAAGGTCAGAGACAGGAGGTGTTTGGCAGCTTTAATATAACCAATATGCAAATGATTAAATACATCTTTATATAGTACTTGGATCAGTTACTAAATCAGACATGAAAGGTCTAACTTTCAACAAAACTGAACTTAGGATTCAGTATGCAACATTATGGAACCGAAAGAGTAGCCAGCACTCAGCATGGAGTGTGGTGTTGCATAAGTAAGAAAATGGAATTACTTTCCAGTACTGTGGAATTTATGATCTGTGAGGAAGTGACTTTCAGTGTGGAAATTTTCAACATTACATGTTTCCCACTTCAAAGCAAAATTGAAAGGGAAAAAACACCCCCAAAACTCTTGAGTATTAAGATAGAAAATTATTAATGTATTTCATGATTTTGGATGATTTTTGTTTTCATATGGAGAACAATTTTGAAAGCAGTCTCATATAATTTTAGAAATTATTTGCAGGGAGGCAAATTATTGGATCTTTTTATTTTATGATATTCATTCTTTAATTAGTGCCTGAATCTTTATTAACCAAGAAGCCAGTCGCTTGGGGAGTCGGTAAGTTATAGAATAAACAAGGCTATTGTGGTCATACAAATATCCTAGGGATCAAGTGTAGCTTTGTCTCTGGGAGAGAATTTTTGGGCCAGTGGCAGCCTCTCTAAATCTCAGGATCCTTATTTTTATAATGACATAAGGATACCTACTTCATTGGATTTATTGAGATAATATGCCAGTGTCCTGGCACTTTGCAGATATTCAATAAACATTCATTTTGTTTCCTTTAAAATAAGTTGCTCAGTGTACTGAATTGTACACTAAATGTGATACCTGAAAATTTTGCTGGATACTGCCATTTTCTAAACTGTTTTCTTTATCTAAAAGCTTAGTAGTAAAAAGTAAAAATAAAAAAAATAAAATCTTGGCAGTAAAAATCTCTGACTGACCAAAAGCACAAAAATTTTGATTGTTAAAGAAGATAACAGATTTTAAAGGTTTTCGAAACATACAAGTTATTCTCCTAAAATAATGTAATGTTTCAGATGTAAAAATATGTAAAGCATAACATTTTGTAAAACCTAAAGGATCTATATTTCATCAATTCACCTTTAGAAATAAAAATTTAGGGATCCCTGGGTGGTGCAGCGGTTTAGCACCTGCCTTTGGCCCAGGGCGCGATCCTGGAGACCCGGGATTGAATCCCACATCGGGCTCCTGGTGCATGGAGCCTGCTTCTCCCTCTGCCTGTGTCTCTGCCTCTCTCTGTGTGCGTGTGTGTGACTATCATAAATAAATTAAAAAAAAAATTTTAAAAAATTTTACTTAATGGAATGAAAACCATATGTATCTTTCCTGTCACCATCCTTATCAAAACCACCCTCCACACCCATACACAAATAACTACTGGGATCCCTGGGTGGCGCAGCGGTTTGGCGCCTGCCTTTGGCCCAGGGCGCGATCCTGGAGACCCGGGATCGAATCCCACGTCAGGCTCCCGGTGCATGGAGCCTGCTTCTCCCTCTGCCTGTGTCTCTGCCTCTCTCTCTATCTCTCTGTGACTATCATAAATAAATAAAAATTAAAAAAAAAAATAACTACTAATTTGATATGCATTGTGATTATGGTTTTCTCTGTATTTGTTGTACATATACATTTCCCCATTAATATTATCTTGCATGTTTTAATTTTGTTAAATGGAAAGTATTATACCACCTGTATTCTTCTATAACTTGATTCTGATTAGACACTATATAGTGAAATACTTCTTATTGGTATATAGAATCCAAATTCATTCACTTTGATCTTCCTTTCATTCAGGAAACTGTGCCATATAACATTATAACATATTCTAAACATAGGAATAGCAAGATAATTGTAGTCACAAGCTCCAAGAAATAGGACATCAAAAGGGAGGAGGCTTTGAGTGCAATATTAGAATTCCGCCTATCATGTTGTTCTAATTCAAGAGTCTCTATTGTTTATAATCCATGTTTTTCATATAAATTTTAAAGTCATCTATAAAATCTAACAAAAACCCTCTGATGGTATTCACTGCATTTATATTTAATATGTACATAGAGGATAAATTGACCCTTTATGATATATTCCTCTACCCTCCAAATGTGACATATGAGTCATTCATTTTAATATTCATTCTTCTATACACTTAATCATATTATTTTTCTCTTTCTTGGTCTTGAACAGTTTTGTGTAGTAATTGTCTTTGGGTAACATATTTGCCTTTTTAATTGAAGTTGTGAATGCTATTTTATAAAATCACATTTAAAACTGTTTTAATTAGGTTGGAGAGTTCAATTACATTTTTATTAATTTTTTTGAAATATAAAATACTCATAGAAAAGTATAAGCTAAAAGAGATACTGCCCAACAGTTTTCACATAGTGAAATCACATTTAAAACCAAGACCTAAAAAAAAAAAAACAAAAAAACAAAAAAAAAATTAAAAAAAATAAAATAAAAAATAAATAAAACCAAGACCTAAATCAAGAAATGAAACACTAACAGATTCCATGAAATAACACTAGTTACCCTTTCGACTATCTGGCTTCCCACTCCCTATGTAGACACTAGCTTAATTATTTTTCTTCTTTTCTTATAATTGAGGTGAAACTCAGCATACAATTAACCAATTAACCATTTTATTTTTTAATTTTTTTCTAATTAACCATTTTAAAGGGCACAAGTCTAGTTTTAAAACTTTTCCATCATCTCAGAAAACACCCTGTATCTTTTAAATACTTTCTTTCAGTAATGTTTTGTAGTTTTCAGTGCACAAGTCTTTACCTTCATGGTTAAATTTATTCCAAGATATTTTTGAATGTTATCACAATTGGAGTTGTTTTATTAATTTCCTTTTTGAATTTTTATATGTTGATCTTGAACTGAATCATGTCACCTGTAAATAGGGATAATCTCCCTTTTCCTTTCCAATTTAAATGTCTTTTATAATTTTTTCTTGCCTAATTGCTCTGGCTAGGATTTCCAATATAATGTTGAATGGCAATGGTGAAAATCAGGCAGCTTTGTGTCATTCCTGATCTTGGGCAAGAAGCTTTCAGTCTTTCACTACTGAGTATAATGTTAGCTCTAATTAATGCTGCTAAGGAAGTTCTATGCCTAGTATTCATTCTCTTGATTCTGTAGTATGTTTCTTAATGAAAAGTTCTTAATTTTAGTATGATCCAATTTTCACTTTTTTTTCTTTCCCCTCATTGTCTTTAATTTCTGTACTTAAATTATAAAACTTTGCATACAGTGGGGTCATAAAGATACTAACCTGTTATCTCCTAAGGGTGAAGGAAGAAAGGCATGACTCTTGCTTTACTTTTTATGTTTCAATCAACAATAACATAGAATATATATATATATTATTTAATATATATATATTCTGTATACATAGAACATATGTGTGTGTATATATGATATAGCATTAGATAAAGGTGCTTCTTTTCCATATGTTATCCAGTTGACCTAATATTACTATTGAAAAGTCCATCTTTTTCTTATTACACTACAGCTTTACCTTGTCATAAATCAGGTGGCTTTAAGTTGTGTGTATTTGTCTGTGAAAGTTTTTATTCTGTTCAACAGAACTTTTTAAAAAAGATTTTATTTATTTATTCATGCGACATACAGAGAGAGAGGCAGAGACACAGGCAGAGGGAGAAGCAGGCTTCTCACAAGGAGCCCCATGTGGGACTGGATCCTGGACCCTGGGATCCCTCCATGAGCTGAAGGCAGATGCTCAACCGCTGAGCCACCCAGGTGTCCCAACAACTAAACTTTTCTTGTTTTTTTTTCTTTTTTTTTTGTACCACTAGACACCATCTTAATTATTAGAGCATTAAGATATACTATTTAAAATATAAGTCTTCTTATTTTTTTTCTTTTTCAGTAGTTCCTTGGCTCGTATTTACCTTTTGCATTTTCACACGAATTTTAACATCAGTTTCTCAGTTTCATACATACAGAATTGAATCTGGGATTTTGATTTGAATTAAAATGAACCATCAATTCATAATAAACTTGATTCACTCCTCATCATGGTTTGCCTTATTGTTTGCCAGTGTATTTGTATTTTATTGTATTTTCCAGTGATTTTAATGCAATACAATTCTTAATACAAATTGAATTCACTGTAGAAAACCTCCAGCTTTTCAGCTACTTTTGAACTTTTTTCCTTCTGTATTTTTTTTCTTTCTGTATTTTAAAAAATATTTATCATAGTCATTTAAAGTCCTTGCCATCTAACTCCAATATCTGAACTACCTGTATATTTGTTTCCATTGTCATTTTCCCTTAATGTTCAGTAATATAATGCCATTATTTAGCCTACCTAACAATTTTTATTTAATGACAGACATTGCACATGAAATATATGAAAGACTCAAATAGAACTATCTTCCTCTAAAGAGACTTTATACTTTCTTCTATTAGATGTAAACTTTGACCAATGTTTTCCACTCAAAAAGATTGATCAACTTAGAATTCTAAGAATTGTTTTATTTGAGGCAGGACTGCACCTCAAATAAGGTTCAGTTAACCTCTACTTCATTGATGTCTCTTCAGTGTTTTTACACATTGAGCCTCTTATTTTCTGCAGGTGTGTCTCCTTTCAGGACCATACTGACACCTGGCTACTTAATAAGCTTTGCAGAAGACTCTTAGCCCCTGCTGGCATTTCTGACCCTCCTGGATTTTCAACAAGTGTCTATCTTAATATATCCTCTAATTCAGGGTTTGGCAATCTTGTGCTTACAGGCCAAATCCACCATATTTCTTCACTTACCTATCAGTTTTTGGTGGTTTAAAAATTACAAACAGTTCATATATATTATGATGTGGGAAAATACAATGAGAATATTACTTTAGGATACATGAAAATTATGTTATATTAAAAGGTCAGTATCCATAAATATAATCTTATTGGAATCACACATACTTGCTCACTTTAGTTGTGTCTAAGGCTTCTTCTCCACTATAGCAGCAGAACTGAGTAGTAGAGACAGAGGTTATATGTGCTGTTTTGTCTACACTGCTGACCATGGCACTACAAGCTGTGTAGTGAGAATGCTATGACATTATAGCATTGTGAGTACCACATGTATAACCAATCTGAGTAAAAAAAAAAAGTTTCAAAAATATATCAAATCTCTCTGTAGATCAGCATCAGCAGAAGAGCCTGTGAAATCAATTTTTAAGATAGGGAACACAGACTTTGAACCTCAATTAGAAAAAAATGTTTCCCTTTAAGAAAGAATCCCATTCTTATATTTAATACATTTGTATTTTTGAAAATTATTATTATATTTTAAATTGAATCAATAAAATTTTAAATTGAATCAGTAAAATTTCCAGATATTTGTTATTTCTCTCTATAAGTCTCTACATAATATCCTCATATTTGATTTGATTCTTGGTCCACAAAGACTAAAATATTTATTATCTGACCCTTTACAGAAAAAAAAAAAAAGTTAAACCCTACTCTAATGGCTCCTATATACTAGTTGTTGTTTTTCAAGTATGCTAACAATCTCTGCACTGTGACTTGATTACAGTGACCTTTTAGTATATATATTCAAATATCTGGCAATGCAAGTCTGTACTTGTTTGTGTCTTTAATATTTTAAATGCTATTGTAAAATCATTATAAAATCAAATAGCATTGCAAAGGTTTTGAAAACTGAACTCTTTGGAACTATAGCCCACAAAAGGCCACTGTAACTTAGTATCTGAATATAGCCAGGCTGTTTCTGCTAATCCTAAAAACATCAAAATTCTTCACAGGCTTTAAAGGTCAACATTCTTAATGCTTATAATGTAATATTGAAAACTTCTAAGACACAATTCAAAATATTCATCATATGGGGGCCCCTGGTTGGCATAGTCAGTTAAGCATTGAACTCTTGATTTTGGCTCTGGTCACGATCTCAGGGTCTTGAAACTGAATCATGCAGTTGGCTCTGAGCTCAGCAAGGAGACTGCTGGAATTTCTCTCTCTCTCCTTCCCTCTACCTATCCTTCCCGTTCTCTCTTTATCAAATAAATAAATCTGTAAAAAAAATCATCATATGAAAATTCTTTATCAAATAAATAAATCTGTAAAAAAAATCTTTATATGAAAATTCAGGAAAAGTCTCAATTCACATAGTAAAAAACAATCAACAGATTCCCATCATTGAGATGGCACAGCCTTTGGAATTATCTGACAAAGACTTTAAATAATTCAACAAGCAATTATGAATACTCTTGAAATATATAGGAAGATAGAGAGTGTCTATGAAGAAACATAAGATGTAAAGAAGAACCAGATGGAAAATTAAAATTAAAAATTACAATAGCCATAATAAAATCTGTTGAAATAGATGCCTTATAGTGATGGCTTTTTTATTTTATTTTATTTTATTATTTTATTTTATATTTTATTTTTTATTTTTCTAGTGATGGCTTTAAATCCATTCTCTGTTTGAATGAGACCAAAAAATTGAAGTTAGGTTGTGAACTTTTTTTTTTTCCCCACTTACCACGAAATGTTAATATTCCAGAATTAGTATATAAAAACTTCTCCAATTTCTTGTTTTTAGTATAAATTCCTATCCATATACAAGATCCTCTGATTTGAGGGTAAGAGCTGTCCATAAAAAACTATTTAACAACTACCTAAGATGTTTCTGATGTAGATTTTATAAATACCACACTGCCCTAAATAATTCCTGATATAAAGATCATACTTGTGAAACTCTATGGTTTTATATCTCTTTAGTAATTATACATTTACTTCTCTTCTTTAGAGACTCATTTCATACCACCCCCTATGTACTTCCATGCCTATATTTGTTACGTTTAAAAGAGATTAGGACATGTGACTTTACATTTCTTTAATAAGTGAAAAAAAGTTAATTAAATTAAAATTGATGTCACATTTAGAAAACTGCACTGAGGACTTAAGAAGGGTAACACTGAAGCAAATCATATTTATAACTTAACTCACCTTAGTAGAAGATATGCCCACTCTGTTATAATTACAGTGCCTTATCTATTTTATGCACTGATTTTCAAGTATAGATAATGGTCTCTAGCAGATATCTGTAGAATGTTAGACGATGTGAAAGAATTTGTGAAAGAATGAAGTGGGGTTTGAGATTTGTCTTATAAAAATAGATATATTCAGGTCAGATTATTCGTTTGTTCAAATATGCTTGCCATGAGATTATTATTGATATAAAACCTATAACTTTTCATGTGTTGAAAAAATGATGAGACTATGGACCATTTATATATTACATTTGGCAAAATATCATTTACTCTGACTCCTTAGTGTCCTAGCTACTGAATAAGCAGTATAGGAACCAACAGTATGCAAATAAAATACATATGGTCGAGTAAGGACAGCATCTACATTTACTGTGTTTTTATTCTGTGTCATGATTTTGATTCACCATTTAAAAAAAAATTCTCTCAAAATCCTGTTAGTATGTTATTCCTATTTTACATGATATGCAACATGTGTTCAGGAAAATTCTGTAATTTTTTAAAAAAAAACCACCCAGCTTATATTTGTGTTAATTACTGATGAGTCAGACTACAAAATTTGTCTTCTTAATGTCTTATACTGCTTCATGGATTAGGAAAACAGAATGACTACCCAATCTTACAAAAGAAAGACCCATTTTTTCCAAGTTATCATGTCATGTTCTTAGTAAGTATGTTCATAGGGACAGTATGTTAGCCTAATCTACTGAGATACTTAAACTTAGAAGGAATAGTAAACTCCTGGACAACAAACACCAAACTCAGGAGCTCAAGACAAGTTATCACACAACTTAGAATTATATGTTTGGTGAAAAGGCATTCACTAACTCTTAATGTAGCATAATGAAGTTTAAAACTTTCCTTGTAATTTTAAAATGTATTACTATGTAATATTCATCTTTTAAAACTCCATCCTCCGGCATTATAGACAAGATTATCTCTTCCTTTTTTTGTGAGAAATCTTCCACAATTGAAAACAATTCCCATTCTATTTTTTTTCTCTTCCACATCTATCTTCCCTTTTACATTAGACCTGACTCTGGCCACTTCACTATCCTTGTTTGGTATGCCTTGGCACACAACTCTAGTCCACATACTTCTAATACTTCAAGCTATCTAGACACAAATTCAATATCCCAAAAGTGTTCTGGCCAGGGTTGCAATTATTTTGGGGTCAAGATTTTTTTTGTTATTGAAAAGAATGAAGTGCAAAACAATAACTGCCTGTATAGTACATGCATAAGTGCATGCTTTTTAGTTTGAGAGTGTCATTTGTATTTGGATACCATTTTTTTCTTTGCTTTTGAGAATTCAGGAAACAGACTGGATCCAAGGGTTAAGGAAGAATAGAATTGATTTTATTCTGTCCTCCAGACTTTTTCTAAGCTTTGGGCTTTTATTTCAGGAAAAAAAGTGATCTTAATGTACCTAACAAGCTGACTTACTAGTTAACCCAGAAGGCCAGTGAGACCAAATCCCTATGTCCTTTTGGTGAAAATGGTATTGTTATTTGAAATTTTATATTTGTTTTATTTATTAAAAAATAACTATGGTGGTCTGGGTACTTATACTCCCTAACTCTAACTGCATCTTTATAATAATAGAATCATAGGATATTATCAGAATCTAGTTTGCATCTTATATTTAGCCTTTGTTAAGGTTATCAAGTGTGAACTCTTGACACCTATTTCTTGGATGCATGAATGAAAATAGGAAATCTCTTCTAGTCCTTTCCTTCATTTTCTGTGTCCTACACACAAACACCTACACCCCCCCCACACACACACACACAACCCAGAGATAGGATGATTTTTAATATTGTTGCATCATTTTGTTAGAAAACATAAGATGGGGGGATCCCTGGGTGGCTCAGTGGTTTAGCGTCTGCCTTCGGCTCTGGGCGTGATCCTGAATTCCCAGGATCCAGTCCCACGTCAGGCTCCCTGCCTGGAGTCTGCTTTTCCCTCTGCATGTCAAGAGAGAGTCTCTCTCTCTCTCTCTCTCTCTCTCTCTCTCTCTTTTTCTCCCTCTTTCTTTGTGTGTGTGTCTCTCATGAATAAAATCTTAAAAAAAAAAAAAGAAAAAGAAAACATGGGTTGGAAAGGATGATTAATCTTAAATCATTCCCATCTCTATGACTGTCAGTGGTCTAGAACTACTTATTCGGCATACGCCTTCATGAGTAGATTTATGTTTCAGCTGGAGATTTCTAAAACAGTAAGATTCCACCCACTGTCTCTCACTGATCTGATATTACTGATAGAGTAGGAGGGCTGGTGATAAGAGTGCTAATTATATTACAAATGCGTGAACTGGTTACCTTGTTTTCCATTCCTATCCGTCCCATTTTCCCAATAAGATCGCCTCTTTCTTTCACACTTGTTTGTGGGCACCTGTAGATTCATTACACATTTTGATATGTCCTTGCCTAAATAAGATTCTCTTACCCTCATTTTACTTGGGAGACAGTAGAACTGAGGATTAAGTGCCCAGATTTTAGAGTTGAGGTGTGTGGGTTTCAATGTGACATCTACTGGTGACAAGTTATTTAACTTTGGATACATTCTGTAATCTCAAATCTCAGTTTATTCATCTGTAAAAGGGAAAACCTGTATCAACCGGGTCAGATGCTTAATTAATAAATATAATATTTGTATATGTAGAGTATTACCCAGCAGATGGAAAATGCTCAATAATTTTTAGACATTGAGAGGAGGGGCAAGATGGCGTAAGAGTAGGGTCCCCAGGTCACCTGTCCCCAACAAATTACCTAGATCACCTTCAAATCATCCTGAAAATCTACGAATTCGGCCTGAGATTTAAAGAGAGACCAACTGGAACGCTACAGTGAGAAGAGTTCGCGCTTCTATCAGGTAGGAAGACGGGGAAAAAGAAATAAAGGAACAAAAGGCCTCCAAGGGGGAGGGGCCCCGCGAGGAGCCGGGCTGAGGCCGGGGCGAGTGTCCCCAGGACAGGAGAGCCCCGTCCCGGAGGAGCAGGAGCTGCACCGACCTTCCCGGGGGAAAGGCCTCCCGGGGAATTGGAGCAGGATCCCCAGAAAGGCGGGGATGCCCTCAGGCTCCCGGGGACACTAACAGGCACCTGCGCCCCGGGAGAGTGCGCCGAGCTCCCTAAGAGCTTCAGCGCGCACCGCGGGACACGGAGCAGCTCGGAGGGGCTCGGGCGGCGGCTCGGACGGAGGAAGAAGCTCCGCGCGGAGGGGGCGGCGCAGCTCCGGGAACAGCTCGGAGGGGCTCGGCCTGCGGCTCCCCGGAGGGGGCTGCGGGGCGGGAGCGCGAACCCAACAGCACAGGCCCCGGGGAACAGGGCGCCGGGACACAGCCCAGGATCCGGCCTCCCCCAGGGACAGGCAGAGGCCGGGAGGGCCCAGGACAGCGAGGACGCTCCTGCCCCGAGCTGAGCAGATCAGCGGCCCCGCCCGGGAGCCCCCAGGCCCTGCAGACCGAGAGCCCCGGAGCTACTGCGGGAGCTGACTCCAGGGTCCCAGAGCTGCCCCCGCCACTGTGGCTTCCTCCCGGGCCTCACGGGGTGAACAACCCCCACTGAGCCCTGCACCAGGCAGGGGCAGAGCAGCTCCCCCAAGTGCTAACACCTGAGAATCAGCACAGCAGGCCCCTCCCCCAGAAGACCAGCGAGACGGACCAGTTCCAGGGGAAGTCAAAGGACTTAAAGTACACAGAATCGGAAGATACTGCCCCGTGTTGTTGTTGTTATTGTTGTTTTTTTTTTTATTTGTTTGCTTCCCACACACCCTTTTTTTCCTTTCTTTATTTTTCTTTCTCTTTTTCTTCTCCTTTTTTCTTCCTTTTTTCTTTTTCTTTCCTTCTTTCTCTCCTCTCTTTTTCTCCTTTTCCCAATACAACTTGTTTTTGGCCACTCTGCACTGAGCAAAATGACTAGAAGGAAAACCTCACCTCAAAAAAAGAGAATCAGAAACAGCCCTCTCTCCCACAGAGTTACAAAATCTGGATTACAATTCAATGTCAGAAAGCCAATTTAGAAGCACTATTATACAGCTACTGGTGGCTCTAGAAAAAAACATAAAGGACTCAAGAGACTTCAAGACTGCAGAATTTAGATCCAATCAGGCAGAAATTAAAAATCAATTGAATGAGATGATATCCAAACTAGAAGTCCTAACGACGAGGGTTAACGAGGTGGAAGAACGAGTGAGTGACATAGAAGACAAGTTGATGGCAAAGAGGGAAACAAGAAAAAAGAGACAAACAAAGACCATGAAGATAGATTAAGGGAAATAGGCCTGAGTAAGCCTGAGGAAGAAAAACCTACGTTTAATTGGGGTTCCCGAGGGCGCGGAAAGGGACAGAGGGCCTAATATGCATTTGAACAAATCATAGCTGAAAACTTTCCTAATCTGGGAAGGGAAACAGGCATTCAGATCCAGGATATAGAGAGATCTCCCCCCCCGCCAAAATCAATAAAAACTGTTCAACACCTCAACATTTAATAGTGAAGCTTGCAAATTCCAAAGATAAAGAGAAGATCCTTAAAGCAGCAAGAGACAAGAAATCCCTGACTTTTGTGAGGAGGAGTATTAGGGTAGCAGCAGACCTCTCCACAGAGACCTGGCAGGCCAGAAAGAGCTGGCAGGATACATTCAGGGTCCTAAATGAGAAGAACATGCAACCAAGAATACTTTATCCAGCAAAGCTCTCATTCAAAATGGAAGGAGAGATAAAGAGCTTCCAAGACAGGCAGGAACTGAAAGAATATGTGACCTCCAAACCAGCTCTGCAAGAAATTTTAAGGGGGACTCTTAAAATTCCCCTTTAAGAAGAAGTTCAGTGGAACAATCCACAAAAACAAGGACTGAATAGATATCATGATGACACTAATCTCATATCTGTCAATAGTGACTCTGAATGTGAACGGGCTTAATGACCCCATCAAAAGGCGCAGGGTTTCAGACTGGATAAAAAAGCAGGACCCATCTATTTGCTGTCTACAAGAGACTCATTTTAGACAGAAGGACACCTACAGCCTGAAAATAAAAGTTGGAGAACCATTTACCATTCAAATGGTCCTCAAAAGAAAGCAGGGGTAGCCATCCTCATATCAGATAAACTAAAATTTACCCCAAAGACTGTAGTGAGAGATGAAGAGGGACACTATATCATACTTAAAGGATCTATCCAACAAGAGGATTTAACAATCCTCAATATATATGCCCCGAATGTGGGAGCTGCCAAAATATCAATCAATTAATAACCAAAGTGAAGAAATACTTAGATAAATAATACACTTATACTTGGTGACTTCAATCTAGCGTTTTCTATACTCGATAGGTCTTCTAAACACAACATCTCCAAAGAAACAAGAGCTTTAAATGATACACTGGACCAGATGGATTTCACAGATATCTACAGACTTTACATCCAAACTCAACTGAATACACATTCTTCTCAAGTGCACATGGAACTTTCTCCAGAATAGACCACATACTGGGTCACAAATCGGGTCTGAACTGATACCAAGAGATTGGGATAGTCCCCTGCATATTCTCAGACCATAATGCCTTGAAATTAGAACTAAATCACAGCAAGAAGTTTGGAAGGACCTCAAACACGTAGACGTTAAGGACCATCCTGCTAAAAGATGAAAGGGTCAACCAGGAAATTAAGGAAGAATTAAAAAGATTCATGGAAACTAATAAGAATGAAGATACAACCGTTCAAAATCTTTGGGATGCAGCAAAAGCAGTCCTGAGGGGGAAATACATCGCAATACAAGCATCCATTCAAAACCTGGAAAGAACTCAAATACAAAAGCTGACCTTACACCTAAAGGAGCTAGAGAAAAACAGCAAATAGATCCTACACCCAGCAAAAGAAGAGAGTTAATAAAGATTTGAGCAGAACTCAACGAAATCGAGACCAGAAGAACTGTGGAACAGATCAACAAAACCAGGAGTTGGTTCTTTGAAAGAATTAATAAGATAGATAAACCATTAGCCAGCCTTATTAAAAAGAAGAGAGAGAAGACTCAAATTAATAAAATCATGAATGAGAAAGGAGCGATCACTACCAACACCAAGGAAATACAAACGATTTTAAAAACATATTATGAACAGCTATACGCCAATAAATTAGGCAATCTAGAAGAAATGGACGCATTCCTGGAAAGCCACAAACTACCAAAACTGGAACGGGAAGAAATAGAAAACCTGAATAGGCCAATAACCAGGGAGGAAATTGAAGCAGTCATCAAAAACCTCCCAAGACACAAGAGTCCAGGGCCAGATGGCTTCCCAGGGGAATTCTATCAAACGTTTATGAAGAAATCATACCTATTCTACTAAAGCTGTTTGGAAAGACAGAAAGAGATGGAGTACTTCCAAATTCGTTCTATGAGGCCAGCATCAACTTAATTCCAAAACCAGACAAAGACCCCACCAAAAAGGAGAATTACAGACCAATATCCCTGATGAACATGGATGCAAAAATTTTCAACAAGATACCAGTCAATAGGATCCAACAATACATTTGGAAAATTATTCACCATGGCCAAGTAGGATTTATCCCTGGGACACAAGGCTGGTTCAACACTCGTAAAACAATCAATGTGATTCATCATATCAGCAAGAGAAAACCAAGAACCATATGATACTCTCATTAGATGCAGAGAAAGCATTTGACAAAATACAGCATCCATTCCTGATCAAAACCCTTCAGAGTGTTGGGATAGAGGGAACATTCCTCAACATCTTAAAAGCCATTTACGAAAAGCCCAGAGCAAATATCATTGTCAATGGGGAAGCAGTGGGAGCCTTTCCCCTAAGATCAGGAACAAGACAGGGATGTCCACTCTCACCACTGCTATTCAACATAGTACTGGAAGTCCTCGCCTCAGCAATCAGACAACAAAAAGACATTAAAGGCATTCAAATTGGCAAAGAAGAAGTCAAACTCTCCCTCTTCACCGATGACATGATACTTTACATAGAAAACCCAAAAGCCTCCACCCCAAGATTGCTAGAACTCATATAGCAATTCGGCAGTGTGGCAGGATACAAAATCAATGCCCAGAAATCAGTGGCATTTCTTTGCACTAACAATGAGACTGAAGAAAGAGAAATTAAGGAGTCCATCCCATTTACAATTGCACCCAAAAGCATAAGATACCTAGGAATAAACCTAACCAAAGAGGTAAAGGATCTATACCCTAAAAATCTATACCTAAAAAAAAACCCCTTCCTATGTGAGGAAGACACAAAGAGATGGAAAAATATTCCATGCTCATGGATTGGCAGAATTATTATTGTGAAAATGTCGATGTTACCCAGGGCAATTTACATGTTTAATGCAATCCCTATCAAAATACCATGGACTTTCTTCAGAGAGTTAGAACAAATTATTTTAAGATTTGCGTGGAATCAGAAAAGACCCCAAATAGCCAGGGGAATTTTAAAAAAGAAAACCATATCTGGGGACATCACATTGCCAGATTTCAGGTTGTACTACAAAGCTGTGGTCATCAAGACAGTGTGGTACTGGCACAAAAACAGACACATAGATCAATGGAACAGAATAGAGAACCCAGAAGTGGACCCTGAACCTTATGGTCAACTAATATTCGATAAAGGAGGAAAGACTATCCATTGGAAGAAAGTCTCTTCAATAAATGGTGCTGGGAAAATTGGACATCCACATGCAGAAGAATGAAACTAGACCACTCTCTTGCACCATACACAAAGATAAACTCAAAATGGTGAAAGATCTAAATGTGAGACAAGATTCCATCAAAATCCTAGAGGAGAACACAGGCAACACCCTTTTTGAACTCAGCCACAGTAACTTCTTGCAAGGTACATCCACGAAGGCAAAAGAAACAAAAGCAAAAATGAACTACTGGGACTTCATCAAGATAAGAAGCTTTTGCACAGCAAAGGATACAGTCAACAAAACTAAAAGACAACCTACAGAATGGGAGAAGATATTTGCAAATGACGTATCAGATAAAGGGCTAGTTTCCAAGATCTATAAAGAACTTGTTAAACTCAACACCAAAGAAACAAACAATCCAATCATGAAATGGGCAAAAGACTTGAAGAGAAATCTCACAGAGGAAGACATGGACATGGCCAACAAACACATGAGAAAATGCTCTGCATCCCTTGCCATCAGGGAAATACAAATCCAAACCACAATGAGATACCACCTCACACCAGTGAGAATGGGGAAAATTAACAAGGCAGGAAACCACAAATGTTGGAGAGGATGCGGAGAAAAGGGAACCCTCTTGTACTGTTGGTGGGAATGTGAACTGGTGCAGCCACTCTGGAAAACTGTGTGGAGGTTCCTCAAAGAGTTAAAAATAGACCTGCCCTACGACCCAGCAATTGCACTGTTGGGGATTTACCCCAAAGATACAGATTCAATGAAATGCCGGAACATCTGCACCCCGATGTTTCTAGCAGCAATGTCCACAATAGCCAAACTGTGGAAGGAGCCTCAGTGTCCATCGAAAGATGAGTGGATAAAGAAGATGTGGTTTATGTTTACAATGGAATATTCCTCAGCCATTAGAAACGACAAATACACAACACACCATTTGCTTCGACGTGGATGGAACTGGAGGGTATTATGCTGAGTGAAATAAGTCAATCGGAGAAGGAAAAACATTATATGTTCTCATTCATTTGGGGAATATAAATAATAGTGAAAGGGAATATAAGGGAAGGGAGAAGAAATGTGTGGGAAATATCAGAAAGGGAGACAGAACATAAAGACTCCTACCTCTGGGAAACAAACTAGGGGTGGTGGAAGGGGAGGAGGGCAAGAGGTGGGGGTGAATGTGTGATGGGCACTGAGGGGGGCACTTGACGGGATGAGCACTGGGTGTTATTCTGTATGTTGGCAAATTGGACACCAATAAAAAATAAATTTATTATAAAAAAAATAAAATAAAATATTTACACATTGATATTTTTTAACTGCCTCTTTGTTATTTATTTGTCTTAGTGGAGGGAAAATTGAGGCTTTTTAAAGCATGAGATATTTTAAATTATGAGTGTACAATGTTTGCTATCTACTTGACTAACAAGGTCTAATAAATTTTTACATTAAAAATGTATATGTAATTTTATGTAACTTATAAATCTTAAGAACAAAACCATATGAGCAGTAAGTCACTGGATGATGCATGCTTCCTAAGATAATGTTGATCTTTTTTACATTGTGAGGTTTATGACATATTCTGCAAAAGTACTAAAACTACTAAAAGTAGTTCATAGTACTCTGAGGCCACAAAAACAATGCATCCAGCAATACTTAGAAGAATTGCCATCACATATAATCATATTTTCTGTGTCAGTCTTTCTGTGAGGAGAACAAACTGTTCATATTTCTATTAAGTCTGAACTCTTAAATTAAATTCTCTAAGAATGAGGGTTTTCTTAAAATTCTGTCTTCCTCTCTGGGAAGTTCAGCTACAAACTTCCTGGTAATTATAAAAGCCAGAATTACTTTTTGCTTTCCATTGTTTTTCTAACTTGAAAATATTTGAGTACAAAAACATTTAAACTTGACTGTACTTTAATGAGTTACTAATTAACTTGAGTTAACAAAGTCTTTCTTTGTATAGATCAGCAAACTTTTTCTGTGAAGGGCCAGGTAGTAAAACATTTTAATTTTGTGGGCCATAAGGTCTCTCAAAGCTATTTAATTCTACCTTTGTAGTGTGAAAGCAGCCAAAAACAATATGTAAATGAATGAGTGTGGCTGTGTTCCAATAAAAATATTTATGAAAAGAGGCGACCTGCTGGATTTGACGCATAGTCCTTAGTATACCAAAGCAGTCTAAATCAAGGCCAAACTGAAGATCCCAGAAGTATCAGATTTCCTGGGAAAAACAACTTGTATTCATGTAAGGAGAATTATTAGGATTGAGCCTATCTAATCTGTACTCAAATTTATGTATTATTCTCTAAAACTGGAAGCTAAAGGACAAAAAGCCAAACAAAGGATTACTCATACCTTGTACTAGTCCTTGTAACGCTCTTACTCTCTGAGTCAGGGCATAGATTTGTTCAGTATCAGAGCCATAGTTAGAATAATAATTTCCCATTTCCCAGTTTCTCTATGGTATTGATACTGGGTAGTGGATTATAAAATTCCTCTGTTCTTGTCTTCTCCAAGGAAACAATTAAGTAGAGAGACTACATAGAGAGTTAAAGCAGCCAAGTTTTTACTTATTCAAGTGTAAGTCCACACCAGAGATATAAAAGAGGGATGACCGGAGGGTGGGTAGCAGGCCACTGGATTCTGCATTGTGTTTTTTGTTTTTATTTTTAAAGATTTATTTATTTATTTGAGAGAGAGAGAGAGAGAGAGAGAGAGTGCGCATGAGTGGGAAGGGCACAGGGAGAGGGGGGAGAGAATCCTATGCAGACTCCAAGGTCAGTGCACAGTGGGAGGCTGGGCTCATATCACAACCCATGAAATTATGACCCATGAGATCATGACCTGAGCCAGAACCAAGAGCTCGGTGTTAACCAACTATGTCACCGAGTCACTCCTGCATAATTTTTATGGGGTCTATTCGGTCTCCTTCTTCCCATCCTGTCACCGTCACACCACCCTCTGAATCTTCCCTGGTTTCCTCTGCTTCCAACATTTTGTGCATGCTTGTGTCCACCATCTTCACTTTGGCACTTAAGGAAAACCCATAAAAGACCAAAAGAGAAGTGCAAATGGTTTTATAATGATATTGCAACAGTCTTGAGGTTACAAGTAACCAAGATTTTCCTTAAGTGTGCATGCTTTAGAGTTGGGACCATCCTCTACAATGCATATCTTATGCTTATCAGGCTGTGCTATAGAGCAAAAAAGGTTAGTATAAGGAGAAGGGGTGGTCCTCAGCAATTTCCCATCTGTCTTTCTTCTTTCTTCCTTCTTGCTAATGTCTGTCAACTCTAGCAGAATCAAACCCAAATGCAATCTTGTATTGAAATCCTCCAAAGGTTACATATTTTCTGTAATGTCCTTTTAGATCAAAATAGTTTTATTTCTTATTTTATCCTGGGAAAACAGCACTATGCGTTGGTCATTATTATCCCAGTGTTTACTAAGGCAGTATATCATTCATGTCCTTAACAAATCCTCAAGAATCTTAAATTTTCCCATGGTTCTACTTTTACTCATGTGGATGCAGATGATTTTGTTTTGTCTTCTAAAGAGGAAAGTTAACTAAGATTGATTCCATTTATCTACAGGTACTTTTAGTCAAAAAGGACATAAGTCTGCCAAAAAAAGGGAACAGGTTTGTCAAAGTTAATTGTATTACCTAGGACGTGATTTATACAGAATAGTTAAATCCCTTACTCCAGAAATGTTAAAATCAGTTCAAATTTTTCTAAGTACAGTAATCAAGAGTAACTCAAAGTACTTCCGGGTCTTTGTGGCTACTACAGGCAATAGGTTCTCAACATTTCTGAAATCCCCAAGCCACTCACTATATGGCTTAAGCTAAGTATTCTATAACCTAATCTCTTCCTTGATGCGTAAACATCAATACAGTCCTTTGTGATTTAAAACTAGCTCTTCAAAAATCTCAGTGTAGCCTAGCTGAATATCATATAAACCTTTTTACCATTTTATTCACCATAGGCCTGGACACACCTGTATATTCTCACTCAGTAGATGGGGATTACATATAACAATAACATACTACAGCCACCCTGATACAGTGGCAAAAGAGTGCACATCTTATCTAGAAGTACTTAAGTTTCTTTGTAAGCCTTGCCTCCTATAAAACATTATTTTCTCTCTTTTGCCTGTCCATTCATTATTGTATTACTGCTACTCCTTTTCCAAGTACTTGAAGATGGGAGAACTCATTACACTGTAATTTTTATTCACAAGCTTTATATACCTCAGAAAGATTTATTTGAATCTTCTCTAGAAAAGCTGAATTATCCTTTGGTTAATGGCTCAGAGCTTACAACTAAAACAGGAAAATATCAGAAAGGATCATGATAGACTATGATCCATTGTTGTAACAAATTCTGCTCAAATAATGGAAATCGTTGCACTGACCAAAACTCAGTTAGGTAGACATAAAGGAGTTTATGTGTGTGTGTGTGTGTGTGTATACACACACACAATATATATGATATACAATATATCATATATGTATATGTAATATACATATATATGTAATATATATAAACTCCTGTAATATGTAATACACATACACACACACACACACACACTGATAGTAGATATGTAGATATGTTGGGGTAGTCCATGCTGTTAGAATGCTTTGGAGATGATAAGTAGTTCTTTATCTCAGCAAGAAATCCAATGAAGGATGGTTAACAAAGTAAAGAATGTTCAAATTCTCTAATTAATTCTTAAGGACATGAAAATTTTAAAAGTAGGAATACATGTAGAGTGGGATAAAATGGGATCTAAAAACAATTTTCAGACCAAAAATTATACTAGACAGGTATATTTTCCTTCAAGTAGGTCCTATTGCAGTGCCTGGGTACCTCAGTTGATTGTGTCCAATTCTTGATTTTAGTTCAGGTCATGATCTCATGGGTCAGGAGATCAAGGCCGCCATTGGGCTTATTGCTCAGTAGGGAGTCTGCTTAAGATTCTATCCCTTTGCCCTTTCCCCTGCCTGCTCATGCTCTCTTTTTATTATTATCAAATAAATAAATACACCTAAAAAAAAAAAGGATTCTTTAAGTAGGTCCTAACATTTATGAAACTCAAGAGACCAACTCTTTGGAGAATTTCGGTGAGTTTATTAGCTAATGCCAGCAAATGAGTAGGAAGAAGAGTTCTGGAAGAAATCCAGACACCATTTTCATATGAATAACCTCTTATGTTCTCAGGATGGCTACTTAAGATTACCTGAGAAACTAATATGAAATGTTGCAGTAATTTACAAGAATTACTCACTGTAGCAAGGTCAAATAGACCAGTAAACCTTGGAGAGGAAGATTTACTAAAATTGCAGATGAGTGGTGGTAACAAATTCTCCCAGTTGTAACAGTCTATTTTTCCCCTTATTTGTGAATTACTTTTTCTTGCCACTTACTTCATTTCAGCACTTGAAAGATGTCATCACACATCCCTCTTATTGTTGCTTCTTTAAAGTAATATTTCTGCTTTCTTCTGACTGCCTTTAAAATCATATCCAACTTTGATTTTCAACAATCATAATGTGTATAGGTAATCTTCACTATTTTTCTCCTAGTTTTCATAGAAACTTCTTTAATATGTAACTTGGTTATGTATCATATTTGTCACATCCTCAAATATTGTTCTCTCCCCAATCCTCTGCACCACCATCTCTCTTTTCTTCATTTTGGGGGCTTTAATTTCACATAGTTTAAAACTTTACATCTAGTTTTTCGTATCTTTCTTATAGTCTCATGACTTTTCTATTTTTTCTTTCTATTATTTAGCACTATTATTTTCTAGTAAACTATTTCCCCATATACAAAAACTGTCCTTTACATTGTCCATTCTGCTGTTAATTTTTCAAAGAGTTCTGAATTTCAATTATTGTATTTTATGGTTTAAGATCTTTCACCAGAACTTTTTTTTAGGGAGTTATGAAATAAAATTCTGCATTTTGGTCTATTTTCCTCAGCATATTAGGCATACCCTTTTTCTATCAATTTAATAAGAAGGTCATCTGTGGTCCTATTTCTGTTGTCTGTTTCATTCTTCTCCCTATTTCTTTTTTAAACTGATTTTTTAAACATTATCTTAAGTGAATAGTTTTGCAGTATCATATATTGTCATTTATCTTCATCTAGTAGGATTTCAGCCTACTCTCTCATAGGTGGAAAGACTAGGGAAAGATTACTTTAGTTCAATAAACATTTAATCTCAGTCAAGGCTGGTTTGCATTTTACTAAGACTGTATATTCTCTTCCACATAGTTTGTTAGTATATAGCTCTTAAGGCATCACAAATGAGAGTGTTTTGTAATTAACAACCTTCTTAGTACCATGAGTCTACCTCAGATTCCACTATGCTTTTAAGGAGCTTTTGTTTAGCTTTTTAGCTCCTTGCTCTGTGCAATTTAATTTTTTTTTAAAGTAGAAGTAGAATTCTTCTTTTTTAAGTAGAAGAATCACTTCTTTGTGGCTCTCTTTTCTCCTGATAGCCTTAGGAATTCAAGTCCAGTATTTTTTCTTACCAGTCCCATGAGTCTACCAGAAGCAATGCAGGATTTTCTGTGTTTAGCCATGGTCATTTTTCTTGATTCTTGGCTTCTCGCCCTGTGTCAAAAATCAACTAATACCCTAAGGGAAAGGTTGTTTGAATGAAGTCTTACTTTCCCTTTCTGACCTTAGCCCCTAAAATCTTGGCTTCCTAGGTCTTTCTGATAATTTCAATCCAGATTTCTAAAACTGGTCTCAGTTACTCCATATTAGCTGGAAGAATAAGCTGGGGCTTGTACTAGGTCTGTCCCTACCTCAAAAAAAGGATATGCCTTTTTCAAATATTTTTAAAGCCTCATTTTCTTTCAGCACAGAGAT
This sequence comes from Vulpes lagopus, assembly GCF_018345385.1. NCBI lineage: Eukaryota > Metazoa > Chordata > Mammalia > Carnivora > Canidae > Vulpes > Vulpes lagopus. Next base: position 24,357,254 of record NC_054832.1, on the reverse strand, counting down.
CTGACAATTAACTGCAAGATATAATAGCCGCTGGTTCTTTCTACAGCAATATATCATTAACAACATGTACACAGAGAAGACTATAACTATAGAAAGAGGCTCTAAAATTATTAAACTAACAGTTATACTTGTAAATTATAAAAATAATCATCTGTACAAATTTTTATGCTAACCAGGTTAACCCTGTTTAAACAAGTTATTCCTTGTAAACTCAGTTATATAAATCATTGCTTCTAATATAAATGTCCTTTTAGTTTCTGTTTATGATTTCTTCAGTGAAATTATTTATTCAGTTGTAAGGTTAATTTATATGGCTACCCAATTTAGGTATATAATTTTGAATTCTGCTTGTTGCTTTCTCAAACCAGTTATGTTTTTCAAACAAACTAAATTCTTCTTTCTAAATATTTTTTGGTGAGGGCTAAATAATAATAAAAAAAAATAAAATTAGAGTTAACTTGGGCAGAAAAAAAAGGATAAAAAGTTGAATTTATGGCAATTTGACAATGATACTACCATGGGCAAAAGCAGTAATAGAACCAAATGTGATATAATAAACTGGCAATTTCATTTGACTTTCTATCATACTTACATTACTCTTGTGAAAAAGAGACTTGGAATCAGATTGTTATCATAGAAGCTGACTCCTAAAGGTTAGCTACATCCTTTTGATATAGAAACACTAGTAACCTTTGGTAAAAAGTGAAGTTTCTCTAATAATGCAACCAAACCACAGTAGAACAAGAAACAATTTTTTTCAGTATGAAACAGAAGGTCTCATAGTTAATATGATCAGTACCTATAACAGGTAATTCAAGGAAGACTTGGGTTTAAAAGATAAATTTAAAAAATAGACAAATTAAATGAAAATTTATTTCAACTTTAAACATACAGTCATATTTTTTCAGGAATCTCTTGCTCGGGACTCAAATAAACTACTTTTAATGTGAAGCTATGCCATCTTTCCAGAATAAATCACACCTATAATTCATTGACTTTTATTCAAAGTAGAGGAAGCATGTGAAGGCATTTCCAGTCTATGCAGAATATTATGCAGAGTCCTTGTAAAGGTATACATTTTTCTTAGGTTAATTGAGAAATTCAGTGGACCCTTTTTAGTGATATAAATGAATCATGATTTTTAAAAAGCATTCAATTTAGTTTTCTTTAAAAATGACAAAATTTTTTTACACCAATTTCTATTCATTTAGTAATACTTTATTAAAATGTGTCTTAGTCCATATGCCACAACAAATCTTAAGCTGGATGGCTTATAAACAACAGAAATTTTATTTCTCATAGTTCTGGAGGTTGAAAAGTCTAAAAGATGAAGGTTTGAGCAGATTCACAGTCTGGTGATGACCTACATTTCTGGTTCATACTCAGCCATCTTTTCTTTGTGTGCTTTTATGGTGGAAGAGGTGAGGAATCACTTTGGAGTCCTTTTTATCAGGATACCTATCTCATTTATAAGGATGCTAAAAACCTTTTCAGAAACCACACCTCTGTATATCCTCTGTACACCCTCACACACCCTCACTAGGTTTCAACATACGTATTTTGGGGAATGCTACATTCAGTGTAGAGGAAAATAAAACAAAAATTTAAAAATTTACTATGGAAATAAAAACAAATGACCTTGGGAAGTATTCACTCAACTTGTATAAGTGTGTACACTTCATAAAATAGGGCTCTGTTACTTCCATGGTTCATGTGAACTATAAATCAATCAGTGTTTTACTGTCATTCAGCCAAATCCTGAAGTGTTTCTTGATATAGCAAGATAAAGCATGAGCAGTTTGAGAGAGTGTGTTGAGAATGGCAGTTTCTTGAAGAAGAGGTAAGTTACTGGACGGGGTGGTTTCCAGAGGATACTGTGCAGAGATATGGAGAACAGGATCAGAGACAGGTCAGGAAAGTAGGGAGCATTAGCATATATGTCATCTTTGCAAAAGCTTTCATATTCAGTATTCATAAGTTTCCCTTTGTTCAGTACTGTGAAACATTTAATATAACTAGAAATTCAACTTTTATTTATCCATGTCATGTAAATGGGTTATAGTTGGCTCCTGTATATTGGTCTTATGCCTTTTACTTCTTCAGAGTACATTTATACCCATTAGCTCAGCTAAACTCAAATTTTTACATATGCATTTGTTTTCATTATAGTTCTAATAAGCTGATTTTTTAGCAATTCAGAGGCTACTGGCTTTGCATATCTCAAAAAATGGCCCTAACATTTGCAAGCCATAAATACAGTATACCTCTGGGCTATATAAATTACCCCAAGCTTCTATTGTCCTTTGGAGCTCTCTGACTCAGACTCCTCATAATGCTGTTGGGTGACATTATCGAGATAATAAAGCCCCTTTTCTGAGCCCTCCTCTCTCCTTTACCCTCTTTCTTTTCTAGATAATGGCTGGTCATTTTCTCTAAAAGATCTCAGGCTGTGAGGGATTTCCCACAGGCAGATCTGTCAAAGCACCACCCAACTAGAGCTTTTTGCATGCTATTGCCATCTTGTGGTCAGATCCTCTTCAAACTCATGACTTTCCATTACAGAAATACCATTTTAAGGTTTGAATCTGTTCCATATTCACTGATGAAGAGTGTTTGTTTGATAGAGAATGAAGCCTGTAGCATGAGTCCTAAGATAGAAAACTTCTATTTCATATGCTATGATATTCACTCTGGATCTTCTAAGCCAATTATAGCACAAATCACCACTGATGATTAGCTCCAATCAGGAGTGCCAGAACACTAGAAACATAAAGCAATGAAATAGAACCATTTTAATTATCACATGTAAAAGAACAATCATCTTTGAAATTTGTAGCCACTGAATCCATTGTCTTCATCACTGTGTCTAGAAACTGAGTTCTGGTTCCAGTAATGACAAAATAGCTTATATCAAACCAACTCTCACACAGGAAACAATTATAACCTTGGAATCAAATAAACGAAAACTGCCGACCAATAATGAAACAACTATGTTATCAACAAAGAAATGTAGGTGTTTGACTTTTGAGATGGGGTATCACTGGGTGAAGCCCACATTTATAAGGCTTATTTCCTGACATCATGCCCCAATCCAGAGTAAAGGAGATTAGAACACAAACAGAATGTTCCAGTGATACTATAAGTCACACAGAGGATTAGGAATGCCAGAGCATTTGGAAATTAAAGGAAGAAAAAATTTGAGAGAGAGGAGGAACCGAAATATGAATATAACACCTTTCAAAACCCAAATACTAAAAAAACAAAAACTAATAAAATCTTAAAAGCAACTAGGGCAAAATCTCAAAAGCAACTAGGTAAGAAAAATAACTTTAATACATACAAGGAAAAAAAAACAACTGAAATGACAGCTGGCTAAGCAGAAACAGAGGCAAGAATATAATGAATCATAATCCGTAAAGTCACAAAATTTTAAAAAAGAAAAGGTATTGTCAGCTTAGGATTCTATATCCAATGAAAATACTTTCATAAATGAAAGCGTAATAAAATACTTCAAGTGAAAGAAAATGAATGTCTCCAGCAGACCATCATCAAAAGGAATACTGAAGATAAATCTTTAGAATGGAAAAGAATGAAACTATCAACAAAACTAAAAGGCAACCTTCAGAATGTGAGAAAATATTTACAAATGGTATACCTGATAAAGGGCTAGTATCCAAAAACATATAAAGAACTTCTAGAATTCAACACTCAAAAAACAATCCAATTTATAAATGGGCAGAGGACAAAAACAGACATTTTTCCAAAGAAGACATATAGATATCCAACAGACACATGAAAAGCTGTTTATCATCACTTATCATCAGAGAAATCAAAACTACAATGAGATATTGCCTCACACCTATCAGAATGACTAAAATCAACAACACAGGAAACAGCAGGTGTTGTTGAGGATGTGGAGATAACGGAACCCTCTTGCACTCTTGGTGGGAATGCAAACTGGTGCAGCCATTGTGGAAGACACTATGCAAGTTCTTCAAAAAGTTAAAAATAGAATTGCCCAATGATCCAGCAATTGCACTACTGGGTGTTTGCCCAAAGAATATGAAAACAATAATTCGAAGTGATCAGATATTCCTATGTTTATAGCAACATTGTTTATGATGGCCAAGATATGGAGCAGCCTAAGTATCAATGGATAGATGAATAGATAAGGAAGATATAATGTATGCCTATACATAGAAAAATAAATACACACTTGAATGCACGCATGCACACATACACAATGGAATGTAATTTAGCCATAAAAATAATGAAAATTTGCCATTTGCAATGACATGGATGGAGCTAGAGTATAAGGCTAAATGAAATAAGTCAGTCAGAGAAAGACAAATATCATATGATTTCACTCATTATGTGAAATTTAAGAAATGGGAAAAATAGCAAAGGAAAAAAGAGAGACAAACCAAGATACAGACTCTTAAATTATAGAGAACAAGCTGATGATTACCAGAGGGGAGGCAAGTAAGGGGGATGGATTAAAGAAGTGGTGGGGATTATGGAGTGCATCTGTTGGGATGCCTGGGTGGCTCAGCGGTTGAGCATCTTCCTTTGGCCCAGGTAGTGATTCTAGAGTTCTGGGATCGAGTCCCACATGGGACTGTCTGCATGAAGCCTGCTTCTCCCTCTGCCTGTGTCTCTGCCTCTCTCTCTTTCTCTCTTTGTTTCTCATGAATAAATACATAAAATCTTTTAAAAAATTAAAAAATTAAAAATTAAAAAAGGAGTGCATTTGTTATGAGCATTGAGTGATGTATGAAGTGTTGAATCACTATATTGTACACCTGAAAGTGATATAACACTGTATATTAACTAACTGGAATTAAAAATTAAAAAAAAAAGTAATGGAAAGAAATGAGTAGGGATGAAATTTCAGATTTCCAAATAGGAAGAAAAAAAAAAACAAGAAATAAATGAATAAACATAAAATATTTTATTTTTTAATTAAAAAAATCAATTGCTTGCTAAAGGTGAGAATAATAACATAATTTGGGATATATAGGATATGTGGAAATATATATTTCATAAAAAATGGTAAGGATGTTTTTGGAATTATATTCTTTTATATGTGTATACATATTCACATTGTTATTATAGATAAAGTAATACACTAACTCTGGGGTGACTGGGTAGCTCAGTTGGTCAAGCATCAGACTCTTGGTTTTGGCTGAGGTCATGATCTCAGGGTCATGAGATCAAGTGCTGCATTGGGAGCTACAATTGGGCATGGAGGCTGCTTGGGATTCTCTCTCTCTCCCTCTGCATCTCCCTCCCTTGCATGCCTTCATCTCTCTTTCTCAAAAAAAGAAAGAAAGAAAGAAAGGAAGGAATAAAGAACATTAATTCAAAGTAAATAATGATTATTTTCATCTCTAGAGCAAACACAAAGTATACAGAGATGGAGCCGAAAATCTGAATAAAAGATATCAAGGTATAATTAAAATATATGCATTTAAATAAAAAATATAATAGAAAAAGTTTAGCAGTTGGATAGAAAACAGAAAGAACAATTAAAAAGGAATAGCAGGGTAGGAGACAGAAGAACATCTTATTACTAATAACATTAAGTGAAGATGAATTAAATTTCAAAATTGTATAATAAAAAAAATTGTATAACACTAAGAAAATGAAGACTGGACTATATGCTGTCTAAAAAGAATGCTGAAAGTATGTTAAAAGATAGTATGACTAATTGTCATAGGAAAGCTGCAGGTTACAAAGCAAGAAGTAATATCAGAGACAAAGAGGGACTTTTTTTTTTTAAGATTTTATTTATTCACAAGGGACATAGAGAAGCAGAGACATAGGCAGAGGGAGGAGAAGCAGGCTCCATGCAGGGAGCCAGATGTGGGACTCGATCCTAGAATCCCTCCTAGAATCCCGGGATCAAGCCCTGGGCGGAAGGTTAAGCATCTGTTTAACTGCTGAGCCACCCAGGCGTCCCAAAGAGGGACTCTTCTTATGTCCAAGTCAACTAGCATATTAATGGTCTTAAAAATATATAAAGCAAAAAGTGATAGAAGTAAAAGGAGAATTAGATAAAACTACAGTTTCTTGTAAAAATATCAATTCTCTTTTCCCTGCATTTTAAAATCTAAATTAGAAAATTTACTCAATGTCTCAAATCCCTCCAACTTTAACATCTCCCTCAGAATAAAAGCTAAAATCATTACTCTGTCTGCAAAACCCTTTATAGTATATAGTATACCCTGTTGTTACATCCCCTCTAACTTTCCATTTTCTTGAAAATACTTTGGATACCCTGTCCTTTTGATGTACCACAAGATCCCCATTACACTTGTGTTTCAGGGTTTTAGTATTTTTCATTTTCTCTTTCTAGAACAACCTTCCTCCTGGTAGTATATGGTTTGTAACCTCCTGTCTTTCAGGTCTTTTTTCAAATGCCATATTCTTATTGAAGCTTCCTCTGCCCATCAAACTTAAAACATCCACCACTTCCCCCAGCACTGTGTATTCTCCATTCATTCTGAATTTTACTCAGTTTTATTTATCATCCTACACCCTCTTTATGTAGTTTACTTGTCTAGTTATTATTTATTCCCATGCACTAAGATACAAATTACGTGGGGGAAGGACTCATAAGGTTTTGTTTGTTTGTTTGTTTGGTTTGGTTTTTATTTTTATTTTTTATTTTTATTTTATTTATTTATTTTTTATTGGAGTTCAATTTGCCAATATATAGCATAACACCCAGTGCTCATCCCATCAAGTGCCCCCTTCAGTGCCGGTCACCCAGTCACCCCACCCCCCACCCACCTCCCTTTCCACCACCCCTTGTTCATTTCCCAGAGTTAGGAGTCTCTCATATTCTGTCTCCCTTTCTGATATCTCCCACTTATTTTTTTCTGATATTTCCCACTCATTTTTTCTCCTTTCCTCTTTATTTCCTTTCATTATTTTTTATATTCCCCAAATGAATGAGACCATATAATGTTTGTCCTTCACTGATTGACTTATTTCACTCAGCATAATACCCTCCAGTTCCATCCACATTGAAGCAAATGGTGGGTATTTGTCGTTTCTAATGGCTGAGGAATATTCCATTGTATACATAGACCACATCTTCTTTATCCATTCATATTTCGATGGACACCGAGGCTCCTTCCACAGTTTGGCTACTGTGGACATTGCTGCTATAAACATCGGGTGCAGGTGTCCCGGCGTTTCACTGCATCTGGTTTGGTTTTTTGGACACATAAGTTTTGTTCCCATTCGTCTCCTCAGGACTTAGAACAGTGCTTGTCTATGTGGTTGAATGAAAAATGAATACATAATTAAACAATATTTCTCTAATCCAGTGGTGGATCTAAAATATACATACCCTATAACCAAACAAAATGCAGATTAAAGCCATTTATGAAATAAAATGTAAAGAATTAAAGGTTTGGAGGGGTGCCTGGGTGGCTCAGTTGGTTCAGCGTCTGCCTTTGGCTCAGGTTATGGTCCCCGCCCTGGGATCAAGCCCCACATCTGGCTCCCTGCTCATCAAGGGGTCTGCTTCTCTCTCTCCCTCTACCCCTCTACCTCATGCTCTCTTGCTTGCATGTTCTCTGTCTCAAATGAATTAAAAAAAAAAAAAAAGAAGAAGAAGAAGAATTAAAGGTTTGGAAAGGAACATTTTGCTCTAGCACAATCCTCATTTTACCAGAGAGGAAACTGTGACCCAAAGAGCTTTGCCTAGTGCACAACAGGAATGAATTGCAGAATACACCACTTTATACACTTTCTCTTTCATGGCAGTGGCCATCCCAGAATTGGGGCTCATTAAATTTTTCTGTTTGTCTCACATAAAATGAAAAAAAAATAGTTGCCAATATTTAAACATTAGCATATTTCTCATAAGGGTCTAAATACCAAATTCTCTTGAAAATTGGAACATTTGCAACACAAGATCCATATTTCTATTTGGCAATCATTTCCACCACTTAGATGAGGCATGTGTTCACAAATCTGCTTCCCTTTTTATTTGCCTCATCTTCCCAGTCCTTGTAGATAGATATCTGATTTTGCAACTTTGGATTCATCTCCTATTTTCATATTTTATGTATCTACCTATAAAATCATTGATTCTAGTACTTAGAGCATAACAATGGACTGAGGAGAAAATAAACTAACATTACTGCAAGGAAATGTAAATGACACTCTGATGCAAAATCTCAGACCCATACATTTTACAAATATTCGTACACACCTACTTAAATGTGCTTTTCAGGATTTCTATCTCTCTCTGAAATTCTCCCACCCCAGAAAGTTACCTAGGGAAGTAATCCATCTGTCATTCACATTTTATTATAAATTATGTAATAAAATAATATATTTTTCATTTTCCACACAAGTCAGGCTTAACTAATTAAATATAAGTCTTAATTAAGAAATGGGAAAATTGTAATTAATATATTGCTTTTAAATTTGAGAAGCTGTGAAGGAAGCTAAAGCCAGGTTAACTGTGTAGGAATAGTTTTTGATAGTCAAAGAGAAGTACATATTTATATGGAGAGTTTCATTACAATTAGAAGAGGATTATTAAGAAGTGGGGGGGATATTTATGTTAAATTTCACCTAACTGTGTAGCTTTGCTGCTTGTCCTTGGTATATACTGCTGAAGTCAAACTACTGAATTAATCTTGCCTGACACAAGGTTGTGTTCCTTTTTCAAGTGCTATAGGCAGTTTTCTAAGGAAAACAAGATTCATATTTCTGTGTATATTCAGATTTCTTCTATCAATCGTGTCTACTACTTAATTGTTGATAATATCAACAGTATGTACAGCTTGTTTGGCTTCAGCTCTAAAGTAGAATGTTGCATATATTTTAGTGAAAATGTGAATTGAAGAGAATCCAAACCATTAGTTTATTTCCCTCTGTTTTAATGATATTGTAAATAATTTTCTCTGGTTGTTTTATTTTTCTTTATTGCCCACACAGCCTCCTACATAGCCAAATTCATTTCTTGATTGCATACTGGTGACTGAACACGTAGGTGCTTACTAAAATAAATGTGCTGATGAGACATATGGGCGCAGCTTTTTTCCAGCTAATTTAATATTTTTCCTTTAATGTCTGCATAATATTTTGCTTTTCTAAACTGTATGACTGGCACCAATAACCAATTTTGCAAGATTATGTTCCCTATTCTAAATACTCTTATTATCATCTGTCTTGTAGGATGATTTTTTCCTCTTTGTGTTAGGAAGATTCAATATGATATTCTTATTCAGGCCATTGCCACTTAAAGTCTGAAATATTCTCTTTTTTACAATCTTTTCTCTATGCCTTTCTTTTTCCAAGAGGAAATCACCTACCTCAGGGCATAACAAACTTTTCTTCTAGGAAAAAAACATTTCTTTCGGCTGTAGGTGGAGGGCATAAGACACCATGATGGCATAATACACTTCACCTGGAGAGAGATGATACTGTCAGCCTTTTCTAAAATTTTGTTTGTATTAACATGACATTGTCATTGCAATGCTGGATTATATTGTTGCTTTTATTAGTTATGAAATTATAGTGACTAGACTTTGAAAAAGATCAATAGGTTTGAATTATGAATATTCTGTCATTTGCTTCCCATATCACATCTTTAGTGTAAAAATATGATTACTGACTCCGGGCTCTGCTCTAGTACTGGAGAAGATGTACTGTGCTTTATTTGGGGAAATTATTTATGCATGGTAGCTGAAATAATAATTTCTCCAGACTCTTGTGCTTTTATTGCTGCTCTATTTTGTTCCCCCCCTTTTAAAATTTGGTGTTAGAAATTTGCATCAAAACAGATAATAATTTGGGCTGGAAATATTAGGATCATATCCTTATTTACTCATTTGTTCATTACACAAATATATATTGAGTGCTAAGAAAGTGGCTCTAGAATCATAATGATATAGTTCAAATTCCATATTTGCAACTTATTAGCCATTTATAAACTTGTGCAAGTTAAATTCTTTGTAAGGAATGAGACTTTTAAATCATAGGTCTTCTAACTCTCAAATATACTGTAAATTTTATTTCTAATTCATACAAAAATTACTACCTCAGTAAATACTAGTCACCATTAGTAGATCTACTACATGCCAGGAATTGCATATACAAAAATAGAAATGACTTCAAGGAGAACTCAAAGAGATGCAAATCGTGGTGTTAGAGAGAAGAAGTAAGATCAATCTTAATATAATGTGATGTATATAGATACGTAGAGATGATATAGATATCAGTGCTATACAAAACAATGATATAAATGTCTATGTCTAAATGTCCATTATATATATATATATATATATACATAAAGATAGAAAGTTGGGAAATGAAAAGTAAACTTCTTTTATTTTGAGGCCTAGGGAGATTTCAGATGAAGCTTGAACATTTGAAAGTTAGTGGCTGAACAAAGAAGGGATGGGTATTCCAGGCAGGAGGAACAGAATATGTAAGGTTTTATGAGGTAGCTGAGTATAATCAAGGGCAGCCAAAGGGTAGGTTTTACTGGAAAGAATGTGGACTGAGGTGGGGCAGGAGAAAAATGAAGATAAGTGCAGGAAGACATAAAGATTCTATAACTCTGCAAGGAATGGTTAGCTGAATCATTAAAAAGCTTAAGCAGGACAATTTATTTACATTTAATGATTTAATTTAGTGATTTAATGTGCCTTTTAGGAAATGGCAGAGGTACCTAAAGTGGATGTGAAAAGGCAAGAGGTAGGTAGACTACTTATGAAAATTTTTCAATGACCCCAGTGCAATATGTTACTGACCTGTACTAAACAATGCAGTGTGAAGAGAGAATACATATATTTATGAAACAGATACCCTGTAGTGAGTGAGATAGGAGTGAACTGAGTTGGGAAAGGCACCAGAAGCTTGGTCTGACCCTCCCAGGAAAACATTTTTATGAGTAAAATGATAAATGTGGTTTTTGTTAGACTATATTTTATATTTCTGAAAATGAAGAGTCAGTGGAGAAGAAAATGCACTCATAAAGAAAAAAAGTCCGGGAGAAGAGAGAGAGCACAGGATACAATGCCAATTGATAGCGCAAAAAGAGAGTCAGCTGGGGAGCAGAAGACACTTTTTCCTTGTAACTAAATAGGAAAGGATTCAAGATAGATGTGGGCTGAAGAAGCTGATGTTTATGTTGATATAGCTTATCTACTAATGTGAAAACTGATTTAAAAAATTAGTAGTCACCTAAAATACCTGGTAAAAGAAAATACTAATGCACAAACTCTTTCTATATTAAGTGCTGGAAAAATTTATTTTAAATTTATTAAGCTCATTTGTGTAAAGACCAGAAATGTAGTTAATATGTGACTCAGGCTAACTGTGAAATAATAAGAAATAGTAAAGACTACTATTTTTATTTGTTTTAAAAATTGACTGTACATGAACCTGGAATAATCAAACTCACACAAATATGGGATTGGGTGCAGTTGATAGTCCTCGATTTTCCAATTTATTAAAAAAAACAGTAAGTGAATATATTCAAATAATTTTTTTCAGAGTGTTCACTTCTACCATATATATCAACATCACTTAATAGAAATATGACTACCCCAGATTCCTTCCTCTACATCCGTGTAGATTAAGTTCCCTAATAGAAAAATATGTTTTCTTCCATTTTCTTAAGTAGTTTCACTTTGACAGCTTTCTGAATAAAAATTCATGAATATAAATATGATGATCCTTTTCAAATTATGCATGAATTCTTTGCATAGCTATTTGTGTTTTTTTGTGTGCGTGCCAGGTTTTAGCTAAGTAAGATTTCAAACAATAAGAATGAGAAACCAACACAAATTAGAACAGAATTAATTTTGAACAAAATGAAGTGGAATGTAAAATACAAAACTAATATCTAATAATGGGATTTTTGGAAATGCATAAGATTTTTACATTCTTCTCATTTATTTATTGTAATATTAGGATAACTTGTTTCCTACCTTTATGCTTGGAGGCAAAGATTGTGGGTTGTAATTTTTTACAGAGAGTATTATGTAAGCTTGCAAATATCAGAGCATTGAAAAGAAGTAATGTTTGCCAACCTATTTATATTATTACCTTCTAGAGGGAAAGAATCAGCCGAGTGTTTTCTTAATTTTTCATCATATTAAGAAACTGTACACTTTTATATTTGCAATCCTGTTCAAAGTCACAGTATATAGTAACCTACAAAGTGTTCTTATTGGGACCAGGGGTTGCAGGGAGACAAACTGAACATTAATTAATAGGGCTAGATTATTTTCAAACAAGTTGAGATTTCTGCCTTGGAAATTAGGAAAACAGTGCTTGAAAATAGTGATTTTTAATGTCTTACAGCATGCTAATGCTTATATGTTTCTATATCACCAATGAATTTTAATTGGCTATTCTTTTCAGTTCTTTGCCTAAAAAGAGCATTTTTTTACATGCATTTATATTCTGAGGTGAGCTAGTCACAAATTTCCAAATAGTTTGTGTTTTAACACGGCCATTTAATCTCTTCCATGTTAGAACCAAATTCTGGAAATAGACAAAAAAATATATATGAAATAATTGTATTTAATAGATTTCTTAGTGAGATTGCATGTTGCTAAGTGTGTGGCACTTTCCTTTATATACTCCAATAATCAAAAAGATCTTTTTGTAGCAAATAATATATTTGCTCCAATTTGTAGGCTTTTCTGTATATTATTTGTAAACTAAACAGAATATCAGTAATTGACATAACAAGATTTTTTTCTATTTGTGAATACTATTATTGCTGTTGCATCTTAATTTGGAAAATGCATAGAAGAACAAATATTTTTGTTAAAGGATTTATCAAAATATTTTTAAGCTATAAATATTGAAAAAAGGATAATTTGATTGATTTTAATTATCATACTTTTAACAATTATTTGCTTTACCTCTGCAGCTACTCTGACTGTATTTGTGCATATTTTCATGGTTTCTAAATGTTTAAAATACATCAGGTAACAAATTACCCATTCAAGGTTAAAATATTTTTTAAATTAAGTCAATGAATTCTTTATAACAACTCAGTTTGAGAATGAACATTGGAAGGCTTCATGATTATGTGTCACACAACTTATTTTCATTGCTCACAAATTGCTGGATGGAAAACTTATTGATTTAACAGAGTTTTTTATATTACAAAAATGTGTGATTAGAAAATTACTGATATATGTGTGGAATTCTAAAAAAAAAAATAGTAATTCAGTTTGTCCTAAAAAATTCTAAGGAGCTTATAATCTCAAAGTACTATCCCTAGTTTTGGGAACCATCTAAATAGCAAATGCAATGTTTATTATGAACAATAACTTAAATTATTGATGTTTACTATATTCTGACCTAAGTAAATAATTACATTGATTTTCTCACTGAATCCTCATCACACCAGTAAGAGATAGGTAATATTCTGTTTCCACATGAAAATACTGATGCATTTCCAAAAGCACAGAGTCTGTAAGTGCTGATTCTAGTACCTGAATTTTGCAGTCTTTTTTCAGAGTCTATATATTACTTACTATGTTAGACTGTCAAAGATTGACATTTTCCTCCACATATTAAACATATAAACACATATTATAGAGAAGGTGAAATTTTTCTTCCACTTTTTTCTTTGAGATTGTGTTTATAAAGCAGTATTTTTTCTGCTAATCTTTCAGCAATTCCTTTTTTTCAGATATCAGCCTGTATATTCTGCATCTCCAATTCTGTTCATCATATTTTCAGTATCTTTCAGGAATAGCAGGTAAATCTGGGGTGCCCAAGTGGCTCAGTTGGTTAAGTGTCTGACTTTTGGTTTTGGCACATGTCATGATCTCATGGATTTTGAGATCCAGCCCCAAGTCGGACTCTGTGCTTGGCAAGGAATCTGCTTGAAAATTCTCTCCCTCTCGAAAGATAAGAAAGAAAGAAAGAAAGAAAGAAGAAAGAAAGAAAGAAAGAAAGAAAGAAAGAAAGAAAGAAAGAAAGAAAGAAAGAAAGAAAGAAAGAAAAGAAAGAAAGAAGAAAGAAAGAAAGAAAGAAAGAAGAAAGAAAGAAAGAAAGAAAGAAGAAAGAAAGAAGAAAGAAAAAGAAAGAGAAAATTCTCTCCCTCTTTGCTCCTCCCCACTCACGTTGCTCTTTCTCTTTCTGTAAAATCAATAAATGAATCTTTAAAAAAAAAAGAAATAGGTAAATTTGAAGTGAGGATAATACCTAATTATGTAAGAACATATATATTATATATTATATGCCATATATATTATATATAAATACACAGTACATATTCCTACACACCTTTTGTTTTTTGCTTTTGAACTGTTGCTACTTTTTGCCAGCATTTCAAATTTTTTTAAGCTTCCCTGGAGCAGGTTGAGTATCAGCATCTAACATTTATCTATAGCATGTGTGAAACTATGAAATCTAAGATTTATGCTCTTTGCTTTTATGAAATGAAATTGTTCACTTCTTGCATAACAAATGCTTAGCTGTGTCTGTAATGCTATAGAAGAAAATGGCAAATGCATTGAGAAAATTTTCTATGTGTAATAAAACTATTTTTCTATTGATTTCCAAACTGAAAGTTTACCAAGTTAAAAATTTAAAAATTAGTGGCACTGACAGAAAGTTGATTTCAAGAGCCTGTGGAACTTAATTCAGTTTGGGGCATGGGATGCTACAGGATGATAAGAGAATCTACAATCTGTCTATGTTTTAAGAGTTGAGACATTGGGGAAGCAGTTCAGATAGAATATTGGCAGTGGGTTAGCAGAAAAAATAGTCCAAATTGTGCAAGAGAGAGTAATAAAGAGTGGCAAATGAAGTTCAATATTAGAGAAGTCTTCTGCAATATGCAGGTAACAATAACAGAGAAAGTAATTAAGAAAATACCGTACATTTTGCTAAACAGCATGTCTTTGTTGTGGTGAGTTACTTAACAGGTGAGCACCGGCTCCAAGGTATCTTCAAGGCATTAAGTACCTAGACAGACAGCCTAGTGGAAAAGAAGCACATAGAGAGTGCTTATGTGCACTGGTTCAGAATCCCATAACAATGATTATTGACTAGACTTTAGTCAGTAATCTTTCAATCACATAGTAAAATAGCCTATGTGGCCTTATTCATTTTTAAAGTATCATTTTAGTAAAAATGTTAATTTTAATTTTAACTGGGAAGAGATATTACATTAAAGTGTGTTGGTTTCATGGGACAGAACATCTAATTTATACACTGACATAAATTCATTACTTATGCATACAGATCAAAACATTGAAAATATGTTCTTATGTTTTTTTTTGTTTTATTTTTCTTATGTTTTTTAAGTACAAAAACAAAAACAGTGGCCACAGCAATAAAATTCTTTGACTTTGTAAAGAACCTGACAAAGGTAGTCTTATTTTCATTGGCAGAGATCCTGTAGTAGAAAATAAACAAATAGATATTAATTAATACTTGGCATAGGTCCATTTTCATATCTACTCAAATATTCCTTATTTATAGGTACCTTTTCAAAAATTCACCAAACTTCTTAACTCCACTAATACTTAATTTAGAATAAATGATTAGCAAAGCAGAAAATGGCTTTATAGTTCCTGTGGTCAAATCTCAATTCTAAAATTAAAGAAACTGGCTCCCCCAATATGCAGTAACTTGTTCTGAATTCTAAAACAGGGAACTTACCATAGCATTCTGATCTCTGTTATGTAAGACTTTGAAGAGCTTTTTTTTTTTTTTAAAAAAAAAAAGATTTTATTTATTTATTCTTAAGAGACACTGAAAAAGAGAGGCAAAGACACGGGCAGAGAGAGAAGCAGGCTCCATGCATGGAGCCTGATGTGGGACTCCATCCCAGAACTCCAGGATCACACTCTGAGCCAAAAGTGGATGCTCAACCACGGAACCACCCAGGTGTCCTGACTTTGAATAGCTTTAATAATGATAGTGAGTGCCCCTGCCTAAACATTTTAATTGTTTTATTTAAGAAGTATATCAGGGGTGCCTGGGTGGCTTAGTTAAGTGTCTGACTTTGGCTCAGGTCATGCTCTTTGGATCCTGGGATCCAGCCCTGCTTTGGGCTCCACATTCAACAGAGAGTCTGCTTGTTCCTCTACCCCTTCCCTTCCTCATGCTATCTCTCAAATAAATAAATACTTTTTTTTTTTTTTTAAAAAGAAGTACATCATATTCTGGTTTGATAATTATACTCAATGACCATGGTTATTTAGAGAACAATTATTTTCTAGACATTATTTTCTACTGGAGAGAAGCAAGTAATAAAAATCAACTAAGCTGGGGATCCCTGGGTGGCGCAGCGGTTTGGCGCCTGCCTTTGGCCCAGGGCGCGATCCTGGAGACGCGGGATCGAATCCCACGTCGGGCTCCCGGTGCATGGAGCCTGCTTCTCCCTCTGCCTGTGTCTCTGCCTCTCTCTCTATCTCTCTGTGACTATCATAAATAAATAAATAAAAAAAAATTAAAAAAAAATCAACTAAGCTGTTTTTTACTTTGTCAACAGATCTGAGATTATGGATATAATAGAGTCTGTTCCTTTTTGCTTCTTCCTTTTAGTTCTGCCCCTTTCTCCTTTATCATGGAAGTAGATCTCTGCATCTTTTAGGGAATGGATAATGATACTGGGGTGCATAGAACTTGTCTTTTCAGTGAGATTTCAATCTCTAGAGGATGATTTATACTAGACTCTGCCTGAGGGAAGTTTGATGCATATAAAGTTCCCATAAGAATATAAACAAAGATAGGTATAAGGGACAACCATAGAGCTAGCAACAGGAATAAAAAACAGAGTTTTTGATCATTTTGACGCTCCTGATCCAGAATGTCCAAATCCAGTTCTCTTCGTATTGCCTAGTCTATTAATAATACACCTAATATCTGTGAACATATATTGTGTGGTAGGCATATTCAAAGCACTGGGGTTATAGCAATGAACACCACCATCAAAATTCCTTATGGACTCACATTTTAAGTGGGAGAGCTCATAATTAGTATTATGCAAGGTTACAGCAGCACCATGTTGAAAAAAAAAATAGGGGGCAGCCCGGGTGGCCCGGCGGTTTAGCGCTGCCTTCAGCCCAGGGCCTGATCCTGGAGACTGGGGATCCAGTCCCACGTTAGGCTCCCTGCATGGAGCCTGCTTCTCCCTCTGCCCGTGTCTCTGCTTCTCTCTCTCTCTCTCTGTCTCTCATGAATAAATAAATTTTAAAAATCTTTTTAAAAATAGGAAAAGTGAATCGGAAATGCTAATAGTGAAAGTGGAATGAGATTTTAAGTAAGGTCTTCAAGGAAGGCCTAACTGGCAAGGATATTATTTGAGAAATATTTGAAGATTTTGAATGGAGACACATATGTGGAGGATGAACAAGAAAGTGTGTTTGCAGCAAAACAGGACAGGTGTAGACATTTTGTTTATTGTTTGTCACTCCTCATAAGGATGTAAAGTTGATGGAGGCATATGTTTTCTTTAGTCCACGCCTATATTTTCAATCACTAGAATAATGCTTAGCACATATTTGACACAGGATAAATTTTTGTCAAGTGAATGGTGATGCTCTATATTTTCTTAGAAATATAAATTGACGTCTCAATCATCCAATAAAAATAAAATAAAAAGATTGGCATTTGTTGTATTTGAGATAAAACTATAAAACAAAAACTGCTCTTCTGTGCCAGTAGTCGAATATAAAAAGATCCAATGAAGGTATCTTTCTGTATTTCTGGATTTACTAATTTTAGGTTATATAAATTGACAATATTGCTTTATCCTCTCCTCCTCCTAAACTTATCCTACCAATATTATTTATCACATTTAAAAAATTAAATTAGTAGCAAATGTGAATATGCAAAATTATTAATTTTTGAATCAAGTAATGGGTAATTATCAGATCACAAACTTATTCTGAAGTTTCTTAAATATAATAGTTGGTTAATTTTTCCCTCACATTGCCTTCTTTGTACCTACTAGTAGATACATTTTGTATATTTCTGTAGACATATTTTGTCCAAATACTAACAAACATCAGATGTTTCCTTTTTATTTTGTGATTTACCTCCTGAGACTATTCCTCCTGCTGTTATACTAGGTTCTCTCTGGGTTGGATAAAATAGCTCTTGTGTTGGTCCTTTTTTTTTTTTTTTTTTTTTTGACACTTAATAAGATTACATGTCTTTCTCTTTCTTGGATTATTTCCTTAATTTTCTGGAGAAAACTTTTCAGTAGCTTGTGAAGAAAAAAACAAAATATATAGTAAAATATTGAGCTGTTGTAGTGATTCAAAATACCTTGATTCTTCATGTATATATATATATATATATATATATATATATATATATATATATATCAAAAGGATATATATATCATATATATTTTTTCTCCAGAAAACCATATGTGTGTATATATATATATACCTTAGAATTTTTTTTTTAATTTTTTATTTATTTATGATAGTCACAGAGAGAGAGAGAGAGGCAGAGACACAGGCGGAGGGAGAAGCAGGCTCCATGCACCGGGAGCCTGACGTGGGATTCGATCCCGGTTCTCCAGGATCGCGCCCTGGGCCAAAGGCAGGCGCCAAACCGCTGCGCCACCCAGGGATCCCTATACCTTAGAATTTGAAAGTGTTGTCTCTGTCATCAAATGTGACCGTTGAAAATTGATACCGTTTTTAGTCACATTTCCATTTGGGTGATCTAGTGTGATTACTGTGATTATATATATATATTTTTTTTTTTTTCTCTTTGTTTAGGGAAGACATAAGATCTTATTTTTACCAGATATTCTAAAGTTCCATAGATAATAGATTTTTACCAGGTATTCTAAAGTTCTTTGTTTGAATCAACTTTGTAGTATTAGTATTAGTATAGTAGCAGTATTTAAAAACACTGATCACTCAGTGGACCCTTTTTAAAAGAAAACTCATGTTTTCACAAATCATGCAATTTTTTAAAAAAGATTTTATTTATTTATTCATAGAGACACACACAGAGAGAGAGAGAGGCAGAGACACAGGCAGAGGCAGAAGCAGGCTCCATGCAGGGAGTGCGACTCGGGACTCGATTCCAGGTCTCCAGGATCACGCCCTGGGCTGAAGGTGGCGCTAAACCGCTGAGCCCCCCGGGCTGCCCTCCATTTACAAATCATGCAATTTTTGATTATTCACTTCAGTGTTCCATTTTTATGTTAGAGGTGAAGTGAGGTTTGATGATCTATAATTTACCATTAGTAATTAATAGTGAGATTTTTAAATGTCTGGTAAGATGTCCTGCATGCATGGAGAAAGCTCATCAGCTGATGGACACTTATTGATGACACAATGGTGGTCAGACCATTCCTTTTATGAAAGAAATACAAATGACAGTGTCTGGAGCCTTCTTCTTCTTCTTCTTCTTCTTCTTCTTCTTCTTCTTCTTCTTCTTCTTCTTCTTCTTCTTCTTCTTCTTCTTCTTCTTCTTCTTCTTCTTCTTCTTCTTCTTCTTCTTCTTCTTTTCTTCCTTTCTTCTTTTTCTTCCTCTTCTTCTTTTAGATATGTTCAGTTTTTCCAGTAATAAATATTTGACTCTCCTATGGAAAGGATACGGTTGGGGAGACGAGCATGACCTCAGGAATCTATAACCAACCTGACCTAAGATGGCTAGGAATGCTTCATGTAGTCAGTTAAATCATGCATTTACTTTCTACTAAATTAAGTATTCAGCTTTCATCCACTTCCTTCTTAAAAAAAAAAAAAAAGGATATTTCCTCATCCTGTTTTCTTTGTGCCTATGACATTTTATGTGACTTTCTATCTATAAAACAGGGTTGCAGGGCATCCCTGGGTGGCACAGCGGTTTGGCACCTGCCTTTGGCCCAGGGCCTGATCCTGGAGACCCGGGATCGAATCCCACATCGGGCTCCCGGTGCATGGAGCCTGCTTCTCCCTCTGCCTGTGTCTCTGCCTCTCTCTCTCTCTCTGTGACTATCATAAATAAAAATAAAAAAAAACTAAAACAGGGTTGCATTAGAGAAAGAAGATAAATACAAGTAATCAATTGATGATATTTCTTCATTCAGTTGGCATGAAAGTACAACCAAGCCCTTAATTTTTTAGAATGGCTATATAAGGTTAGTAAATGTAGACAAATGACATCTACAAAGTCATTTGAATTTATTAAATTATTTGATCAGGCACATTATAGTGTTCCTTTTTAAAACAGGTAATATACATATTATTGGAATTATAGCAAAATTGGTCAAGATTTATATGGAAAGAGTGGTGATTGATAGACTGGTGTTTTAGAAAAGTTTTCAATTGAACTTTGTCTTTGCCTTGTCTTTTTCATGTCTTATCAGTACAATGAAAAAGATAAAAAGGTGCAATAATAAAAAAATAGTATGACTCAGAGAAAATAATAATGAAAATTCATACATAAACTGTACCAATCAGGTATCAAAAAGATACATCATAAACTAGAAGAATTGTGCCAAACTATAAATATGTAATTTAATGAGTTTAAAGTATTTCTCAATTTTAGTTAAATAATCGAAGAAGTAAAGTACTTAAGAACCATAGATTTATAACAATTTATGGAAAATGCCCTGGGGATTTTAATTTGCTTTCTTGAAAGAAAAGAATATTTCCATTTCACAATAATTATAGAAGCAAATTGATATTTTCCATCATGATGAAGTAATTTATACCAGACTTGCCATTCTGTAGGAAACAACTATGAAACTAGAAAAAATATATCAGACACTTATTTCAGACCATACATAGTACAAGACTTAAGTTTCACATTTGATCTGACTTTTTACCTGGAGCATTTTCTGCACTGTGCATAGGAAAGTGGAGATAAGACAGGGTATAGCAGTCTTTTTAAGGTGGGAAGGGAGAAATCAGAATTTGAGACTACTAACATCTGAAAATTTGAGGGTAGGTATCGATAGAAAGAAGTTGTGCAGAGTCGTTTGACTGTGGGTACTTGGCCAAGAACTTGCCTACATGTACAGGGTGAGATTCCATAAAATTTGGAAAGTGCTAGGGACCTTACAACTGATCAGCCACCAGGCAGCGCAGGTGGCTCAGCGGTTTAGCGCCGCCTTCAGCCCAGGTTGTGATCATGGAGACCCGGGATCTAGTCCCCTGTCTGGCTCCCTGCGTGTAGCCTGCTTCTCCCTATGCCTGTGTCTCTGCCTCTCTCTCTGTGTCCCTCATGAATAAATAAATAAAATCTTTAAAAAAAAAAAAAGAACTGATCAGACATAGAAGATTCAGACGGAACCAAAATAGACAAATTCTAACAAAGAATAAAACCATCATTAGTGGATCAAGTGATTTTGCTTATAATTAGCTGCCTGCTAAACAGAAGTCATCCCAACTCCTTACCATGGACAATCCATGTGTTCAACATTCAATAAAAATATCATTGGATATGTGAAGAAGCAAAACAATATATCCCTCAATCAGGATAAAAGCCAACATAAGAACCAACATGATCTAGAAATTAAAATTAACAGGTAAAATTATGTTACAGTTAATAGAGATATGTCAAAGATTTAACAGAAAAGAAAAGAATAATAAATTGGAAATTTTAATCTCAGCAGAGAGAGTGAAACTTAGAAAGAATGGAAAATTTAAAATAAAAAATTGCAGTATCTGAAATGGATATTATTTTAAGATGAACTTTAACAGTTTGAAGATAACAGAAGAAAAGATTAATGCATTTGAAGTCAGACTAATAGAAATTTTCAAATCTGAAGAGCCAAGAGAAGTAATTTGAACTTTAAAAGTTCTCTATTTTAAGATTTTATTTATTTATTTGAGAGAGTGCTAGTGCATGACTATGGGAGGGGAAGAGGGAAATGTAGACTCCTCACCCAGGAGGGAGCCAGACATGGGACACAATCCTGGAACTCTGGGATCATGACCTGAGCTGGAGGCAAATGCTTAACCCACTGAGCCACCCAGGTGCCCCTAACTTAAAGATTTTAAAAGAGAGAGGAGGTAGCCTCAATGACATGTGCTATAATATAAAGCATTTTTCACATATATGTAATTGATTTTACAAAAGAAGAAAGAAGAGAGAATGGTCCCCAAGTTCTCTTTGAAAACACAAATGCTGAAAACTTACCAAATGTGATAAGGTATCAACCTACAAATATCAGAAAAAGTAGTTATTCAAATAATTCATTTAAAAAACAAAGTAAATCACAAATAAAACTTAGACATATGGAAATTGCTAAATACCATAGTTGAATTAAAATTATTAAATTCAGCTAAAGAATAAGGACACATTTTTGCCAGGCTCTATCCACCATTTAAACATACCCTCAGATCTCTATAAAGGGATCTTACTGAAGTGAGTGGGTGATTAGCGTTCCTGGCCACAATACTGTTTGATTTGCAATGCTATTGATTTTAGGGTTTTACTTTCTTCAGACTTTTCCCCTCTGATGTGAATGGGATGATGGTGCTGGACCACTCTTGCTTATTTTGTGTGGGATTTCTTTTCTTTCTTTTTTTTTTCTTTTTAAAATTTGTATTTATTTATGATAGTCACAGAGAGAGAGAGAGAGAGAGAGAGAGAGAGAGAGAGAGAGGCAGAGACACAGGCAGAGGGAGAAGCAGGCTTCATGCACCGGGAGCCCGACGTGGGACTTGATCCCGGGTCTCCAGGATCGCGCCCTGGGCCAAAGGCAGGCGCTAAACCGCTGCGCCACCCAGGGATCCCTGGGATTTCTTTAATTTGCAAACTTTGTTCACAGACTGCTGGTCAGTCTGGTCAGGATTTTCTCAGAAATCTCCTGGTAATATTCTTCTTATCCGATTCTTTCTCCTTTCACAGATGTTAAATGTTCATTATAGCCTATAGCCTCTCCTCACCTATAATGTACTCCGTCACCCAAAACCTTCTTAGACATTTCTCTCAAAGACTCTCTTAAATGTCTGATCCTTCTTGGCATTTGATTCTCTGACACCCAAACTGACATAGAAGACAAACTCCATTCTCATCAGAAACAATAGAAAGTTGAAAATAATTGAATAATATTCCTAATCTGCTAAAATCTAACAGATCAATTAATCCAGAATACAGTCTCCAGTGAAATATTATTTAAAAATGGAAATGAATAGGCTTTTACAGATGAAAACAAAACACACTACCAAAAGTTGAGTAGCCAGCAGAATTATTCAGGAAGAACTGCTAAAACATCATCGTTCATATGGGAGAGAAATGACACTAAATGGAAGCTCAGAAGAATGAAAAAGAATCACACATTTTATATATGGTAATAAGGACTAAACATATTTTAAAATATTGTCTTACTTTTTTCTAAAGAGAGTAAAAATTTTAAAAAGCTCAGAAACTGATGAAATAGCAAACACATTAGAAATTGAAAATATTAAAAAATGAGTTAAGCATTTGAAAAATGAATAATGTTTGTAAACTCCTTGCAAGTGTGATCCAGAAAAGGGAATGCAAGTAATAAATATCAACAACATAAGGGATATCAATACAGATTACATGAATATTAAAATAGTGACAACTAATTTGTGCTAATAAATTTTAGGACTCAGATGAAATAGACACATTATTTGAAGTTAAAAATTATAAATTTTAAGACAGATGAAATAGATCACTTGCAAGTCACAAAGCTTGCAAGAATAAGGGAAGTTTGACTAGCCTTATATAAACTGAAGAAAATTGAATCTCTAACCAAAAACTTCCTCAGAATATTTATACCCAAATTATTTTATGAGTGATTTCTATCAAACAATAATCATAAACATAGACATAAAAATCCTTAACGCAGTATCAACAGATTGAATCTAATAGTTTATAAAATATATAACATATCATAACTGAGATTTATTCACATAGTATAATACTGGTTAAATTTGAAAATGTTTATCATTGTTATATGGATATTATATCAAGAAATGCAGAAAAATTTATGATGAAACCCAATGCTTAATAGTTAAACCTCTCAGTAAAAAGGAATTGAGAGGAATGTATTTAAAATGATAAATCTCTTTAGCTATCACCATACATTTAGCTAACATATATAATAGTGAAATATTGAATTTATTTTTTCTAAGATTGAGACCAGAGCAAGCTGTCTACTCTCCACTTCCATTCAGCCTTCTCCTCAAAGCCTTAGTCAATGCAAAAATGACAATCATTTAATCATTACAAGACGTAAAGTTTGTAACAGAAGTAAAAATATATTTACAAAGCACGGACTTGTTTATCTAGAATTTTCAAAAATATTAAAAAGCTATAAAAATTAATACATGAATTTAGCAACATTGTAATATACAAGTTTGTTGTGCAGAAGTAAATTAAATCTTTTTAATACACTAACCAATGTAAACCATAGAAAATTACATTTAAAATGTCATTTGCAGTTGCATAAAAACATAAAAATAAATTACAGACAAAACCAAATTGGAGTAAAAACTTTGTTCTTTGTTGAAAATAATAAGACATTACAGAGGGAATATAAAGGAAACATAAAATAAATAGAAAGCTATATCATAATCATCGTTTGGAAGTTATAATTTATAAAGATATCAGTTCTTTCCAAATTGTCCTCTAGTTTTAATATAATATTAATAAAACTTTTAAGACATTTTAGTAGAAGTTAAAAAGTAGATTCTAAAGTTGATTTCCCCATTATGGAAATATGTGGGGTCTATGATAGCAAACGCAGTCTTGAAAATGAAAAACAAAATATGAGGGCATATAACTACCTGATTTTAAGGTGAATGTAAAATTACAGCAATTGACAGTATATGGTATTTAATTACAATAGACAAATCAATAAAGGAGAATTTGAACTGCAAAATAAATTGATCTTTCTCAATAGAGAAGGGAAAGTGTCTTCATTAAGTAAACTGGGAAAATTCCATAAATATATGAAACATATGATCCTCAGCTCCTTTACCACGCAATACACGAAAATTAGTATGAGCTGGGCCATGGTTATGCATAAAAGAGCAAGCTATATCTGGATGAAAGTATGAGAGAAAAGTCTTTGCACCAGTGGTTTCAAAGTGGACTTCAAAAGCACTTTCTAGGAAAAACAAATAGAAATTTGATTTTCATCAAAATTAAATGACTTCAGATTAAGAGATACTGCTAACTAAATGAAAAGCCACAAACTGAAAATATTCACAACCCATATCTCTAACAAAGGACTTGTATCAAGAATATATTGAATTCATACACATAAAAAAATAAAATTCTAATAAGTCAGTAGAATTTTGCAAGAAACTTTAACTTTTTTTTTCAATAAAAAGAGCATAAAAATGACCATTAAGGGGCACCCGAGTGGTTTAGCAGGTTAAGCTTAGGCATCTGACTTTGGTTTTGCCTCGTGTCATGGTCTCAGGGTCTTGAGAGCCAGCCCCATGTTGGGCTCTGCACTCAGTGGGAAATCTGGTTGATTCTCTCTTCCTCTTCCCCTCCCCCTGCTCTCTCTCTCTCTTAAATACAACTGAAAAAAGAAAGAAATGACCAATAAGCACACAAAAAACTGTTCCATATCATTAACGCAAATTGAAATCATGAGGACAAACCTCTTTACATGCACTCAAGTGGTCAAAATAAAAAGACCAACCATTACCAAATGTGGGTAGTGGAGGTATAAAATGGCATAACCAATTTAGAAATATATGTTTATGGCAGTTTCCTATAAAGCTAAACATGCAACTATTCTATGACACAGGATTTCCATTCCTACGAGATAAATGAAAACTTACAGCCATGAAAAATTTTGTATAAGAATGTTGATGGCATCTCAATCAAACCATCAAAATAACTTAAATGTCCCAACAAAAGAGTGATTTAATTATGTATATTTATACAGTTGGATAATAATCATCAGCAATAAAATGTAACACACAAAAACATGAAAGACATTCCAAAACATTATGTAGAAAAAGTCAGACACAAAAAAATACATAGTGTATAGTTTTATTTATGTGACCCTGGAGGAATACCCTTTGATAGTAGAAAGGTAGTAGAAAGAAGTGGTTTTCTTCTGGAAGGGAGAGTTGATCAAAAAGGAATAAGAGATAATTTTCCAAGGTGGTGACCTGACAGAAAGTTTCTGTATCTTGATTTATTTGTTGATAAAAGGGACTTTTGTATTTGTCAAACACATCAAATTGTACTTTTGAGATCTGTACATTTCAGTGTATATAAATTTTACCTTAGCACATGAAAAAATTAATACAAACCTCTAACTAGAAAGAGACATGGTTGAAATATCCTATATCAAAAGTTTCAATAAAAATATTTTACCCTAAAATATAGATCTCTCTCTCTCTCTCTGTCTCTCTCTCTCCCCTTGTCTCTCAAATAAACATGCCATATATTATCTTAAATAGATCTTTATGTTTTTATATAGGCAAAGTCACTTTCTAGGAGTCATAACTTCCATATTCTTGTGTTTATACCTGACTACACTTAATGTTTCTCTAGCCGTGGGCCACCATGAGAAGATTACTGTACAGATAAGAGCTAAGGATATGACATGATACAGTTAATAATTGACCTAGGCTCGGTATACCCTGAGATACACCTTATTTGAATTACTATAATAGACTTTACTTTTCAATGAAAACTGCAGATTTCATGACAGCAGAGTTATATTATGTACTTAGTAACTACTGACTATGTGTTAGGATCTACGCTAGATGTTTCACATACATCAATTTACTCACTCCTCACAGTAACCCAATAATGTAAATAGTACAATTATCTTTCTTTTAGGTAAATGAGAACTGAACCTTAGAATTCTTAGAAAATCTGCCACTGATTATTATGCTCATATGTGATGGAGTCAGTTCTAATTCACATAATCAGATTTGAGTATTTTGTTCTTATTTCTATGACATTCTCTTTTAATTAAACACAAAGATGTTCTCTATTAGCTTAAACTACGTTCTGCATTCTCATGCTGTAACTATTTATATTTGGCAGTGTTTCCAGACAGCTTAGTAAACAACCTAGCTATTGAAACTTACAAGTATCTTTAAAATTTTCCACAGTGAATGCCCTGAAGTTTGCCTTCACTGACAATGGGAAAGCCATCATTATTCATTGATGTTAGAGTACAACTAAGAAAAAATAATGTTGGGACCTGTTTTGAGTTTTAGTGATAATGGATTTCTCTTACATAAAGTGAGCTAGACAATCCATCCAAAAAAAGACCACATTTATTATCCAGAAGTTAAAACATCAATAGCTATTTCAAATAAATGTTTAATAGTTTCCCATGGTATATTCTTGTGATACATAAGACCTGACATTGTGGTATCACTCTTGCAATATGTTTTTCAACTGTGATGAAGTTGGTAAAATGTATCATAATTTGCAATGTATCAAATTTAAGAAGCTGAGAATACAACCTATAAATGATTGTTAGCAAATATTTTCCAGATTCTACTGAATTGCGTTTATTGCTAAATATAATAACTGAAAAATCAAAGACATTCTTTAGTTACAATAAGCTTTATCTTTCTTTATAGTTGAGACAAAAGTATAGGAAATAGTATGAAGAATTATAATTTGTTTACTAGTCTAATGAATAAAAATAACTAACGTGGAACTCCATTTTGAGCTGCTAGCTTGCCACTCTTTAACAGTTAGCCAAACTCTTAAGACTCTTTCATGATTTTACAGCATATCATATAGATAATTTATAAGATTTATATATAATATGATTTATTTCTTATAAACTCCAAACTATATGGGACTACATTAGGTCCAGGTTTAGTAATCCATGTTTCCTATCTCTGCTTGGAATATAAGATTTATGAATGTTGATGACAGGCTATGTCTCTGCCTTTAATAATAGATGCTTTTAAGTCAAAATGCCCACTATCTGAATCACCTTCCCAGTTTTGAGAAATCCATATTTGTGTGATTCTTGGAAAGAGAAAAATATTTTTCTTTGGAAAGAAGTTTGAGGGAAGAGACTCCATCTTTATCCTTTACCACCAAGTGCGAGAACATGTTACCTAGGTTCTGTCAATCCACCAAGGATTTTGGGTCTTCCACTCATGACTCAGAATTAAGGTAAAGTGAAATTAGAATCTTGCTGGTGATGGAGTGGAGAGAACAGTTTTGTTCTTATCAGCATTTGTATGTCCAGCTGAAGACAGGGATACTTATTAAAAACAGCACTATCTGTATTCCTAAGCCTAGTTTTCCAATTATCCTGTGAAACTTGTGTGTTAAATTTATTTTCCTGCTAACATTAGAGCATGTTGCAAACATGTGCATTCAAACTATGGCTGAATGCCTGGAACACATATTGTACAACTGCTTCTGATACAATTTTAAGTGATTGAGACAGCCAAATAAAACCCTAAATACTAATGAACATGCTCTTGAAGTAGAGAAAAAATAAGATGTGATATTTTTGGCAAAAAAAAAAAAAGATGAAGAAAAAGAAACTACAGATTGGAGTGGACTGATAGAAGACCAAGAGAAAAATAGCAATGTGCCAACCAAGTACAAGATGACATTAGAAAATGGATCTAAAGCCTATCCCTGAGGGACATGTCCCTAGTCAATGTTTTTGTTTGCCTGCTAAGGAAGGAAATGTGGGTAAATAAAGTCACTTGATTCCTGGAAAGGCTGACAGAGGAGTCAGATTTTTGTGGCTTTTTTTGATAGGATGAGTGAAGCATGAGAGATAGCAGTGAAATGACATGATGTTAAGCACAATTCAGTTCTGGAACATACTAGTAAGGTCAAGTCACCTGGAATTTCTGAGTAATGAGAATATCTCATCTTTTTAAAAATATCTCATCTTCTAAATGCAATAACTTTAATAGAATATTTTTATTGATTTGAATGATCAACTTTAAATTTGAGAAATTCTGTACATGCCTGGCTATGGGCCTGGAGGGATATATATGAAACCTCTATTCCACACATCAATAAACACTTATTGAATTGAATGAAAGGGGTATTTTCTTTATTCTGAGGCATTTTTGCTTAGAAAGATAAATATATGAAGACAGTATCAAGAAATAACGTGCTGAGTAACAGTTGTATTTTTGAGAGGAATAAATAATGAAAATGTTTTGACGAAAACCACAATGAGCAATGAAACTCATATTTTGAGGAAATTATAATTAGATTTGAAAGTATTTGCAGAAAACATGTAAGCCAAGTCTGGTAAATATACTGAAGGAATGAGGAAAGTCACATCAAATTTATATTGAGTAAAAAGGAGTTTAGCATACACATCTTTGAGAAACTCCCAAGACTTTTTAGTAATTTTGGCAGCATAATCCCTAAAATCAATCATTTAAATACTGAATTAAGATGTCTCTTATCATTTATGTTAGTAATTCAATTGAGTTTACCAAATAATATCTTATTGAAAGTGACACAAGCAAATCTCAGGACCAATATTAAAATATGTCAATATGTTTCAGAGATGGTAAAAACTTCGATGGCTGCCAAAAATCTCTCCCTGCAGTTCGTGAGCCTTTTATATTATGATGAAGTCCCCTAGCTAGCTGTGCATGGCCTGTATGTTAATGCATGATACACAAATACAGAGTCCAGAAATTCTCCCGCTAGTAGAAGTAATTTATATTTCTTAAATTTATCTGAACTATTTAAAACTTTTACATTAATTTTATGATATCAAGACAATTATGTCAGAGCTATAGAACTAAATTATGAACATTTACTGGGAGATTCTATACTGAAATTATATTTCTACCAGAACAGAGCTATGGTGCATAATGCAAATGGCTATAAATGGACTTACTGATCTTCCTTAATTTTAAAAAAGAGAAACAATTTTAAAATACTCCTAGATTTTAAAGTTTTAGTAAATTCATTAATAAATACTATTTATGTAACATAATTTTCATGTACAAAACAAAAATCAGTTAACCATTAACACATTGGGTTATAAACTATTCACTATTGATAATTTTCCTCTTTGGTTTAGTGGAACGTGATTCTAATTATTTATGTATTTAGATCAATTTGATTTGCTGGAAGAAAATTAGTACCTATACATATTTTTATTCTTTCCATAATTTTTCTGATAGTCCTTTGAAAGTAATTTATGATATTTAAATAAAAATCTACAACCAGCTTTAAATAATTATTTCTGGAATCCTTTAAGAATCCAAAGAATTAATTAAACTTGATATTTAATGATTTTATAAATTCAGGAAATAAAATCATTAGAGCTTTGATCTTTGCTTTGTTATTTAAAAATCCTTAGGATCCCTGGGTGGCTCAGTGGTTTGGCACCTGCCTTTGGTCCAGGGCGCGATCCTGGAGCCCCGGGATCGAGTCCCGCATTGGGCTCCTGGTATGGAGCCTGCTTCTCACTCCTCCTGTGTTTCTGTCTCTCTCTGTCTATCATGAATAAATAAATAAATCTTTTTAAAAAAATAAATAAATAAAAATAAAACTCCTGATTTAGAAGATATTGACAGGGTAATCTGTTATGTTCAGGCTCCTATCTTTGCCAACTAGCAAATAGCCCATCCAAAAATAGATGCTCTATATGAACTCACCCATTCTTAATAGCCAAAAAATCAAAAATGAAACAAAACAAAAAATATACCAGATGACTGATTCCATTTTCTCTCTTGATGAGACAGTCCATGAAAATGGGAGTTTATACACATTTTACAAGGTTACCAGATTCTTCCCTAAAATATCACTCATGCTTCTTTTTAAAACTTTTGTGTCCCTTCAGTGTGCGAGTCACTTGGATGTAAATATGAATAGGAATATTCCATGCCCTTCATGAGCTTATTAGCCTGTTGGGGGAACCCATACATTAAATAGGAAAAAATTGGGATTCCTGGGTGGCTCAGTGGTTTAGCACCTGCCTTCCATCCTGGGCGTAATCCTGGAGTCCCGGAATTTAATCCCACATTGGGTTCCCTGTGTGGAGCCTGCTTCTCCCTCTGCTTCTCTCTACCCACCCCCTCTGTGTCTCATGAATAAATAAATAAAATCTTTTTAAAAACATAAATAATAAATAAATAAATAAAATAGGAAAACATTGAGTAAGTAGAATAAATAGAGCTCTAAATAAAATAACTTGGATTATAAAGGAAAGAGTTATTAAATATGCTCCAGGATTAAGATAAAGTTTTACAGGCAAGGTACATTGGAACAAGAACTTAAAGGGTAAGTTGGATTTAATGACAGAAAATGGAAGGTATCCAAGAAAGAGGAAGTCACGTTGCAAAGTTTACACATGTGAAATAGCAAGAAATACTGGATCATTTGCCCACACAGATCCAAACAATTTATACCGCTAGATTTTGTTTATTTAAGGGTTTTAATATTAAGCATTTATAAAATCACCTTAAGTTAGACAAGACACTTTTGAGAGAATATAATTTACAAGCACATATATTAAAAGTAGATGAATAACCCTCAGAATATTAAAATTATATGCTAAAACACTTAACAAGATATTTAATTTGCTACGATCACTCCCAGGCGAAATTCTTCAACAGTTTATTAAGCATAGATCAGAAAGGGGAAGAAAAGGTAAGAAACACTTCCAAGAAGTTTTTAAAAAACTTTTGTTAAAAACTACCCCCACTATTCTTTTTTTTTTTTTTAACACTAACATTTACATTGTTGTATGGAATTAGGAAAAGTAGTAGTGATATGCATAGTGGATTTCAAGAATTTGATAGCCTCTTACTAGTAAGTTACTGGACTGTTTTTCCAGACAGTCATATTGAAGAGGAAGAGAAAGGAGGAGGGGGAGAGAGAGAGGAAAAAGGAAGAAAAGGAAGAGAAAGGAAAAGGAAAAAAAAAAAGACTGAATTTTGCAGAGATGTAAATTTGGGGTTGATAGAATATGTTTCTAACAACATGAATCATATGAAAACTGTGTTCATTACAAAAGTGTGTAACTGAGTTGAAGCCGTTGAATTGGAAATACACTCTTGGAGAAAAGATAGGGTTTCATACACTTTTTTCCCTTTAGTTTGTATTGTTTGAAAAGATTTGTTTCAAAATTGTAACATATATAGTGAATATGGTATATTTATTTTCAGTGATGATGATTCCCCCAATTTTTATTTTTTTTATTTTATTTTTAATTTATGATAGTGACACAGAGAGAGAGAGAGAGAGAGAGGCAGAGACACAGGCAGAGGGAGAAGCAGGCTCCATGCACCGGGAGCCCGACGTGGGACTCGATCGGGTCTCCAGGATCGCGCCCTGGGCCAAAGGCAGGCACTAAACCGCTGCGCCACCCAAGGATCCCCCCAAATTTGAGAAAATATCCTTAAAATTTTTTTTTAAAAAGTGGAGGGTACTGGTTGGTATGTGTGCTTTCACTATAAAGACTCCATTCTCTGGAAATCTTAATTCTCTCTTTCATATGTGTGTTTGTGATCCAGGAATGAATTCTGGTGAGCAGTTTCTCCTGTTCCCCAGTTCCCATCAGTAGTAATTGAAGGAAGAATTGTATCATGTGTCCAATGCCAGTTTTGTAAACTTAACCACTCACTGAACAGTTCTTTAAAACACTCAAATTTCTCATCTCAAAAGATACAATGTCAACAGTTTTACTTCATAGGATTGAAGATTAGATAGGTAATATAGTTAGATGCATACAGCAAGGACTCAATAATATTAGTAAATATGTCTTTATTATTATTATTATTATTAACATTACACACCATCCCTTTTATGAATACATTACAATTTCTATGTATATAATTTTATTTATAATAAAATATATATAGTATAGTGTATATATATATATATATACTATAATATAGTACATACTATATTGTATGTATGATATATATACAATGCCTTCTCACCACACTAACATAAATGGACTATTGAAGGAAGAAAGAAGAATTGGTGATGAGCAGCAAAGTTTCCAAAGGTACTCTGACCTTTTATCTATTTGCTATGATAGGATTAAAGAAAAGGATAATCATGAAAAGTCAATCAAGTGAGAAAGACATATTTGTGCTGCATTAGACAGAAGTACAGGAGCAAAATTGCACCAATCCCGGTAACAATTATGTGATATTTTAGTCGCAAAATGGCATATTTAACCCATACTACTACCAACTCAAGACAATATTATTTATGACTTCTGCTAGATTCATAGCCAGCCTCAAATTACATTCTGTTTATTCTATTTCTAGCTTTAAACCACTGTTATTTTTCCCTTTCTTTATGATCCTACTGCCCCAGATCATCATGATTGTTATGGGTTTCCTAAGCATTTTTCAGAATATTATGTTTCTTAAAGCTTCTGCAAAAGGTGAGTAGAATCATTTTGAAGGTGAATGAAAGAAAGACATTGAAACATTAAATAACAATGAGGTTTCACAGCTGTTTTTTGATACATTCTGTAGATTGTAGGTGATTTTTAAAAATCCCATGTTGGTATTGCTGGCTTGATAATTTTCTATACAGTATTGAATCTCTAGAGCACTGTGATAGACCCTGTTTCCTTCTTCTTCTTCTTTTTTTTTTACCACTTGTGAAAGACTTGGCTAACTACACGCTATTTGCAGATTATATTCAGCACACACAAGAACATACCATGAACTCATTAGTTTTATTTAGCTATATTGAAACCAATACCTGCACCTTGTTTAGCAAGTCACCTGCAGAGTAGGATAAAGTGATTAAAAGGTTGTATTTTACAGTTTTGGGTGTTTTAGCTTCTTTTCAGTTCAATAACATGTATTTAGCGCCCATTATGTGTTATGGGCTTCCTATTGGAAATCTTGGGAGAGAAGCATCAAAATTCCATTTCACAGATGAATAAACTGAAGTTGATAGAGAATGTTTTGATGGAGGCCACAGAGGCACAAAGTGGGAAGTTCAGTTCTGTTTGAATTCCAATGTCATGCTTTTTTCCATTAGAGCTAAATTTGATGATTGGAATAGCATGCTATGTTTCCATTTGCAGAAGAAGTTGAAGAGGATGCTGTTCACAAATCCATTAATATTTCCGTTGCCTGAAATTACTTTTATTTATGTCCTGAACAATGAAAGTTGAAATATGACAGAAGAATCTCGGTTTGTATCTGTTTGTCTTCTATTATCAAGTAATCTAGGCAAGCTAACTTTAATCTACTTGGATTCCAGTTATCTTTCTTGTAAATATGGAATTAATTACATTTAGATCATAATTTTGATGGTCAAGTGAAATAATTTATGTAAAGGCACACAGTGAATAGTAAAATAATCTATAGGTTTAATGCATTTGAACAATACTTAGCTAAATGATGTTTTTCAAAAAAAAATCAGAGTTCCAAAAAGAGATTCAACAAATATAAACCGGAAAGTAAATAATACCAGCTAATTACTCTTGACTAAGGGGACTATTTTTCTTGCCCCTCTTCCCGCAGTTAAGAGGGTTAGCTTGTGAAAGATGTCAGTATTGTTAAGCTCTTATTAAACATACTTTTTTTTTTTAACTATCACAATTCTTGAAAATGTGTTCTATTCACTGCATCTGCTTTTATTACTGGCATTTCCTTCCTAAGTCATATCAATCCAACAAATGTCCCTACCTCCTTCTGCTGAAACTGTGAATACTTCTTGCTAATGCTCATTTACTGATCTCTATTTTCATTTCAGACTGATGTCATTATTGCTACTTTTACCCTTTGGAGACTATTTCCTTATCGGTTTCCTATGGCTTGCTCTTGGTTCTGTCTTTTTGGTCATTCTTTCTATTTTCATTTCTGCATATTCTTATTCTTACCCCTCTAATGTGGAAGTTATCAGGTGCTTATCCCTAATGCTCTCAACTCATGCTTTATTCCAGTGATTATATTTATTCTCATTGGAATCGAGCATCTGCCCAACTCCTTAGACATCTTAACTTTGGAATCTATTTTTCCCTTCCTGCTACTGCCATCATAAGAGTTATGGCCCTATTTACTCACCTTTTGCCATATCTAATTACACTGGAAATATATGCCCATCAAATTTGGAACAATTTCTCTTTCTCTTTTCTTTCTTCTCTTTTTTTCTCCCTTCTCTCTCTCTCTCCCTGCAGAATTGAGACTGAGAGATGAGAGGCAATTATTTGGTTTTTTTCTAGAGCAGATAATGAAGGTTACCAAACCCTTACAGGAGGATAGAGAGAAAGAAAAAGTTGGTGAACAGAGCTAGATGCAGTTTAGTAGATGCCAAGAAAGAAATGAAGACAAGATAGATATAGAGATATAGACCATGCTTCTTAGGTTTCTGATATCTCTTCAAGTCCTGATTCTTTTCCTTGAGTTTTGTGATAAACATTTTTCTTCTTATAACACATTCACATTATTTTCTTACCTAACAAACTATATGTTTCTAATAATTGCAACTTGGCAATATTAACTAATATTCTCATGTATTCAACTAAAATAAGCATACTTTTGAATCTGAAATTTATACCTACAACATAAACTATAGGTTATTTCATAAGGAAATAAGAACTTGAACATAATATGTCCATTACATTTCCCTCATCTTTATCTCATATTTTATCTTTATCTCATATTTTATCTTTGCCCCATGTGTCAAACTAAAAGTTCTGACAAATATTTTATATTTTGTACTTCAGAAAATGAGAAAATGCAGGTTGAGTGTTAGGCACAGACATAGAACTTTTCATACAGTAAACTCAATAAAAGTAACCCAATAAAACTCAGAATAACTCAGTAAAAGTTATCTATTATTAGTTTTATAATTGTTGTGGCCTACATGTTATCACACAAAAAGCTATTAAACCAAAAGCCTGGAAAGCTATCATAAAATGAAATGCTTACTAATTTTTCATAGGTAGACTCATTGTTTTTGCCGAATGAGAGAAATTTTGCCACAGAAAACCAATGTGGAAAGTTTCCTTCCATTCAATAGAAGAAAAAAAATTACAATTTTCGTATTAAAATAGTGGTCCGAATGTGTTCAGAAAAGGTGAGGGATGAATGATAAAGTTGAAGAGCTATGTCAGAAGAAAGAGAATACATTACTGGGATTAATAGCAATGGATGAATCAGTCCTACAAATGATATTAAAACATATTCTATCAAATTTAAATTTTAAAAGACTGTACTTAAAATGAACTCACTTCAAGAAAAATAGCACCAGAGTTTAGTATATTCCTTTTTTTTTTTTTTTTATATTCCTTAATTAATGGAAGAAAAACATCTTTTATTTGTCCTCTGTACTTTTATAACTACATCACATAAAAATAGATGAGAAATGTTTAGGATGGATGTACCTAAAATATGGCTCCTTTGTACAGTATACAGAGTTAATACAGGTGCCCCGATACAGGAGGTTTCCCAACAAAATAGGCACTAGTATTAGTATAAATCTTTTTTTTTTTTTAAATTTTTATTTATTTATGATAGTCACACAGAGAGAGAGAGAGAGGCAGAGACACAGGCAGAGGGAGAAGCAGGCTCCATGCACCGGGAGCCTGATGTGGGATTCGATCCTGGGTCTCCAGGATCGCGCCCTGGGCCAAAGACAAGCGCCAAACCGCTGCGCCACCCAGGGATCCCAGTATTAGTATAAATACTTGAACATTTAGTGTCCTAAAAATAGAACTTAGTATTTCTAATGCTATTAATGATTATTAACGACACCGTTACTAAATAACTAGCATTCTAGCTTAGAACAACAAGCTATACAGAACTAGCCTACTTATTTATATCTGTCTATAAATCTACATATCTGCTAATTTTCTTAGTTCTTCCTCATTAGAACTGTATTTTAAAATATCTTTTTTTTTAATTTTTATTTATTTATGATAGTCACACAGAGAGAGAGAGAGAGAGAGAGGCAGAGACATAGGCAGAGGGAGAAGCAGGCTCCATGCACCGGGAGCCCGACGTGGGATTCGATCCCGGGTCTCCAGGATCGCGCCCTGGGTCAAAGGCAGGCACCAAACCGCTGCGCCACTCAGGGATCCCCTTTAAGATATCTTTGACTAAACTAGAATAAAGACAATTTAATGGTTTCCCAAATTCATTGTAATCAGAAGCCCATTATATGTCATTCTGTATTATATGTATTTTATGGGCAAGTATGCCTATGCTGGCTACTTATATGTTACTCTACTTTTTATATAAAATGCATTTTTCAACAGTTTTTTGGTTGATTGATGAACATCTATGTCATAGTGCCCTCCAGACACTAACATTGATTACAACTAACAAATAAAACTGAACTGCTAGAACCTACTGTAATAGCCATACTATAGAAAAATGCTCTCTCCTCACTGAGCTATTTAGGATATATGTATCTATTCATGCTACCCATTTTGAAATATGATAATTTGTTAATTGGGAAAGAGCTCATAAAACTTGTTATGAATTTTAGATATTAGCAAAAAATGTCAGAAGGAAGAGATCAAAGCCAGTTTAGGGAACAGTATTTTAGAAATTTGTTTAAACATTTTGAAGTATTCAGTTAAAATGCTCCTAAAATTTTGCTTTTCAACTAATATTTAATAACTGCCTAAACTACATTGGCTTTAAAAATCATTTTAAAATTAACAATAGATTAAAATTTTTTTTAAATAAAATTAAATTAAATTTACAACAGATCCCTTTGGAAGTTCTCTGTTATGAACTTGTGGGTAGCTGCTTACAGATCTAATGATGTTGGGGGAGGTCATTGCGAGGATCCGCTAGCTCGTTGGCCTGTAAGCTGGCCCCAGCCAGTAGGAGGCTCCTCACCCCCTTCCCTGTTCTTGGAATGTACCTACTGTCTACTTTTCTCACAGTGGAATCTGTTCCAAGTACATACCTTTGAGAGAGGAAGGTGTTGAGACTCTTTGGACCGAATATATGACTGCAGACCATTAAGGCCTCTATATAAGCTTTTAGATTCTGATGGGTGAGTGTGGAGATCTACTGACCTTGTAGGTGCCCAACAAAAGCCTTGTGTGTAAGTTCCCTTGCTTATTAACACCTCCGCCTATGAATCTGGAGTTGCCTGTCTTCTGAGTCTCCTTGCCCTCTGTATATGGTGGCCAGTTTCAGATTTCTCCTTGAGAGCCCCCGAGGTTGTGAACCTCGGGGTAACAGGTACCTGTATGGTATAAAGAAGAGGAACAGACGCCTGATTCTAAGTCTATTCCTGAAATATTTTAAAAATCTGTTTATCATTTCTTCTTTAAACTTTCAGCAATCAGGGAAGATGAAATATATGTTCTTCATTAGATTCAATCTTAACTTTAGGAGTATACACTAAAGTTTCAAAAGGATAATATTCTTCAGTTATATTGATAGAAAGAAAAATGGATATTTTTAAGACATGTATAAGATAATTATATTTTCTAAATTTTTCTGAAGTGGTGGTCTTTCCTATCACTTTTGTGTTATAGATAAGACTAGCTAGGGGTGCTTGGTGGCTCAGTGGTTGAGCATCTACCTTTGACTCAGGTTGTGATCCCAGGTTCTTGGGATCGAGTTCCACATCACGCTCTCCGTTGCGAGCCTGCCTCTCCCTCTGCCTATGTCTGTGTGTCTCTCATGAATAAATAAAAAATATATATACAAAAAGGACTTTAGCTATGTGATGCCATTTTAATTACATCATGAAGCTAACAGTAGATTAGATGAATTCATGTTTTTCATGTTATCAATGACATGAGTAATAATAATGCTCTGGGAGAAAAAATAAAGCATTCTCAGAGTATTAAATGATATTTGTTATTTGCTTTTTCTCTAAGAAGTGGTGTGGAAGATTTTTAAAATTTCCAGTGTACCCAACTAGAGTCTTTCAAAAGAGAAAATTGAGTAAGAGCTCTGATTGCCATCATAGTCAATCTTTGCCCCATCATTGTTTCAGAGATGATTCTTTCTATAGAAAATGCTAATTGACTGATCCAACATTGTGATGAAAAAATTTGTTGGAGTAAAATTGCACAGGATTTATAACTTCAATTAAGAATTGCAACTTAGTTTTATGATTTTTCTTACAGTTTCCAAGATTCTAACAGCTACTTTACCTGTTTGGTTTGAGTCTCCAATGATAAATTAATAAATTCATAAATTCATTTATTATAAATTATTTTATTCAGTACATGTATATTGAACATCTACATCATTCCAAACAACTATATTAAGTATTGGGAAAACTGAGGTAAGATACCCTATTGAAAGACAGAATCTTAATGAATATTATAAATTCTTTATCATATTAGTCGTATATTAAAAGGCCTAAATCCTTTTCACTTAGGGTAATAGAGAGCAAACTTGTTAACATTAGATAGAAAAGCATAAACATCATATGACCTAAAATTATTACCTTATGATATTTCTCTGGCTCTCAAATTGTAGCAATTGAAATCCACCTAAATATTCTATATAATACCTCATGCTCCTTTGTAATGTACAAAGATTTTAGTGGAAGGTCTCTATTATGCTTGAGATTTTCTTTTTTTTTTTTTTAATTAACTTTTATTGGTGTTTAATTTACCAACATACAGAAAAACACCCAGTGCTCATCCCGTCAAGTGTCCACCTCAGTGCCCGTCACCCATTCCCCTCCAACACCCGCCCTCCTCCCCTTCCACCACCCCTAGTTCGTTTCCCCGAGTTAGGAGTCTTTATGTTCTGTCTCCCTTCCTGATATTTCCCAACATTTCTTTTCCCTTCCTTTATATTCCCTTTCACTATTATTCATATTCCCCAAATGATTATTCATATTCCCCAAATGAATGCTTGAGATTTTCTTAAACAGATTTCTAGCAATTGAGCAGCCGTTCCACAAAAAGAAATTGATATTAATATATAAAAATTATATTCATCCTTTTTATGGTTTTCTAGATAGGATTTGCATATAATTTTTATTAAAATTTGACACTTATTCATTTCAAAGTCAATATTCTAAAAGTTTCTATGTATTAGAAATAATAAGTATGGTATATTATAACATCATACTGATGGAGATAGAAAATGTCTTATTTATTATGGTAATAAGTCAAGTAATAAAATATAACCTATGTCAGAGTTAGGATTAAAATATATTTTAAATCAATTTAAAACAGTAAAACCCAGACATTTAAAGTTTATGATAAACTGGGATGGAGAATTAACCTGGCTGGAATAAAATGAAACAGCCTAGTCAGGAGCTCAGCTGAACTAAGAGAAGAGCTGAACTGCCAGGTGTGGGAGCAGCCAATGAAAACGAAAGCCAAAATGACAGTCTTGTCTTTAATCACTTAGCATGATTGTATCGGCAAATAGCTAAGCTCCTATCCTCTTCCATTTACCCACATGGAACAACATTCCACAGCATTCTCTGGGGGAAGTGGAACAGGGGAGGAGTTTAGATCTGGTCAGGTAAATCAACACAGAGGAAAAATATTTAGTTTCTTGAGTCAGAGTAGAGAACTGTCTTCAATTTTTCCCTTTTTCCCAATAAGAAAGTCTCCTCAGATGCTGCTGACAAAGACAT
This sequence comes from Vulpes lagopus, assembly GCF_018345385.1. Classification (NCBI taxonomy): domain Eukaryota; kingdom Metazoa; phylum Chordata; class Mammalia; order Carnivora; family Canidae; genus Vulpes; species Vulpes lagopus. The sequence continues at coordinate 24,316,805 of NC_054832.1, read as the reverse complement.
TTGCAGAAAGCTCCAGATAAAGAGGTCTCTGAATGAAGGAGCTTGGCTAGCATTGCAGATACTCGTAAGAGCATGGCTGGCAAGGGGCTGGTAGGACTAAGTCCAGGAATGCAACAGCCTTCAGAGACTGCAGTGCCCTGGGTGTGCTTCAAGTCTGGTATGGAGTGGGCAGTGTCTCTCTTGAGGCCAGGTAAAGGCTTCATAATTGCATATGTATGGTTGGGTTTGAAAAATCATACATAGTTTTTTTTTTTTTTTTGACCAGGAGACAAATTCCTCAATTCTATTTTAATCATGGGCATCCAGAGTTATAAATATGTCATTGAAACTGTTTTCCAATACTTGTTTATACCTAATTATACTAAGTCATCTTCCTTACTTTTAGCACACATTTGTCATCCAAGGGAATACTTCTGAATGTTTTCCCACTGAGATAATAATCCGTCTTCTATGTCTTGCATACTCCTGAGAAAAGGTCAGCTCTATGAGGTAAAATCACTGTCTCATATTTGTAGTTTCTTCACACTTTTTTTCGCTTGATAGTTTATCTCTACCATTTTCTTTCTTCTTTTTGTTTCCACCTTTTCTAAGTGGTCAAAGAATTCATTCAATTTATTGCAAAGTCCTTAGTGGAGGTACCGTGAGCCAAGGACTGACATAACTAAGTCTTTGTATTGTCACTAATGAAATTATAAATTAGACCTAATAGAGTTTCAGCCTCTGTATTCACCATGCATTCTCTAGTTCCTTCCATGGGAACAACTGAATAGTTCCATATTTGAAAATTTTGTTTTGTCATACATACCTTAATATTTTACGAAACATCAGTGACATTCCATTGTAATAAAATAGAATTCAGTGGTCAGCTTCTAAAGACCTAATGTACAGCATGGTAACTAGAGTTAATAATAATGTAGTGTATACTTCTAATTTGCTAAGAGAGTAGATAGATCTCAAGTATTCTTATTAACACACACACACACACACATACAAAGTATAGTATATTGGGTGCTTGTTGGTAGTCATTTCACACAGCACCTTATATACTGTAAATATATACAGTTTTTCATCTGTCAATCATACACAATAATGTTAGGGGGAAAAGTCATTGATTTAAAAGAAGAGAGAAGAAAAAACATAAGAGAGAAGAAATGAAAAATAATCCAAAATTCTTAATATGCATTACAATATAAGATATAATCTGATTCTGGCAACATACCTAGTATCTTGTAGCACTGGCAACATAACTCTGCTTAACAACATTGAACTAGTATATAGTTGGAGATTATAATGGAGACATTCAACAAATGTCTATTTAATGATGAAATAAATAAAATAGAGTTAATGAAAGAATAACAAGCATCCTGGTAGATATATAGAATATGTTTGCATATGTATTTCTTAAATGTCATTGAATTGACTTCTCAAAGATGTTTCACTTTATTTGTCAAAATCTTCAAACACTGAGCTTCTTATTATAATATCAATCAATAAAAACTGAATTATAGATATAATTGAAAGCTTAAGGTTGTTTTTTAATTAACCTTTTTATTTGGGATTAATTGTAGATTCACATGCAATTGTAAGAAATGATGAAGTGAGATCCCTTGCATATCTTACTCAGCTTCTACATTCTAATGTGTTGCCAAACTAGTATGATGTCACAACCAGGATATTCACATTGCCACAATTAAGATAAAAAATGTCTTGCTTTTTGTTTTGTTTTGTTTTAAGAGCTTTTCAAATTCTTTTTCACTAGTAGCTATACCATTTTACATTTCCACCAGCACTGTATGAGTGATCTAGTTTTTTAATGCCATCTCCAGAATTTCATACTGTAGCTATTTTTTATTTTGTCAATTCTGTTAGGTATATAGTGATATCTCACATATGGCTTTATTTGCATTTTCCTCATGGTTACTGAAGATGAATATCTGTTCATGTACTTATTTGCCATCATCTGTATATCTTCTTTGTTGAATTGTTTTTTCATGTCTTTACTCATGTTTAGATTTTTCTGTTTGCTCTTACAATTTAGTTTTGCAGACTCATGATATATTCTAAGTCCCAGTCCTTTGTTGGATATGTGCCTGTAAATGTTACTGTGTTTTTAATTTTGGCTTTCATGTACTCATTGCTAATGTATAGAAATAAACATTTTAATGCTTATCTTATAACCCATGAGCTTGCTGAACTCACTAGTCCCAGGAGAATCTCTCTCTCTTTCTCTGTCTGTCTTATTCTCTCTTTCTCTCTCTCTGGTAGTTTCTTATGTCAACTGCGATAGAGGCAGTTTTATTTTTTCCTTTGTAATCAGTCTATAATTTATTTTATTTTGTCTTATTGAACTGGCTAGAAATTCTAGCATGGTATAGAATGGAATGGTGAAATAGATACCCTTATCTTGTGATCTTAGAGGATAAATATTCAGTTTTTCACAATGAAGCAAAATATTAGCTGTAGTTTTTTATAGATGTTCTTTATGAAGTTGAGAAAGTTCCTTCTCATATACATTTGCTTTATTTTCAAATCATGAATACATGCAGAATTTTGACACATGTTTTTTTAGTATCAATTGAAACAATCATGAGGTTTTTTTTCCTCAGGATATTAATATGATGATTATGTTGATTGGTTTTTGAATATTGATCCAATCTTGCATCTTTAGAATACACCTCACTTGGTTATGGTGTATGGCTCTTTTTAATATAATCTGAATTCTATTTTCTAATATTTTGTTAAGGATTTCTGTATCAATATTCATGCAGGATATTGGTTTGTAATTTTCTTGTTTTATTTGTACTTTTTGGTCTTTATCGGTTATCAGAGTAATACTGTCTCAATGAAATGAATGGGAAGTTGCTCTCTATTTTATTTTCTGGAAGAGATTATATAGAATTGATAATTAATTCTTCTTTAAAGGTTTAGAATAATTTTCCAGTGAACAACCTGGGCCTGGAGATTTATTTTCCTCAATAGTTATAGGGCTATTCAGATTATCTATTTCATAATATGTTAATTGTGGTACTTTGTACTTTTAAAGAAAGTAGCTTATTTTGTCTACATGGACTTATTTGTTTTATTCCTTTATTATATTTTTAAAGTCTATAGGGTTTGCAGTAATAAGCCCATTTTAAAATTTTCTGCTGTTGGTAATTTGAGTCTTCTCTCTTCTTTAAAATCAGTCTTTTCATGTGTGGCAATTTTATTGATCTTTTCAGTGGGCCATCCTTTTGTTTTATTGGCTTTCTCCATTTGTCTGCTTTCAATTTTATTGATTTATTACTTTTATCTTTATCATAATTTCCTTTCTTCTTAATTTAGGTTTAGTTTACTCTTCTAGGTAAAAATTGTGTAAAAGTCATCTATCTTATGAGGCAGCCCCTTTTCTGATTCTTTTCCTGAAGAGAGCAGGCCTTTATGTGGGTTGTATATGTGTATGCATGTATATTGGAATTACCAGGTTTTCAACTTTTTCAGTTCCTAGTTTAAGATACTAAAAGCCTGGGAAATGCATGAACATATTATTTGGATCCTGAGTTCTTTGACTGGTCTTTTTGTTTCTACCTTTTAGTATTTTCTTCTGTTTGCTTTATATATGATGTCCAAATTTTATACTTGTGCTTAGGAGGAATAATAAAGAAAAGTGTCTAGCCCAACATATCTTCCCCAAACAGAAGCCTCCCTTTTTTTCTTTTTTGAATCATGAACAATTATGATCTTTGATACATTTTTTACTAAAAAAAAGCAACTGATTAGTGTGTTTCTTTTTGGAAGTAAATTAATTTACTGTGAAAATAAAGGAGTAAATAGGACTTGATTATCACTTACAGGACAGAAAGTCAGAGTAAATTCAGTTTTAACCAGTTGCTGTTTGTATATTTAAAGAAATTTTAAGCACAATTGACTGGGGAAAAAAAAGAAAACTATTACCTAGTGAAGCAAACCTACAATTAAGCCTACTAAAGTATTTAAAGTGAAATGAAATAGAAAATTACATATAAATTCATAGTGTGGTAGTTGTACTGATGCACTTTTTATGCAAAATATGGGAGTTTATAAAACTACTTATTACCATTACAACATTGTTTTGTTGTACACATCAGATTTTTTCCTACTACTAAAGAAATAAACTATTTACTTTAGATTCCATTCCATCTTGGTGACTGTATTTTAGTTTTGAAAAGAATAAGAATATGTATCCCTTGGTATCCATCCAAAATAGCTTTATTTTTCATATATTCACATTCTTTATCTTTCTTGATATCTTTCAACCAAGGCATTTATTCATTTCTAGTAGTAATTTTAGTTAAGGAGAAAATATCCATAAGGTATTTTTTTAAAAACTATTTGCCTTTAGCTCATATGATTCTTGTTAATATTTCTAAAATACAGAAGGTTCATAATAATATCTGTAGTTGCTTTTACATTGCATATACGTAACTAAAACATGTATACCAACTAAATTAAAACTATATATAGATGTATCTACATCTACACACAGCATTAAATATTTTATTTAAATAAGAGTAAGTTTTGAAAACAAAAAAGAGTAAGTTCTGTGAGCTGACACAGTACAAAATTCTCTCAAGAGGCTCTTCACTGTTCTTGGCTTTGTCTCAGAAAATGTATCTTGAGAATAATAGTAAAATGGCAAAAAGCTAGACCTTTCCCTGCCCCATCCACCAAAAAAATAAGTCAGAGTGGTACAGACCTAGAGATTAAAATGCATTTTTTATTTTGATTTTTTATTTGAATATAGTTGACACACAATATTAGATTAGTTTCAAGCATACATCATGCTTCACTGTCTATACATGTTACGCTATGCTCACCACAAGTATATCTACCATCTGTCACGATACAGTGATATTACAATATTTTTAATTTTATAAATAATGCCCTCTAAAGTAGTGCATGAATCTCCATCGAATGAGTTTTTTTTTAAATGAAAATTCATATTTCCTAGAATTTTTGAAAGACCTTATACTGAAATTTCTCTCATTATGGAATGGTGGTCCCATGTAAAAAGTTTATATGAAATGCCATAAGAAAATGCTAAACACTTGTTCTTTATACAGAAAATGAGAACCAGGTAAATTTAAGAGTGCAAAACATTACTTGTCATTACATGATTTCACCTAGTAATAGAACAGACTATAGGAAGTAGCCTGCCAATGGCTATGCAGACTCAGAGAAAAGTAGTATTGCCCTGGAATTCATATATCTACCCATGCTTGTAGTTATTGATTCACTCCTTCACTCAGTACACTTTAAATATTTGTGTATACTGGGCATTGTTTTGGTTGCTTTAAAAATGTAGATGTTTGTCCTGCTTCTGATATCTGAGAAACTATTGGGGCTTTGACTTTGCCATTTATAAACACATATGCAAAGATATCTAAGAGTAAAAGAAATCTTGGGAATGATGTCGACAAAATTCTGAAAGGCAAATTAGAGTTTACTGGAGCCAGTTATACCTAAAACAAATGGCAAGAGACAGTGCATAGAAATTAGATGCACAGAAAGGAAAAGGAAAGATCCAGATCATAGGGTTTTGCAACCTCAGCACATTGACATTTGAGCCAATTATTTCTTTGGTGTGTGGGTATTCTCATATATCCCCAGACATTGATAAATGGCCCCTGGGGTGGAATTGCCAGATTTAGCAAACAAAGATAAATACTGGAGCAAATAAATATGAGACACCAGTTAAATTTGCATTTTGGACAAAAGATATATGTATATATTTTATATTTATATATGTTTTTTAATATATATATTAGTTTAAGTATGTCCCATATTATGTATTGTTTATCTGAAATTCAAATTTAATTGGGCATCCTGTATTTTATTTGGCACCCTTAACTGCCTTAAATTGCCAGTGGTTGAAAATCTGAGTTAAACGCTAGCATGATCAAATTTTAGATTTTATCCATCATTTGTGGGAGTTCATCAGTTGTGTATGTGAGACAATGAGTTAGCTAGGCTTCTGTGTAACTTTTTAAATAGATGCGGATGTCCTCTGTGCCTTGGACTGTTCTAGGTAGTGGGAATAGCATACAGATAGAAAATCAAAAAAGAAAATTCTTTGTATGATGAAGTTTATGTCATTATGAGAAGACACCTAGTAAATATATAGCTGAGAAAAAGATAAGATCCATCAGTCAGGAGAGACTAGTCTTTGCTGCTGTGGTATCATCCAACCCCCAAAATCTCTGTAACTAAAAATGGTAAAACTTTTTTTTCCCTGTGTTTTTCCCCTGTGTCTGTCACAGTTGGCTTCAGCTGTGCTTCAAATGACCTTTCCTCTATCACCCAAACTAATGGAGAAGCCTCTATCCGCAACATTTCTGCTTTCCTACTTGAGGGAATTGAGAGTGTGGCAAAACATATGCCGACTCTGAAGATTTTTTTAACCAAAGAAACCACAGTTTTCTAAGTTAAGTAGGGTGGGAATGTATAAAACTCTTACTGGTACGTTGTAAAAGCTATAAAACTTTAAAGAAGCCAGTAGAAAATTGAAGATCATGATATCTCAGGTTGGTTTCCTGTAAAAATGAAACCTGAGATGAGGACTTGGTTTCAGGTGGTTCATATAGAGTATTACTCTAGAAAGCTAGAACAAAGCAGAGGAGAGACTGAGTCAGGGAAGGAGGAAAAGCTGAGGTGAAAGTGTCCCTTAGAGGTTTCTGCTCTGGGCTATAGGGATTTGCAATGCTTCTGCTGGCATATTCTGAGAAGCACCAGAATATCTATTGGAGTTATTTATTTGGAAGAACAAGATGCTAGAGCATACTTTTATTTTTATTTTTTTAATTTTATTTATTTATGATAGGCACACAGTGAGAGAGAGATAGAGGCAGAGACACAGGCAGAGGGAGAAGCAGGCTCCATGCACCGGGAGCCCGACGTGGGATTCGATCCCGGGTCTCCAGGATCACGCCCTGGGCCAAAGGCAGGCGCTAAACCACTGCGCCACCCAGGGATCCCTAGAGCATACTTTTAATGGCTCCTTTCGGTAGTAAGCGACATCAAACATAGGCAAACATTAATACATTCTACTATATGGGTGACATTAGGCATAAAAAAAAAGAAAGGGAAGAAAAAGAAAAGGAAAGCAGGAGAATACATAAGTAATGAAGCAAGTAAAAAGTCAATTTTTATAATATTGGTAAGATGGCTAGGAAAGGGGACATTGGAACAAAGGTCTAAAGGTAACAGGAGATATCTTCATGAATATCCAGTTAAAAAAAAAAGAAGTCCAGCCAGAGGAATAATAACTACAAAACATCTGTCATAGCATACCTAGTGCATTCAGGGTGCTGGGGCTGCAATGATGCCAGTGAAAGCAGCTGTAAAATATAAAGTGAGCAATGTAATAGAGATCAAAAGATAATGCAGATCCATGTAGGCCATTGTAAAAATTTAGGATTTACTCCCAAGTGAATTTGGGAGCCATTGGAGAATATAATGCAGAGGGTTGATATTATCTGATTAAATGCTTTAACAGATTACTCTTATTGCCATATTAAATAGACTATCAGGGATCAAAATCAGAAAGACTGAGTTAAGGCTATTTCCATAAGAGAAGTGAGTAAATACAAACATCTACACAAGACGGTAGTAATAGATATAGTGAGAAGTGTTGAAAATCTTGATATACTATGAGAGTGTAACATTTGGTTTGGATAATGAATCAATTTGTGACATAAGAGAAAGAAAATAATCAACCTGGGATGGCTGGATGGCTCAGTTGTCTGACCGTTGATTTCAGCTCAGGTCATGATCTCAGGGCCATGAGATTGAGCCCCATTTTGGACTCCACACTGGGCATAGAACTTGCTTCAGATTTCTCTCTGTCTCTCTCTGTCTCTGTCTCTGTCTCTCTGTGTGTGTGTGTCTCTCTCTTTCAAAAAGAAGAAAAAAGAAAGGAAAGAAAGCAAAGACAAAGGAAAAATATAATTAACCTAAGCATCTATAAGATGGAGTTACCATAAATTGAGTTTGATATGATGACAGTTTAGGGGTTGAGAAGAGTTACTTTCGTGGTTGTGCTAGGTTTGAGACATTTAATAGGTATCTAAATGGAGCTATTCAATAAGCAGTTGGAAATAGAGATTCAGGCATGGAATATAAAATGAGAATTATTGGTGTATACATTAGGGTTTAAATTACTAGTTTCAATGTACTGGTAAAGGAATTAAGATAAACAAAGTTTAAATAATTAATTCTCTTTTTATTTACTAGGAGAATCAAACATCAAAATCCAGAATGAGGGATAAAACCCAAAGATCCACTTTATCTTTGCTATTATATGTTCTAAAAAAGACTAAAAGAACTGTTTCTATAAACATAAAAAAAATTGATCAGTGCTTAAACTACCACATTTTTTTTTGTCATAGTCATTGCTTCAGAGGAGGATAAGAAAAGTTAACCTGTGTGAATTATTTCAAAGATGAGAAGTTTATTCACAGAAATCAAAATTGGTGGTAAAAATTGTTCATTTAGCTCAAATCTAGAATCCCAGTTTATACTGAGGGGTGACAGTTTTCCATAGATTCTTGAATTTTTTCACATTTTTTGACCAAAGCATCTTTGTTTTACTTTATCTTTTTGAGTATGGGTGTATAGCAAACCTTGGAATGTAGATATACTACCTCCTTCCTGAGTAAGGGGCAGACATGCTCACTGCCCATTATAAAAGATTCAGGTTCTCTAAGCTCTCAGTTCCTCTGCTATAATGCAGTCTACTCTAGCGGGTTACCTAGGGCTCCTTTTGCATTGCTCTGTATAATTTAGGGCTCAAAAACCTGTTAAGAGAAAATGCTAATACATTGACCATCGCTGTTGCTGAGTAATGAAGTTCTTTGATCCAGAATACTTGTATTTTTTGGTAGCATTCATGAAACTAGCAAAGTATATAAGTGTATGAAATGCAGGAGGAACAAATACCATGTGATGACAGAGGCAGAGATTGCAAAGATGACTCTACAATTCAAGGAAACCTAGGAATTCCTGGTCACCACCAGAAGCCAGGAGAGACAGGGAACAGATTTCCCCTCAGATCTCCTGAGAGATACCAGGTGAGAGAACCCTGTTGATACCTTGATTTCAAAGCTTTGGCCTCCTGAACTATGGAGAGAATATACATCCGTATTTTAAGCCACTCAGTTTTTAGTACTTTGTTTGAACAGCCCTAGAAAATGAATTCTCAACTTAGAATTGGCATTTTTGGGAAAAAAATAATTCTAGTTGACACATTGACACACATTCTAATTAGTAAGCATTCTACACAAAAATTTGGGTTTTCAAATCTAGGTAGGATCATATACAATTGTTGTATTTTTTATTAGTTAAATGCTGATCATTAAGGAAGAGTCAGTTCTCTTTGAGTTTCCCATTCACTTTTCTTTGTCATCATTATCACTGTCATCACTGTTAGCATTGTCATTATATCCATTATCATCATCTTCAGCAACAGTATAAACAAATATCAAACTATTTAAGCACTTAATTTAGCTTAGCATAATTTTAGATGTATCATCCCTGACATAAAGGACATAAAGAACAACCAAATAATGAACAAGCACATAAATAATTAAGAGTGCACTTCCTTCCCTTAAACCCATTTGTAGCAAACATCATTACAAAGAAATGTTCTTTTTAACCAAGTTATTTTGACCATGGGCGGATGGCCAATCTTGAGTGAACTGCAATAATGTGATTGAATTGAACCCTCTATGATTAATCAAATTATACTGGATGATTCCTATGGTCTCTAACTCACCAACAGCCATTTTCAAAACCAAAATAAGTGCAATTTGCATTACCAGAATGAGTCAGGTGGGTCAAGCTCAGAAAAGTTGAGACAAAAGAGGTTGAAGCAAATACTTCATTAAGTCTTTCTTAATTCTCCATTAATTTATATACAGCTGAATGTCACATATTTCCATTTATTTCCCCAAACTTAAAGAGCATTCACACTAAATGTTCAGGATCTTACCAAAAGACAAAGGGAGAGAAAGCAATAAGAGAAGAGCAGGGGAATTAAGACAAGATGGAAAGGGAATCAGAGGGAACCTGTGGCAGAAAGAGAATTCTCTCTCCAGTGCACTGCATAGAGATGACAAGAACCTTTTCCCTTTTTCCTCTGCTGAGTTCAAAGCTGTTTTTCCATTTTAATGAATTAGAGAAACTGGGCATCAATTCAAATTTTACTCTAATTCTGCTGACTGGAAATTTGATATCAAATAAAAGATTCATTATAAGATAAGCCTATAACAACAAAACAGTGTCGAAGTACTACATTTCATCATAATGGAATTTTGCCTCTATAAGCTTTCTCAACATATTAATGAACTGTAGAATAGAAGTTCAAGTATTTGAAATTCTGAGAGAACTTTTGTTTAAAAATTATGAGCAATAATTACATATTCGGGTCAGACTGTGGGCACTAGTTTTATTCACTAAATAAATAAACTACATTACCATTATATATAATACAATTTCCATAAATTATTTTTTAATGTGAAACATACATTCAGTAGTCTAATGTGAGATAATTAATGCCATTAGTGTATGAAGCAATGGTCATAACTTTCTTTCAAGATAGGAAATTAGAAATGTTTAAAAAACCTGCAGTTTGAAAAACCATTTAAAAGATAACTTTCCCTGACTTTTACACTAAATAATATTGTACAAAATTTATATATATTTTTAATTTTTTTATTTATTTATGATAGTCACAGAGAGAGAGAAAAGAGAGAAAGAGAGAGAGAGAGGCAGAGACATAGGCAGAGGGAGAAGCAGGCTCCATGCACTGGGAGCCCGACGTGGGATTCGATCCCGGGTCTCCAGGATCACGCCCTGGGCCAAAGGCAGGCGCTCAACTGCTGCGCCACCCAGGGATCCCACAAAATTTATATTTTATCAGGATTTTCAAAATTCTTTTTTTTTTAATATTTATTTATTTATTTATTTATTTATTTATTTATTTATTTATGATAGACACAGAGAGAGAGAGGCAGAGACACAGGAGGAGGGAGAAACAGGCTCATGCTGGGAGCCCAATGTGGGACTCCATCCCGGGACTCCAGGATCGTGCCCTGGGCCAAAGGCAGGCGCTAAACCGCTGAACCACCCAGGGATCCCCAGGATTTTCAAAATTATTGAGTTTTTTTTTTTTCCCTCTATAGGTATTTGAGCAGGTCTAAATCACTCACATATTTTCAGATCTAGAGCTTTTCTGATACCTTGATACTTCTTGGAGAAGGGAAGGGAATTTTAGACTTCCTATAAGCTCTGCTATAGCAGGGATGATGAGAAATTAGGTCCAATTACAGTTTTGTTTCATATTGTGTGGGTTAATTGGTATAATCTTTTCTGTTATTGTCAGACAAAGAGAGGCCTTTCATAGGAACTTTGAAAATTTTTACTTGTCCTGTTTCTTACAAAAAATGTATAGTTCATTTTCCTGAAAGTGATGTCCAAGGATCTTGATATAACTCATGAAAATAACAATAAAAATTCATGATTTATTATTTATTTGTTTATCTGAAAAAAGGGGGGCATACATAATACAAATGAGAGGAAGGTTCAGACCTAAAAAGAAAAATTTGATCAAGTGTTTACTCTACCATTTAGAACACTCTACCTTAGCCTTGACCTAAGAAGATGCAGTAGTAATAAAAACTAAAAAATAATAATAATAACAAAAATAACAATAATCTTTAATTATGTGCCTTACAGTTTACAATGACTTTTCAAATCTATTATTTTGTTTCATGAGTATAGCACCAGCATTGAAGTAGGCATTGTAATCCATATTCTACTTGTGAGAAAATTAGCTCAAGGTCTGGTATAAAAGTAAATAGTTCATTGCTTGGATTTAGGGATTCTCAGTCAAAAAAAAAAAAAAAAGGAATTCTCAGTCCAATTTTCAGTTCCATATAAAAATATTCACAGCACTAATATGAACCATCTGTCCTACTCCAGAGCCTGAGAAGGCCACTTTAAATATTGAACGTTAAAAAATGACCTGACACAGCACAGGAAATATAGTCAGTGATATTGTTAATAGCATTGTATGTTGACAGATGGTGGCTATATTTATGGTGAGTATAATGTAACATAGAGAAGCTGGATGTTATATTGTGCACCTGAAACTAATGTAGCATTGTTTGTCAACTATACTCCCATTGCAATGGGATTTTAAAGAAAAAATTTTTTATAGATTTTTATTCTTCCTCCAAATTGGGGGAAAATAACAAAAACAAAACAAAAACAAACAAACAAAAACTGAACCACTGATCTTGCAATTGCTCGGAGATTTAAAAGCCATGCCATTTATGTGAAACCTTGTGTTTATATAAAGTTTTTTTGGACAAACTTTCCTCAGAATTTTATTTCCTCTCCTTTCATTCCCTAGTACATATTACCTTTGCCAATCAGATGAACCCTGATTATAGAGTCTATTTTATTATTCTTAAATATTTACATTAATACATAGACTGACAAAACTGTTTAAGAAATCCCCTGTGAACAGTATGGGGACTTTTTCCAAGGAATTGTTTCCTCTTTGTCATAATCTTCTCAGGCTGCTCTAACAAAATACTATAGACTGGATCATTTCAACAATGGTCATTGATTTTCTCACAGTTCTGGAAGCTGGGAAGTCTAGATCCAGGTAGCAGCTGATTTTGTTCCCAACGAGGCCACTCTTTATGCCTTGCAGATTTCTTTTTTCTGTGTCTTCACATTGCAGATATATAGAGAAAGCTCTGGTCTTTCTTCCTCTTCTTATAAGGGCACTAATACCATCACAGAGGCCTCATCCTTATGAACTCTTCTAAATCTAATTACTTCCCAAAGACCCTACCACTAAGCATCATCACCTTGGCAATTAGGAATTCAAAACATAAATTTTCACAAACATTCATTCTGTAATACCGTTTTATCTGTGTCCCATGTTTGGAGCAATAAAACATAATATTTTTATGCACAAAATTTTGGTAATGGCTTCTTGGACAATGACCAGGGATTCCTAAGATTAAATCTCTATCTGATATAGAATAGTGATTGACAATGAAGAAAGGGATTTTTTTTTTTTTTTTACTGAGCACTTCCAGAAATGTGATAAACATGTCACAGTTTTTCATCTTGTTTAATCCTCATGGCAATTCTGTAAAGTATATTTTCTTACCTTGATTATGTATATGAGGGTATCAGTGTTCATTAAGTTTCAGTAGATCTTTGAAATTGCCTTTTAAGTAGCAGAAACCACGCAAGAAACCTTTTTTTTTTACTTGTAATAACTGCTTTTACTTATTGTAATATAATATTTAAAGTGGATCTCAATCTATGGGTTTCTGGTTTCCATGTGCATACAGTTTTTGGGTCATATCAATTTCTTTAAAGTGGCCATTTCTCTGTAGCAAGGAATTTGCACAAGGATGGGACAGACATGGAATTGATGAGTTCCCAGAGAAGGCTCTCTAGAGAAGGCTGACTCTGAAATGACAATTAAGGTAAGAGTGATTCCATGGAGTAAACAATATTGGGACCTTTGATCCAGATGGAGGGAATACTGTGTGTAAAGGCACAGAACTTTCAAGTGTGCAGAGTAACAAAGCAAAACAATACAAACAAATTTCTCATTGTAGTGGTGGTGATGTTTCAAAAACAAACAAACAAAAAAACAAAGAAATCCCAACCATTTCAGAAAATCACTAAGGTCCAGTGAGTACACTTCTGTTGCAAAAGGGAGAATGTATATCCCAAGAGGAGATGAGGAAAAAAACCTTTATATAAAGACATGAAGCAAAGCCTGGAGATATAGCCATGCACTTGTGTGAGGCTAGTGACTTAGAAGTGATGTAACTGGAAGATGCAATAGTCAAGGAAAGGTATTTTTACATTTTTTTAAAGTAAAAGGAATATATTATTAACATTTAAAATGATTACCTACTAAGAGTTACTAGAGGTTTTAGAAATTTTTTCTCTGAATTTTGTAAATTTAAATACAAGTTTAACAACCACACAGAAATAGATTTTTGCTCTTTGTAATTTAGAAACAAAGGTTTCAAATGCATAAAGGTATAGAAGATATACTCAGTTGGTCATTTTAGATTCCTTTTTTTAATAAAGGAAAAAATATGACAGAGAAACTCATTGTTATTTTCTTCTATATTCCATATGATTTCTCCTCAGTCCTTAGAGGTAGCTCTCAAACTAGTATGTATGGGATTTTTTAGTCTTTCTTTTTCTTTCTTTCTTTCTTTCTTTCTTTCTTTCTTTCTTTCTTTCTTTCTTTCTTTCTTTCTTCTTTCTTTCTTTCTTTCTTTCTTTTCTTTCTTTCTTTCTTTCTTTCTTTTTCTTCATAATCTTACTACATGCATGCATTAATAAAAGTATATATTATTGCTAAAAATCTATTACTGCTGATAAACACTGGAAACTTACTTTCTGTCCCTTCCATCTATCATTTTTCCTATCCAAAACCCTAAGACCATAACCTATCCTTTGACTTATTTTTGGAATAAGAGGAGAAAATGAAAGTCAAGTAGATTTTCTAGCAGCAATGAAACTTAGCAACCTACCTTAGTGAAGGACCAGGAACAAAATATTTCAGAATGACATTGTTGAAGGAAAAGAATCTTGTATTTTAATGACTTGGTCAAAAATAGTCAGATGACCAACCAACCATATGTAAGTAAGGTAAAGACCAAATGGTAAGAAACTCAAGATGAGGTAGGGTGAAGCTGAAGAATAATGAATAGATCAAGGCCAAAATGAGAAAACTCTTTTAAAAGTCTAATCAGGAAATAAATTTATTCAAGTATATTAACAGGCACTTTATGAACACCCAAGTCACAATGTTTTGAATTTAGAAAAAGCTCATATTTTAGTGAAGTGGCACACGCTACAGTTAATAAGAGGCTATAAAATTGAGAAACGTCTTTATAACCTGTCTGGGACCTTCTCAAGGAGAATATTCCCTTGTTGAAAACAAGGCATTTAATTTCTTTGTTGCTCCATCAAAATAGTTCTATATGGTTGTATCAACCACACAGTAAATAACAGTTTGAGAATAATTAAAAAGGTACATAAAATTTTCGGTGCTTTAGATAGCTGAGTTAGCAAGTCAGAGATGCAATTCGGTAAATTTTGTGTAGATACACATTTGTCTTGACATAATTGAAACAGCAACATTAATTAATTAATTAAATTTTCAATTAACAAAGAATTATTGATGAACACCCATGAAGTGTAGCTTATGGTATGCTTTTTTTAGGGCTAATACCTATGGAATTAATTTACATCACCAATATTTATTGAGTGTTGCCCTGAGTATTGGACAACACTCAAGGCATCAGTGATACCACAGAAAGTAATAACAATAACAAAACAATGATAATATATATTTTGATCCTTGTAGAGTTCAAATATTGCATCATATGTTTTCAATCTCAAACATTCCTTTCTTCCATAACAATTAATGCATTTATTTGAATTTTACCTAACCAACATATGACGTTGAATGATTGGAAGAGCAGTATATCCACCATGTGTACAGAACTAAGAGGTGATATAAATATAAGGATAAATTATTGTCATTAAGATATCATTAAAATATAATAAATTGTATTGTAGTATTTCCCATTATGTTTTTTTTTCTCTGAAATGCTATTTTTGTTAAATGCTTCTCCAAAAATTTTTCTCAAGAAAATACTGCTCACAATGTCACTCTTCAAGAAGGTTATAAATGCAAAATAGCAGATTAAGTCCTTATAGGCATCATGCTGCAAAGATGTATATTATATTTTTTACGTTAATATTTCCCAAATATTTTACCATGAGATCCTTTACCCATGTGTCAGCAATTAATTTTCCACGAAACCACTACCCAACAATATTTTCAGTGTTCTTTCTCCAACTAAACCAAACTATAGGATCACTATAGCTGTAATGAAAATTAGTATTCTCATGGATACTACTAATGTCAACAGTACCTATTCTGTCATCTTAAAAAAAGAAAAAGACCCCTAGTTTTGCCTAGAAGCTTGAATACTCAGGCACTAAGTACATTTCTCAGGGTCCCTTGCAGCATTTTATGTCCATATGATAAACCTGGGCCACAAAAATAAGGTTGGGTCAATGACATTTATAGAAAATTAATGGGTAGTTTTATGTCATATGTTTAAAGACACTTTGCTCCTCATATACTTTCTTCTTTATTCTTTGTGATGTGGTAACAAGAATAGCCACCTTAGGTCCAGAGAAGGTGATGGAATTGTCTAACTAGACTGAATCCAATGATAATTTTGTGGAAGAGCTTGCTTTTGATGAACTGTTAAAGTGAGACGCAAACATCAATTGTTATGTGAACTCATATATTGTATTTAAGAGGAAGACTAGAACAATGCTTACTTCAAGATTATTCAGGCAAAGAGTCACATGACACAAAAAACTAGTATTATTTATTTCCTAATTTTGCCAATTCTTTTGAAGTTACATGATTGCATGGAGGATAAAGATAATGCTTTACTTCCTATTAGATACATTTTTTTTAGCAGCATCAAATGTTTCAAATTCCAGTAAAACAATCTATGACCAACAGACTGGCAATCACTAATATACTGGATCTTCCTAAATCTCCTGACTGGTTACTAAGTCTATGCCTGGTCCCTTTGAGTAGAAGTCTGTAAGAGGGCGGCAAGAAGCATTGTACAGAGCAGCCCTTCAGTATAATGTTCAGATGTTCAGAGGTATCACTCTTTGCAATCACTTTCAATCACCAACGCCTTTTTTTAATACTTCTATTCTCCCCAGTGTCAATTTTGTATCGTTTTAGGGGAAAAGATAACTAAATCTTCCTCATACAAAGTTTGGGTAGAGCTTTTCTATCACACTGAAGTTAAGTCCTGGCTCAATAGGAAGTGGGTTGCTCTGCAAAATGGTATGTGCTTGTTTTGAGGATTAAATTAGAAAATCCCATGAAGCATCTACCAAATGTTAAACTAAATATTCCTGTGAGGGCAGCCCGGGTGGCTCAGCGGTTTAGCTCTGCCTTCAGCCCAGGGTGTGATCCTGGAGACCCGGAATCGAGTCCCACCTCCGGCTCCCTGCGTGGAGCCTGCTTCTCCCCCTGCCTGTGTCTCTGTGTCTCTCTCTCTCCTCTCTGTGTATTCTCATGAATAAATAAATAAAATAAAATAAATATTCCTGTGCGTGTGAGTTAATACTGTCATCATGATTATCGTCACTTATAACTAACTTTTGAGATCATGGTCCTCACTTTTAGTCCAGCCCTTCCACAACTTTCCCCTGCTCTCTTCCTATGTAATCCTACAACTTTTGCAAGTAAAGGACAAATACTGTGTTTTCTAACATTGTGCCAGTACGTTTTTTCCTTCTTTTGTCCTTTTGTGGAACTAATGTAACAGGTATTACCAGGATGACTACTTTTTACTCTTCTTTGCATTGTTGATGCATCTTCTTTTTGCTGCATCATTTTATTTATTTATTTTTAAGATTTTATTTATTTATTCATGAGAGGAACAGAGAGAGGGGGGGGGGGCAGAGACACAGGCAGAGGGGGAAGCAGGCTCCACGCAGGGAGCCCGACATGGGACTTGATCCGGGGTCTCCAGGATCAGGCACTGGACTGACGGCGGCGCTAAACCACTGGCCACTGGGGCTGCCATGCTGCATCACTTTAATTAGATAAACATTTTTAAAATTGGGGGGCAGGGAATCTCACACACACATAGAAAAATGAATGAAGTTTATTCATCTTAAGTATATTGCTTGATGAATGTTTATCTATTGTACTCCAAAAAAGCCACCATTCACATCAAGATGTAAATCATTTCCAGGCACATGGAAGGTTTGCTTGTATACCTTCCTAGTCTATCTCACGCCCACTCCCCCTTTCATAGGAACATCCGGTTTTCCGACTTGTGTAAACATAGGTAAGTTTTGCCTGCCCTTGAAGTACTGCATGGAATCTTACTGTTCTGGTATTTTTTAAATGCTTATCTTGAAATAATGATAGATTCACAAGAAGTTGCATAGAAATGTACAGGGAGATCCTGTGCATCACTGACCTAACCTTCTCTAATTTTCACTTCTTGCATAAGTATTAAGTAGTCTCATAACCAGGAAATAGGCACTGATATTTTGCCAGTTATACATACACTCAATGTGTCTGTGTCTGTGTTTCTCTGCAATAAAATTACATTTATATATTTAAGGAACTTAAGCACAACAAGCCACAGAACTATGTACCATTACCCCAGACTCTCTAGTAGTGCTCCTTTATAGCTACACCCATGTACCATTACAACACCCATCTACCTTCCATCCATCTTTAAACCTTAGCAAACACCAATCTGTTCTTCGTCTCTTTAAGTTTGTCATTCTAAAAATATTGTATATGTGGAATTAATAGTGTGTATCCTTTGGAGATTGTTTTTTTTTTTTTCATGTAGTGTAATTCTTTTGATATTCACTCAAGTTGTGTGCATTTTGTTTGTTACTTTTTATTGTTGAGTAGTATTTCATGGCATGAGTATACCACAGTTTATTTAATCATTCACTTATTGAAAAACATTTGGGCAGTTCCCAGTTCGGGGCTGTTGCAGAAAAAGCTCCTAGAAAAATCAACATACAAATATGTGAATGTAAGTTTTCATTTTCCTGGGATAAATGCCCAATACTTCAATTACTGGATCATATGGTAAGTTTGTTTTTAGATTAAAAGAAACCCACTAAACTCTTTTCCAGTGTGTTGCAATATTTTACATTCCCATCAGCAATGTATGAGTAAATTTCTCTTCATCCTTGCCATTCGTGGAGTTACCACTATTTTTTTTTTAAGTTAGCTATTCTGCTATATGTGTTTAATTTGTATTCAATTGAGGTTTTTATTAGCATTTTCATAATGACTAACAGTATTGAACATCTTTTCAGATACTTGTTTGTCATGTGTGTATTCTTTGTAATGGAATGTATGTTCATATATTTTTCCACTTTTTAATTGGATTGCTGTTTTTATTGAATTTTGGGTTTGAGGAGTTCTTAAATATTCCAGACACAAATCAAGATAGTGTGGTAGTTACAGAATGATAGATAAATATATAGAACAGAATAGAGAACTCAGAAATTGACTCACAAAATTTGCCTAATTTACAAAGATCCAAAAGGAACTTAATAGAGAAGAGATGTACTTCTCAACAAATTGTGCTGGAGCAATTGGATACCTTTAGGTGAAAAATAAACCTCAACCTAAGTTTCATACTTTACACAAAAATTAATTCAAAATGGTTCATGAAGTTATATGTAAATCTAAATCTAAAGTTTATTTTATTTTTTTATTAAATCTAAAGTTTAGAAAAGAAAAAAAACATAGGAGAAAATCTTTTGTATTTGGATTAGATTAAAAAAATAATTACAATTGACACAAAATGCACGGTTCATGCAAGTAAAAGTTCACAATTTGAACCTCATCAAAATTTCTTTGTTAGGAGGCTGAAGACAAGAGAGAGACTGGGAAATTTTTTTTCTAAATTATTTTAATATGCTTAAGGGCAGGAATTATATTTGTGTTTCTTCCTCACATTTCTCTACAAAAAGTTTCTAGTTATAAATAGTACACAGTAAGTTTGAGATAAAACCTGAATGTTGGCTGACAGAGACATTTTCTTTCTACTTTGGTATCAAGGCAAATTATTATAGAATACGAAGAAGAGAAAGATCCTATTTGGTAGTGTATAATTCATGAAAGAAAATGCAAAACTTTTGAGAGCCTCAATATTCTGTGGGCCCTTTTTCACAGGTTTCTGAGAGAATGATGTGCATTGTTGACCATGCATGAGTCATACTCTAATGATCTTGTTGACAAGTATAATTGATTGCAAGGAAACTACACTTGACAAGGCTCAGTCTGCTTTGCTTTGCAGAATTTGAGTGTCCTACCAGTGTTGCTTCAGTACAACAGGAAAAAAGTACCATTCTCCCTGAAAAGTCCTTTTAGATATATCCTGGCTATCATATGTCAATACAGCTGACAAAGTGGCCAGCAAACTGCAAGAACTAGATATCACATGGTGATTATAAAAATTTACAGCTGTCAGCTAAAATGAGAATTTCTCCCATGGGTGTGGATGTAAAATGTGAGGATTAGCTGATGAAGCATTCTGCTCTGGCTTTTTCTTTCATGAACTAAGATCACAGAGATGTGAGAATGTCATCCACAAGGTTCAACAAAATGTTCTCCAAAATTTAAAGCATGATACTGAATTTGCTTAAAATCTCTCTTTTTTAATAAATCTTATTTATTTATTTCAGACAGAGAGATAGAGATAGCAACAGAGACAAGGAGTAGGGAGGAGAGGGAGAAGCAGGCTCCCCATGGGGCAAGGAGCCCTATGCAGAGTTCAACCAACTGAGCTACCCAGGTGCCCCTAAAATATCTTTCTTATATAAGACAGAATTTTTAAACTACTTTGATTGGCAGGGTGAAGTTGTTATTTGGAAAGATAAACTCAGAAATGATTAAAACACACTTTAATTAGTATTGTGCATTTTAAACATTGTATCATATTGCTAAGTAATCATTACTTGTGGCATAGGTTGCTGTCATGTTAAGGGTGTTGCTCATTTAAAGATAAAAGCAGCGTCATCAGTTTTTTCAATCATGTCCAGAGAGGTCTAGGGTTTTGGGGAAAAGTAGGGCTGTGCCTAAATTTGATTCAGTATTTTCACTTCTCTAAAGAGGAATTTCTTATGATTCAATGCATTTATATAATTGTTTTGAAACATGCCTTTATCAAGGAATGTGGATGAACTCAGTACTTTGTTATTAGAATTTTGTCTGGATATGGATGGAGTCCTGTTTAATACAGGAAAGTGGCTAATTCAGCATTGTGTGTAGATAAGTGGAAAGTACAGAAACTTCCTAGAGGTGAAGCAGAAACAGATAAGAATGAACAACAACAAGAACAAAGGAATTTACAAAAGGCACATAAAGTTTGTTTCCTATAGCTCACCTATTACTCTCTCAAGCCATCTAATTGCCAAATTCATGAGATTAGTCTACCTTCTTAGTACATAATTCTCTGTCAAATCACTTCCTTTCCAACTCAACACTTTATTATCTCTCTTGGATATGTGCTATCTGGATTTCTCTATCTTCAGTTTCTTTCCATAAGATCTACATTATTAGGTTACTTTTCTAAAGCACAATTCTGATCACAATATTTATATACTCACAAATGTTACTACTCAGTAAAGCCATAACAAATTAGTATGACATTAAAGTCATCCATTTTTTGGCCTCCATTTATTATTTCCGAGGTACTTTCCACTTTTTCCCTTCAGTTATGCAAGTAAATTAGATATGCCATGCATGATACCCACTTTTAATATGGCCTTTCTTCACTCGAATTTCCCTGCTAGCATATATGATTTTATCTTCAGTATTAATCTTGGAACCAGTGTAAAATATTGGAGAAGCCACTTTTTACAATGCACTCAGAAAACATGCAATATACTGGGATTGTATGTAATAACTTTATGGAGAAAGTGTTTCTGGTAAAAATAAATTTCTTTCTAACAATTTAAATGGGAAAATATCAATTGGATGAGTTAATAAGCAGTGGATATCGATAATACATGCACATGTATGATCTTGAAGCATCTGAGGCCACAGGTAGTGAACGTGAGCTAAAGTTACAAAGAGGTAGAATATATAAATAATTAGAAGCACTAAGAGAGCATCCTTGTACAACCTGAGAAAAGACTGTAAGAGGAATTCCAGCAGGCATGAGCACAGGATGTTAACTCCTGTTCAGGAGGCAAACTATATAATAATTCCACAACATGAAGATGACTCTACAAGATAGGAGTTACCACAACATTGTCAGTCAGAGGAAGTCTTCCCTGACAGCACGTCCCATAATATCCATCCAGCTGTTAATGATACCACCTAATTGGGGTATGGATTTCAAATTTTGTGATTTTTTTTTTTTTTGAGAAATAACCCTTTCTATTTCTGTAGAATATTAAAGTCCTTTTTTTTTTAAATATTTTATTTATTTATTCACGAGACACACACACACACACACACACAGAGAGAGAGAGAGAGAGAGAGAGAGAGAGGCAGAGACACAGGCAGAGGGAGAAGCAGGCTCCATGCAGGGAGCCCGACATGGGACTGGATCCCGGGTCTCCAGGATCACACCCTGGGCTGAAGGCAGCGCTAAACCTCTGAGGCACCCGGGCTGCCCTTAAAGTCTATCTTGACCCTAATGGTTCAAGAGACAGCACCATTAAATGCACATAAGAGATAAGACCCTAGAGAATGCCTAAGTGCTTATTTGGAGACTGGTCCATTTTCAAGGTCACTATAACACTTGCAATCAAGGAAGTTAGGGCATTCTAAGTCTATTCCTAAAATGATAGTTTGCTTAGTTTCCATTTAGCAGGTTCAAAGCAGGTTCTATTTAGTAGGGTTTAGCTGTTTATTCTTTCAAAAATAACTTACAAATCAGGCACAACCTGAGTCTTATGACTACTACAATTACTTTTTTTTCCATTGTTTTTTTTTAAATTAACTTTTTTTGGTGTTCAATTTATCAACATACAGAAAAACACCCAGTGCTCATCCCGTCAAGTGTCCGCCTCAGTGCCCGTCACCCATTCCCCTCCAACACCCGCCCTCCTCCCCTTCCACCACCCCTAGTTCGTTTCCCAGAGGTAGGAGTCTTTATGTTCAGAACATACAATTACTTTTTGAATTACTCAATAAAGAAAGTGTAGTATATTAAGTAAAGCAAAGGTTGTATATTATTTTTCCTTGAGCCTTGGTTTTTTGAGCCTTGGTTCAAGAATCTTGGGATGACTCCAAGATGCATAAATCTTAATGATACCCCTCATTAGCATCATATCAGCATTGATATTCTACCTAGAAAAACAAAATTCTTTGTAAAAGAATAATAAAGACTAACAAGCATATGGAACTAATAGAAAATAGCAGTGAAAAAGACAACATACACAAGTTCAAACATTTGATGTTTTTTTAGATTCTCCTCTTACTTATGTGTATTTTTCTTTATTTTCATGCACTGGCTGCAAAGTGTTTTTTTATTTATAGACTTTTAAATCCATTGAATAGATGTGATGTTAATATCTCAGTATTACACCACTTTGAATTTCAGAAGTTAATTGGAAAAAACAGAAAAGTATAACTAAATCAATGACAGGAATCATCATAGATTTTTAAGCCATAATACATGCTTTTCAACTGGGATATTTTCTGTGTACATTTTCAAAATATTTTATGGGATTCTATAAGCACCAAGGCTCAAAATTTGAGTTCCAAGTGAGATTGTGACAAGTTCTATTTGCACATTTTATCCCTCTTACATTTTAGATAGTGCTTCCCTATACTTTTAGAATTAACATCAAGTTATGCCATATCCATTTTCACAGGTTTTGTTCCACCATAAAATAAATAATTTAGCAAGTGATAGCTATAAAATGTATGAGTATAACTCTTAGGATCAATTAAGGTAAGAAGCAGATTCTTTGAATTTTCTCATTGAGATTGGAGTTCAGGGAGTAAAATCACCCTCCCCAGGCTCAGAAACTATAGTTTCAAATCTGTATACATTTATTTATTCCTTAAGGCTTAAATGTGTTACATTGGAAGAACCAAGCTGGACAATCACATGTCTCTCAATTAATTCAGTTTGCTTTAGCTCATGAAGAAAGAAAAGATAATATCCATTAAAAAATAATAACTGTTGCAGAGAATCTTCACAGTTGCAAGGATCATGGTATGGTGGTAATATAGATATATTTGGGGTGAAGAAATCAACAGTAGCAGTCAAAGGGCACATACTACTTTTTAAGAAAGGGATGAAAAGAATCCATGTGTATGAAAATGATTTTTCATTTTACTACAAAATTACAACTTGGGGTTTTCTTCTCTGATCTTCAGATTCTATTAACACACACAGTGATAGAGGTGTGATTGCTATCAGATACATCAAGAGCCTTGTTTGTAATATTTACCCTCTTAGTTCTATGAGACTAGGGGTTGGAACAGAATATAGCCTCTAGACTACAGACCATGCCTCCTGTGTTACTTTGCTTATATATGGGTGCCTTTTTCTGGATCTGTATAAATATGTCAACACTCAAGGATAAATTCCAATAAATATTTTGGACAGCCTTGTGAACATAGCTTGATCCCTCACACTCCCCCACCTTTTAAAATAAAGTGATCAATAATTATAAGACAACGAAAAGCTTAACCCAGTGATGAATTGAGGTGCAGAATGTTACTATCTGTCTGCCTAGAACATTAGAGAATTTATCTTAGATGAAATGTACATGAAATGTGAGAAGGGGATATTTAAAGCTGACAACATATTATTCCTTCAACTGAAAGATACCTCAGCAATAAATAGAAGATACATTTGCAAACATGCCATTAATACTTCTAACACCAGAAGCCAGTGTAATAGAGGACTTGTCTGATGAAAAAGCTGTGCCTCAAGCAGAATCTTCCTGAAGAGATAGTCACCAAGATGGGCCAAAGGTATCTCTGGATACACTTATCTTAAGCTTTAAATGGAGAAGACCCTCATTATTGCTCATTTGAACCATAGTGTCTGGCATAATATAGATGCTCCAAAAATACCTACTGACTGTTTTTGTTGAATAAATCTATTTAAATCTGTATGCCAAAATAGATTGAATCACATATTGTAGAATATTTTTTTAACATTTTAAGAAGAATGTAAACTAGATATATAATCATAATTTAAAAGAAAATAGTGTGGTTAGGAAAAATTCCAAAGTATTAAATAAAAAGCAGGATTTTGTTTTAAACAGTGAAATAAACAAGTTCCACAAACCAAAACCATAAAAATTTGATAGGAAATGTCTCTAAAAAATCTCATGGTAAATTAGAAAGTACTGCAATCATCCACCATCTGGTGATTGTTTATAAAAAGAATTGTACAGGGATCTAGACATTTCTATTGGGATTTAATGAGTTCGTTAGAAAGAACCAGAATGCACAAAATATTCTCTACAAGTGTTCTAATTAGATGGTGTTCCACTTTCATGCAATAAAGGTACTGGTATGTGGATATACGGTTCTCCCTTCAACTTTATAATATGTGTGACTGCTACCTCATTCATGTTTTAGATCCAATGTCTTTACAGAAGTTTGTGTGTATGTGAGATTTGAGGGTGGAACATTCAAGGAAATATTTAAGGACTTTGAGATTCCATCTTGAATAATTGTGGTCAAGATTAAATGATAATCATGCTCTAAAATTAAATAAAATCATTTTGACAGAATGATAAAGGTGAGTTTTCAATGTTAAAAAATTCTGTGTTGATACAATAACCACTTAAACAAACATTAATTTACTGAAATTTATATTTTATTTATTTTTTTCTTTTCATTGGTAGAAAACAATTCTCCATTTTCTCTAATTGAATCTTTAACAAGACAGCATTGAATTTGACTGCTTCTTTGAATAACTTGTGTCTCTTTAATTTTTTCTCAAATATTGTTAGAATCAGAAAATCTGTTTGCCCAAAGGACATCTGGAAAAGTTAACACTGCTCTTTTTTACTACCATTGTGAGTTTATCAGTGATTATAGAGTGGGAAAAAATGAATACATGAACTTTTTAGGAAATATATCAAGCCATTAACTGACAAAAGATGTATTGAATTTTCTCTCCAATTAATCAGTCAAATCATGTCACCTTCAGTATTATTTATTAATTTTTCTGAACTATCAAAAATAACCTAAAATGTGGTTATATTTAAGGCAAAAATTGTTCCATTTTAAAAAAAAAGTTTCTATTGCAAATTAGCTAAGTTTACAGGCTACTCAGTGTAGTAGAACAATGTGGAAACATGCAAATAGGTCACAAGAGGAAATACTTATTAAAATAGTAGATACAGTGGAATCAAGATTTATATAGAGAGAAATAATAAAACTATTACAAACTAATTGCAATGTGAAAATATTAAATATCACTATTAAATATTAACTGTCACTATATGTGTATATGTTATATTACTGTCTACTTATGTGCATTTATTAGTTAAATTTTAATATAGGGCATATGGAGTGTTCCTTCTTCTTAGTAATTTCTTCCATTTGAGTGGATCTGAATTACAGTGGAATTGTATGTGTATCATTGAGGCAAAACATTGCATTGTCGTGAATTGTGGGTCCCGATTGAAGGTCTGAGTTGGGACCAAAAGAATTAAATTCCACGACTATTTGTCTGATAATAGATAACTGAATTTCATTACCTTCGATTTTTTCTGGTCCAATTAAAAGTATTTAGTAGAGAATTTTTCTCTCTACTATTTTATAAGCCATTGTTGCTTCCTAAGTCCATTTTCAAGGATGTTGATAATGACATCATTTATATGTTATTATGACTAACAACTTCTATTGTTTTATATTTAACAGGGGGAAAAGCTGTTTCAATCTGTCCCATTTTGGGGTTACATTGGGATGAAATATTCACTTTTTATTTTAGATAAATCATAAGCCTTGCTGAACATCAATATTTCCAGTAAGCTACACATGGGCAAAACAAACAGATCCATGTGCACGGTTACACTTGTCTGATTTTAGAATTAAAGATAAACAGAGTCAGCCTAAGGCAAATTTGTGATGAAAGAGATGTAAGTGTACATCAACTCATCTACTCCATCTGTTTGCTTCCAGAATGAAACATCTTTTTCTAAGCTTTGACAACCCTCTTCCTCCTTCCTTTCCATGCTCCCTATCATGAGATAGAATGACATAATTATTATATATCTGCTGGTTTAATATTTGAATTGAAAGAACATAAATGATCACTTGCCATCAGGGAAATACAAATCAAAACCACAATGAGATACCACCTCACACCAGTGAGAATGGGGAAAATTAACAAGGCAGGAAACCACAAATGTTGGAGAGGATGCGGAGAAAAGGGAACCCTCTTACACTGTTGGTGGGAATGTGAACTGGTGCAGCCACTCTGGAAAACTGTGTGGAGGTTCCTCAAAGAGTTAAAAATAGACCTGCCCTACGACCCAGCAATTGCACTGCTGGGGATTTACCCCAAAGATTCAGATGCAATGAAACGTCGGGACACCTGCACCCCGATGTTTCTATCAGCAATGGCCACAATAGCCAAACTGTGGAAGGAGCCTCGGTGTCCATCGAAAGATGAATGGATAAAGAAGATGTGGTTTATGTATACAATGGAATATTACTCAGCAATTAGAAACGACAAATACCCACCATTTGCTTCGACGTGGATGGAACTGGAGGGTATTATGCTGAGTGAAATAAGTCAATCGGAGAAGGACAAACAGTGTATGTTCTCATTCATTTGGGGAATATAAATAATAGTGAAAGGGAATATAAGGGAAGGGAGAAGAAATGTGTGGGAAATATCAGACAGAACATAGGGAGACAGAACATAAAGACTCCTAACTCGGGGAAATGAACTAGGGGTGGTGGAAGGGGAGGAGAACGGGGGGTGGGTGGGGGTGAATGGGTGACGGGCACTGAGGAGGACACTTGACGGGATGAGCACTGGGTGTTTTTCTGTATGTTGGTAAATTGAACACCAATAAAAAATTAATTTATTAAAAAAAATGAAAGCAAAAATGGAAGAATTAATATAGAACCCCTATTGCTTTATTTTGTAGTCAAGTTTGTATGCTAATTATGCAATTAATAAAACTAAGAAATACTATGTCAAAATCTGTCTTGGGAATGGAGAGGCATGAGAGTGAGCCCATGGAGCTCTATATTGTTCTAAAGTTTGCATGTGTGTGTAACAGAAATAGATATAAGAACATCATACACCTGATTTTTTTCTTTCTCCAAGCCTCTTAAAATTAACCTACCTTATGAAGTTCAGTAACACTAAATTTTATGGCTGTTAATGTAAAAAATCCCTGTTATACATCATTCTTTACTAAAGAGTTTCTAAAGGTGTGGTCTACTTATGACTTGTAGGTACTCTAAGAGACTCTTGTCAAGATGTCCGCAAGCTCAAAAGAATTTTTATAAAACCAAGAGATTATTTATCTTTTCTACTATGTTGACATAAGTACTGATGCTGTAAAACCAATGGTGTATAAAAATGAGGCTTCCTTAGTACAAATCAAAGTAGTATTCTCAAAAGGTACTAATTGTCATTGCATTCTTCATTGTTAGGAAATTATCTTTAAAAAAAGAAAAAAAACGATCCATTTAAGATTGTCCTTCATGAAACAGAAAAACTAATGATTGTACTTACTTTCAACCTGAAGTAAATGTATTTTTCGATATTCTGTGTGACATAAGGGCAAGTAGACTAAAAGCACTTCTGATGCATATATGAAGATGATGGTTGTATTGAAGAAAAGTGCTTGTGTGATTGTGAGATTTGTGAGCCCAGTTGGCCATTTTTTATTGGAATCCCATTTTTATTTGAGAAAACAACTGGCAGACAAACTTTGATTATTTCAGACTTGGACATTAGACTAATGTTTTCTGAAAAAAAAAATAAAGGAATGTCAATTTGAAAAACAAATTATAATATTGCCAACCCTAAGATTCAAGCTTTTAAGGGAAAATTAGATTTTGGGAAAACTTGTGTCACTTAATATTGACAGATTATAGACTGACTACTTAAATTTCTCTCTCTCTCTTTTTTTTTCAAAGATTTTACTTATTTATTTGTTCATGAGAGACACAGAGAGAGGCAGAGACACAGGCAAAGAGAGAAGCAGGCTCCCTCCGGGGTGCCTGACGCAGAACTCAATTCCAGGACTCTGGGACCATGCCCTGGGCCAAATGCAGACGCTCAACCACTGAGACACCGAAGTCTCTTTTTGATGAAAGTAGTGATAATAATGATTGTGATTATTTTGGATACTATGTAATAACGTGTCAAAATATGAAAGATCTGCCTAACTCAGCAACCAATATTTTCCAAATACCAACTCTTGATGTTGCTTTGGATGAAGTTAAAAAAGATGGAATAGCAATGCAAAATGTTACAAAATTATGCCTGAGTAAAGTGTAAGGTAGAATGTAGGAAAATACAAATTTTCCATGGTATTTATGACTTGGTATTACACATGGCAATAAACCTTTAAGAAAGTGTTATTTAGTAACAAAGGGAATATTGATGATTATTTTAATAGACGTTAAAATGTCGTTCCTCTTTCTTACCACTATGTCTATAAGAAGCCAGATTTTTTTCTTATATTTTAACCAACAATTACAAAACCATATATTGAAATGCAGACCACAGGTATTAGAAACCAGCTAATTTCTATTAAGCCAAATATTTTAAAAATTGCAAAAACTGTAAACAATGTTTTTTACATATTGCTCTCAATTTAGAAAATAGTTATTTTTCACAAAAATTGGTAATAGTTAATATGTAATGAGCTTATTGTTATATTTAATAACATAAATCAGTATTTTGAAATAATCATGTGTTTATTAATATAGTAAATATTGATAGACCTAAGCCATCTAACCACTCTGCATTCCTCAAAAATTTTCAAGCTTATAAAGATTTCCCAAGAACAAAAATTGCATTTACATTTTTACCTTCATAGAACCTATAAATGTCATTATATTAGACCTATAGCTGAGCTACTTTGTACAAAAATTCTCAATAAGATATGATGGTTATCATTCTCAAGGATGTGTGAATTTTATACTACTAAAAATGGAATTTTAAAAGGAGGAAAATTTTTATGTCATAATCTTATGATTTCAGTAGATACTAAACTTTGATATTTGAATATTTACACAACTTTGATCAAGTTTAGTAAGGATTTTTTTTCAACTTTGGTAAATCACTTAAGCTTGTTACAATTCAGTTTCCCATTATAAAAACTACCTCCATTATTCTTATTAATTATCCTGTGTCAAATAATTAACACATACTTATCAAATCTGTTTTCATGTGCAGATTCCAAAGATATCCTAAGATAATGACAAAATTCTTTACAAGTGATACATATGGGAATGGATAATGGATATATTAAGGCGATATGGAAAAGCAAAGAAAACATTAAAATTTAAAATGTTCACTATTGTTTAGTTAATTTAAGGATAAGAGAAAGTATGATAATGTTCAAAAGGGTTTAATGTAATAAAATTATTATAGAAAAAAAGGTGCTGGAGAGATATGACTTTGGGTATAAAATTAAATAATAAAATAATATTGCACATACAATTTTCCAGTTTGCAAGTGTCATGGTATTTAAAATACTTTTCTTTTTTTTTAAGATTTTATCTATTCATGAGAGACAGAGTGAGGAGCAGAGACATAGACAGGGGGAGAAGCAGACTCCCTGTGAGGAGCATGATGCAAGACTCAATCCCAGGATCCTGTGATCACGAACTGAGCCAAAGGCAAATGCTCAACCACTGAGCCACACAGTGCCCCTTAAAATGCTTTTTTTTTTTTTTAAAGTAGCAGTAAGGCTCATTACATAAACAATAAGAATTAAGTCATCTATAAAAGTATCAGAACATTTAGAAATTTCCTTAATGTATATTGTAAACCTTTAAAAATTTCCATAACTACAATCTACATTATAATTGAATATAGCATAGTTTATCTTGAGTATTCTAATTCAATATATTTAATACTATATAAAATTATATTATATATAGTAATAATTATATACAATTATAGTAATAATTATATATATTATATAATATATTATTATATGTTTTCTTCAACTAGTCAGTTAGATCTTGAGAGTAAAGCTAATGATGGTAATGCTACCTAACTTTTCTTGAGAGTCTAGTATACATAGACATGGTGGAAGGAATTGTCTATTGTCTGTAAACTTAAGACTACTCTATGCTATAGAGATTGACATAACTAACTGGAATACATTCTCCTTGACAATCATGGTCCCTGGCATAAAGAATATGAGGATACAATAGAAAGACACTTTTCATCTGGAAGATTATTAACTGTATTGTGTTCAAGTCAACAATGTAGGAGTCAAACATGTGTTGTTCCTGGACAGATTCAGATAATTTTATATAATTTATATCATAAAATCATAGAAATTTAACCACTTATCTGTCAACAGTTGCATCCCTATTTGAAAACAGCCTCTAAACTACCACAGGCAGATGAAAGGACGGGACAGAAAACACCTTATCAGACCATTTACCTGGCTGCTGCATTTTAAAATTCTAATTGGTTTGATGTTATCTACTAATACCTGAAATATTTCATACTGTCCTTCCTCCTATCCAATGTAAAAATAAATGAATAAGCAAATAAAATAATAATTTCTGAATTTTGCATAGCATTTAATGGAAAATGTGCATTTTTAACACTTTCCCTTCATTTACCTAAATTCAGATGCAAAGGCGAGGTTATATAAAGGAGACTAAGTAACCCAATTAAGTGTGAAGAATGAAAACATTACAAAGTTAGATACAAATTATGGTAATTTGAGATAAGGAGATCTTTTTACAACACAGGAAAAATGAGGAAGTTAGATTTTATATTACATTATTTTCTCTTTGAGTTCATTTCTAATTAACTCACAAGTTTGGGCTTCTAGTGTGCCCAAGAGTAATGCTTTCAGCAATTCGTATTGGGCCCCTTTTGATTACATCACACAGCCTCCTGTAAATTGTCCTTTCAGGGTGTTTGTTTGTTTGGGCTAATGAGATTTTCTCAACAACAATTTAAGAAATACAAAAGGACTATGTCTTCTTTACCTCATGCCACTAAATTGAGAGTAGGTAGTAAAATTCACAAGGCTTGATACAGAATGTGGTTTTCAAGTAAATTGTAGAATTTTGGATGCTCTTTCATTTAGTAATAAACAACAACAAAATAAAGCTTAAACCTTAATATGCTATAAAGAATATAGAGGAACAGATTTTTGAAATTTTAAAGACAATGGTCAACATATGGGGAGGAAACAAACTTGTTTTTACTTTTCTTTGCCATTAATTCGTAAATATTTAAATATAATTACACTTGAAAATATATATGTAAAATATAGTTAAATATATAAATAAAATAAATATATTTATTCTTTTAAATGTACAAAATTAAATTTAAAAATTATATTTATTAAGCTGTGAACTGTGCTAGACGTTGGAAATGAAAAAGTAAAAAAATAAAATTACAGTGCATAGGGAATACAAGTATGCCAATAAGTAAAATTAATTACTTGCATTGCTTGAGGTAGAGTCCCATAGGGAAAGAAGTATTTGTGTCTTTTTTAGAAACCAAATTCAAAAGTATTATGTGTATTCGTGTGTGTGTGCATGCTTATATATTTAAGTATGTCTATATATTTTTTGCCATTCCGAAGCTAACTTAAAAGACTTACTTTGTAAACATGCCCTTCTGCAATCTACCTGAAATAGTCTTACTAAAACACATCAGGGGACTATCTTTGTTGTGGTCATGTTTTTTGGTATTTTTCTATTCAAAATGTACAAAAGATGAACTTTTTATACACTTAGTATTTTTTTTTAAGATTTGATTTATTTATTCATGAGAGACACACACAGAGAGAGGCAGAGACACAGGCAGAGGGAGAAGCAGGCTCCATGCAGGGAGCCCGACGTGGGACTTGATCCAGGGTCCCCAGGATCATGACCCAGGCTGAAAGCAGTGCTAAACCGCTGAGCCACCCAGGCTGCCCTCAGTATTTTTTAAAAAGATTTTATATATTAGAGAGAGCAAGCATGAACGAGGGGAGGTGGGGTAGAGGGAAAGGGAGAAGCAGACTCCCGGCTGAGCAGGGAGCCCAGCAGGGAGGGCATGATCCTAGGACCCCAGGATCATGACCTGAGCCCACAGAGATTTCTTCACCGAGTAGGTCACCCAGGAGCTGGTAGGATTTATTTTTAAGTATAAATGCCATTTGGACAATAATCAAAATTGAAGAAAAATAGAGGATTCACTTCATTCTGTTACTGATTTTTATGAATTTTAGAAATGGATTTGTGTATATGCAAATGGTGAGGAAATAGAACTGAGTTGTAAGAATCATCAGTTGCATGATCAACAAATAGATGTCACAAGTTTTCCCAAGACAAGTATTCGTTCTCTTGGTTTCCCAAGACGACTCACCCCATTCAGGATAATTTTATCCATGACAGTGTGCTTTATCTTCCAATCATCATTGTTGTTTCATTACATGTTTTCTAATTAAATCACACCAAATAGACTGGGAATAACTAGGTACTTGGGACAGTAATGCTGGTGTGCAAACTATCCTTAGGAAGTGGGAAAGCCTAAAGTCAATTTAACAAGTTAAAATCTAGAGGTAGAGCATATGAGATCATTCCCTTAGGGAAGAAATGTATCATCTAAAAATAAGTCAGTATTATCTATAGTAGGATTTACTGTGATTTTCTTATTTCAAGTGCCCATATTTTATGCTGCAACAACCTGAAGAAAAGCCAACCCAGTCTCACTTATTTGTGTTTTCTTTCACTGAATAGAAAGCAAATTTATTAAAGGGCTTCTTTTTTATTTTTATTTTTGTCAAATCAGAAGTAGAAAAGATTTCATATACAAGGCTTAAAATATTTGGAAAGAGGAGACATAAATGCATATTTCAGAGGAAATTTGACTTTTATAACACAAAATTATAAATCCAATTATTAAAAACTCTTGCAGCAAAGAGGAGCACAGAGGAATTGTATGAATTCTTGTCATTGCACATTTCTGCATGAGATAGTTTTGCATAGTTAAGCTTTCCTGTGACTAGAGATACAGATACATAGATACATCTATAGATATGTGTATCTATTGACCTGTATCTCTGGATCTATCTATATTTATCTATGCATTTATATCTATTGCATTTAAAGATTTATTCTATTGAAAGACTTGTGGTCAGATTGTGTTTCTGCTACTTATTAGTAGTGTTATTGTATAAAGTCATCTAACTTCTCTTGAAGCAGGATCCGATGTAATATTAAATGTGACTTAGTTTTCTGAACTTTGACCACAAATAACAGGTTCAAGACTATTTGCATAAGACAAGCCAAGAAGTTATGAAACCTACTCCATGACTCTCAGTTCATCCCTCTTCTAAATTTTATAAAAAAAAGTCAAGGAGGCTGATCAGGAATGACAGAAGTGGGGATTTCATAGAGAGAACTGACAGTAAACAGTCCACATCAATGCATAGCTCTGTGGGGGCAGGAAATGAGCGTCTTCACTCATGTTCTGCAATAACTAGGATAAGCTTCAGAGAAATTTAAAGCAGCTTGACATTGGTTTCCTTGGATCTGGGTTTGTCATGTGAACTGGTTTCTACTCATACTCTACGCTGGCTCGACCTATCCCTGATTTCAAATAGAATGGGAAAGGAAAGAATGGAAGTAAAGCCATCATCTAATGGCTTGACAAAGATTTCTACTTCCTATTGGGTGCAGATGGATACTGAGAATGAATATTCCATCAACTTAGTTGAAAAGAGCTTTCATTCAAAAATATAAAGGAGGTGGAAGTGACATTAAAAAGAAAATTTATGTGGAGTGATTGGCCAAATACCTGGGGAGGGGGTAGTGAGTAAGTAGTCAACAGTGAAAAGAACTGCAAGACCAAGAAAGAGACTAAGTTCCATAATAATCCACAGAAGTTTTTTTGAGATGAGGAAAAAGACTGTATAGAGATAGCTACCATATCTGAAGGTGACTGCCCAGAAAGAACCACTGACTGATATGTTGTAACAGGAATATTTTTTTTTCCTCTTTCCCCC
Organism: Vulpes lagopus; assembly: GCF_018345385.1. Classification (NCBI taxonomy): domain Eukaryota; kingdom Metazoa; phylum Chordata; class Mammalia; order Carnivora; family Canidae; genus Vulpes; species Vulpes lagopus. The sequence goes on along the minus strand of NC_054832.1, from coordinate 24,281,981 downwards.
TCTTGCAAATGTGCCCATTCTTTGAAAGCTCAGGGAATCGGGGTATATGGGCAAGCCAAAGAAATAAAATGAACAAAAGCACACCCATTTTTCGTCTATCTGTTATAGACTTTGGACCCTGTTTTAGGCCTGAACCTGAAGGATGAAAGTATTTACAATAGGTAAGAGATAGATATTAGGTTCTACTGGACTTTTAGAACTGAAGAAAAAGTTAATATCTTGAAATTATTGTAAAATCTTGCTTAGGTTTAACTATCATCAGTGACAAGACAGATTTTTATTGCTTTCTATGGTATACATAATAAATAGTACAATGTTTCTCCCACACACACTCTATGAAAGATTTAGTCAGTTGGTTTTGATAAAAAGTAACAAAATGTTTAATGTTTTCTCTTGCCTACTCATGTAAATGCTTTATTGTACATATATTGATCTCTTAATAATCATAAGTGGTAGAAATGATTAATATGCCAACTTCTTGACAGAAGTACAGACGGACAAAGTGATTAAGTATTACTTCTTAAGGCATACAGCCAATAATAGAGAATGCTTGCATTTTGACCAAGGTCAATCTGACTCCAAAGTATTGACTATGCTCTATTAGGCCATTTCTCTGTTTCCTTTAATATATTCTCTCCAAATATATTATTAGCCAAACTTTACAACCAAAATAATTTGTACTCTTCTGACCTAACTCTAGGGTAAAATAACAAAGAGGCAATATCTTCTTGGTACCACTTTTAGGCTTGCCTTTCCCCAGGGCTGTTTTATAAGCTCATTATATGGAAGAGATACAGGGTGGGACACGTAAATGTCAGCTGAGCACCTCCATATCAACATAAAAGTTCTACTGACTTGTCTTAAAAACTCAGCTAAGAGGACAACTATGTAAATATTTATGTTAATGGAGCAAGATTTAGTAAAAAAAATAAATAAAAAAAATCAACCCAAGTGTCATATTTAAAAAATTGTATTAGAGTCTGTATTTCCACTTGATCCAATATAGCTCCAAATAAAATCTCAGACTTTATCACTGAAACAAGTAAATGATAATTAGATTTTGAAGCAGTTTTTCTGCTTATTCTTTTGAGGTTGGTAATTGCCAACACTGATATAAAATTAATATGGTGCAGTATTTTACCTTTCTAATGCACTTATGCCAAAGAGGACTTCAGATGGAACTAAGTTTTCATCTCAATATTAAAGGGACTATTTTAATTGAAGTGATCAGTCTTTCCCTAATTGGCATAGCAGGTATCCATCAGTGTATTATACAATCAAGACATATTGTTACAGAATAAATTGCTTAAAAAAATTATCCAAAATCCAATTTACAAAACCTGCATGATAAAGTTTCTTTTTAAGGACTACAGGTGCACAGAATTGGCTTAATTAAAATCCTTTCTGAAGTATATCCTCATTTTCCATGAATGATATTATTTTATTTTTATTGTGTTTTATTTTACTTGATTCTCTCACAGTAGAATGAATACCTATGTACACCAAACCAGAGAATAATATATGCAATATATAATATATACAATAATTTGTATATACTTGTGTGCTCACTTTTGCTCTTTACTCATAGTAAACATTCTAATTTTTGCCTTTATTGTTTTCTCAACTTGTGTATTATGCTACAAAGTTTGTTGCTATTGTGTATAGTTTAATATTACTGATTTTCATGGCTGTGTAATAGTTCATTATGTACGTATGAAGATTTTGTAATCAAATCTTCAATCTCCCAGTGAGCGCCTAATTTGTATTTTTTCTGGATTTATTTTTTTAATCTTGCATAAGAAATGATAAGAATGCTAGGGGCACCTGGGTGGTCTGACTCTTGATTTTGGTTCAGGTCATGATCTTGGGGCGTAGGTTGAGCCCCATGCCAGGCACTCTGTGCTTGGTGTGAAGCCTGCTTAAAATTTCTCTCTCTCTGTCTCTAACCCCCCTCCCACCCCCCTTCACTATCTCTCTCTATATATATGTCTATATATGTATATATGTGTATATATATATATATATATATATATATATATATATATATAGAGAGAGAGAGAGAGAGAGAGAGAGCGAGAGAGAGAGGGAGATATGCCTAAAAATGGAGATACTAGGATGTATGGTAGGCAATGTTCGATATTACTCAAATTGTTTTCCAAAGGTTATACCAATTTTTACCCTACAGTAGAAGCCTGTAAAATATTCAATCAGTCATTGGCCTCTGAAATATTTGATATATTCGATGTATTGATCCTGGATTTTTTACCAACTGACTAAATGTAAAATATTATTGTAATCTCGATTTGCATTTCCCTGATCACTATGAAGACTAAACCTTTGTATATTGATGGGCCATGTTTTTTTTTTTTTTTCTTTTTGTATTTTTTATTCCCTTCATTTAAAAAATTCTAGTAGTTATACTGAATTATCCAGAAATACCAGAACCTAGTGATTCTCCAAACACATATTAAATGTTTGGATTGAAGTACTTCTAAAAACAACTAAATATAAAATAGGCTTAAATAAAATAAAGGAAAATTACTTTGCTTTTCAGCTACTCCCTGGACCAATAAGGTATCCCCATTATGTTCTATAAACATACTTGTTATTTAAAAGAATATATATCATCATTATAAACTTAGTTTATAATAATCCAAATATAGATATATGAATTAACAGAATAGAATACTAAGCCTAGCAATAAATTATATTCTATTGTATGATAATATTTCATTTCAGATAAAGAAAACATTGCATTTTATTATATAATAAGATTTTGTTTCAGATAAAGAAAGACGATAGTTAAGTAAAGACATTATTAGTAGAGGGTGTTGAGAGGTCTTGCTTGAAATCTGAAAAAATAAATTAGATGACCCATATTTCAGACATAATGCTGATATTAATTTAAAGAGATTATTCAAAAAAATTGCCAAAAAAGAGAAACTAACATATATTTGTAAAAGAATGAAATAACCAAATAACTTTATATATGACAGATATGACCTTAGATATGATATGATTGTTTTAAAACCTGGGGTTATGAAAAATCACAATGAATCATTATGCAACTTATTAATAGTTATATGTATTTAATAAAAAAATATTTTTTTAAAGAACATAAGTGCCTAGTAGGTGACTGGGCAAAGAAGATGACAGGCAGTTTGCAAAGAGAAAAACAAAATTAAACTAAACTAACAAAGAAGAGGTGAATGATTAATGTTCATAGTCATCAAATAAAGTGTAGATTAAACATAGTATAATTTTATACTTCTTTAGAAAAGTGGATCCTGTTACTAATTATGGGCAGGGATTAGTCAAATAGGTACCCTATATGTGGTTTTTACTGGTTCCTATGTGTACAACACTGGAGGGAAGGCAGGTTATGAAAATGAATTAGAAACCATAAATGTTTCATAACCTTGACATAGGAACTGGTTTCCAGGAAACCATCTTAAGAAAATAATTTAAAGAAAGAAAAGAAAACCTGTAGGGGAAAACTTCTCATGGTATTAATTTAATTAGGACAACTATAAATAGCTTAGACATCAAATATATATGTGAAATTAAGTTAAATTACCCCTTTAGGCAGAAATTCCTTCTCTTTATTCTCCATCTGTATATTTCAGTCATCTAGCTGTAGCATCATTTAATTCAGGAATGGTTTTCTGAAACCTTCAACCTGTCCCTACCCTTTGATTCAGTCCTGACTTATATGTCTTTTCTACATGGCTTCAGAGTATCCTGTGAATGACTTAAGCTTCGTTAGAGCTTTCATTTAGACATATTATTGCCTCAGTTCCTCTATTTGGAAATGCAAAGCTATTCTCAAGATTTATGGAGAAGCATACATTTTCATGTTTAGCTCTGGGCTACTGCTCCATGATAGCTATCGTTGTCCAGACAAAAATGAGGGGAAATCCTTTATTCCACAAATGTCCACTAACCATCTGGTATCTTTTACAGTGGTTTTGAGTTTACACTTCAGGAAAGTGAATATTTCAAATTGTTTACAGAAACTCTTACTCTGCCTTTCTACCATTCCAAGGAATTTCCATCACTCCTTCCTTCACTCAACATAGTTGTCTGACATGTAATCTATGTAGCATTTTCTTCACATACCAACTGTCCTTTTCTTCTTGTGATCAAAGTCCAATTTTTCTCACTGTTTAATTTTCTCAGGCCAACTCATTCTGCTTCTCCCTTCTTAGCTTACATAACCATATATCCATGTCATTGTGGTGTCATTTTTTTTGCCTCAATTATTTTATAAAGTTATTTTTCTAAGCAGAAAATTATAAAATAACATATTTACCATCTATGTTTTTTACATTTATTAATTATACATATGTGTTTACCTGTCACTTCTCTTATTCATTATGAATTCAGTAAAATCAGATACCACTCTTTTGTTACTCATAGCATCTCAAAAAATGCTTTTTATAGGTGTTCAATAAGTATTTTTTTAGGTGCTCAATAAGTACTCATAAATGATAAATAAATGAGCACTATTCTGGGCGATTTTTTCCATTTTTATTTGTTTTCATTTTATTAATTTCATTTTTGTTTTATTGATCTCCAGGCAGATGTCGTGTGTTGTTATATAAAAGAAATTAATAAAAACATATAATGATTAAAAATACATAGTATATATAGAAAATGCTGTGGAGAATTCATCAAGAAGTTTCAGATAAAACTACCGTCTTCTGATCAATGACACAGCATGGAGTAATGATTCACTACTCTGTTTAGAAAAACATGATCTCATAAACTTTAAATAGAAAATGGTATTATTGACATAAATACATACTAAACTCAAATGGAAAGCTACCTAGATTTTGAAACTTAAACCCATTTTTGTTGTGATTCAGCATACACCTAAAATTTGCTAAGAAAGTTGATTGTAAGTGTTCTCACCACATACACACACACACACACACAATTATAACTACATGAGGTGATGGATGTGTTGATTAACTTGATTACAATAGTCATTTCACAATGCATAGTAAATCATAATGTTGTACACCTTAAAAATCATGTTATGCAATGTAAATATATATAATTTTTTTATGTCTGAATCATGCCTCAATAAAGCTGTGGGAGAAAGGAGCAAGAGGACAGGAGAGGAGAGGAGATAAAAAGGAAAAGAAAAGAAAAATAAGAGGCTCTTGTTCCCAAATCAACACTCAACTGCCATGGACGAAGAGGGCGTAGTTGTGGGATTTCAACTTGCTATATATCACTTTTATGGGTTTTTTTCTTAAGCAGTGAATTTGTAAAATTAATAAATTGGCCTTTTGAAATTTTTATTTATCATAAAATAATAGATATAAATTTGGGATTGCTATTTTAGGTTTCATTCTAACTAACAAAGAAAATTTCAGTGATACTGAATAAAACCAGGGATTTTCATTTCCAGGCTATGTTCTGACACTAAATAATTTACTTCAATCAATAAATTAAACCTTTTGGGCCTAAGTCTCTTCATCTTAAAATGAAAATCTTGGGAAAAGAATAAATGTCAGATTTATCATTTTAGTGTGCTTTTTAAGGTCTCTCATAATGCTTAGAAAGTTATGCTTAATATATATATATGTATATATACAACTTTCTCTCTTTTTCTCTCCTTAAGTAAACCTTTGTAAAATTATATTTGGTATTTATTTGCCTAGTGAATAAGATTTTGTAGAATTAACAATAAAAATAATAATTTTATTATTAAATTATTAGTGCTTTATATAGATAGGATTATCTATATGCAAAGGATATATTTTTTTTTTTTTGCAAAGGATATTTTAAATTGAGAATTCTACCTTTAGGGATGCCTCGGTGTCTCAGAGGTTGAGCATCTGCCTTCAGCTCGGGGCATGATCCCAGGGTCCAGGACTGAGCCCGAGGAGCCATTGGGGAGCCTGCTTCTCCCTCTGCCTGTGTCTCTGCCTCTCTCTGTGTGTGTATCTTGTGAATAAATAAATAAAATCTTTTTAAAAGAGAGAGAAAGAGAAAGAGAGAGAGAGAGAATTCTACCTATAGTTGCATCATCTTTTTAAAGATTTTTTATGTATTTGAAAGAGAGAGCACAAAAGGGAAGAATGGCAGGGAGAGGAAGAGCCAACTCAGTGCTGAGCACAGAGCTCCACATAGGGCTTGATCTCATGACCCTGGGATCACAACTTGAGCTGAAACAAAGAGTCTAATTGACTTCACCACCCAGGTGCCCCATAGCTGCATCATATTTTTATTTTTCTATTGAATTTGATCTAATTTAGTTATATGAAGTCTATAATATCTTATATACTTCTGCATTGTATTTTGAAGAAACTCTAGCACGTATTCTACACAAAGGTTTTTTTGTTAGCTTTCTATTTTTTCCTATATCCGAATGTTTAAAGACATTACTCATATAAAAAATATATAGGGGATCTTGAGTGATGTAATGGATAGTGTTCTCAGCAACAGTTATAAAATAAAAGTTGAAACTTGTTCCCATGGGACTATTTCTTGTACAACCCTTAATAAATGCAGAGTGTCTAACATTACAACTCAATAAAAGTGATTCTGTTATGGAAGAAAATAGCATTTATTGAATGGCCATAATGTGCCAGACATTCTACATTTATTATCTCAATAATTTTGCTATCATTGAGAGATGGATAGGACATCCCAAAAGAGAAGTGGAGAAAATGCTAAGGTAATGGATCTAATATTGGACAGCTTGGGACCTGAATTATGATTCCAAAGTCTGACTTTCCACATAATCAAAGCATCTCCTGCTCTGGTATGAGCCAGTGTTCTCCTCCTTCTGGTATCCTGATTGGTTAATGGTTGTACTTAGCGGTCCACGAAAGGTGGATCACCTTATTTATTGATATCAAATTTTAGACTCCATCAGGGCTTGTTGAGATTGCTAGGCTTTACTGCCAGAGATCCTGATTCAGCAAGTCTGTGGTGGGGTTCTTGAATTTTCATTTTTAACAAGTCATGAGGTATTGGAACTGCCGTGGTTATGGGCACCATGTTTTTAAGACAACTAGTTTATATGAATGCACACCAGTATATAGAAGATGGTTCCAAAAAAGGAACTTAGGATGATTAAAAGAATTGATAATCTACCATAGAGATAGAAAACTCATATCAATAATGATAATAACAATAATAATGACAGTGCATAGCAAGGGAATTATTGTGTACTTTATTGTGACATAAAGAGCAAGGATTAGTTACTGTTGAGTGCCTACTAGGTAACAGGTATTTAGGTAAATGCTTGACGTGGAAGGTAGTCTTCAAGATACCTACAAAGTAAATAAGCATAGGAAAAGTGACAGAGCATGAGTATAAGTTTTTGAAGGGTGGAGTCTGTTAGTCAACAGTCCATTTGCACAAAGAACCTGGGCAGTGCTCGGTGGAAGAACCAGAAGTACAGACAGCATCCATTGCCTCGCTGTTGAGGCTTCTTTTAATAAACTTCTGACTGCAATTATTCTGGTTTGTCTTCTTGCCTACTATTAGTTTCATTTAGTTGCCTTTAATTTTGTTCAGTTTAGTTTTTCCTCTTCTTCCCAGAGAAAGAAGTGAAAAAAGTTTTTAAGTAGCTGCTCTGCCTAAAATATATATTTTTTCCTTGCACGTCCGTATCACTCTCCTCTAGCTCACCTTTTATTCTTAAAAGCTTTCCTTTCTCTTGTCTTTTTCAACCTTAAATTAGTGTTCTCTAGAGTTTTATGTTCAACCCCTATTTTCTCTATAAACCCCTCACATCTCTAACAGTTCTAAAATATAACCCTTTCATGATTGGTCATGTATTTATGCTTTTGAACTTTCTGATTAATTTTCCTGGGCCATCCTTTATCTTTCTATCCATCCAGTATATTAGTCTTCAGCTCAATTGTCACCCCTATAATGTGACCCCAGTTTCCTTTAAAAATTTCCCTGTGATTTCAAATATTTGCAAAGATTTTGAATATTGTCTGCATCAATTTGTACATTTATCTGTCTATGTATTTATGTTTCTAGTCTCTCAAAAGACCTTGAGGAGCAGCTCTCAGGTCTTCTTAATTTTTGTGCCCTTCCTTTCATGACTTCAAAGAATATCTGCTCCATCTGAGAAATGTAATGAATAAATGGTTGATATCACGAGTCACAAATAATAAATATGTTCTCAGTACTGCACAGGAAAATCCCCAAATAGGAATAACTAGCATAATGGAAGTGGTCAATTACTTCACCATCTATATTATCTAGATCTAGACTGCTATCTAGAATATTCCCCTACATTGCTCTAAATGTTTGGATTTTGAGGCTGTTTTGTTTTCTGTTTCACTGTCAAATTCATTCCGTTGGTACAAAAGCCCTGAGAATAAATCTATTTGTGGTGAGTAGACATATTTCAAACATGTAATATTCACCTTTTTTTTTTAAGATTTGATTTATTTATTCATGAGAGACACACAGAGAGAGGCAGAGACATCGGCAGAGGGAGAAGCAGGCTCCACGCAGGGAGCCGGATGTGGGACTTGATCCCAGTACTCCAGGATCACACCCTGGGCCGAAGGCAGATGCTCAACTGCTGAGACACCCAGGCATCCCTGTAATGTCCATTTTCTAAAGGATTACTCAAAGAAGTAGATAGAGTCAAGATTGAGTCATAAGGAGATACAGAAATATAGGAAAACTATTAATGAAAATCCAGCAGGAATAATGTAGGACCAAGTTCATGAATGTGCAACAAAAAATATTAATACAAAGATGACCTAGAAGCAATGGTATAATAATGGGTAACAGAGTCTCAGACATGGTGATAGGGATTTAGAACCAGCTATTCTACAAGGTTAAGAGTATAGACTCTTGGGTACAGGAACTAAGACAGTGTGATCAAATGTAGGCTTGTCTTATTTTGTGGCTCACAAGTGAATCTTCATTATCTAATATTAGCATATTAGCATGTATCCCTCGATTCATGTGCAGAAGGTGAATGAGATAAAACTCCTAGGTAATGATTAGAGGGGAGAAATGTCAAAGAACTCAGGTATATCTTGTCAGCTTTTCTTTCACTGTTATGGGCATAGCACATGGGTTTAAGGTAGAAAGATCTAGATCTTATTCACTTTTATGGTCATGTATATAGCAAATGGAAGATTCTCAACAAATCTATTAAAAAATAAGTAAATGAATATTTTTTTCAAGTGGCTTCTCACCAAAATACGTTCAACTCAGTTTTCTTAATCAAAGGGCCAGCAGTTCTCTCAATTCAACATTTTGTTTGTTTGTTTTCATTTGGGCACTTTTAAGCTTGCAGTAGTTTCTTAGGAAGCTGTTGCACAATTTTCTGGTGAATTATAGGCTTGGGATGACTTTGAGATTTCCTTGGATCCATTATTTTGCCTCAAGGCAGTATTGGGACTAAATAAACTGAAAGAAAGTATGGAAAAATTCACAGTTTTCTCTAAGAAGTTAGTTGTTTTACATCACAAAATAGCATACTTCATAGTTGTCTTTCCTTTTTGATTGGTATTAAAGTATTTTACATGGTTACTTTTAATTGCGTATGTTCACTGGATTAAAACCATGTCATTATAAAATAATTGTCATTTTTTTCTGACTTCAGACATTTTCTCATGGCTAAATTTCAGGTAGTATTAAATTCACCATCACCCAGGGATGTAATTTCACTTCTTGAAGACACACAGTATCAATGTTCCAAAATAGCATTGTAAAATAATGTTTCTGATTGGCATTGATTACTCTAAATAATTGTTTCTTCTCTATGGGTTCTGAAATCACTATATGACATGCAACTGTGTAAGAACAAGCTAAAACTGCAAAAAGAAATGTTGGCAAAAATTTTAGAAATAATTAAGAATTATGTAAATAAATGTGTCTTCTGACTAGTTGATTATTTCATGAAAAATAGTATATTTTATGTATATTGTAGAGATACATATATGTAATATTGTATAAACTTCAGACCCAAGGACTTTACTTTTGATATGTATTAATTATACATTAAAATATCAACTGCAGCTGTTGTACCCAAACTATTTAAACATTCAAAAAATATAGTTTATTTCAGGTACTAAATTTTTCTTGACCCCAGGTATACAAATGCAAGTAAAGCCAAATTAGTGTTCATACCTTTACTGTGGAAATACACAAATAGTTAACTTTAGCATTATTTTGTGAATAAGTAGAGATGTATGTATGGATGGATTCCTAAGCCAGCACAGGAATTCTTAAATTGTCCTGGGTTGGGGTAGGTTGGTAGAGAAGGATCACAGTAGATTTTCAGGAAAATGATAATTTTTAGCTGAATGTTGAGTAAGCAAGAGTTAGCCCAAAAAGTTCATCTATTCACTTTTCCACATTTCTATGTCTACTGCCACTGTCTAGCCAATATCCTCACGTACTTCTTTTATTTAAAAAGCCTTTTAGTCTCTTGTGTCTCCACAAATTATTATTTCTGTGGCTGCCAAAAAAGATTTATCATTAAAATGTATATAAGACAATGCCTGTACCTAAATGTTTTCAAATGGCTAGAACATGAAATAGAATCCCAATGCTTTATGGCCTACATAATGACTAAAAATATTCTTTAAAAATATGGCCTCTGGGTACTACATCTTATTTTTTACTGTACTCAGGCAATCCGACTTTTTTCTCCTTCTCAAAAACTTAAAATTTATTTCCTATTTATAGATTTTATTTATTTTTTATAAATTTTCATTTATTTATGATAGCCACAGAGAGAGAGAGAGAGAGAGTTAGAGAGAGGCAGAGACACAGGCAGAGGGAGAAGCAGGCTCCATGCACCGGGAGCCCGACGTGGGATTCGATCCGGGGTCTTCAGGATCGCGCCCTGGGCCAAAGGCAGGTGCCAAACCGCTGCGCCACCCAGGGATCCCCTATTTATAGATTTTAGATTTATTTCTTCCTCTGCATTAATTTATAAGTTTCTCATGGCTGACTTTAGGAGGTTTTAAATCCTCCCCTCCCCGCTTTTTTTGGCATTCCTACTATAGATAGGTCTCTGGCTTGGCCTTCTGAATCAGGGGGCTGGTTTGACAAATGAGTGTACCAGTAGTGATACTGTGTGACATCTGAGGTCTTTTTGGCTGGATCATTCATACTTTGGTGTTAAGCTGTTATGGAAGAAATCCAGGTTTTGTGAAAATGCATTATTTTGAGGAAGCAAAAACACATGGAGAGTCCACTTACGTTGTAATCAGCAGTAAAGGTCTTTTTAAAAATTTTTTTTAAAATTTTTATTTACTTATGATAGTCACACAGAGAGAGAGAGAGAGGCAGAGACACAAGCAGAGGGAGAAGCAGGCTCCATGCACCAGGAGCCCGACATGGGATTACATCCCGGGACTCCAGGATCGCGCCCTGGGCCAAAGGCAGACGCTAAACCACTGCGCCACCCAGGGATCCCAGCAGTAAAGGTCTTTAAGTCATCCCAGCCCGGGTACCATAAATGTGAGTGTATCTTTAAATCACTGCAATTCTCAACCATTCAGCCATCCCAAGCTTTGAGCCCTCCAAGTTGATGTTAGAGATCTGAAACAGAGAGCAAATCATCCCATTGTGCCATGTCTGAATTTTCCACAAAGTTCATTTGTATAAAAATCAGTTGTTTAAGCTATCACATTTTGGGATAATTTGTTATGCAACAGTAACAGGTATATCATATAAATCTTGTTGCAATAATACCTCCTCAGATGGACTCCATCACCAAATTTCATTAAACATAATATTCATATCCATACTATTTATTATAGCCAAAGGCTGAAAATAGCTCAAATGTTCATCTATAATTGAATTAAATGTTGGTATATTTACACTGTGGGGTATTATACAGTAATTAGAATGGAAAATGTATACTTACATGCAAAATATCAACAAATTATCAAAACATGTTGAACAAAGTAATTGATGCAAAAGAATACATTCTATATGAATCCTTTTATTTAAAATAAAAAAAAACAGTAAATTACTTCTTGTGTAACTATTTATTGTAAAAATGAGAAAAGGGCAGCTTCTGGAGTACTGGTATTATTGCTATTTGGGTCTGGTTACAATTTGTACACTCTATGTATAGTATGCAACAAGTTTAAATAGCTTTCATCTATTTCCTATTTTTATAATATATTCTTTTTTTTCTCTATAATATAACTTATTGAGAATTATCTGGTATTATTCAATTAATTATTCATTTATGATTCCTTGTTACCCTCCTAGAATGCATTGAGGGTAAGAATTATTCTGTCCTATTTATTTTTTTATGTGTTTGTCAGTTGAATTGAATTAGCGTCAAACTATAAAATATTAATATTGTGTAATCCTTTGTAAATTATTTTTTAAGATTCTATTATATTATTTTATATCAATTTAGAAACATTTAAAAGGAAGAGCTAATTGGAGAGAATCATGGTAGATTCTGTAATTGAACTCAAGAGTATTTAACCTTTAAAATCATAAAAACATATTGTTAAAACTATCATGTCACATCCCAATTAACAGAGTTAAATCATTGTTTTATGCTAAAATTCCAAGTTTTAAATGTAATATCACAAATTGGAACATCTTCAGAGTAAAATAACTAGGAAACGAAAACAACTCCAAAACATATGTTGTGCAAAAGTATTGAAGGTTACCAACTCTCACTTATAACTCTAGCTCCTGTTTTGTGCCTCTGTGGATTCTACTTTATTTAAAAAGCATGACAGAGCTTTCTGTTCTCCTAAACAGAAAACCCATAGTGATTTATTAATTCAACCATTCATTAAAGACAAAATCTTCACCCAGGCACTTAGCACCTGAATTTTGATCTCTGTCTCCTCGTGTCATGGAGTATCTTGGAGAGAATGCTGGATTCTGATTGGTTTCCTTCTGCCCTATATTCTTGAGACTTGCATTAGGCTATAATTTGGGACAAAATTAGGATTTACTTTGCTCATTTCCCTTCTCTCAGCAATTAAAATTCTGTGATGTCTTTCCAAAAGTTTTTTAGTTGTTTGAAATACGGTAAGTCAGGTGCCCATTATTATTTTACAGTTGGATGCAGAATTATCACCGTAGTGTTAAAGGTGTAATTTTTGCATTTATATAATGCCTGACTCTATCCTTAGACTGCAATAACCAGAATAGAGCCCTACCCTTTTTAAAAAATAAAAACAAACAAACCAATAAAAACACTTGTTAACCCGCATCTTGCACACTGCCTGATATGTGCAAAGTGAATATATGTTGAATGAATGCTTTAGAATAAATGGCTTTATGTATCCAAAAGATTGCACTATTTCACACCATTATTCATTGAATTATCACAGGCAAATATACTTAAAGAGGATAAGTAGTGTATCTAGTTACTCCATATATTTATTAGATACTAAGACTCACCTTGCTACAAAGCAAATGAAAGTAATATATTTCTTGCCACATTTATATTTGTATAACCCTATGTAAAATTGTTATACTGATAAGTGAGAGTCACAGAATTTGCCATTTGTCAAAATTTGTACAATTGATAAGTGTCAAGATCTTAATATTAAATTATTTCTTTTTGCTTCAGCACACTACCGAAATTATCTCCTACTACATTGGCATGATTTGGGTCAAATATACCATTCATTGCTTTGTACTCTTCTTGTAAAAAAAAAGTTATTTTTTCACGTTCATGATTTCTTCGGAGTAGTGTATTTTATGAATGTAAATGTATTAATTATATAAAATTATAATTATTTTTCCAACCATATTGCAACTCTTTGAATGGCAAGAATCATTCCATAATGCCCACATCCTTATATATATATATGTGAAATATAAGTAGTTGGTATATTAACTGATTATATAACATTAGATTAGAATTGTTATACTATTCATTGTTGCTATATATATATTTATGCAATAAAGGTATATCTTTGAAAAAAAAGCTATATCTTTGTATCTCATGTTTACCCACAACTAATAAAATTCCATCTGCCCCTTCAAAAAAAAAAAAGAAGAAAGAAAGAAAGAAAGAAAGAAAGAAAGAAAGAAAGAAAGAAAGAAAGGAAGGAAGAAAGAAAGAGAAAGGAAACAGAAAAAAAGAAAAGAAAAGAAAAAAGAAAAGTCTGATATGCTTAAAACCAGGGAGGTTTATAGGTATGCCATATATAAATACAATGCACATTCTTTTGGTTCTTTTTAAGTTTTTCCTTAAATACCAGTTAGTTAACATACAGTGTCATATTAGTTTCAGATGTCCAATATAGTGATCTAATACTTTCATACAACATTTGGTGTTTATCACAAGTCTACTCCTTAATTTCCATCACCTATTCACCCATTCCCCCCACCACCTTTTTTGGTTTTGATTATAGCATCTGTCCTGTTTTCTTCTTCTGATCTAGACAGCTTTCATATTGTATCTGCAGAAAGCTCGTCTACTAGTGGGAACATTTTGCACCCTAGTGACTACTGTAATTGTATACCAGGAGGTTACTAACGTCTAAGGTAAGAAAACCTATCTCCAATGCTCCAAATAATACTTCTTTGCCTTCCTTCTTTGGCATTTATTATTACTGATGAAAATTCATGCTGAGCCCATGAATATCTTGATATGTGTGAGATCTGAGCCCTTGAACATATCTTGATATGTGTGAGATTTTCTCTACCCATATGATTGCTTGCTTATAAACTGGTCTTGCTACTATTGAATCAGACTTGTGGGAATTACAAAGATATACAATTTGGACTTAAACTAGGAATATAAATGCCTTCCATATAGACAGAAAGATAAGTGTCAATGTGCCATTCTGAACTATTCTTTTGTCTATATTCAATTTCTTGGAGTAGTTTTTCTGACATAATCAAAAAAATAGAGCAACATGATAATTTAAAACTGATAAAGATAGGTGAGTGGGACTTACTATGAATTCTTCTCTTATTCAAATATTTCCTTATCTACAAAGCAAAGTTGGAAATATCATCCATCAGATTATCTCAAAGTTTCCATATGATTTAATTAGTTTGTTAATGTAAACTTCTAAATGTGCATACTTCTATTTTTACAGGAAAGGCTTATATAAAAAAGAAGGTCTCTGTTTAAATTAACTAAAGTCTTTCATCAATCTCTGCCCAAATGTGCACAGGAGAACACTAAAACAAATAGCCTTTATGTGATAGTGCCATGAATTCTGGGGAGAATCAATAAATATTCATTGCAATATTAATTGAGTCATTTGAAGTGAATACACATAGGGCACTTCCTGGGTGTCAGTTGCTTAAACTATTCATTTATTGTCAACCCAAGATAAAAAAAAAATAGGCTTACAAGACAACTGCGAAACAGAAGCACAGTACAAGATGTAAATACTTGGACGTTCTTCAAAGCAAAATAAGTGTAACGTTTTGTAGATTCTTAGGCATGTGGGACTGACTTCAAGAAATCTATATACTCTCTAAAACTGCATGTAAATATTTAGGTATAAGTAACAGCTGCATTTCTCTGAAAAGAGGTCCACCGCTTTTAAAAAGCCCTCAGATAAGGTCATATGTCATTATTCTATTTTATTAATTGTATAATGATCCCATAAAGGTCTATTTCATCAGGTTATATGTATGTCCCACATACAATAATGGATCAAAAATAGGATACTTGCATTGTTATTTCTCATCTAGAAATAGGTGAATGGAGAAAGTCCTATTGTTTCCAAATCCATGTTTTCTAGTTATTGGAAAAACCTCATGTTGATTTAGTGTGCATACCATGAAACATAGGATAGGTTATATACTTTGCAACGTATGGAACTTGGGTAATACTAGGGAGAGTAAAAAAAAAAAAAGAACACCAAAGCACTCTTGAAGTAAATAAATAAATATAGAAAATGAAAATCATCAGAAACATTATGGAAAGGCTTAAAAGTATAATAAAACAAATACATAGAAGTGGCTTTTGGCAAGATGACATTTATTGAAAACAGAAGATTTCATGTAAAGAAGGTATCATTTAACTTTAATTGGTTACAATAAAGAAAAGAGTTGAATAAATGGAACTGAAAACTATATAAACATGTAATAACAGTATGAATAAACTCCTGAATTACTGCTTATGAAGAAGGAAAGGAACTCAGCAGCACCTCATTCAGAGGAATGAGGCAGTGTGAGATCTCTGATGAAGTGTTCTGCCATGGGTAAAAAAGAGGAACTTCTACAGAGCTTCAGCAGAGGTTCAGCTAATATCAGGAGAGCTGATGAAAAATGGTTTTAGGAAGAGGAAAAATTGTTCTTTTGATTATGAGCAATTGGTTCCACAATTTGATCATATTTAGAGATTTGGGGCAGATTAGTTGTAAGGGTTACGGTCATGGGCGAGAGGGGTAGAAAGGAGCAGCTTCAGAGGCTAAGGGAATGTGAAAGCCACAGGGAATATCTCTTCTGGTTAATAGAGATTATGTGTCATCCCTCAACTGCCCCAATGTTTGTTCAGATCTGCTGCTGACAGCAGTCTATAACTCAGTGAGAACTGTCATCATGTCTTCTGGTGATTTTTGTCTTTGCAGCTGCATTTCGATCATATCAGTGAGTGGCTAGAAGCATTCAAGTCTCTGGAGGAAAACTAATAATGGACAATAGAGAAAACAAGTGTTGACTTGATAATTACCAGAAAGTCCTGGATAAGACCTCTTAGCCAAGGTTCTGTTACTATTGGTATTTGATAGGAGAATAGTTCTTATCTCTACCCTGAGTCAGTAGAAGGGGAACTTAGATATCTACACATTTGCAAAAACTTCATCCTCTTGATTTACCCAGAGAATCAAGATTAGAAGAAAAACTTCAAAATCTCACTTTAACAATAAAAATTCTTAAGGCAACATAATGGGATAATCATGTCCTTAAAAACCAAGTCAAAAAAGACAAAAAAAAAAAGTATAGAATTAGTGATATCTGTCTTTTGGGGGTTTTATCCAAATGTCAGAGCTATAATACCAACAGTCTGCTGCTTGGTCTAACATTTGATCTAATCATCGGACCGGTCTCATGTAGATATTGCTATTTAATGCTCATACCATGACTACTACGATGGGCTATATATTTTGTAATATATGGAACCCCAGCAATACTAGGGAAAGGAAATGAAGAAAATTCTGACCTGATGCTGACAACTTCTAGAGAAACTTGAGGTATGTTCAGTTTTAGATCTCCTATTGGTATAGAAATCCAGGAAGTGGTTGTATGGTATCTTTTTAACTGGAAAACATGAATGCCAACATGGGTTTCCTGGAATTCCACTGAACTGTCTGGTAAATAGTACACAATAAGTATCTTTCAGTGAGGCTCAAGATTGGTCTTACATTGCTGTTATAGTCAGTAAACCAGGACTCTGGGCCAAAGGTCATGTCTTCCTTGATTCCTGTGATTTATCCTAGGGAGAAGCCACTGGAACATTCTGATGATATGTTTGGGGATACTATATTAAATGCCTACTGATTTATCCATATTTAGTTATATTTGAAATTGCAGAATGAAAGACAGAGGATGAGATCCCCAGTTGTGTGGTGTCTTCACATGGGGATAATCTGTGATGTCACTGTTGATCGGAAGGTTTTGAGAGCTCAAGAAAGGCAACTGAAGTTCCCTATTTAGTCTTGTAAGTTTCAGCTTCAGTGGTTAATACACTCATTCTGTTTTCTCTGAGGACTTGAGGTAAGAGACAGAGATATTTCTTGGTTAAAGGCAGAGCCTCATAGAATTTCTTTATTATTATTTCAAAAAAAATGGATTTCTTTCTCAACATATTTCTCAATATTTCAATTGTCAGAATAGTTGCTTTAGGCAGGGAACACCTTTTGCCAACCAGAAAATAAGTAAACCGATATTGAATTTGAAAAACATAGGGAAGATTATATCTGAATAAACCCATTTTAGATATTCAAAAGGCCTACAGGTTTTAACTCCTGTCCATGTCTAGCCTGTATAGTTTTCCCAGGACTATATGCTTGAAAAATGAGAACTGCCCAGGATCATTCTTTTCACTCTTACTGAAATTTCCCCATTAATGCTCATTTATGATGGTTCTCAATTGTTTTCTTTCCACAGTGGAAGGGAAGTAACATTGCAAGACATTGTCTTAGCATTTTAGGGTAGACCAAGTATTTGTCTTGTTGCCGCCAAAGACCGTCTGGTTGGAACAATCAATGTGATCTTTTCCTGTGTGGTATTAGAGAATCATGTGCTTGAGATTAGAGTTGACTCAAGTCTCAATGCCAGTAGTCAAGAGCTACTTTGCGCCTTGATTTTTGAACTTTGTGGATAGCATAAAGCTTGTATAGCATAATAACCATCTAAAGAAATGCCTTTTGTTTCTTGAATTTGCTTTATTTGCTTTACAGTATGTGCCTCCCACTTATGATGGCCAATGCCTTTGGAGGAACCATCTAGGAAGGCTTTTACATGATTATGATATTTAATAGAGGTATCAGCTGCAATTAAGAGGCTGTGTTGCTTTTTTTTTAAGATTTTATTTATTTATGAGAAACACAGAGAGGAGAGAGAGAGAGGCAGAGACACAGGCAGAGGGAGAAGCAGGCTCCATGCAGGGAGCCCCATGTGGGACTTGGTCCTGGGTCTCCAGGATCAGGCCCTGGGCTGAAGGTGGCGCTAAACCGCTGAGCCACTGGGCTGCCTGGGTATGTTGCTTCTAAAGCAGTATAAAATCATTACCTACTTGAAGAGATTATCTGATGTCTGTATAGACATTTCCTGTCTACTCTCTAGATAAAACTGATCATTTTAGTAAAAGCTACAATCTGACAAACCAGTGCAGATTTGGCCCCCAGAACCTGGATTTAAGCAATTTGAGTTGTTGTGTTTGCAAAATCAGATTAAAAACCTCCATATTCTGGATGCCTGGGTGGCTCAGAGGTTGAGTGTCTGCCTTTGGCTCAGGGTCTGATCCCGGAGTCCTGGGATCGAGTCCCACATCGGGCTCCTTGCAGGGAGCCTGCTTCTCCCTCTGCCTGTGTCTCTGACTCTTTCTCTGTGTGTCTCTCATGAATAAATAAAATCTTTTAAAAATTAAAAATAAAATGAAAAAAATAAAAACTTCCATATTCAACCTTCAGGTAGAAGCAATCCAAAAGGAATTCTAAATCTGAGTTGTCTAAGTAGATTTCAAGCAGTTTTGAAGCCAAAAAATTCCCAATGAGTGCATGAATATCCCAAGGTGTACCATCCACTGGAATAAGAAAATAATCTGTAGGGTTTGGAACCTTACAGCAATGGATATGAATATGTATAAAGATAAGAAGGATTTTGTAGTTCAGTCTAGTAGAAGGAAATGTCTGAATGGTATGAGGGACAAAGAGGTTGTGTGGGGATGTTAAGAATTTACTTGTTAGAAGTCTTAGTTAACTTAGATGTTGCCACAATTATGCCTGAATAATAGGCTTTTGCTGCAGGATCCAAAAACAATGGATCTCTGATTTTTATTGTTCTGTTGAGATAGAACACAGAATCTCACCATGGTCTTTCCTGTACCAATAGAAAGAAAGGTTCATGGCAATGTGGAAGCTCAAGAGTAAGGGGGTTTTAAAAGGGAGTGTTTTATATTACAGAATGCAGCCTTTAATAAGTCTGTCCAGGGGCAAGACATGGTTTGTGAGAGTTTTTGTCAGGTTCATGTATTGGGCTAGCTAATTCAAAAAAGTTAGGAATCCAATATCGGCAGCATCCAATGACCAGTATTCAAACAGTATTCTACAGAAGAATTATCCAAGGGGCTTTTGGTAATTAGCCAGAAAATTCAAGAATAACATTTAACCTTTGAAAAAGAAACACTCCAATACACGTGGCAGGGGAGACAGACAGTGTCTGGTGGCAGTCCTTCAACAGTCTTGTTTTTTTTTTTTTTTTTAAGATTTTATTTATTTATTCATGAGAGACAGAGAGAGAGAGAGAGAGAGAGAGAATGAGAGAGAGGCAGAGACGCTGGCAGAGGGAGAAGCAGGCTCCATGCAGGGAGCCTGATGTGGGACTCAATCCAGGGTCTCCAGGATCAGGCCCTGGGCCAAAGGCAGAGCTAAACCGCTGAGCCACCCAGGCTGCCCCAATAGTCTTGTTTTTAAACAAGCACAGGACAAGTTTCAGCAAAGGGCTAGACAGATCAGCTGAGATCCTTAACAGTTCATGGTCTCTTGTATCTTGTTTCTTGGGCTCTGATGCTATCTTGTCAGATTTAAATTCTGAGACATTGGTAGGAAAGACATCTGATAGAAAATAATCAGTTTGAGACATTATTAAATTACAGTCTGGGGTTATTTTTTCTGAATGTTCCAGAAAGAGGCCTTCTAGTCCATATTTAATAGTAGTCTGCTGTATGCAAAATCAATCTATGCTGGGACGCCTGGGTGGCTCAGCGGTTGAACATCTGCCTTAGGCTCAGGATGTGATCCTGGAGTTCTGGGATCAAGTCCCACATCGAGCTCCCTGTGAGGAGTCTGCTACTCCCTCTGCCTGTGTCTCTGCCTCTCTCTGTGTCTCTCATGAATAAATAAATAAGATCTTTAAAAAAAATCAATCTATGCTAAAAACATTCAGCAAACAGAAAAGCATATCACTAGTGAAAAAGCCCAGAGGCAGGAAGTGGCTGAGACAAATGCTGAGTCCAAGGATCATTTGAGATTCCTACTTGTAAAATCTGTTCGCTACTCCAAGGACAAATGATGGAAAACCAATGACTCTTATGGTAGAAAGGCTAGACACAGTATCATATAGAAACAGAACATTTTGTATTTGCAGTTGTGTTAAAATGTTTCCCTTTTCTTACTAAGGGAAATTGTGGGCTGACCAGGGCAACTAATACCTCATAGAGGTGTTATTCTCTCAAAGTTTGTCCCTTGTCTGCTTAGGGTCTTTCTTGCAAGTGAAGGCAGAATAATTGTTCTTTCAGTGACCATTGCCTTTACGAAAACTATAGGCATATTTGTCTTTCCTGACTTAGACATGGACATGTGTTCATGCAAATGCCTGATCAGAAGAGCTATTAATTTATGTCTAACTTTTCTTCCAAATCAAACTATGTTCAAAGTGCACAGCAATCTCTTGATGTTTCAGGATTAAGACCATCCACAAAGAAGGTGAGTAGGCCAGTTGTAATATTTTCTCCTGAATGAGAGTGGCATAGTCTCTGACGGTAGAAGTGAAATAGCCCTTAAAATCTGAGCTTTGGGCAGCCTGGGTGGCTCAGTGGTTGAATGTCTGCCTTTGGCCCAGAGTGTGATTCTGGGGTCCCGGGATCGAGTCCCACATCGGGTTCCCTGTGTGGACCCTCTTCTCCCTCTACCTGTGTCTCTGCCTCTCTCTATGTGTCTCTCATGAATAAATAAATAAAATCTGTGGTAAATAAATAAATAAATAAATAAACAAATAAATAAATAAAATCTGGGCTTTTACATTCTTCCCCTTTATAGAATTGGATATTGATCGATTAATACCGACAGCAAAAATCTCAGCATCAGATACTAAAGGGTTGTCTTCTCTTTTATACTCTTTTTCTATCTATCCTTGGTCAAACTTTGATACATATATTTGATGTCACTTGGGTTTCAATCCATCCTGTCTTCCTTAACCAGCTTTTTCTCATAAATCTTGTGCCTTTAAGATGATGGATTCAAGACTTGTTATAAGCTGCTAGAAAAATCCTATACTCTATGAACTTTCATTCTTCCTCTTGAGGGTTTGAAAAATTGTCAACTAAATTATACAAATCTATTTTTAAGCAGGCTTTAATGTCATAAGACAAGCAAGGTAGGTCTCATGTCTGACAATAGTATAAGAGATCAAGAGGAGATACTTCCCAGTGAGAGGGTGTGGTAGAGGAAGGGGGAGAGGGTCCATGAAAGTCCTGATACAACGTGATGGTGTGGGAGGCAGACTTCTAGATGGTCCACATGACCTCTTAATGTGATTTCTGTGATTATTTTACATCACAAAAGGGATTTTGCATATGTAGAGGTTGCTGATCACTTAACTTTAATATAGGGAGAGTATTAGGGTGGACCTAACCTAACTATATGAGCCCTTGAAAATAGATATGTTCTTAGACTAGTGACAGAAGAGACAATCAGAGACAATTGAAGCTTGAAAGAAAATTAATGTACTGCTGCTGGGTTGGAAATGGAAGGTATTTTAAGAAATGAATATAGGTGGATCTTGGAAGTTGAGAACAGCTGATAGCCAGCAAGGAAATGGGGACTTCATTCCTCTAACCATAAGGAACAAATTCTACCTATCACTGAATAAGCTTGGGAGTGGCCTCTTTCCTTGAGCTTCCAAACTAAAGTGCAGCCTGGCAAATAACTTGACTTTGGCCTTGTGAGGTCATAAACAGAGGACCCAATGGAGCCCACATGGAATTCTTACTTACAGATAAATGATGTAATAAATGGATGTTGTATTAACTTGATAAGTGTGTGGTATTTTGTTATGCAGTAATAGAAAATTAATATGAATAGAGAAGAAGTCAAGGCATAAAGGCCCTGATGGATGGCCAACGTAGAGTTGTCATAAGAAGAAAAGGAGAATTTGAGTTCTGATTTTTAGATTCTTCATATTTTTATTAGCTTTTTATAAGGAGGCTTTCAAGAAAGCAATTTTAGAATTTTTCTGTCATTTAGAAGCCTCTTGATATAAAAAAATAACTATGTTGCTCACGGAATAATTGTAGTCATCGAACCCTTTAAATCTAAGATGTGACATGGGTGAATTACTTTAATCTCAAGGTGGCCACTGAGATTCTAAATTGTTGTTGGTAAAATTCTATAATAGCTTCAATAGTTAGTGCATGACACCATAACATTTATACATGTAAGATGCTGGAGATTGGGAGTTTCATTTACTGACTGTTGATCGTCTATACTAAGATAAAAAGAACAAAAAAGATATATAAGAAGACTCCATTAATTTCAGTTCAACATCTCACTTCATAACAAGTGCTGATTAGTGAAAATAATTTAAATCAAGAGGTCTATTCCAAGAGCTCTAAAGAGAAAGAGTCAAATTTAGGTGGTGTTCAACAGAAGAATGTAGAGCATTGGTTAGAAGCAAGATCTGAGAAAGAAAGGTAACAAAGGTATAGGTATGTGTATTTTAGCTTTGAAGAAATGACTTTGGCTTAGAAACAGCAGATCCAGCCACCTCCACGTCACACCAAAAGCTGTAGAAGCAACATTAACTGGCTTTAGTTCCAAATATCATGGCTTGACCATAACCCAGAAAGATTAGTCTACCTTGGGGAATAAAGGTAGATTGTAGCCAGAGGGAGCCGCTGAAGCTCAGCCAGTTTCCATGATAGTTGTTGTAGGACTGTTTTCATAGAGGGGATGGACTATTTCTGTAACTGGATAGATGTTGTTTTAGCCATTTGGGTTTAGCAAAATGGTGGAAGGTGGGGTGGAATAGTTGTGGGTCCCAAGGTTACCAAGACTCATGATAGAAATGTTAAAATCTGTTAGGATCTTTCACAAACAAAAAGTTCATACACAGTCCAGTGAGAAAATTATGTGAATAATTTCCAAAAAATATATATCACAAGCACACTGACCAATACCAAACCTATCTGTTTCTTTCTGTCCCTTTCGACTGTGTGAATAGACTAATATCTGGAATAAAATTCATGAAATATTGAGGTTAGTTATTTTGACTTAAGTTAACATGAGACCAATTTGTCATTTTCCCCACTTAGTTTATATGTTATTTATTACTAAGCATTGATCATTATTACCAGTAATATTAAAATTATATTGATTATAATTACATTGAAGACTTAATATTTTATGAAATGATTCAGTCAATAAATGATGCCTAATTATGTTATTTTGATTTTAGTTGTTCTTGTTAACTTTATCGGTTTTATGCATTTTAAAATATCTTTTCATTTACATTTTTTTTTGGCTTTATTTCTACATTCTTTTAATGAAATCTTTTTCATCAATGCTTTTGACAATAATGGAAAGTGAGAATTTTAGTTTTTCATAAGTAGAGATTGCATAGGAATATGCAGAGCTTCTAAAATTGGTATACATCTTACATATCTTCTAAAAGCACACATAACAGTATAATTCCATTATCCATTTCTGGGGGAAAATAGCAATATAGTCATAGGCTTCCCTTGATTACAATGGGAACTCTTCTCTGATGTCCATAGGCATGAGGAATTAAAATGTCTAAAAAGAAACATAATTTTTACCCTTAAAGATAGATTTCCTCTAATGAATACTTATCCAATCTGAAGAATATAGATATATTCTTGTGTGTTGAATGCCTATTTAATGACAGTAAATGAGAAATGAATGATTATTTATAAAATATATTTAAAAAGCTATATATCAATGTTATCAGTAGTTTTTGGTAGACTAAAATTATCAACTTTCAAAAATCTCCTTGTTAACTGAATTTTATAATGTTTTATTATAAAAGGCATTGTTCTCATAAAAATAGTAAAATAAACAATGAATAAAATGAAAATAAGAGGGATTTGACTATTTGTAAATAGTTTACTTTCTGAATACATGAAAAGCCAAATGTACCTTCTCACCACTTTTGTTGAAAGTTAGTTTGCTCTATATCATTTTCTTTGTTGAACATTCATGATTCATAGATTTTTTTTTAACTCAGAGTTTTCAGAATCTTTAGGATAACAAAGGGGGTGAAAATAAATGTTTGGCTGAAAATGAATTAAAAACAAAGGAAATAAAAATAGTGTGAAATTTACAAAATTCTTTAAAAATGGCAGGGTACTTAAAAGATGAATTGAGAGAGGATTGCCTGGGTGGCACACTGGGTTGAGTTTCTGCCTTTTGGTTTCAGGTCAGGTCTGATCCCAGAATCCTGAGATTTGGCCCCATATTGGGCTCCAAGCTCAGCGTGGAGTTTGTGTTTCTCTCCTTCTCCCTCTGTCTCACTCCCAGTCTCTCTCATTTTCTCTCTCTCCTCTCTAAAATATATAAAATAAATCTTTAAAAATAGATGAAGAGTTACAAGATCATGCTATGCTAAACACACACACACACACATACACAAAATTTAAAGAAAAAAGTCATATTTTTTTATCAAATTGTTCTATTTACCCAGTTGGTATTTTTACTTGATTTTAAAAATTAAAAAATGGTAAGCCTATTTCTTAAACCAAAGTGTAGACTAATGAAATTTTTAACATATTAATTATTTCTAGTAGTGTTAATTTCCTTCTAAGCACTTAATATTTGTTTAACCAGCCATCTTAGTATCTACATGAATAATTTAGCATTAATTCAGTATCAGTATGCTCAAAACGGACTAAATAATATATTAGCAACATTTCATGCTATCATTCCTACAAGAGGATACTACAGATAAAATTAAGGCAAGAAACACACTGTGAGGGAAAATACATAATAAAGAAGTTTTAAAATTTATTTTAAAATATTTTATTTATTTATTTGAGAGAGCCACATGCCAGCTGGGTGAGGGGCAGAGGGACAAGCAGACTTCTAGCTGAGCATAGGACCCATCTCAGCTAGATCCCAGAATCCCAAGATTGTGACCTAGGTAGAAAACAAGAGCCAATTGCTTAACCGACTGAGCCACCCAGGTGCCCCAAGAAGTATTTGGATTTTGCTTTGATTTTAATGCCCTTTCATTTTCAGTAAACTATCCAAACTACTTGTTCTCATAGAGTGGGTAAATTGTATTTGACACACATGATGAATCTTTGACTCATAAAACAGGACACTTTCAGAATTCTCTATTTATGTCATTCAGATTATTTTTTTTTTTAATTTTTATTTACTTATGATAGTCACAGAGAGAGAGAAAGAGGCAGAGACACAGGGAGAAGCAGGCTCCATGCACCGGAGCCCGACGTGGGATTCGATTCCGGGTCTCCAGGATCGCGCCCTGGGCCAAAGGCAGGCGCCAAACCACTGCGCCACCCAGGGATCCCCGTCATTCAGATTATTAAAGGTGTTTTGGAAGTTATCTCTCCTAGCTTTCTTTTTTGACTTAAAAACTTTCATTTTAGTGAGCTCTATTCTTTAACTAATATCAAAATAAGAAAGGTTTTTTTTTTTTTTAAGATTTTATTTATTTATGAGAGACACAGAGAGAGAGAGAGACAGAGACACAGGCAGAGGGAAAAGCAGGCTCCATGCAGGGAGCCCGATGTGGGACTCCATCCCGAGCCTCCAGGATCAGGCCCTGGGCTGAAGGTGGCGCTAAACCACTGAGCCACCTGGGCTGGCCAAAATAAGGAAGTTTTTAATGAATGATTATATAACTTTTTGGAAGAAAGGAAATAGTGAGATACTGGGTCATTTTTGTCCCATTACAAAAGAGCCCTTTTCATTGCTGATAAGTGGGACAGAGACTACCTTGGATAATCAAAATCTTACTTAATAAGAAACGAATAGGCTGCCCGTCCTCTAGAGAGCTGGAAATATATGATGACAATTGGTATCAGGGATACTTCAGAGAATATTGTAGTTTTAGGGGCTACTTACATGTTATCAAAACTAAAGGAAGAATATCAGAAGTGGGATGTCTCACATATAACTTGTCTTTGTTGGTAGTGACTTTCAAAAATGTGAATGATCTAAAAACTTGTTCAAACAAACTATTTCTAGCATATTTTCCATCATTCACTGACTTTTATGCACACATAGTCATTAATGGAGCTTCACATATTTTCACATAGATTTTTTTTTTTCATAATCACAAGCTTTTAGTTCTGATATGAACATAGATGTTCCCTATCCTAAAGCTGGGGACATGAACCAGAGAGACAAATTGCTGCAATGTCACTCCACCTACCACAAACAAAAAGCTTGACTTCTAAAGCAGGCTTTTGCTTCTAGGCCTAATAGATTTAAACTGAATTAACATGACTCTTAGTATTCCTTTAATTGTCTGAAAATGAGCCAGATCTTTTCATTTCTTTTAATCTGGTGCTAAGTCATACTGTGGCTGGCATCATCATCATCAGTAAGGGATTGCAGAGCTTTTTTGTTTTGGGGATTTTCCCCCCTACTTTTACAAAGTGCTGCTCATTAGCCACTTATCCATACTCAAAGATCTTAATTATAGTTTTTTAAAATGTAAAACAACTTATGCAAGTATACACAACCAAACAAGGCATTCAAAAGCATTCCCATGAGCAAACTGATATGCCACTCACACAAGATTTTGTATTATTTTTTGAATAACTAAAATCTTTGTAGGGGTATTTATAATGTTTGTTGTAATAGTTCTGCCTAGGCAGTAAAAATATAAACTATGGATAGTTTATTTGCAGCTGAAGATATGCACCCACCCACCAATCCTTGCCACTCCAGAAAAAAGGCTTAATTACTTACTTGCCATGCCAGATTCTTCTTAAAAAATGATTTTCTTTTCTAAAAAAGTGTTTTAAAAGTGGTCTTTGATTCTCTTAAGACAAGTACAGTAGTACCAAGGAGACTTCTTTGGGGTGGAACATTGAACAAAGTTCTGGGACACTTTTTCTTCAGTAGAGCATTTTCACTTAGTTCTATTTAAATTATATGATGTTATTGGGAGGAAAGAAAGAATTCTATTGCTAAAATAAAGTTTGGAAAATTGTGTGATTGGCAAATAGTAAGTACTCAAAAATTCCAGTTGAATGAATGTGTGTTATTTTTAGATATAAAACATTAACGGCAAATTAGAAGAAAGATTGGAATAGAAAGTAGATACAAGAAGGCTATTTGTAGGAGCTTACTGCAGTTGTCTAGGGAGAAATTATATCTGGTATAAGAAAATGGCAAAGGGAAGAAAAAAGGAATTTGAGAGTATTTTCCAGATGCAAAGCCTACCATGTGTAGGAAGTTATTGACTGTGAATTTAGTGAAGCTTGACTCTAAGTTGGATTTCAAACAAAAGAACCAAAAGAGTTATCTATTAGATGAAGAAGAAGCCAGATGAGGAAAATTTGAATGCAGTATGGGGAAAATAAGGCTATGGAGGAAATGAAATCTAGGTAAAAGCAAGATATATATACCACTTGCTAACTCATTGGCTCTCTTTTGTTGTTGAATGTAAATAGAACTCTCTAGAATCTAATGAACACTGCTATTTTATATATAGGGAAATTGTTTTCAAGATGTTTTGTGCTTTTAATTGTGCATGTGGTTTACAGACAGTATTATTTTTCTTGTATCAACCATGTCTTTTTCCTATTTAAATCTGTAATAAGATACATTGCATTTTTAAAAACCATGTCCAACATTGGACATAATAGAGAATGATATATAAAGTAAGATGGTACTAAGGAACAGAAATTGGCTTTCAAAACACTTTAAAGTGTCTTAATTTTTTTTAAATTTCAAAATAATTTTTATTACTGTAACACTGAAATAGAGAGGAGATAAAATGATATATAAACCAAATCAGGGGGATCCCTGGGTGGCTCAGTGGTTTAGCACCTGCCTTCGGCCCAGGGCATGACCCTGGAGTCCCAGGTTGGGCTTCCTGCATGGAGCCTGCTTCTCCCTCTGCCTGTGTCTCTGCCTCTCTCCTTCTCTCTCCCTCTCTCTGTGTCTCTCATGATTAAATAACAAAATAAAATCTTAAAAAAAAAAAAAAAGCCTTCCTTTAAAAAACAAACAAAACAAATCAGGATGAAATAGAAGAAATAGAATAAGAAATGTGTTGCTAAAATAAGAGAAATGTTAGCAGTAAGTGCTAAAAAGAAGCATAATACCCATCAATTTTGTTATGAATATTAGAGATGCTTCCATTTTATTTTTGCAGTTTCCATTTTATTTTATTTTATTTTTTAAGATTTATTTATTTATTCATTCAGAGAGAGTTAGAGAGAGGCAGAGACACAGGCAGATGGAGAAGCAGGCTCCATGCAGGAAACCCGATGTGGGACTCGATCCTGGGTCTCCAGGATCACCCCCCGGGCTGCAGGCGGTGCTAAGCCGCTGCGCCACCGGGGCTGCCCTATTTTTAATTTTGAACTATAAAGAGTGAGAGGTATAAGATCAATATTTACAAGAGACAAATAGAATGAGTAAAAATTTTTTTTATGAGTAAAAATTTTAAGGGTAAATTTGAGAGTAAAAATGACATAAAACAAGCATTTTTAAATTCAGATCCAGAGATGCGGTTCTATTATTGCCTGTATCTCCCTCTCTTTTTTGTTACTGTGTTGTTAATACAGTTTTTTGGGTTTGCTTTTATCTTATTTGAACATATTATTAAACTATGAGTAGGATTGAAATGGTTTTGAACAATGAAAACTGACATTTAACTCTTCTGGTGAGTTTCCAATCAGTTCAATCATTTAATTTAAAGGTACAGCATGGATAAGATCAGAATACAAGAAAATGTCGTGCTCTTGTGCAAGTTGAAGAAATGATTACTTAACACATCCTCTTATCCTCTCACTTTCTTCATCTCTTCAGTTTCTCCCACTGGTTCTTTTAATAATTTTACTTGTCCAGAATAAACAATAAATAAGTTATCATGCTTTCTCTGTATTCACTCTATTTGAATTATTCTGCTTTACAGTACCATTGTTTCTGTTATATCTTAATAATTGGTTAGACCCTTTTTCCTACATAATCCAAATATTCCTCATTATATTTGATGACTTTATAGGAGAAAAATACAGGGTATTATGACAGACTCTTTTTTCCATTGGTGTCCATCAAAATAACATCTAGAAATAATTATCTGATCATTTTAAATAGGAGCAGTCCAGTGGGACTAGGTATGGCACTTTGCCATCTAGAATCATATGGTTCTCTGAGAACACTGCCATCTTGTGGTTAGTCTCTTAAAACGATTAATGCATGTCTGCGTAGGCTGCAAAACTCTTAGGTCATTACCAGTAAGCACCAATTTTCATTTAAATGGCCAAAAGCTTTAGAATTTTTGAGTAAATTACTTATTACTCATCAGAAATTTTAAAATTCCAGTGCTAAAGAGAGTAACAAAGACAGACAAAAGACATTTTCTTCAGGACACAGCTAGTTATTTAAATGCAGTCTAAATGAGTAGAATATAGCTAGAATACATATGTACCTAAACATGAAGATAGTAGATTTCTATCACCTGTGCAATAATAGTAATAGCGAATATCTACTTGGTACTTTAAAAAATTCTAAGTTCTGATATAAACTCAGAAGGCGAGCATGCTCATTCTCTCTCCCTCTCATACACATACAAATATATTCACAATATATGCTATATGTTAATGTAGCCTTACATATGTTATATATAATATTTTATGGATATAGTATCATTAGAAGATATGATTAGAGTATTTCTTTGAAATGCTCATACATATATTTAATTCGAGGTTAATATACAAAATATATGAAGAATTTATACAATTTAAGATTTTAAAAAAGAATAATCCGATTAAAATTTGACAGAGGATTTGAATAGACATTTTTTTCAAAGAAGACATTCAAATAACCAACAGACACATGAAAAGAATTTTCAACATCACTAATCATAGGGAAATACAAACCAAAACAAGGAGATATCACCCTACATCTGTCAGAATGGCTAAAATCAAAACCACAAGAAATAACAAGTGTTGATGAGCATGTAGAGAAAAAGGAACATGCACACACTGCTGAGAATGCAAAGTGGTGCAGTCATTGTGGGAAACAGTACAGAGGTTCCTCAAAATATTAAAAATGAAATATGATTCAGTAATTCCACTACTGGGCATTTACTAAAGAAAATGAAAATACTAAATTAAAAAGATACATGCACTCCTATGTTTATTGCATCATTATTTACAATAGCCAAGATATGAATGCAACCAAAGCATCTACACGTAAATGAAAGGATAAGGAAGATGTGTATATATACAAAAGAATATTTCCCAGCCATCAGAAAGAATGAAATCTTGTCATTTGTAACAGTATAGGTGGACCTAGAGGGCATTATGCTAAGTGAAATTAGGCAATATGAGAAAGACAAATACCATGTGATCGCACTCATGTGTGGAGTTTAAGAAACAAAACAAATGAATAAACAAAAAAAAAAGACACGAACAAAAACACACACTCTTAAAAACAGAGAACAAACAGGTGGTTTCAGAGGAGAAGTGGCTAAGGGATGGCTGAAATATATTTTAAAATTACTTATGCACACATATAGGAAAATAACGGGATATTTGCACTTATCTGGAACAACTTAAATAATATAAGGATAATGGTTCTCCTACTCTTGCTTTTCAGTTTCCCTTCTCAAAAATGACAACTTTTATAATTTCATGGTATACTTCTAAAGTAATATAGAACCATATATGTGCATGTGTCTATATATAATATGTATGTATGTGTGTGTAGGTTCATGCATGTGAATATTATATAGGAACACACCCACATATTTACTTTTTTAATATATATACTGACTTTCCCCTTCTAGCTTCATGATTTTGGGCTATATACATAATATTTCCATGCCTCCGCTTCCTTTTTTGGCAAGAAGATACTAGTACTGATACCTACCTCATGGGACTATTGGAATAGTTAAGTAATAAAATTTATTTTTAGTTATCATCTTATTTCCTGGCATTCAATGTTCTTAAATTGGTAGATTCATTTTTGCTGCTATTATTATCGTTATTATCATTGAATTTATTATTACTTTACCTACAATTATAATAGAAAAGGAATTTTTTCAAGTAATTTTCTCACATTCATTCCAGTATAGGAAACATATCAGAGAACTATCTATTTTATTAAAAAGACTTTTCCATGTATATATATATTAGCACATTAATTCTAGAAAGTGGGGCACACCAATGTTTGAAAAATCTTATAAATATTTTCTTAATTATGGAGAACTGAAAACATTTATTATTTGTCAATGATATTTCAAAAATATTTTTTCAAATATTGTGTTTTAGATCATAAAACAATATTGATTTTAACTAATCATTACTTAAATAGTATCATTTATTTCTGCTTATGACTATATCTTTTTAACGTTTACCTTTAACAAAGATAGTAAAAGATTTGGAAGTTACTATAATGCTCATCTCTTTATAAAATGTAATATGTTGATGGTAATCAGTGATTATACAAAACCGTGAAATAATTTTCTGACAGTGCTTTCTTTCTTTTACTTTAGTATTAAACTATCTCTAATTTTATGAGATGTTTTTATTTCTGATGTCAGCAAATGTGTCATTGCAAATCTCACCAGGGATGCCAGAGCTTGCCAAGAGGACACATTAATTTCTGGGAATCAAATCAAGGTCTTCCTAAGGTTATCAGAAATTGCTAACAACCAGAAAATGGTGCAGTGTCTATATGTATGTCTGCACTTCTGATTTTAAATAGGTTTTAATTAAATCTTGTTTCAGTGAATCTTACTTAAACTCCATGACCAAACTCTTGTATAATTGGCCAATCAGAAACAAGCTTTCAATTCCATAATCTAGCATTTTCCCACTGCACAAGTTTCTAAGTGTGTAGTTATCTTGCTATTTGGGCATAATAACCTAGGATACTCAAAGCATGAAATTTCAACATAAATTTGAATAGTTAATATTCAATGTTTAATAATATGCCTTGAAATAGAAGAACATTTTAAAAAGCAGGGTTTATTCTTTTCATCTAATTCAAAATTAAACATAGAATTGATTCTATGAGCTTTAGCTTTCCCATTAACGCCCTGTGTAGTGACGTCACCTTAAACAAGTATCAAAGGTGATCCCAAAAAATAAAATGCAAGATTTTCTTTAACTTATAAAAGCAATCTATAATCTTCAAATTTAGTTTACATATGTATTATTTTTACCATTCCAAAAGGCTGCGACCTTTATGGTCACAAATATTTGTATTTTCAGGGAAAACTGTTTTAAGGAGAGTTAATACTCAAGCTTTTAATTCCAATTCTGAAAATTGTCAAACTATGAAAATTAATCTTGATGGCATACTTCCCCATCTTATCCATTTCTTGGTGTTTTAAATATAAAATTAATATAAAATAGAGTGTTTTCCAATTCAAACTGATATATATTCATATTTATTATTTGGTGCTATTTTAACAAACTTTATATTAATCTGGAAGTGGATTATTCCTCACGCATGTTATAAAGATAATGAATGACCATGCACAAAACAAACATCACATCTAGTTCACACAATCTCATTGCAATGATTCAGCAGCCATATTAGAATATTATCTCTTGAGTGGCCCTGGCTGATTGTCAGGATTTTCCACTGAACCTTCTGCAGAGTGGAAGCCTTTCATTAATTCTCATAGAATTCAAGGTGAAAAGCAAAAAATAAGGTGTATCTGCTCTTTCACTGAGGAAGTTCTGATATATGGAAAGAAAACAAGTCAAATCAACATGTGGAAAACAGCTAAATAGAACAGAAACATTTGTGGTCTTGTGTACATAATCTTTTCTCATCTGATTCCCAGCTACATGGGAATATTTTATAGCCACTTAATTATCTTTCAAGTGATTGAAAATTACGAATACTAAAACAAAAATAATTTTCCTCAAACTATTAGATGTCTTTGGAAATAGCCTTAAACTATTTCTGATGAATGTTTCAGATAGTAAAGTTATTTATGAAAGGATCTGTAAACAGGTAGCATGCTTTGGGATAAATATTTGGCATCCTAATTCTATTAATCATCTGATCTATCCACTCAACAAGATCTATCCAAGATTATTTCTTCTACAGGAAACTTGACAACAAAAATTAATGACATAAATTTAAGTTATTAGAAAGAAGGTCCTTTTTCATCACCTATCTATAAATGCAGGTTATATAACTAAGCCATTTGGATGATACCATCTGTGTTCTATATCTATCTGAAGGGGTTTGCCTTTTGATGACATTAGCGAATGAGTTACTGAACAGACAAAAGAGGAAAAAGAGAAAAGGAGGAAAAATTGCAGGAAATATCTCAAAGTCAAGATCCAAGCAATCTACTCCAAATCATGTCCTTTAATACACTGCCTTGTCTCTTAAGCCTTTAACTATGACATTCCAATCAAAATGAGAATATCATATTTCTTAGGATAAAGTCCTATATACCTTGGGAAACAGTAATCTGATTCTCACTTCTTCAGTAGAAAAAGAGGTCTGAAATATATAATTGTGAGAGTGCATATGTTTTACTTCAAAGGCAAGCATGATTAAACATCAAAACTATTTTTAAAGAATTGTCAAATATTCTAAGACCCTTTTGTCTTCATTGCCTCTTTTCTCCTGTACCCCTTATTTCCTATATGCCCATCCAAAAATGACTGCATTCATAGGCTTATCATCATATAAGGAAAATTAACTGCCAGAAGTACATTCTTAAAATTTATATGGTGCCTTAATTATCAGAGAAGAAATAATTGGTCAAGAATATGAAGTCTAAGGAAGCCTGGGTGGTGCAGCCCTTTGAGCTTCAGACTTGTAGTTTCCTCTCAAGTTATGATCTCAAGGTGTTGAAATGGAGCCTTGCCTCAGGCTCTGAGTTCAGTGGGTAGAGTCTACTTGAGATTCTCTTTCCTTCTGCCTCTCCTGTTCCTGCTTTCTTACAAAATGTACCAGCTTTACTACATACCTGCAGGAAGCAGGATCCTGAAAGGCATTGCTAGTTGGCAATGTTGTTACATTGTTATGTAACATTGGACAGTTTGTGGGCAGCAGGATTTTTTTTTAAGTATAAAAAGGAAAGGATCCTGTTGATTCACCTCAAAGCAAATAACTCAGATAACTCCTAACGAATAATAGGTTTTAGACTAAAATCCTCAAATATACACAATTTCAAATAATGGAACATTTCATCAATATATGGTTCACATTACGAGCAGAATTTTTTATTTTTAGTGAATTCATTTTCTCTTTATTATCAGTGTCTAATACTATGCTTTTCTGAGACAATTTTATCAAGTAACATCAAATATTAATTTTTTATTTTATATTTAGTTTAGGATATCTTTTTATGTCCATCATTTAACAACTGGCCTCTTTGGTGAAAAGACAATAATAGTGCTCATTTCTAGAAATAAATTTATCCATGATTCTTTCTTTGGCAAAACTCCCAACTACTTACAATTGGTATCTGGGAGTCATCAATCTGTTTGTATTATATCATCTCAAACAGAATGGTCGTTTGAATGTGAACCCAGTTCAGGAGCATACCTACCCTTTGTCCATAAATATTAATACATATATGGGTATATATTATGTGCTTAAGTATATAGTGACAAATGAGATAAAGTCTGTGTTTAAAGAGCTCACAATACCCTGGAAGAGGACAGCCATGTACAAATTAAACAATATGGGCTCTAGAAGAGCTATGTGATAGATGTATGGAAGCAAGAAGAAGGATAGCCTAAAGTTCTCTTGGTAGGAGGAATGTAAAAGGTTTGGGGATAGTATCTTCAATTGGTCATAAAGTATTAATATAAGTGCATTGCATTCAAGGAGGTGGACTGTTTTTAGAGGCCACCCCATGTTCAAAGACAAATAGATGTAAAGGAGTATTGTAGGTTTAGGGAAGAGCAAGACATTTTGTTTGACAGAGCCCAATGAGCTTTACAGTTCATTTCAAATTGTTTAAGCTATCTCAGCCTTAGTTTCTGCAATTACATTAATTAGAATAATTCCTGAACTCATATCTTATTTTTGACAAGTACAAATGACATATGTACCATAGCATACAACCTGTCTCAATAAATGACAGCTATGTATATTACCATTATATAAGTACAAAGTAACAATTTTCTCTGATGAGGAAAATGTAAAAGGAAGTATAATCTTTATATTTAATCATCTTAACAATCTGTCCTAGTCATGTTGATCACTTTTACATTTACATAGATTGAAACAAAAGTTGTGGTATAAGTTGATGAAGATGGCCTAATGACGTGCACAGCCTGACTAAAGTTCAGTCAAGTTTCTTCCTGACTTTAAGCCATGACTTCTCTTTTCTAGGAGCATGTACTTTAGAGATCTTTTAATTATAAATATTTCCTCTGCTCCTTTGGGATGTAACCCTTTTGAAAATCTTGCCTGTTTTCTAACCCACTAAAGCCTTACCCAAGGACCTAGGAACCATCTCTTATATATAACCATCAATGAAGATGACACTCCTGTCTTCCAGTTTCTGTGAGAAGATAGGAGCCTAACTTCTGCAGATTCCTGGCTCCAAACTGTGAAACTACCTCTCTCTTGCAAAAATAGGAGAAGCTTACTTTTCATTGGATAAAGCCAGTTAGTAAACACAGATAGCCTAGAAACCCCACTTCAGCTCAGAAGAACTCTCCAATGCATTCTTTCAGGGAAGCTGAATTCAGACCAAGCTCTGGTATCTCTGTCCTATTTCAATAACCTTGAAAAAGTCACCCTTGTCTGTTTAACTTTGGGCCAATTTTGCCTTTGACAAAGTGAATGAGGTCTCATCACTTACAGTAGAAATCAACAAATAATTTATAAAATTAGAAAAAAAAGATGGAAATGTGTTATTGGCTGTATACAAATACATGTTGGGAGAAACTGAAGTTGGGAAAGTAATTGTCATTAGGGAAACAGAATAAGAAAGTGGGGAAATCTGGAGCAGAACACAGGAAGTTTTTTTTTATAAGCCTTGTAATACCATTTTTATTTATAAATTATGAACATATATTACATGTTGAATTCTTTTAAAATTAAATTTTAAAGACACCAAAGCGAAAATTTCAGTTAATTAAGCACTCAGGAAATTAAATTAAAATAGCCTCATAAAATTTAACATATATGATCGTTAAATTTGCAGCAATACTTTTCTTGCTTATGCGTGCTGCTCTATACATACTTTCTAGTTTATTTTTTTAAAACAAAACTCCCAATAATAACAATGACATCAATTATAATATTGTGCATTTATAGTACTTTTTATTTTTTAATGTACTTTCCATGTAAATTTCATTATAATTGTATTGGTTATCTCCTTCACTAAGATACCACATGACCTTAATGATGTAATTTTGCAATAACTCTTGCCATCTTGAATCTCCAACTCTATTAAAGATTATCTCATTAATTTTGCCTTTTTTGTTACAATGTGTAACTTTAGATTTAATTAGTCAGTTAAAAAAAATCTGAGACTGTATATGGGATTATGCTTAATCAGTCTGAGACAATCAGCATCTTTAAAATACTGTCTCCCAATCCATGATTGTTATGCTCTTCTGTTTACTTATTGTATCTTTAATTTGTTTCAGTGTTTGATAGTTGATTTTAACTATAAAGGAAATATGGTAAATTTTATAAATTTACTAGTGTTGCAAATGATGTAAATTTTTGAAGAAAATCTGCTTCTAGTATTATATTAACTCTTTCAAAGATTTTTAGCTACTAACTGCTTAAACCCTCCTAGCATTTTCCTCTGTGTCTTTGTTTTTTGGTATGCTCAAAAACAGTTGGTAGGGTCTTCACAGTCTCAGAGAAAGTCTTTGCCTTTGTTTTCTGCCACATAATTATAACTCAGCTATGGAAGTCTCAAATGAATGATGATTGTTGTTTGATCTTCTTCCACTTACCCAACAAAATAAATAAAAAGCAAATCAATGTGTTGTTCTTGTAGAGTAAAGGGAGAGTAAATTACAGCACATGTACAAATTAGGTAATTAGTTTATTATTAGAAAAACACTTGGAATAATTTGATGTTTCTCTTTCAGATAGTAAACCACAAAGATAAATGTCTTGTATATATAATATAGCAGATGTTATGACTGAGTGGTGAGTACATGTTCTGTATGGACCTGACCATGATGTCACATTTCCCCAAACTTCAATTTCCCTATATCTTACTCCAACACTAAGAAAACAATTTATGACTGCCACTCATTGGATTTTCTCAATGCTATACGCCATTAAATAAAATCTATTCTTGCCCTGCTTTCCTCATTAGGAATATAATAAAAAATAAGTGTCTTACAGAGGATATTTTGAAATTCAACTATGTCTTAAATAGATATTTTTAACCTTCCAATTACAAAAATTTTATTGTAGTATTGAATAGGCTCTTTCAATGAAACTCATGTTAGTGTACCTCAACTTAATACTGCTTTGGAGAGAAAAAAAAAAAGTAAAAAATAAAATAAAAAATAAAAAAAATAATAAATAAATAAATAAATAAAATACTGCTGTGGAGAAAAAATATGAAAAATGATAAATATGAGCATAATAAATATAGCCCTTGGAAGAAATAAAAGTAAACTTAGGTCTTTGTCTTTTAAACCAGAGAAATTAATCCATTTAATTATTAGCTTAGAATAGTTCAAGTGGCTTCCACAGTTTTTTTTAATTTACCAAAACTACCAATAACTTACCATAAAAAATGGACCTCGCCAGTGTGTAGTAATATGTCCAAGTTTGA
Organism: Vulpes lagopus; assembly: GCF_018345385.1. Taxonomy (NCBI): domain Eukaryota; kingdom Metazoa; phylum Chordata; class Mammalia; order Carnivora; family Canidae; genus Vulpes; species Vulpes lagopus. The sequence goes on along the minus strand of NC_054832.1, from coordinate 24,243,602 downwards.
ATAGTTACTTAGTACACAAAACTAAAACTGGAATATATTTTTCTTGACTTATATTTATTCTCTGATACAAGTTGAATATCACAGTGCAATCTGAGAAGCCAAAGTAGTGCAGTAATTGTTCTTTTTCCTCAATAAACCAACCACAGAATTTAGAAAGCTCATAGACCGTATAAATTAGCATAGACACCCACCTTGAAATCCACTCATAATAAACTTTATGAAAGTCTGAGATAGACAATGTGTTTATAGCTGTCATTCACCCAGCAAGTAGTTACTAGAACTGGAGGCTGTATCTCCATGTATAATACATGAACTCTTAGGCTGTCGAACCCATGCATGTCAGAAATGCAGTTATACCAAGTTTTATGCTTTCAGAATATACTGCATAACTCACCTTCACCTTCAGGCATCCTTTAGATGAATTCACAAAACTGGAAGAGAAATTTGTTCATTCTAATAGCCATCCCACAAGTAATGTGCATCTGGAGATGAAGTTAAGTAGAAAGAGCTTATTCTCCTTTAGGCATATAACAGAATTGCTTTTTCCTGATTTCAACTACTGTTGAAGAGGCTTAGAGATTATGGCATAAGCTATGTTGTAAACAGTCATAGACAATGTAATAGGCATGCCACTTTGTCACAATATGAAGAACAAATAAAAGTTCCCAAAACAAGACAGTTGATGCTTACTTGCTACCTATTGACAATACAGATTTTAGAGTTTTCCAAAACACTTACTGTTTAGTTTAGCAAGATAGTTACATACATAGTCTCTGGAGCCACAGTGCCTAGTTCTGATCTTGCTTCTGCAACTTAAAATTTCATGACTTTGGTTAAGTTTCTTAAAAACTACTATATCATTCAGTTTTTTCTCTTCAGAAATTGGGACTGATAGCATCTTTCTTATTAGGTTGTTTTCAGTATTGAGTTGTAACCTTTACAATACTTGAACATGCCATACATATATAGTAAATGTTGAGAAAATTTTAACTTTTCTTAGGAATACTTACTGAATCTTTAAAACTCAAAATTTTAAAGTATTGCAAACTAAGCCATAGTATTTATGCTCGAGGCAGAGCTGTCATTTTCCGTGTTAGTACATTGCTCAAAACCAAAACAATGTCAGAAGAAATTTAAAAAAAAGAAAATCAAAGAGACATTCATATGCTCAAAAGCAGCACAAATATCTCCATTGGCCATAAATAAAACAGAAACTAAAGGAGGTGAGAGTCTAAAACCACTGCTCTGCAGACTCTGAGCAAGAGACGTGCAGGAAGGGCCAGTAGATTATGCAGAAGAGACTCTATGTGAGTACATGAGATGCTGGAGCCAGACTCACTGCTTTAGACAAATGGCAGTAGATGGCTTCACGGATGGTGATGAAAAAGAATATGACCACCAACATAAGGCTTTGATTTTATCAGAAGCTGTGGATACAGCGTAATCTAAGACAAGCAGGGAAAGGTACAAGCACAGCCTTTGAAGAATGTAGCCAACTCCTACTACCTTCATGATGATCTGCATTAACTGCAAATATGTAAGACTTCTTTCTAGATGGGGATTGACCAGAAAGAAGAATGCAAGGTGATTCTCAGAATGAAAAGAGAGAGAGAGAGAAGAAATAATAGTAACAGGAAAAGCAAAACAGAGAAAAACACTTCAAAATAAGTCTGTAAACAAGAATTACAAAACATATGAAGGAATAAAGTACTGCAAATATATCCTATAAAAACCAGTACTTGAAACAAGAATTCACTTAAGATGAATTTAATTTGTAGGAAGCAATCTGACAAAAATTTAAAATACACATACTTAGAAGCTGAAATTGATAAAGGAAACCATTAAAAATAAATGGTGATGGGTTACTGAAGTGTTGGATCACTATATTGTACATCTGAGACTAATGTTACGCTCTTTGTTAGCTAAATGGAATTTAAATAAAAACCTTAGAAAAGAATAGTGAAACTAATAAAGGTAGGTATGGAAAATAACAGATAGGAATGAACAATATAAACAATGAAATCAATATGTAGTAGAAAATCATTTTTATTCTGGTTGCCTGTGAAAAGGTGATTAGTGAATTTAAGTATAATATTTAGTAATTAACTCAAAATTTATCAGAGATAAAGATATCAAATGTATTAAAGAAAGGTATGAGAAACAGAGACACTGGTATGTACCTAGATTTTTCAAATAACTTTCAGAGAATGTAGGAAATGTCAGTTGAAATGATTAAAGAGATAATTATCAAGAGTTTAGCCGAAATAAGAAAACAAACAAGAATATTAACTGCAAGGTAAATATAAATTCAAACCAACACACATAGAAATGTTGAAGAAAAACACATATAAAAGAAGAAAAATTTAAAAAAATAACTTGAGAGAAAAACATTATTTTGCAAAGGAAGTTCAAGTAGAAAGTAGCAGATGTATTAACAGCAATAGGTTTCATTACCTAATCAAATATTTATCAAGTTCCTACTGTTTGTCTGATACTAGTGTTCATGCCCTGGAGAGAGATTTGAACAAGAGACAGAAATCCCTGCCCTCATGGAACATATTACATTCTAGTTTGAGAAAAATAAAAGAATATATAAAAGTTCTAGGGCAAGAAGTTGTGAATCTAGTATATGAAAAATAAGCAATTATAAAATGATGAAGAAAAGTAAAAGTATTTTCATGTATTTGAAAATGAAGGGAGTTTATAAAAATATTTATTATCAAGTAAAGTATAACTCTAGTATAAGAAAACCACAACACAGGAATGATTCTACATTTATAAAATCTGTTGATGACAATATTCAGAGATAAAGAAAAGATATTTGATCATTTCAGCAGATGCAGAAAAAAAACTTTAAATCACAATGCTTTTCCATGATTTTTCTTAAAAAGGTAATTGCATGGAATCAGTAATCGTGATGGAAGAGGCAGAGAAGCTATTCAGAAAACTAAATTTTTTAGTTGTCTAAAAGGCTGTCTAAAATTTTAAAAAGCAAGAAGCCATGATCATCCCTAGAACTGAGTGTCAAATGGAGAAAATTGAATTAACGGAGCAGAGGGTCTGATATCAACTAGCAGAAGTGAAATTTTCTGGACCTGACAGGAACCGGTCCTCTGAAAGAGATAAAGCCAGAGGCATCTTCCAAGCAGAGGAAGAAGGGAATGTATTGATCCTCACCCTTCCAGTCTTCTATCCAGCTAGAAATAGGCTGTCTTTAGGACTCACAGGAGTCAACTCCCCTTTCATACAGGAATGAGAACAAGGAGAGGTAAGAAATGTTGTTGAGCAAGCAATGCCAACACAGAAAAAAGAATCCTTAATTTAAGGTACAAGTCTAGTTGCTAAAACTCAAATGTGAGTAGTAAAACTTCTAAAATATTAGATAAAACATTATTATTACAATATTTTCTGAGACAGTTTTTTAAAAACTATATAGAACACAACCATGAAATTATAAATAAAATATGGAATCATTTTGCTACATTACAATTAAAATTTACTTTTCAATGTGACAATTTAAAAAAAAAAAAAAAAACATTAATTAGAAGAAAACTTCCAATGCATCTAATTTCTTATGAGTCATTCTCTAGGATATATAAAATGCTCAAAATTAATAAAAAAAGGTAAATAGCCTAATATATAACTGGGGAAAAGATATGATAGGAATCTTATTGGATAGGTCCAATAAGATACAAAAATGTATTCATACTGTAGTGCAGTCATTTCACACTTATCAGATTGGCATATATTTTAAAACATGAAAACATAAATATTGGTAAAAATCCAGAGCAAAGGAAATGTCATGAGCTGCTGTGGGAAAGTCAGCTGGAATAACTATTAGTAACAATTTGTTGGTACTTAGTGAATAATGTATTGAACTGAGGCTTAGCAAGATTATGTCAGTCAGTAAGTGGGGAACCTGGACTTGAATTCCATATGTGATCTTAAAATCTACAGCCATACTCTTAGAATTATAATAAATAATTTAAGAATATTTATTATAAAGGACAGTAAGTTCCAATATAATCAATATTTAACTTGTTCAATAAATTAGTTTACCAAAAGAGATTGTGTAAAAATAGGTAAAATTATTTTTAACAAAATTTGCAGGCAGCTGTGTTAAGCAGAAGAAACTCTGGTCTATCTGACATGGGCATGTTTTCCTTTCTTAGTAACATTCTCTTTAATGGAGTTTCTTAGAAGCCTTAACATTTTTCCCTAGCCGATTCCTGAGTGCGTGTTTTATAAGTCGTACATTCTCAAAGCAGATGTGATGTCTCCCTCATTCCTTTTTGAGGCTTCTCTTTTTCCCCCATTTTCCTGTCTGCAACTAGGTTTTTTAGACGATACATGATTCTCACAACTGTCAGCTTTCTTGTCTAAACTTTAGTCCCCTTTACCTTTATCTTATCTTTTATACTTCTAGCCACATAAATATTTTTTCCTTCACAAAGCCCTTGTTTCTGGTAGAAATGTCTCTTTCTAATTTAAAGATGTAGACACTAACAAACTAAAACATGATCCTTCAGATAGATCCTAGAAACAGCTAAGGTTTTATGAGATCTTTTTACAGTGCACCATTTCTGCCTTATACCACACCCTATGCTAGTGGAATTGTCTTAAAAAAATATATGCAGATACTTTACAGAGACATCTCTAACAGGGCTAATTTCTATCAGGAAATTAAGATAATCTGTTTGTCATAAAGTGCTTTGCCTAACATTAATTCAGCTCTGTAACTGACCTCAGCTCTGTAACCTTAGCTGGGTTCCTAAATTCTATGGTTTGCAATAAAATGTGTGTAAAAAATCATGTCTTAAATAAGGATAAAAAATTGAACCAAATGTATTTGCAAACAAGTTTTCAGATCTGACACCTTTTTTACTTAACTATAACCATTTGTTGCTACTAATTGTATTATGCAGTGGCTTTCGAAAATCTTAAATACACTGATGGTAGACCATACTCTCTGATCCTACTACAGTACAAGTTTCCAGGTCACTTACATTTATGGCTTTAATCCACTTGCCCAGGACACTTATAGATTAACCTCTATAGTAAAAAATAACTTTACAATCATTCATATTTAATGTCATATTGCTCAATAGCTACGTAAATTATAGCATTTGTTTCAGAAATTTTGAAAAAATAAAATATCTTTATTTGTAAATATTCACACATGCTGTTGATAAGGAAGGAAAATGTAAAAAAAAAAAAAAAACTAGTTACTTTCTACTGATTTGTGATTGACACTCAGGAATGTGTAATACTACTTTAGAAAAAGTCCAGAAGACAACTCATTTTTAATGCAGAGACTTTACCAAAAACAAAAAGAAGTACAAATAAGATGATTTTTATTTAAATATTTCCTCATGTTTAAGAAAAAATATCCCTTTAATATTAAATAGCCCATTCTAAGGGTAGTTCATTTTCAGGTTAAGGATTGCCATATTATATGTTTATTTAACCTTAAATTGGATTAGTCTCCTAAATGTTGTAAATCTCATCTTATCTTCATGTCACGAATTTGAAGGTAAGCTGACCTCCTCTAATATGAGATTGCTTCGGTGCCAACAGGAATGAGCTTCCTGTGGTGAGCATTTGGCTCATGACAGACTTGTTTTCTGTGGATTCTGTGGATTCTTAGCAGGGTAGGAAGCAATGGGAACAGACAGAACCAGCCCAGCTGACAAGAAACACACTTTATATAATTTAGTGTTCAGTAGAAAGATGAACTTTAATCGTTTTTTCCTCACATAAATACAATTACATCACATAAAGGAAGAATGTCTACTTCTGTCACCTCAAAGATGATTAATAATATGTCTTTTGAAATTGGTAAATGGAAAAAGAATAAACGAATGATGGGCCTATTTGGTTACTTTTTTCAAAGAAAAAGTTCTGATTTAAATATGCATTTCTATTCCCAATTTTTTTCAATAAATTTATTTTTTATTGGTGTTCAATTTACCAACATACAGAATAACACCCAGTGCTCATCCCATCAAGTGCCCCCCTCAGTGCCCGTCACCCATTCACCCCCACCCCCCAGCCCTCCTCCCCTTACACCACCCCTAGTTCATTTCCCAGAGTAGGAGTCTTTATGTTCTGTCTCCCTTTCTGATATTTCCCACACATTTCTTCTCCCTTCCCTTATATTCCCTTTCACTATTATTTATATTCCCCAAATGAAAGAGAACATATAATGTTTGTCCCTCTCCGATTGACTTACTTCACTCAGCATAATACCCTCCGGTTCCATCCACATTGAAGCAAATGGTGGGTATTTGTCGTTTCTAATGGTTGAGTAATATTCCATTGTATACATAAACCACATCTTCTTTATCCATTCATCTTTCGATGGACACCAAGGCTCCTTCCACAGTTTGGCTATTGTGGACATTGCTGCTATAAACATTGGGGTGCAGGTGTCCCGGCGTTTCATTGCATCTGAATCTTTGGGGTAAATCCCCAACAGTGCAATTGCTGGGTTGTAGGGCAGGGATGTCCGCTCTCACCACTGCTATTCAACATAGTACTGGAAGTCCTCGCCTCAGCAATCAGACAACAAAAAGACATTAAAGGCATTCAAATTGTCAAAGAAGAAGTCAAACTCTCCCTCTTCGCCGATGACATGATACTCTACATAGAAAACCCAAAAGCCTCCACCCCAAGATTGCTAGAACTCATACAGCAATTTGGTAGTGTGGCAGGATACAAAATCAATGCCCAGAAATCAATGGCATTTCTATACACTAACAATGAGACTGAAGAAAGAGAAATTAAGGAGTCAATCCCGTTTACAATTGCACCCAAAAGCATAAGATACCTAGGAATAAACCTAACCAAAGAGGTAAAGGATCTATACCCTAAAAACTATAGAACACTTCTGAAAGAAATTGAGGAAGACACAAAGAGATGGAAAAATATTCCATGCTCATGGATTGGCAGAATTAATATTGTGAAAATGTCAATGTTACCCAGGGCAATTTACACGTTTAATGCAATCCCTATCAAAATACCATGGACTTTCTTCAGAGAGTTAGAACAAATTATTTTAAGATTTGTGTGGAATCAGAAAAGACCCCGAATAGCCAGGGGAATTTTAAAAAAGAAAACTATAGCTGGGGGCATCACAATGCCAGATTTCAGGTTGTACTACAAAGCTGTGGTCATCAAGACAGTGTGGTACTGGCACAAAAACAGACACATAGATCAATGGAACAGAATAGAGAACTCTGAAGTGGACCCTGAAATGTATGGTCAACTAATATTCGATAAAGGAGGGAAGATCATCCACTGGAAGAAAAACAGTCTCTTCAATAAATGGTGCTGGGAAAATTGGACATCCACATGCAGAAGAATGAAACTAGACCACTCTCTTGCACCACACACAAAGATAAACTCAAAATGGATGAAAGATCTAAATGTGAGACACGATTCCATCAAAATCCTAGAGGAGAACACAGGCAACACCCTTTTTGAACTCAGCCACAGTAACTTCTTGCAAGATACATCCACGAAGGCAAAAGAAACAAAAGCAAAAATGAACAATTGGGACTTCATCAAGATAAGAAGCTTTTGCACAGCAAAGGATACAGTCAACCAAACTAAAAGACAACCTACAGAATGGGAGAAGATATTTGCAAATGACATATCAGATAAAGGGCTAGTTTCCAAGATCTATAAAGAACTTATTAAACTCAACACCAAAGAAACAAACAATCCAATCATGAAATGGGCAAAAGACATGAAGAGAAATCTCACAGAGGAAGACATAGACATGGCCAACATGCACATGAGAAAATGCTCTGCATCACTGGCCATCAGGGAAATACAAACCAAAACCTCAATGAGATACCACCTCACACCAGTGAGAATGGGGAAAATTAACAAGGCAGGAAACCACAAATGTTGGAGAGGATGCGGAGAAAAGGGAACCCTCTTACGCTGTTGGTGGGAATGTGAACTGGTGCAGCCACTCTGGAAAACTGTGTGGAGGTTCCTCAAAGAGTTAAAAATAGAACTGCCCTATGACCCAGCAAGTGCAATTTTGTTTTTCTTTTTCAAATTTTTATTTGAATTCTACTTACTTAACTTGTGTAATATTGGTTTCAGGAGTAGAATTCAGTGATTCATCAGGTGCCCTTCTTAAGGCCCCCCCCCGCCCCCGTTTAGCCCATCCCCCATCCACCTCTTTCTAGCAACCCTCAGTTGGTTCCCTATCATTAAGAGTCTCTTATGGTTTGTTTCCCTCTCTCTCTTTTCTCTCCCCTTGCCATATGTTCACCTTTTTTGTTTCTTAAATTCCACAAATGAGTAAAATCATATGGTATTTGTCTTTCTTTCCATTGCAAAGTTTTAATACAGATTCAAAGTGAATATATATTATGATGTCTGTTTTAGGGGAAAGCTCCTACGTGGCTGCTAAACTACATGATACTATGTGTTGTACTTTTTAAAAGTCATATTCTTTAATTTTGAAAAAGGATAAAAACTCAAGCTTTTGAATCAATCTGAATTAAGCCCATATCTCAGCTCTTCCATTTAATTTTTCTAAGGCAGATATTTCTCTGTCTACAAAAAATCCACATTGTTAATATTGGCACATTGTCGTGTTGGGAGTTTAAATGGGAGAGTACAGATTCAGCATTTAGCATAGTGAATGGTACCCAATAAACACAAACTATTAATGGTGTTATATTTCCTCTTCAATAATAAAACACTTAGAATTTGAACGTACACATATATGGAGTGGATATTTACTTCTAGCTGACGTTCAAACAGTATTTTAAATAGAGATGAATGTATACATGATTCCATTGCTATTTTTTCAATCTTTTTAGTAGAGGTAGTGAGAATAACATGCGTTAATTTCTTGATCAAAATGAAGGCAGACAACAGATAAAACTAAAACTATAACTAGGGAACTTTAGATACATGAACAAATTTTTTAATCATTGGACAACGTAACCTTCATAGAGCACCAAAAGCATCAATCAGTACATTGCACTAAATAATTATTTAAATTGATCTTTGTTCTGGCCTACTACGGAGTTTTGTTTTGGTTTTTTTAGGTTGACTTGTAGCTTACTTTTAAGAAGTATAGCTGGTCTTGAACTTATCATTGTACTTTCTTCTCTAAATTAATTTGTAGAATTTGGAATATTTTCCCGTAGATATAACATCGTAAATATGTGTTGTTATTTACAAAATTAACTCTCCAGACACAATGTATTTAAAAATACCACTGAATTATTGTAATGGAAGATTTCATATCAATTCTGGTATCTGTACCAGATGTGTTGTAAAAGAGCAGAAGATGGGGAAGGGATGTTTGATTCTTCCTCCCCTTACTCCCTCCTAGGGTAGCACCACTAGAAAACCTTTCATTTGTCTACCTTTATCTTGTTATTGATGTTGTTTTACTGGTGCTCTTGTTGTTATTTAATGTGATTCTAGTCTTTGACTGATTTTCCTCTCCCAGCTTAACTCTTTTCACTTCTTGTGATATCTTTTGTCAAATTGTCAATGAACCAGTGCGCTGGCAGTGCCCCATACAACACCACCAAATCCAGCAAATACTCCAAACGGCTCTCCCAGAGTAGGTATCTCATCCTCCTCTCAGACCAAAAACCTCACTGGGGTTAGGCAAATTTGGAATTAAAAATGATCTGCCTGAAAAAAAAATGATCTGCCTGAAATTAATTCCAGATCAAAGAGAGAGGAACTTTTTATCTCTTAAACTTTTTCAGAGGTATTTTTTAAAAAAATAACTCTATTTTAAAAAAAGAACATTTATCCAGCCAATTGATTTTCCAAATATTAATATATTTCAGAGACTCTAGTATCAATGATGTGACTGTGGTCAAAGAGTCTTGGGAGAGTAATTTATTGCCATCAAGAGCATCAGAAGCAACCCAGGTTCTTTGAATGCCTTCTAAAAGGGGCATCCCTAAGCTCTTCCTAGTTTTCATGAATTTATCTACTGTGCTTGTACTGGAAGCAAAAGATGTTGATTATACAGGGGCACAGGGATTCTTCGGGGAGCAAACAGATATTTAGGGCAGTCAATCAGGGAAAATAACTGCAAGGACCCAAGAGCAAGAGGTCATGGGAGAATAAGTGGCAGATGGCATTAATTTGCATCCTAACTGGTGGTTTAAAGAAATACTATTTACATATATAAATAGGACTTTCATCAGGGAATTCAGTTTTTTCACAGCTGGTTATTAAATGTTTATTTCACTTATTCATTCAATCACTCATTCAACAATTCATATCAAGCTCCTCTTGTATGCTATGCATTGAGGATATCAAGGTGTTTAACACAGATACAGCTTAACTTACAGACATCACAAAATCTAACAGAAAAGACAGATAACAGAACACTTTTTTTATGAACATTTTTATTTTGAATATTTTCAGATTTACAAGAAAAATTCAACCACAGTATAGAGAGTTTTCCATATGTTTCATACTTATTTTTATTTATTTATTTATTTATTTATTTATTTATTTATTTATTTATTTATTTAAGAGGAAGCAGGGGAAGGGCGAAGGGAGAGAGAGAAGAAGAATCTTAAGCAAGCCCAGCATGGAACCCAATGCGGAGCTCCATCTCATGACCCTGAGATCATGACCTGAGCTGAAATCAAGAGTCAGAGGCTAAACTGACTAAGCCACCCAGGCACCCCTTCTCCTCTTATTAATATCTTACATTAGCATGGGGCATTTGTCATAATTAATGAACCAATGTTGATACATTGTTAACTAAGGTCCATAATTTATTTGTATTTTCTTTTTTTAAAAAATTTTTTATTTATTTATGATAGTCACAGAGAGAGAGAGAATGGCAGAGACACAGGCAGAGGGAGAAGCAGGCTCCATGCACTGGGAGCCCGATGTGGGATTCGATCCCGGGTCTCCAGGATCGCGCCCTGGGCCAAAGGCAAGCACCAGACCATAGCGCCACTCAGGGATCCCCTATTTGTATTTTCTTAGATGTTACCTAATGTCTTATTTCACATGTCCTTGGGGTCCTTTGTGAGAATTTCTCAGACTTTTCTTATTTTTGATGACCTTGACTGTTTTGAGAAGAAATTGTCAGATATTTTGTAAGATTTTCTTTATTGGGATTTGTCTTATGCCTTTTCCCCCCATCATTATCAAGAGGATAAGGGTTTTAGGGAACAAGACCACTGAGGTAAATGCCATTTTTATCACATGGTATGAAGGGAACACACTATCAGCATGACTTACTTCTATGAACACTATTAACACTTCACTGAGGTAGTGTTTGCTAGATTTCTTCAGTGTAAAGTGAATCTTTTTTTTTACTTTTCTATACTGTACTCTTTAGAAGGATATGACTATAAACAGTGTTCTCTACAAAGTAGTGAGAGTGCAAAGGAGAAAGGTACAAGGAGTTGAATAATGTGTAGAAGGATGAAGTAACATAATCAGTGGCGATAAGAATCTCCCTCCTTAAGAATTCATGCTTAATTGATATCCAAAGGATGAAAATTAGTCCAAAGTAGTATGAGATGGAGGGATGGAAGAAGTATGCAATTATGCTTGGCATTTTTGGTATTTCTCTTCCCTCTTGAAAAGGCTAATGATTTCAATTTATAAAAGTTTTATTATCTAAGGTAAACTTAAGCCCCAAATCTATGCAAATAATTTTATATCAAAAATAATTTGTATAGTGAGTTTTTTTAAATCTAAAGTAGAATACTGTATCAAGTAGATGTGGATAAACTTATGCAATGTATGTAGATTTGGTTTATAAATTATATCTCACTTCATGACAAAATGTATTTTTCTAACTTTTATTTACCACAGCCTTTGAAAACTCAAGCAAGTTATTATAAGCTATTGACAAGTGTTGCTACTCAGTTCTATCTATTCTTCATAATATCTTAGAGGCAGGTGCTAACCCTAGTGTTTTGATAGACTTATAATTAGTAGGAAGGGAAAATGATCAATTATGTACAAATGGGGTGGGTGGTGGAGGTGGAGGTGGCTTGAATCCATTGTTATAATTCATTATTTAACCCTTGCAAAACAGAAAGATGAATACCATGGACAAATACAAACGAGAAATGAGTAATTGTCAGAATTTGCAATGGTTCTAACATTCTGCTGATATTACTCAGAGCCTCCCATGGAGTAGTCGCACAGTCTTATTTATTGGAATTAATATGATGGGCATAATCAGACATAGTCCAAGTAGCTTTAATATTCTAAATACAAATATAGCTCAAAGAGTTGGTTTTTTCCAATTTACTGCTTAACTACTTATGCACACTTAAGTCAATAAGACTAAACAGGATCACTTTGCACATACCTTAGAAATCTACATTCTTTGAAAATGTAAGGAGGAATTTGTGCAGAACAGAAATTATACCGGGATATAACAGGTTTTCTTAAAATATTATCCTCTAAAACCTACTCCAGAAATAATTGGGCTGGCATGAGATATGAAAGATTAAGGAGAGAGAGAGAGAGATGGAATCCACAAGTCATAAAGAATAATGATTTCTATGGGGTAAGGCTGAGAATTGGCATCTTGAACAAATTTACCAGATGATCACAAAAGCACTAACTCTTGAGATCCCTACACTGAACCCCAAGTTATAGGAATACCAAGAAAGAAAAATAAAAGAAAGAAAAGAGACACAGAGTGAAAAGTTTGAAGTAAAGTAAAAAAATGTTTTTTATTAATTGATAAACACAAACAGAGCTCTCAGATATTTAAGTAGTCAGAAAAGTACTTTTTATACAATAGTAAATGTGTTTATGTCTCCTAAAATAGTATAAATGCATATTAAATCATTGGAAGAATGGAGATATGTACACTCAGTGGTTGAAGAAATAGATTTGCTCTGGGAAATGGTGAGGAAATAATGAGAAGATATTGAAATAATGATAAAAATAAACTGCATTTTCTGAAAACAGTGGATGTTGAAATATGTACACATCATTATAGAAACAAAAAAAAATAATGCTTCCAAGGCTTTTATAAATATCAAATCCTGAGGGAGTTAACACGTGATTATTTTAAGAAACTTCCATGTATGCACACAATTTATCTTTCTCAATACTCAGTTATCTACCCGCTGTCTTTTCCTTCAAATTCATGATGTCTGTGTTAAAATTCAGACTTTAATGAGAGAACTGGTTAGTCCTTTATAAACACCACATAACTGTTTATTCCCACAGGTTAGTCTGAAGGCCTCTTGTTGGGTCTTCCCATTTTGCTGTATTTCTCCCTTCCAATGATTCGATCCATTACATCCTTTCTGCCTTTCAAATGAGAGCTCTTGCCCCTGGCCTGGAGACTGGGTCTCAGCTGTCCTTTGAATCCCATCCTTAGCTTGTGTAGGAAGCATTTGTAGGGTTCTGGCTCTGAATCAATTCCATGCTGCTCTAGTCTGATATTCTTTTTCTTTCCACAAGCAGTTATTGACCATTAACTGTGGAAGATTCAGAGCTCAGAATTAGAGATGAAGGCATCTAGTTTCCAGCTGTATCTGGAAGAATAATTTAACTTGGATAAACCTCATATTCTTCATCCAAAAAACCAAGAGGTAATAGGCTATGTTGTAAGATTTAGTGAAAATTACATAAAATAATAAAATAATAAATGTAAAGTGTTCAAGATAGGACATTAACAAGAGACCAAGGAGCAGTGGAGGCTATTATTATTATTATTACAACAGGTAAAAATATTAGAAATTTGCTGTTCTAGTGAATATTTTTCCAAATTACCACAGCATCTCTGAGTCAATTTATTTCATAATTTCTGTGTTTCCTGTTTTTAAAACCTATTCAGAAAAAGAGTCTCTCTAGGACTTAAACCAGCCTTGATCACTGAATCTCATCAGGAACTGTAATCAAAATCAGATTATATTTAGATGACTCAACTACAGTAATTTCAGTGAGTGTACCCTATGAAGCTCCATGGTCTGGGGACCATCTGTATTAGACTTAGGCAGTTTAACTATCCTAGAAATAATGAATCAAAGTCTCTCAAAGTAGAATATGAGTTTGGGAATTTATAAAAGCTAATCAGCTGAATGTTTATGCACCATTATATATTGAATTTGCATGCCTGACTCTGTCCAGCCATCACTACAGCATGGTTGAACTCCTGAATCAGCAAATAAAAATTGGCAGACAAAACTAGAATCCATGTTTCTAATTTCTAAAATAGTGTTACTTTCTTAACTCCATACTACTTTTCAAAAGACAAATTATCCCTGATACAAGTTTTTTTCTTAAAGATTTATTAATTTATTTTAGAGAGAGAGGGAGGAAGACAGAGAGAGTTGTGAGTGTGAGCAAGAGGAGTGGTAGAGGGAGACGGGAAAGAGAATCTAAAGCAAACTCGCCACTGAGTGTAGAGCCCTTCACATGAGGCCCAATGTAGAGCTCCAAACGGGGCCTGACAAGAAGGCGGAACTGAACTCAGGACTAGAAGCAGAGCTCAACTCAATGACCGTCAGATTATGACGTAAGCCAAAATCACGAATTGGAACTTCAACTGACTGAGCCACCCAGGCACCCCCTGATATAGAAGTTCCTAAAGATAGTTAATTGTGATGTTTTAGGGATACTTACTGCATAAATCCTGAGAATTTTGTCTGGTGAACTTAATCATTTTAGGCAAGATCAAAAGTAGGATGTGGGGGGATAAAAGAGTAGGATGAGGAGAGTAATTCACTTACCTCAGGTGCAAGACTTAAAGGGACACTTAAAAAATTCAATAATTCAGATAAATAACATTTTAATGCAATATTTTTAAAAATAAAATTTAATACAAAAATCTATGATGAACAAAATAACGAAACTTTAGATAAAGGCATGAGTGTTATTGATTTTTTCCTTTGACCTAGATTCTAATATGGCTTAACATCAAACTGATTCTAGAAACACATATTAATTAAAATTGTTCTATTGCTTTGGGGATATATGTATAAAAATATAGCCTCTTTTCCATGATCTGTTTAAAAAATTGTTGAGACACATACAATTCAACACAACACAACTGAAAAAATCTTTACTATATCTTATGTACTTATGAACACCTGTTATGGACTGAGTTATATTTTCCAAAATTCTTACACTGAAGCCCTAACCTTAGCACCTAAGAATGTGACCATATTTGGAATATGACCATTAAAAGATGATTAAGCTAAAATGAAGCCCTTCTGGTGGACCCTAATCCAAAATGACTAATGTCCTTATAAGTAGAGAAGAGTAGACATGGGGGGAGAGGCACCAGGAATGTGTGCACACAAAGAAAAGGGTATGTGAGAATAGAGTGATAGGACAGACACCTGCAAGCACAGGAGAGAGGCCTCAGGAGAAATCAAATCTGCTGGTGCCTTGATCTTGAACTTCTAGGCTCCAGAACTATGAGAAAATGAAGTTCTGTTGTTTAAGCTATTATTATGACAGCTTAAGCAGACAAATAAAAGGTCTGTTTGTGTGGTGATGGTAGTGGTCATATTCCTCTCAGGAAATAGTGACATTAGAATCTTTTTTGAACGAGTAGTAACAGTTGGCCACAGGGAAGATACAGGAAAGAGAATTTGCCAAGTACAATAACATTTGAAATAATGAATGAATGAATGGATGAATGAAATTCATAAATGCATTCCAGGCAAAGAAAATCCCACAGACATGTATGTTTGTATTTCGTGGCATCACTCTATTATTAAGGTATACCATACACAACCAATGAATTTATGATGAGAAATAGAAATAGAGCATATGCAATATAAGATTAATTATAATTCTGTGTCAAAAAAATTCTGTATTAGGGAATGAGATCTTGTTTGCCTTATCCTATGGGATAGGCTATATAAGAAAGGCCCTGTGGATGAATAGTATGAAAGTTGTCATATTTTTCACACCCATTCATTAGTGCCTACCCCTGAAATAAAAAGGAAGGAGATGCTTTCACAATTTACACTTCTTTCTTAAAACACTCACTCCATCAACATATTTAACATTGTATATCCAGAGGGAGCATAAGAACAATCTATCTCAAATATAAACTAAATCTTCAGAATACTGGAGATGGAGAGACATTTTATTAGCGTTTATAAATCCATTAAAGAAAGAAAGAAAGAAAAGCAGACAGGAGATTCCTCACTATCTCATCCTAGCTAAAAAGTACATATTTTCAAGAAAAAATAAGAAATTCCAATATTAAACATTTTCATAGAATAAAGGCTAGGATAAATACTGTACTAAGTGAAGGTAAATTACTACCTCATTAATTAAGTGGATGAAAAAGTATAAATAAAATATGGAAAAACTAGGTTTACCAGCATTTAACTATGATAAATCGTTATGACAAAGTCAGACTTATGTCAGGAATGCAAAGTTGGTTTAATACTAGAAATTTAAGCTGTTTAGATTTTGACATTGATGAATTAAGGAAGAAAACAATATGATCATTAATAAGTGCATTAAAAAAAAGTGCTCGGGACGCCTGGGTGGCTCAGCAGTTAAGCATCTGCCTTCAGCTCAGGGTATAGTCCTGGAGCCCCGGATCGAGTCCCACATCAGGCTTCCCACATGGAGCCTGCTTCTCCCTCTGCCTGTGTCTCTGCCTCTCTCTCTCTCTCTCTCTCTCTGTCTCTCTCATGTATAAATAAATTAAATCTTTAAAAAAAAAGTGCTAACTAGGGATCCCTGGGTGGGTCAGCAGCTTAGCACCTGTTTTTGGCCCCGGGGCCTAATCCCGGAGTCTCAGGATGGAGTCCCACATCAGGCTCCCTGCATAGAGCCTGCTTCTCCTCCTGCCTGTGTCTCTGCTTCTCTCTCTCTCTCTGTGTCTCTCAAGAGTGGATAAATACAATCTTAAAAAAAAAGTGCTAATTAAAATTCAACATGCAGTTATAAGTTTTAAAAATCATGCTAGGAATATAGGATAATTTCTGAAGCTAATAAAGGATATCCACACAAACCAAAACTAGAAAAAAAAATCATTTTTTGAAGGGAGTATTTTTGAAAGTCATTCCTGTAAGATGGAGAAAGATAAAAGATGCTGTTAATATCAGTTCTTCTCAAGATAAAAATAATATCATGGTATAGGGATAGGTTCCTATGAGCCTCTGGTCACCACATTTTCATCAACCAATCAATATGTAGCCTTGTTTATGTGCGTTTGCGTTTAGTGTCACCTTATATTTAATATATATTATTTATTTGTTAATATTACTCATAGTCAATAGCATTATAACTTATGGTTGATTCAAACTTATTTAACATATTTCTTTTCTTTGTAAAGCACATCATGGACCTCTTGCACTTAGGAACACTAGCCAGTACTTAAGCACTGTGTTGTGGGCTTTGTGAAATACCAACAAAATTATAATGAAAAAGATAAGAATGCAAAAAGATGACACTGAATAGGTCCAAAAAACACAAAATAGAAACAAGAGATTAGAGTTTCACCTTATTCTGCTCAGCTGGGACAATGATATATATTGGTTAACTCCATGTTCTTTGCGGGCTCATACATGTCTTCAGATGACCATGAAAGAAACACTAGTATTGATTTTAGGATTATGAAATAATTTTAATAACTAAACAACTTAAAAAATATAAAATCTGCAACTAATGAGGTTAAACTGGTTTAGTATTTGGAATAAAATATTCCCTACAAATTAATACAAAGAAGTAAAACAATTTATAGAAGATGAACAAAAAGATATATGAAAATTTGACAGAAGTGGAAGGGAAAAAATAAACATAAAATACAGCCAACCTCAGTAATGATTAGGGAAATGCTAATTAACATCATTAAGCATTATAAGATATCAGTTCACAATGATTATATACACTTTTTAAAATATTTTATTCATTTACTCATCAGAGACATAGAGAGAGAGAGAGAGAGAGAGAGAGAGAGAGAGAGAGAGAGAGAAGCGAGAGAGAAGCAGAGACACAGGTGAGGGAGAAGCAGGCTCCATGCAAGGAGCCCGATGTGGGATTTGATCCCAGACGCCAGGATCATGCCCTGGGCCAAAGGCAGGCGCTAAACTGCTGAGCCACCCAGGAATCCCCACAATGATTATATTTTAAATTTACATAGCCTAATAATAACAATTATTAGTGAGAATGGGGTACAATAAGAACTCAATAATATTACTGTTGATACTATACATGGAAATAACCACTTTCAAAAGATTTAATGTTTTTGTTTGTTTGTTTGTTTGTTTGGGGTTGTTTTTTTTTAAAAACAATTTAATGTTTTACATAATAACATTGAATGTTCATTTTCTTTATCAAGCAATTCCAAACCAAGGTGTATATATATATATATATATACCAATGAGACCAAAGGTCAGGTGTAACACTCAGACCAGTATATTCATAATAGCAAAAATATGGAGACATTCCAAATGTCCATCAGCAATAAAACTGATAAAAAATTATACCATCCATATAAAGAAATACAAGAGAACTTACAGTACTCATAGTGAATGAGTTGACTCATCAACATGAGGGCATCAGTCTGAGTGGATTTCAAAAATATAATGTAGAAAGACAGAAGGAAGCACCAGAATACACATAATTTAATCCAGTTCAGCAAATCTATAAAGTATATAACTTAAACAAATATTTGAGAATGAATAATACCAAATTCAGATGGAAGTAATGAGGTGAAATGTGAATAATGCAAGATACCCAAGGGGAGGGTTTCATGCTGGAACACTCTATTTCTTAAACTTGTCTAGGAATCTATAGAAATAAAGGTATTCATTTTACTATTATCCTACGCTACAATATAAACTCTCTACTTCATGTATTAGTACAATATAGATGAAAATAAAAAATAAAACCTCAAACAATAAAGATGAAAGTACCTGAGAAACAAAAGATATGGCTTACTTCCTAAATTTGTGGAAAGTTCTAAGACCTGTGAATTATTTTACCTAGCAAAACTTGTATTAGTGAGATTAAAAGCTACTTATCAAAAATAATTGGATCTGATTTAGATAAGCTCTGTGTAGAAATACAATAGTTCACCATGAGAAAGGAAACTGCTGTGTTGTATTTTCTAACACAATGAACAATATTCTCAGTCACTTCCCCCAAAATGTTAAAATACCAAGACAAACAAATGCATCCATTATTATTATCTATCAAAATATAATATAGAAGGAAATGGGGTACCAAGGATAATAAGCCACCAAATAAAATTTAGCTATGTAAGTTCAGTCTAATTCCAGTTTTGTTGCTTGTATTTCTCTTCAAGGTTGCTCTGAATATCTTTTAATTTCCCTTCCTTTTGCAAAATCTATTCATTTGGTATTAAAATTCTGCAGTCAGAGCAAGAAACAAAGGTGAGGAAATACATGAGCAATTTCAAAAGAATCAATTCAATTTGCATCTTTGCTAAACAGTTTTTTTTTAATTAGTGTGTACTTACTTATATTGCCATGATAATTAAGCATGTGTTCATATGTAAAACCCAATACAACCTCAGTCAAAAAATAAGTGCTCAATAAACAGTAAGTATTATTGGGTCTGTAAAAATCCCTTAGAGAACTTCTGCTTCCTAGACCAAAATATTTGTGTATCAAATATATTTCCAGAGTACTTTTTACTAAAGACAACCTAGAAATATAAACAATATTTTAAATGTTTGCAAAATTTATATATTTATACATGGATATTGCCTTAAAATGCATATAAGCTTATACAAAAAATAATGGATTTTAGACCTTATTGCATTATATTAGAAATGTAAGAACAAAATTATTGATAACACTGATTTTGGCAGGGTTCCTGGGTGGCTCAATTGGTTAAGTGTCTGACTTCGGCTCAGGTCATGATCCCAAAACCCTGAGATTGAGCCCTATGTCTGGCTCCCTGCCTGGTGGCGAATCTACTTCTCCCTCACCCTCTCCCCCTGCTCATGCTCTCTCTCAAATGAATAAATGTATAATCTTTAAAAAAAATAAAAATAAAAAAACAAAGAGAGAGAGAATTTTGGCTACAGAGCAGTATAAGTAATTTTTAAATTTAATCATATGAATTAAATCATAAGTATTCTATAGAATACTTATAGAATACTTATAGAAGTATAGAATCATAAGTATTCTAATAAGGATTAGCAATTGAATAATGCCTTAATTGTTTTTTTTAAGGTTTTTTTTTTTATTTATTCATGTGAGACACAGAGAGACAGAGAGACAGAGAGAGAGGCAGAAACACAGGCAGAGGGAGAAGCAGACTCCATGCAGGGATCCTGACGTGGGACTCGATCCTGGGTCTCCGGGATCAGGCCCTGGCTGAAGGCTCTAAACCGCTGAGCCACCCCGGCTGCCCGTCTTAATTGTTTTTGACAAGTAACGGTGAGTAATGATTCAAAGGGCAACCTTAAATTATTTAGAGAGAAAAAAATATGATTGTAATAAGTTTGATTCTTTGACTTATAAATATTCACTAATCTTGTATTTCATTTACTTTACTTAAGCCCTTGAATTCTAGCACTTCAATATAGAAAATAACATAGTCAACTTTACCCAGAGTGCCATCTAATGGCACTGTTGTCTCAGTTTAAACCAATCTAAATAAGCTGCTTTGCATAACTAATTTTAATTTTAAAAAAGACTATATCAGACATTAGATACTATTTTTTGTTTTTATAACTGGTTTCTTCGGTTCTCTTTATAGAAAGATGAAGTAGAGCTATAATAAAGACAAGTTAAAATAAATTTATAAAGGCAAAACAGTATATAGCAGAGAGTTGCAATGTTATGGACTTCTGTGACAGTGCAAAAGTAAGCTTATTTGTGTACACAATCACGAATAAAAATTGCAAGTTGACAGTCAAAGAAACAGAGTGAATGATAGATAAGCATTTTTACACAGTGATGCAAGAGTAAATATGAAAGAGAAAACAAGTATTCCTCCAAAACCCTAGCAGTCTTGATTTGTATTTAGCTTTTATCATTAATTAACTATAAAACCTTGGGGAAATGATCATTCTGGCTTATCTATCTGCTTATGTGTACAATTATAGTAATGTTTTCCCTAACATATTTTTATGACTATTATAATGACAGAATGATAAGGGAAATGCTTTGCAAAACTTAAAGTACTCTATGAATATAAAAGATAATTCTCAGATCAAAAAAGTTTATAAGGAAGTAATGTTGATGCAGGCTGGGCTGAGCCTGAGGACCCAGAGGGGGTTCCTGCAGGATCATCCAAAGAGGTCCTTGGCTTTGCACAGGACAGGAATCAAACACAAGCCAAAAGGAAGTGAGAGCAGGGTTTATTGAAGACATAAAGAGAATACAGATAAAGACCGAGCCTCTGGGAGACTTGGAAAGGAAAGAAGGGTGAGTCCAGTTTTGTCTTTACTTGGGGCAAAGCAAAGGCTGTGGGTTTCTTAGTGAGGGCCGTGTACATGTGTGTACATGTCATCTCAGGCATCCAGAAACTGGTTAAAACAAAGAGAAATGTTTAGGTGCCTCCATAAGTCACTTAGCCTTGGTACCACGGGTCTTGATAAACCAGTGTTCTGGAAAATGTGCATGATAACCCCACCCAATCATTCCTTAGATGTTGTCTATTATGCTGGAAGCTTCCAAAGAAATCATGAACTCCTTGACCTTTATAAGGAGGACACACATTGTACAATAAGGCAGGGGTGCAGGTCCTAGCAAGAAAAGAAGCAGCAAAAAAGCAATCCTTTATGGGGTCCCTTGAGTTTCCCTATCTCATTGTGGCAAGTAGAGTAATTGGCTGATTATACAACAGTCTTTAAATAATTTGTATATATGTCAAGCCACAACAAGTTATGTTTTCATAACAAGCATTTCTTGTGTTACAGATACCTTTTTTGTATTTTTTTTGTTTAGCTTTATTATGGTTATAAAATACCTTCACTAGTATTTATGCACACCACTATTAATTCCCATGTCTTTTAATTTTATATGATTTGTGGAGGATCACAAATAGTGTCAGCATCACAACTTGCAAATAACATCTCCGACAGATACCAAACTTTTGTTTCCTCTCTGATCTCTTACCCTCCATGAAGATTTATATGAGAAATCATGCAATTATATCATTTAATTCATTGATGATCTGTAAACATGGTTTAGCATGGTTTGGTTTTAATGCTTTTAAATGGAAACAATTGTGTGTGTGCATCATTTCACTAAGTACTTATTTTCCCTCTGGGATTTCATTGATTCACTTAAATTAGGATTTGAAAATTTTCACAGGCAGTGATTGCTTCAAACTAATAAATCTTATCAAGAGACATCTTTACCTTCCACCTTTTAAAATTCTAAGACTCAAAATCTATTCTCAATTTTCTAAAATTTTATACTCAATTCCTCAAATATTGATTCTTTCCTATCTTCCTGAGTCTATAAAGATTTCAGTCTACTAACCAAAGAAAAAAGTAGAAAAGGATTTTTACTGATGCTTAGAACAACTTTGATTTTATTTTTAACTGGATTTTAAGTAAACGTTTAGGCATTTTAACTTGTTAATTTTTTTGTTGTTGTTTTAGTATTTTTGCTCTTTTTTAGTAAGGAATTGAAAATAAGAGACTACCCTCTGAGCATAATTAAATATTGAACAGATCTATACAAATGTTCTTATTTTAATTGGAAAAGGCTTATTTACATCTGTATGTCTAATTTCTTGAATGAATAATTTGGATATAGTCTAAGAGAGGATTTGTTTCTGATGAGAGGAAATGCAAACTGTAGGACATTTCAATAGTCCTTTCCTGATTTTCCAGGGCAAATTCTCATGGCAAATAATGATCATGAAGATGCTAATGTGAAGCACAAGGTTTAAATATTTTCTAAAATATAATTTTGCAAAAAATAAGTCTACAATCTTACTCTTCTTTTAACCAATTACATATCAATTGTTTTACAGTTAATAAAACCTAATATAAAGTAACTCCTAAGAAATCAGATAGCAAAATAAAGTATGCATTTATCCATAGTGCATAATAGAAGTAAAGTGTTCATTCGTGTACATAATGGTCATATAAATTTTTAAATAAACTTTTTCCATTATGCAAAAAGCAATTGTCAGTAACAGGATAATGTTTCTGAGATTGAGAGGGAATAACAGATGGTAGCCAGCATGCAAAACTATGTAAACATTTTGAAAAGTATGTCTGAGAAAGGAAATTACCTGAATAACAGGAGTTCCTATAGATATATGTGTGTAAGGAAAACAAACAAGAAGTTAAAAAAAAAAAAAAAGAAGAAGAGTCCAGTAAATCAACAAAGATAGTTTTAAAATGAGGCAAAATCAGTTGAATGAAGGTAATGAATGAACAGACTGAAGATCAAGCTTCATGTAAGGTATCTAACACACAATATTCAGCATACATAAATTTTGAGAACTCTACTTTTATGATGCTAGGTAATGGAAAGGGCACTGTTTTATGATGATTCATAGAACCTTTTACAATGATAAAGTGGAAGAGTGGTTTAGCAATCCACCAATCTTTTCACTAAGGAATCAAAAAAGGAGAAATGACATGGAGAGGTCATCTGTTCCATTCCCCTCACTACCTGGCAGGACCACACATAAACTATTCTAGACAGGATTATTTGATTCTGAGAATGGAAATAAAAAATATGTGGCTTGATAAATATGGGATACTCTCATCTGACTTTTGGAAAGGAAGCTTTTTTCCCCTTTTATCTTTCTCCAACCTTTAATGGCAGAAAAACTTGACATTATAACAAAAAGGGTAATGAAAGAGAATTTAAATATGAAGAAAGACTTTTTTAAAAACCCACTTCCACCTAATTTACATCAATTTATTCTTTGAATAAATAAAAGCTATCATTATCTACAGGACACAGTGAACCAGCCATCATTTAATCTAGATGGTATAATTTATATAACCTTTTCCAATTGTTCCTCAAAACAAAAATCTGTAACAGAGAGTAAGAAATAAGCCAAAAAATTAAATAATTCAACATATTGGCAAATTAAATTTAACATTCAAATGTTCAAGAAAATATTATTTAGAAGAAAAGTACTTGTCTCAGAGTCAGGAAGTCTAAATATTGTAGAAGATCTACTAATTAGGCAATTGGCATTGTATGTATCAGTTCTTTTGTTGAATTAGATTTCTCAGTAAAAAAACAAAAATTTCTCAGTAAATTAGTGGAATAGACTGGATTTTAAGATTTAATATGATATGATTTATGGACATATATAGGATTTATAGACAAATTAGAATGACCAAAATTTTACTAAAATAATAATAAAAATGGTCAGAGGTTAATCCAAATGTGTGTGTGTGTGTGTGTGTGTGTATTTAATTTATTAGAGTCTTCGAGATGGCCTAATAAATATTATGCATCTTCTCAATCTGACTTTTGAACCAGAATATAATAGCATATGGATAATATATATATATACTTCAACATTTAATTATATTAAATTTAGCATATTTAAATTTTACACACACACAGTCAATCTCAGTAGTAAGAGAGCAAATAACCCATTAACAAATTGGCAAAATACTTGAAGAGAAACCTAACTAAAGAAGATATACTATAAAATATGGACATATGTAGCTTAATATCTTTATTCTTTGAGTAAATGCAAATCAATACCAAAATGAGACAGCATTTTACTAACCTATGAAAATAGCTACATCAAAAAGCCTTGTCAAAATAGAAATTTCAATAAAGAAGACATACACATGGCCAACAAACATGAGAAAATGTTCTGCAGAACTGCCGTCAGGGAAATACAAATCGAAACCACAATGAGATACCACCTGACACCAGTGAGAATGGGGAAAATTAACAAGACAAGAAACAACAAATGTTGGAAAGGGTGTGGAGAAGGGGAACCCTCTTGCACTGTTGGGGGGAATGTGAAATGGTACAGCCACTCTGGAAAACTGTGTAGAGGTTCCTCAAAGAGTTAAAAATAGAACTACCCTATGACCCAGCAATTGCACTGCTGGGGATTTAACCCAAAGTTACAGATGCAGTGAAACAGCAGGACATCTGCACCCCAATGTTTATAGCAGCAATGTCCACAATAGCCAAATTGTGGAAGGGGCCTTGGTATCCATCAAAAGATGAATGGATAAAGATGTGGTCTATATATACAATGGAATATTACTGAGTCATTAGAAACGATGAATACCCACCATTTGCTTCAACATGGATAGAACTGGAGGGTATCATGCTGAGTGAAGTAAGTCAATCGGAGAAGGACAAACATTATATGGTTTCATTCATACAGTGAATATAAGAAATAGTGAAAGAGATTATAGGGGAAAGGAGAGAAAATGAGTGGGAAATATCAGAAAGTGAGACAAAACAGGAGAGACTTCTAACTCTGGGAAAGAACAAGGGGTAATAGAAGGGGAGGTGGGCGGGGGGATGGGGTGAGTGGGTGACGGGCACTGAGGGGGGCACTGGACGGAATGAGCACTGGCTGTTACTATATGTTGGCAAAGTGAACTCCAATAAGGGGGACATCTGGGTGGCTCAGTGGTTGAGCCTGCCTTTGGCTCAGGGCATGCATCGGACTCCCTGAGAGAACCCTGCTTCTCCCTCTTCCTGTGTCTCTGCCTTTCTTTCTGTGTCTCAAATAAATAAATAAATAAATAAATAAATAAATAAATAAATAAAATCTTTTAATTTTTTTAAAAATAAAAACAAAATAAACAAACAAAAAAACCTTTCCTTATCAAGTATAAGGGGGTATGCAAAATGATATTAACAACTTTGGCAATTTCTTTAAAAAATTAAGAACACAGAAATATATGTTTAATAAGTATTATTAGAAAGTTAAAGACAAAAAAATTTAAAAAATAAATAAACTTAAAATAAAAGAAAGCTGAAGACAACACCAAAAATATTATACAGTCATTCTACTCCTAGGCATTTACTCAAGACAAACCATATGTTCATACTAGAATGTGTACACAATTATACATAGCAGCTTTATTTGAAATAGCTCCAAATGAAAATTACCAAAGTTCTATCAACAGGTAAATGAATCAAATAATACTGTAATAACTTTGTATAGTGACAGATGATAACTACACTTATTATGGTAAACATTTCATAATGTATGTAATTATCAAATTACTATGTTGCACACTTGAAATAATATTGTATGTTAACTATGCTTCAACCACAACAACAAAATTGTGGTATGTTTGCAAAGGATTAGTACTCTACAGTAGAAAAATAGAATTGTTGCTGCACTCAAGATGGATGGATGTCAAAATAATTTTGTGGAATGAAAGAGACCAGGCAAAAATAATGTATGTTAAAAGATTTCACTTACATAAAAAAATCCCAGAAAATGCAAATTAGCCTTAGCAAATCAATGGTTTCCTGAGAACTTGAAGGATTAAGTGGGAGGAGGAAGAGAAAATGCAAATTAGCCTTAGCAAATCAATGGTTTCCTGAGAACTTGAAGGGTTAAGTGGGAGGAGGAAGAGTACATAGGATATTTAGGGGGGGTTAATGTAGTTATTATATTGTTTGAAATTATGGTTTTAGAGGTATATAATTATATGAAAACATAAAATTGTACACTTTAATAATGTGCAGTTTATGTGTTTCAATTATATTCCAATAAAGTGATTTTAAAAAAATGAAATGGCATTGTGCTATTTAAGCTTTGTTAAACTTGAAAGAATCAATTGGCTGTCCATAGTTAAGAACCATTATGCATTAACTTCATCAAAATAATCTGCTTACATTCATAATACGATTTTCACTTTTTTAATCACTGATAAATAATAAATATTCTAATAATTATTTTATTAATGCCAACAAAATCCCTATGAGTTTGATTATCTTGATTTTATAGATGAGAAGAAAGGCTTAAAGAGTTTCAATTATTTATCTGAGAATGTAGCTTTTAAAGATTGTCATTAAGTTTCTACAACTGACTGTCAGATAAGAACTTTGTTACTGATATACTTCCTGACTCTTTAATATAATGACTTATGTGAAGTCCATTACCTGAAAGTTCTCTTTGAATGTTTATGACCTCCTTTATGCTAGTTGGTTTAAATCATCTTATTTCATTTTTATACTTCCACAGCACTGGGCACACTGCCTTATAAAAAGGAAATGCATATTGAATGCTATGATTGTATTAAGTATAATACATTAATTTTTTTAAATCTCATGAAATCTCTACAAATTACTTGCGTCACGGGCATTTACTTAAAGAATAAGCATAGAATTTCAAATCCATTAAACCTAATGGTTTTAAATATCAAGGAGTTCAAAAGGAATAAAGAAGCAAGTGATTAGGTTCCTTTCTCTCAGCTATCCCCTTCAAACATGTGAGATCAGTTTGAAAAATATATAATTAGTGGATATTAGTATATATACCATCTTCAATACATTACTATGAATATGTTTTTCTTGATTAATATGTCCCATATTTGATCAGAATTGATGTCTCTATATAATGGCTTATTAAATCATATTAATGCTATCAACACTGTGAAGACTTGTAATAAGGTAAACACCATTCTGTTCTCTGGTTTTATAAGACCGGTATGTTTCTGTTTTGTTTTGTTTTTTAGATTCCACATATGAATAATACCATACACTATTCGTCTTTCCCCGTCTGGTTTATCATGCTAGCATGATGCCCTTCAGCTTCATCCATGTCTTCACAAATGGCAAGATTTCCTCTTTCTTTATTAACGGCTGAATAATATTCCATTGTGTATATGTGTATTTATGGCTTCAGACCTTACATTTAAGTCTTTAATCCATTTGAGTTAATTTTTGTGAGTGGTATAAGATAAGGATCTCCTGTTTCATGTCTTGCATGCGGATATCCAGCTTTCCCAGCACCATTTATTGGAGAGACTATCCTTTCCCCATTTTGTGTTCTTGGGTACTTGTTAAAAATTAGTCGTTGAGGGCAGCCCTGGTAGCTCAGTGGTTTAGCGCCGCCTTCAGCCCAGGGCGTGATCCTGGAGACCCTAGATCAAGTCCCGTATCCGGCTCCCTGCATGCAGCTTGCTTTTCCCTCTGCCTGTGTCTCTGCCTCTCTCTCTCTCTGTGTCTCCCATGAATAGATGAATAAAATCTTTAAAAAAAATCTAGTCAATCATATATTTGGTCTCTTTGAGTAGTATGGACATTTTCATAATACTAATTTTTCCACCCAATAAAATACTTAGGAATACATTTAACCAAGGAAGTGAAAGACCTGTACATTGAAAACTATAATTCACTGATGGAAGAATTGAAGAAGACAAAAATAAATGGAAGGATTTCCGATGTTCTTAAATAACATTCTTTCTTAGTACATGGAGATCCAAGGTACCCAAACCCACATATAAATTTATTAGGCATTTACTGGATCTAACACTGTGAAGTTTCTACAATTAGAATTAAGAATGGAGGAAGAGTGTGGATTTCTTCAATGACATACAGTTTCTGGATGAATGTACTAAGAACAAATGGTAGAAACAAATTAGAGGTAATAATACTCAGATTTTTAACAGCTGTAGTAACTTGGATTTTGGAATTATGTAAAAAGTAAAAAAAAAAACATAGAACATTGCTCCAACCTACATATGAATTAAAATTTTGTGATTATTATATTAGGTTCCTCCTCTTTGAATGAACATAGAAACTTATAAATATATACATATATGTACATTTATGATATATATTCAACATACGTATATATTTAAAAATAATTTAAATAATTTAAGTTATATATGGGTTATAATTTTATGAGAAATTAATGCACACAACATTTACTACATCTAATACTGGATGACTCTAAGAAGAAAATGTGAATTATAAAAGAAAGGAAAATACAGGAAAGAGTACTGAAAGTTATGTTACCATATGTCAGTAGAGAGATGAGACTCCTGTTTGAGCATATACCATAATTCACCATACAGATGAACCTGAATTCTATGACAGATTCGCTAGATGACATATTTCCGGATTTCTTTTAAACTTTATATTCTTGGATAGCTCTGGTGGCTCAGTGGTTTAGCACCGCCTTCAGCCCAGGGCATGATCCTGGAGACTCTGGATCAAGTCCCACATCAGGCTCCCTGCATGGAGCCTGCTTCTCCCTCTGCCTGTGTCTCTGCCTCTGTGTGTTTGTGTGTGTGTCTCTCATGAATAAATAAATAAAATCTTAAAAAAAATAAAATAAACTTTATATTCTTTTCTGAATCTCTTTTTAAAGTAGTGAGTTTTGGAGGATCAATTAGAATGATACTTCTAATAAAGGACTACATAATATTTAAAATTCTGATGAAACTACTTTGTTAGCATTTTGTGATTAAATTATATCATATATACACATATGTGATATATGTATAAATTAGATCATATATATATTATATATATTATATATATATAATTAGACTTCCTGGCACTCAAAGTTTAACTAGTATGAAAAAAACAAAACTTAAGATTTTTGGCTGTTAGTAGATTTACTTCATTTGTATTAAACATTGTGAAAAATAGACTTTATATTTTATGCCTCTCCATCAATAAGCAATATTCCAAGTTATTTCAATTATGTTTCAGTAGAATAATGGTGTCAGTTCTCTATTTACTTTAATTACAAATTATAGACTTTTGAAACAAACTACAAGGCATAAAAAGGAGCATAAAGTATAATCCAGGAATGACAGATAAGCAATATTACCAAACAAGATGTTTGATTTCAGGCTAGTCTAAAGATTATGAATCTCTGTATGTAAATAATGATACAATCACTGTCTGAAACTTGTCAGAAATTTTGTCTGATGGACACTGGAATTTGAAAGCCTTGTTCTGAAGCACAGTCTAAAAATAGAAAGCCTCCTGTGGTCCCAGGGTTATGGCTTTCATAGTCTTCTTATACTAATGGTAACCAAAATGTTACATATCCATTTAGTACAGTTTGATTCAATGATAGCCTAATTTGAAAAATATGTGATTTTGTTACAAAGACTGTTTCAAAACATAACATTTGTGTACAGTGCAATGAAGTTAGCAGAGTTTATAAAATGTATTTTAATTATGCCCAAATTTGACTGATTCACAATAAAGTTAATTACATCTTCCATCCTTGTGAAATTGATGTTACTTGTTTTATTTTCAGCACCTGCATTTTAAAGCATGCCTTTTTCTGGACGTGGTGGGAGGTGAGGTCATTGTAATATTGGGAGCCTAAATCCAAAAGTAAACTGTTAAGAGCACATTTAAATCTTTCAGGCTACTGATAGCTGTCATCATGCAGAAGTAATTGCAATATGAAGTTAATTATGTTGTCATAGCTGAAGGGCAACTCCTGTCTCTTTAAAAGTCAAGAAGGAAAGAGAAATGTAGTGCATTTGGAAATGTGGGACCTCTTCAAACAGGTGTGGAGCTCAATATGAGCTTCAATTGTTATGTAAATGAGGATCTGATCTCATTCTATATTTTCAATAAAGTTATTGTACCATCGATTTTCCATTTTTTGCCATTTTTATTCTTCTCATAATTATTGCTTAAATAAAGAAAAGAGTTGGGGTAACAGAAAGTCATCCATAGCATGGCAGTTTGCATGAGTATGTATACTAAGCTTCCATCATAATATGGTAAGTCTATGCTAAATAATAATAACAATTTGTCGTGTTTTAATGCAAGTAAAACAACAGCACATCCTCAAAGTGGTAAAAGGATACTTTAACTCTAGCTTTTTCATTAGTCCCCTGTTATGTCTATGGGCTCAATGTGAGGCTAAACTTAGATATGGTCTTAGATGGTTTTGATTAAAATTACCGTACTCCTGGATACAAATAGAAAAGTCAAAATGAAAGAAAACACAGCAATATTTTCAAGAATTTGCTCATAATAAAAATTATTTTGACATTGTGATAGCTATCATATTTTTTCAAAACATTCAAGTCTAAAGGGATTTCTGACATACTAATAAATCAAAATATTTAGGCTCTTTAGAGCCTAATTTGGGTTGAAATATGTATATAACTTGTTTAATAATGATGATCCTTTTATTTTTATCACAATAACATTGATGACTAAAAATGTAATGAGGCATTAGTGCCAAAAAATAAGTCCGTTTCCGGCTAATTTGTTGAATTTTTGAAATTTGTTTGAAACCATGATAATCACTAATTGAAAAGTGAAGCTTTGGAACGTCTGGGTGGCTCAGTGGTGGAGCATCCGCCTTTGGCTCAGGGTGTGGTCCCAGAGTACTGGGATGTGGTCCTGGAGAACTAGGATCTAGTCCATTATCGGGCTCCCCACAGGGAGCCTGCTTCTCCCTCTGCTTATGTCTCTGTCTCTCTCTGTCTCTCATAAATAAATAAATAAAATCTTAAAAAAAAAAAGAAAAAATGAAGTTATCATTAATATATCTATTTGCCCTTAGTATAATCAAAATTGCTTCCTTTTTATAATTAAATTATCTTTAAATACCATGAAACTTAAATCAAATAGTATATTCCATTCTCCTCTATGAGACCTCTTTCCTGAGGGGCAATAGAAATAGGTAAAATAAAAATCTAAATTAAGCCTTCTCCAATCATATGGAAACTTGAAAATAATAAGTAGTGCTCTAATTTTTATTCTAGGTCTTCCCATAAATCTTAACAATCATAATGGTTTATCTTAAAGTATATTTTGAGTAAAAAAATTATAATAATGTGAGCGAAAGATAATTCCCTTTATACAGAAGTAAAACCTAGAAAATATTCTTAATTCCTTTGTGACCAAGACCAAACTGATACTATCAGAAACAAAATTCTAACTTTTTATCGAATACACACACACATACACACACACATCTTCACAGTCAATAAATAAAACCTCAATAACTAGTCTGAGAAATTTTGTTGTAACTGTCTTCCTTCAACTGTAGGCCTTCTTCAAGAAAAAGTGATGTTTCCATACTCTAAGGCTCTCTCTTAAGGGAGAGACTTTTTATTAAAAATTAAGCGAACATTAGCAAATACTTATGCTTATCTATTAGTTATCATTGTCATTTCTTTACTTTCTTACCTGAAATAATTTAGCTTTGGGTCTGTAAAGATCCTGTACTATGAGTTTTTGAACGTATACACCCAGCAATTAGCAGAACTCATGACTGGTTCTACACATTTCTAATTTTTAGCTGTTTGTTTTTAAAGTCACAAGAAGCCTGAAGAAGAACATTATTGCCATTTAAAAGAATATTTAAGTATCTAGAACACAGAGGTGTATTTTAAAGTTTCAACTTAATCAGATGTAAACATGAGACAGATATAATTGAATTAAATGATTTTCATTTTTTAAAAAGAAATTTGCCTTCTTTACCACTAGTTTTTTTATATTACTAGATTTTACTTTTCCAATTTTTGTGTGCTTTTAAAATTAGAATTTTTATTCAGAATCCTTATTTGAGAAGCTGAATAAAAACTTGTCAAACTGTCCATATTTTTAAGTTGGAATGTGGCAAACTTCAAAATGTACATTTTACGAAATTCTTAATGTGTCTATTATTTAAGAGAGATAGATTTGGATTGAAAAAGTTATTATTTTAAAAGTTTAAAAAATCTGGGTCAGGTTCAGAATCCATTATCAAATTATGACTAGTGATTCACGTTTTTATAAGTATGTGTGTGAGTGTGCACATGTGTTCACATATATAAACATATATATCCATATATATTAATACATAATGCATGTAATTATACTCAAATACTAAAATACATTATATAATATCAATTTTATATTCTCACATGTAAACTTATTTGATTTTATATCTTTGTTATATTTTAAATGGATATTCAGAATGGAAAAAAAAAGTATGTTATATTCCAGAATGTGGATAGGTAGGTAAAAGAGATACAGAAGCTAACTAAAAGAGCTCACATTGGCCAAAGCTATAAAATTTAAGAAAACCAAGCAGAATTGGATGATAATCTAAAGCATAACATAAATATCTATGAGTCGACACAGATACAAGTAAACAAATGGGAGAGAATAACCAAATCTCATAATCTCATGTACAAAAGAATTTATATAAGCACTCTGCCCTCAAGAAGATGGAGCATAACTTCAAACTCCTTAAGTATGTGTGAAAAACTATAATGTGGAGGAAGTAGAAAAGTGTAACTTTCTAGTAGAGAAAACTGGCAATACTATCTCAGCCAGGTAATCAAGGTGAACATCAACATTCATATGTCATGTTGATATTATGTACCCTTGATATAATGTGATAAAAATATCACTTCAGGGCAACCCGGGTGGCTCAGCAGTTTAGCGATGCCTTAGGCCCAGGGCAGGATCCTGGAGACCCGGGATTGAGTCCCATTTGGGCTTCCTGTGTAGAACCTGCTTCTCTCTCTGTCTCTGTCTTTCATGAATGAATAAATAAATAAACAAACAAATAAATGAATAAAATAAAAAAAAAAGAAATTATCACTTTACCACTGTAGTCATCTTCCCCCAAACCCACAACTTAAGTTGTGATAAAAATACTTGATAAAAATACTGGAACAATCCCAATTGTAGGTCATTTTATAAAATTCCTGACCAACAGTCCAAAAATTATCATAATTATCAAAACCCTGCAGTCTGAGCAAATATCACAGTCAAGAATCTAAGGGCACATGACAACTAAACAAAATGTATCTTCAAAAGGATTTTGGAACAAAACAGGACATTAGATGCAAACTAATGGAACATAAATAAGATATGGGCTCTAGTTAATAATAATGTTATCAATACTGGTTCATAACATGTGACAATGCACCATATATGTAAGATGTTAATAACAGGGGACACTCAGAATGTTATATATAAGAATTCTCTGTATCATCTTCACAATTTTTTTCTGTAAATCTAAAACTCTTCTAAATGAAATTTATTGAGACTATGTTATTGATCATAATTGTGAGGTTAGCAAGAATGGTCTTCCTTCAAAGTTTAAGGTTTTTTAAAAAGATTTTATTTATTTATTCATGACACACACACACACACACACACACACACAGGCACAGGCACAGGCAGAGGGAGAAGCAGGCTCCATGCAGGGAGCCCAACGTGGGATTCAATCCTGGGTCTCCAGAATCACACCCTGGGCTGAAGGCGGCGCTAAACTGCTGAGCCGTCCGGGCTGCCCCAAAGTTTAAATATTAAAACTAAACATATTCTAAGTGCTAAAATTAAGAGAAAAAATGTCAATCACACAATATTCATGACTTTTCTCACAAAGATAACAAAGCATATATTTTGCAGAAAGAATTTTTAAATTTTTATTATGAGAATATTAGTTTCCCATCTACTTCCATGAAAGATATGAAGACAAAAGAATTTAAGACACAAGTTGATAGTTTCTTCCTTTCTACAGTAGCCTAAGATGAATGGAACAAAATACTTTTATATTGATCCTTTTCAAATGTAACAGTTCAAACTTTAAAATCTAAAGTATAAACATAGGAGTAAGTATGTCCACCATTCTAATCCAATACACAATTATACCAGAGTTCATCCTATGGCACTACAGTAGTAGTCCCAGAAATCTGCATGTTTCTTTTTATCTTGTAAACTTATTTCTTGCCTGTGACACTTTTACTTCCCACATTTAACTATAAATATTTTCTGCTTTACTCTTAAAGTCTCCAAAACATGTTCTTTAAGAATATTTTGGTTTTTTGTTTGTATGAAGTCCTCTCCTTAAATTTCAGATATTTACATGTATTTTTTTGTGATGCAATTTCCAGAAAATACTCACTGTGAAATTTAAGAAGTGCCTACTCCCACTCACTGTGCAACTACGTGCTGCAGGCCAAACATAATTAAAATTATTGCAGTCATCTGAACACTAGACTCTTTTTTAACAAATTTGCATTAAAATGCCAGAAAAAATGAGCCAAGCTGACACTGCTAGATAAAAAACATTGGTAAGCTTTCTTTATTTCTGCCTTAGCAAGACCCTTTCAGTTCTGAACTTCCAACAGTTATTTCCTCAAGGTCTGTATAGAAACATTGACAAATTAGATTGGACCATAAATCTTGAGTATTTTTATTACATTTTCTCTAATTCATGCTCTGGTACAAATTCTTATTTTGCAACTCGTACTCTTTTTAATTATATAGATTCTTTATTTCTTCAGATGGCATTTTACTAGGATGGTCCGTGGGCTTATTTAATCATTTGGGATATTTATATTAAGTTCAGATTATATGATAGCTATAGTACAAAGTGTTAAGAATATAAAAAATAGAAAACATAATCCTGTATGGCAAGGAGTCACAGTCCAGTGAGACAGAGAGAATGAGGTAGATAATTAAGGTACAATATGACATTCAGATAACTATCTAAAACCAAGCAATATGCTTGCAGTTCTCTTCATCTTTCTCCTGTCTACTGCCTGATAAATTTTTGACTTCTTAAAACTTTATTTTACCTTTTTGAAGATTATGGACATGGTCTGGCTCAAAGGAAAAAAATAGTAACAATCAGGATAGGCAGATCAACAGATATTGCCATGAAATGATGAGTTCCAAGTGAAATCTTTATCAATCTTAATTTGAAAAATTAAGGCTTCTAGTTTTGTTTACCTAGGTCTTCAGTAGGGTGTTATGAGCAGTGCTTCTGAATCAGGGTAGATGTTCTCAAGGTATATTTCAGTCCTGTTCATTCACTGCTGGACCCTATTCTGTTTTTTGTTTTTTTTTTTTTTGAATTATTTATTTATTTGACAGAGAGAAAGATACCGAGAGAGAACATGAGTGAGGTGGAGGGGTACAAGGAGAAGGAGAGCAGGATATGGGGGTCCATCCCAGGACCCTGGGATCATAACCTGAACCAAAGGCAGATGCTTAACCACTGAGCAATCCGGGTACCCACTGGGCCCCATTCTAATACATTTCCTCCTCCACTTGTAATCCTGCCAACAATAATAGATTTCATGGAAAAATACATTAGTTTACAGTCAGATTAACCTGGTTTTGTCCTTGCTTCATTTCATGGTGTAATAAGACTTTGGTTGAGGAAAATTATTAAAATTCTTTGACAGTTCATGTGCTTTCACAGTGTAGATCTCTAGTTCTCAACCAGGGGCTACTTTACATCTCAAAGAAATTTGGTAATATCTACAGAAATTTTTGACTTTTGCAACTGAGGGGCTATTGCTAATATCTAGTAGATAGAGGCCAGATATGCTCTTAAACATTCCACAATGACCAGGATAGTCTTCTGGCCCCAAATGTCAATAGGGCCATGTTGAGAATCCCTTTGCATTATTAGTTTTCTAGGTCTGCCATAACAAAATACTATAGACTGGGTGACCTGAACAACAAAAATTTATTTTCTCACAGCTTTAGAAGTTAAGACTCCAAAATCAAGGTGTTGGCATGGCTGAGTTCTTCTGAAGCCTCTCCCCTTGGCTCGTAGATGGCCACCTTCTTGCTGTGTCCTCACAGATTCATTCCTTAATGTGAATGCATCCCAGGTGTCTCTTTCCCTTTCTTATAAGAACAAGAGTCATATTGGATTAGAGCCTCACCATAATGTCCTCATTTAAATTAAATCACTTCTTTATTTTATCTCCAAATACCATTTCCTTCTGAGGCACTGGTGTTTAGGACTTCAGTTTGTGAGTTTGAAGGAACACAATTCATTCCATAAAATTATTTTTTAGAGTTTTGATTTCCAAATCAGCCATATATTGTCTACAAGGCTTTAGAAAATGTATTCAAACTTTGGGGTATAACCATTTCCTCATCTGTAAAATAATAATACTTATTTCATTGCTATGATTTGAGGATTAAATTAATTAATATATTGCAAAGTTCTTAAAAAGTTGCCTAAGATATAATGAATATTTTTGAGGGAATAGCTATTTATCACATTGGATGTGATCTGTGAAATAGAACACTCCATCATATAATCATTACATAATTAAAGTGTGCATGCAAAGTACCTTACATTATTCTTGTCTAGCAAAATAAATATTCTCTTTCTTTTTTTCTTACTGATTCTACGTACACAGGAGCTAGGAACAATTTTAGATAACAAAAGAAAACACCTGTATCAGAGTCAGCATCAGAAGAGGCAAAATTTAAACTTATCTCTGAGATTTTCTTGATGCCCAAGTAGAAGTGAGACTACTCTATTGCCTCGCCTTGAGCACAGGTCTACTACTGCATTTGTGTAGACATTGTTTTTTATTTCCTCCCATATATGTCTTCTTACAAAGTTATGATTTTCCTGATAAGGAATTATATTTTATGTTTTTTGTATGTTAGCATACTCCTGCACATAGTATTAGAATTATTAACAATCAAAACAGATGCAGTTTCAATGTTTGAAATAGGCCATGCACTATGCTAATTGTTTATGGTGGCTTAGTTCAATACTGGAATGATTTTATAAAATGATTGTATAAAAGAATTATGTATGATTGTTTAAGAGAATTATGTAGAATGATTGCATAAAAGAATTATGGGATCCTTGGGTTGTGCAGTGGTTAGCGCCTGCCTTTGGCCCAGGGCCTTATCCTGGAGATCCCGGATCGAGTCCCATGTTGAGCTCCCTGCATGGAGCCTGCTTCTCCCTCTGTCTGTGTCTCTGCCCCCCTCTCTCTCTATGTCTATCATGAATAAAATAAAATCTTTTAAAAAAAGAATTATTAATGTTGCCCCAATTATATTTATGGACTTAAAGGATACAACCTTGAACTAAAATTCAAAATCAAGCAATTTGGCTCCATATTCTATGTTCTTTTATTTTTTTATTTATGATAGTCACACACAGAGAGATAGAGAGAGGCAGAGACATAGGCAGAGGGAGAAGCAGGCTCCATGCACCGGGAGCCCGACGTGGGATTCGGTCCCGGGTCTCCAATATCACGCCCTGGGCCAAAGGCAGGCGCTAAACCGCTGCGCCACCCAGGGATCCCCATATTCTATGTTCTTAACTGCTACAATATAAGATAAATTCTACAAATGTTGGGTTAATAAAATGAATTAACAATTGGAAAAAATCATCACATACAGAAAATTCAGAGATGTGCTAGTCATAGTTACCAATACCATGGTGCCTTAAGAGGTGAAGCAAAATGAACAATTGTATGTTCTCAAAATTAAAGAGAATGAGGAATAATGGAAAAGTCTGCCAATAAGACATCTTTTATTCTTTCTGAATGTAGTTGGGTTACTATTACTACATTAAATATTAGAATAAAAATTCCATTTTTTTGGAGAGAAATATATCAATCAAGTGGATGTATATACACACACACACACATGTACATATACAGGTACAGATACATATGTGTGTGTATGTATTCCTTTTTACATTGTGTAATATAATTTCAAAATAGAAGTGCTTTGAATTAAATAAAAATAGAAATTTAATCATAGCTTCTTCAAACAAATTTCAATGCCACATCTATGCATTAATGTGTGTATATATCTAAGATATATATTTTATATATATTTGGTGATATATATATATGGTGATATTAATTAATAACACAAAATAATATTTAGAATGATTGTTAGATGAATTCCAATAAGGTATCCAGACAAGCACAGTAAGTACAAATATAAAATCTGGGCAGCCCCGGTGGCTCACCGGTTTAGCGCCGCCATCAGTCCAGGGTGTGATCCTGGGATTCTGGATCAAATCCCATATCGGGCTCCCTCCGTGGAGCCTGCTTCTCCCTCTGCCTGTGTCTCTGCTTCTCTCTCTCTCTCTCTCTTTGTCTCTCTGTCTCTCTCTCTCTGTGTCTCTCATGAATAAATAAATAAAATCTTTTAAAATATATATATAAAATCTTCCAAATTCTTAAATCTAAAGTTAATACCTAGTGATCATCCTACTTGACCCATGGACCACATTAAATACAGCTGATTGCTCTATCTCCATGACATATTTTCCTGCTTTGACTGCCAGGAGACCAACTCCTCTTGATTTTCTTTCTACTTCATTTGTTCCTCTTTTGATCACTTTTATTTTCCTATTTCAAAACTGTTAATTTTAGACACTCTGGTGGTCTCCTTGCTGTCCATCAAACAGTCATTCTTTTAGTGATCACCTACAATATTATGATTTTAACACCAAAAACTTTATATTTCTCATGAGAACACTATCTTGAATTCCAGGCTCATATAATAATTTATGTTGTAAAATACTATTTCCGATTTCTTTCTCTCAAATATGCTCTATACTTAACCTCCAATTACTGTCTCAGAAAAGAGTAGGTGCAGCCAAAACCCTCCAAAATAAATATGTTACATAGCAGAAGGAAGACTTCTTATAGTACAAAGTGGAAAGACATTTGGTTTTCTTAGCAAAACTCTTCTCTGAATATACAAAAACAATGAGATGAGTATGATTTAAGCTTAGTAATATACTGATGAAGATGTTAATAGTTTCCTTTGTTGTATTCTTCCAATGCATCTGTAGAAAAATAAAGTTTATGAATATATAAATATTAATGTGCATTATATTAGATAATTCTAATCATACATATGTAATTTCTTCAATCTCCTTCATTTAACTTAGTCATTAGAAAAGAATATGATCACTACAAATTAAAGTTTGATTTTCCATGGTTTAAAAAAACTACTGTCCTCTGTATTTAAAAAAAAATAGTGCTTCATTTGTTTATTTTTAAATACTTAACACTTATTTTAGACACTTATTTTAAACCTCAAGTTTAAAAACCTTATACTTCTATTGATTCACACTAGTTCTAGGAATATTTTCTGGAGATTTAAATAATAATTCCCTTCTGAAAGAGGAAAAGGATTGCTTTATTACTGTTTCAATTCAAACGGCGTGTATACCATTTTGGCGAACATACTGCTGACAGTCTTCATTTTCAACTCATTATCAGTTTTACACAGCCCAGCATGTCAGAGTCTGGTGACTGTTTTATAAAG
Organism: Vulpes lagopus; assembly: GCF_018345385.1. NCBI lineage: Eukaryota > Metazoa > Chordata > Mammalia > Carnivora > Canidae > Vulpes > Vulpes lagopus. The sequence continues at coordinate 24,203,670 of NC_054832.1, read as the reverse complement.
ATGTGGTTCTTTTCTTAAGAAGAAATGATAATTATATATTCTTACAATGTAAAGGGCTCCATAATCACTTTATCCCTGGTGTAACATTAATAGAGTTTGTTTAATAAATCAGGTTTATTGACCATTAGAAACCCACGATGCTGGGTTGCAGTCATATCTGTGTGGTGCAGTTTTACCCCTTGATGGTTGCCAGTTGCAAAGACACAAAGATTAGGTAACAACAAAGCCTGGAACATATGCCAGTTACTTTATAATTGTAATTTTATTACCATGAAATCAGCAATTTTGGGCATGTTATTCGTGGCAAGGAAAATCCAATGATTTCCAAAATATGAAACTTATACATGATAAACTAGTATAATTATAGTTTGTTTTAGGGAAGTAGTTGAATTAGAAAGATACAATATTATTCAGTTGCAGTCATTACAAAAATGACATGAAAATAAACATTTTACTGAGCGTGATATGGCTATAGACATCCCCAAAATACATCACGTCTTCTCTACACCATCCATGAGATATCTTGAAGAGGGTTTCAATTAAAAAAGATTTGAATTCATAAGTCAGATTCAAGTTAGAATTAGGCATTTATCTGTATTAACAGATACAGATCTACTCTGGAGGAAATACCACGTCCTGTTGGAACACTCTCCCCGCTCAGGTTTGGGAATGCTTAACAATCCTGGGACCTAGAATTACCACAGACTCTTCAAAATCCCAATAACAAACTTGGGTTTTGTTTTGGGGTTTTAAAAAATTTATTCATTTCTCTTCACTGAAATGGACAAGAGTTGTAAAATTAATAGACGCCCTACTTTTTCTATATTAAAGTACTGAAAGTGACAAAATCAGGCAGACACACACACACAGAGCAAGGTGAAAAAAAGATTCTTCTTTCATATCTGCTGAATTTTCACTAAAGTAATGCCAGCTAGGCAACATTTGACATGGATGAATGCTACATATACACTCTGTTGTGTACCCTCCACCCTTTATTCCAGGACTCATATAATATTTATTTGGCACCAATTCAGTGTCAGGGACATGAGTCTTGTTTAGTACCAATAACTAATAGTTGGTTCATTTCAGGTACTTGTCACAGAAACAGTGGGTGATGCTGACATTTAAAGCTGCCGTCTCATGATATTGCAGGGCAGAGACATAGCACTGACTGTGAAATTGGAGGGGATGATATTAATGCCTCTGGAGGAATTATCACTTCATCTGATGTAAAAGTCACAAGTACACCAGGATACATTCTGAGTGCTCTCTTTGGTAGACTGACTTGATACTGAAATACTGACATTCATTTATACTTGCTTTTTGACTTTATATCTATTTTCTGTTATGTAAAACAGGCTCAGGTTTGATTGGTTATGAGAGCCTGTCTAGCAAACCTCCCTGATGAATGAGTCATGCAATTGGAGTGATGTGATATGAGGAGGGGATGAGGCAAACACGGAGGAACACGAGACGGTGTTACTCAACATCATCTTGATGACAGACACTGTGCTCCTTTACATTATATGCACCATATTAGTTAAATATCATCTCGAACCTATGACAAAAAATGGAATTATATTTAATAGATAAGAAAAGTAAGACAGATCAATTAACTTATTTTAAGTCATATATCCTATAAAAGTTAAGTCTAAGTGAAATAAATTTGATCCGATTCTAAAAGTAGGATTACTAGGAAAAGCAGAAGTATAAATTTTGTGTACATTAGTAGTTATGGGAAGCCTCTATAAAAGATATTTGCCAAAAATAAGTACTTAAATAAAAAGAGAAAGAGAACCCTACATTTTGGCCAGAGCCTAAGGTTCCTTCACTTAGACAACCTTCTATAACTAATAAAAGTCAGAAGTGGAGTAAGAATTAAAAATTGATTTTGAGGCAGACCAACAGCCTGAATATATTTTAAGTTTTTTAAAAAAATTGTATTACATACATTGAGTTGATCAGCAAGTAAATCATATGGTGTATTATCATGCCAATGGCTTGACTGTAGGGGAGTCAGAAATACTGGCCCTATGCCCCAGGGCACTGGCATTCTAGTTTGGGTTAATTATAGTAAATGATATAAAACACTCCATCTTTAACAATACAGACCAGATATCAGACTACAAAACATTTGTAGTAGTTTATTGTTGCTACTGTAACAAATTACCACAAATTCAGTGGCTCAAACAATACACATTTATTATTTGTATTATTATATTTCTGTTCTGGAGGCTAGGAGTACAAAACCAGTTACAAGGTATGGTAGGGCTTGATCCTTCAAGGTTTTGGAGACTCTAGGGGAAAAAAAAAGTGTTTCCTTTGCCTTCTCCAGTTTCCAGAAACTATCTTCATTCTTTGACTCATGGCCTTTCTAGGTATTTTAAAGGACATCACCCCCAACTCCTGCTTCCTTTGCCCATCTACTCTCCTCTAACACTGACTTTATTTTCTCCCTCTTATAAGGACTCTTGTGACAATATTAGGTTGATCTGGATAAAGTGGGATAGTTTCTCCATCTCAGGATTTTTAATTATGTCTTCAAATTCCTTTATCATGTAAAGTACCATATTTACAGGTTCTGGAGATAGGAATAAGAGCATCTATAGGACTCATTATTTTGTCGTTAAATGCTATATAAGTTAGAAGAGGAAAATCGGAAAATTCAAAGCATTTTCATTATCATAACCTCACGTTTCTAAATTTTTCAATTTACAGTGACTCATCTGTCTACCCATAGAAGCCATTTTAAATTCACTCTTCCTAGGTGTCTTCAGTTAGTATTATTTCAGTCCTTCAAGTAGACTGTGCTTTTACCTACACAAAGGTTTTGAAATTACAGTTCCTGGAGCCTAAAATATCATTAATCACCCCAGTACTTCTGTTGTACAACACTTAACAAACTCTTTTTTTTTTTTTTTTTTTTAACAAACTCTTAATTAAAATTTTATTTGTTTAGGCAGCCCTGGTGGCCCAGCGGTTTGGCGCCACCTTTGGCCCAGTGTGTGATCCTGGAGATTGAGTTCCACTTCAGGCTCACTGCATGGAGACTGTTTCTCCCTCTGCCTGCGTCTCTGCCTCTCTCTCTCTCTCTCTGTGTCTCTCATGGATAAATAAATCTTTAAAAAAAAAAATATTTGTGTAATTAGTTTTTCACCTATGCAACCAAAACACAAATTCTGTGAGTGCAGGGATCATGTGTATCCTGTATTAAAAGAAAAATAAAATTATATTTGTTCAATGAATTAAGTAAAATAAATAAAACTCTTCACTTATTATTATGAACTACAACGTGAGATTCAAATCTTGAGATTACTTAAAACGTTCCTCTTTTCTATGAAAAAGTAGTCTTAAAAAACTTGAGAGAGACATTATAGAGTTGAAAATATAAGAATGCTATGGCATAATCAGCAAAAGTCAATATACCCCAGGCAAAGACCTTAAGATTGTCTCCCAAAAGCCTCACAAGGTGGCCTTCATTACCTCAATAGATTTGCCAGAGTCCTGGATCTTCCCTCTGGCTTAGAAACTGATTTTGTCAGCACTCAGAAAGAAAATTCATTGCTCTGGGAGTGGATTTACATAAAATAAGCATAGAAACCTGATGCCAATATATTAATTTACAATAAGATATATGTGTCACAGGTACTGGAGTATTTAATTCAGTATAAGTAACTCATTCAGTCCCTCTAAGTGATCCAATACAGAAGGAAGATAAGCCAAGTTTTGCTTGGTTAGCCCAAGATGAAAATGGTTAGTTAATGTTAATGAAATTATTATGAGTGCAAGATTGACGTATAAATCACTTGGAAGATTCTTTAGAGGTTTTTGAACCTCACATGACTAGAGATCTCAGAACACATTCTGTCAGAGCTTGGATAGGCACTGTTCTACGACTTTCTTTCCTTGTACTTATTTCACTGAGTTATAGCTCTCTGTTATGAATATTCTTTATATAAGTTGCCATATTCTCCACTAACATTTAAGTGCTTCTAGTCTAATTAGTCCTTTTGTCCTTTTTAGATGGTTTGCATAACTGATTTGATCCATCAGATCTTATTGCTTATTTGTGTTTTTCTCCTCTCTAAAGTTTATCTTACTTACATCATTACTAAAACCTTTAGGAAAGACTGTCTGAAAACTGCACACTTTTTAAGATTTTATTTATTTATTCATAAGAGGTACAGAGAGAGAGGAAGAAACATAGATAGAGGGAGAAGCAGGCTCCCTGATTTGGAACTCCATCCCATGACCCTGAGATCGTGCCCTGAGCGGAAGACAGACACTCAAACACTGAGCCAATCAGGCACCCCTCTACACTTTGGTTAAGAAGTTTGATTTTCCTATGATTACTAATATTTGTAAATATATTAGAAAATAACCTAGGGATTATGGGGGGATAATGGATTCATGTTTTGGGAATATAATTTACCAAGACACTCAAATTATTTTCACAATTTTTCAATTATATGAAATATCTTGGTTTGATAGATACTTTATAATGAATCTTATTATCATTTGCTAATAATCTATGGCTGCTATATAAAAACCTTTCTGCTGATCAAGATGCTGTTTACATAGTGGAGAACAAGTGAGGGCTTTTTTCGTGAAGCTTACTCTCTATTGGCGGAAGGCAGAAAATAAATATACATAATCAGGATAAAAAGTCATGAAGAGGAGATATGATTGAGAATGATCATAAAAACAAACATTTTAGATTCTCACTTAGCAAAGGTTTCTTTGTGAAGGTAATGCTTCTGACAAAACAGAAGTGATGAGAAGGTAGCAGCCATATGACCATTATTACTCAGAAAGAAAGCCACAAAAGTCTCAAATGTAACAAAATCTGGAGAGTGTAAAATACCCAGAATGATCAATGAATAAGGAAAAAAAATATTTTAAGAGAGAAGACAAGAAACATAGGCAGGAAACAAATCCTGGGAGGCTTTGTGGGTCAGGTAAAGACTTTGACTTTTAAAATCTGTGTCTGGGCACCTGGGTGGCTCAGTCAGTTAAGCATCTGCCTTCGGCTTAGGTCATGATCTCAGGGTCCTGGGATGGAGCCCTGCATCTCAGTGGGGAACCTGCTTCTCCCTGTTCCTCTGCCACTCCTCTTGCTTGTGCTCTCTGTCCCTCAAATAAATAAATCAAATCTTAAAAAAAATAAAGTCTCATTGTCATGGAAAGTCACTGGAAGCCTTCAGAATGAGGAGTATGAGATTATCTGATTTGTATTTTTAAAAGATGACTTTGCTGGCTGTCTGAAGAATACATTACATGGAGGCCTAATGAGTCCTGTGGGAGGTTACCTGCCACAGTCCAGATGACAGCAGGGGAGGGCTAGACTTGGGGTTGTAGTAGTAGAAGTGGTGGGAAGTGGTCAGAGCTGAAATATATTTTGAAGCTCAAATGGATGGGACCATTGAGTAGCTTGCTATGGAGCCTTAGAGCAAGAACAGGAAGAGGAGAGGTATGTTGATAGTGTCATTATAGCATGACTCCCCTATGCGCCCCACAAGACTTGAGTGCAGAGTTAATCTGACATCTGAGGACTGAACAATCTAACTTTCTAGCAATCTAACACGATTTTTGTTCACATACCTGATGTTTCATCGAATTGAGATAATTGTCATTCCAATATGCACTAATTTTCACTTTGGCATTTCTATTTCTTTCTAATGTACTTGACTCTGGCTCTCCATTTTCATCCGTGCCTCTCAAAATCCTTTTCATTCTTTAAGAAGTCAAACAAATGCTAACTCTTATCACAACTTTTCTGAACCTTATAAATGGGTCTCTCTCTTTTGAATACCCAAGAACTTGATTTATAACAACTCTTAAATTATTAATAGTACAATGTATCACAGTTATTTGAGCAATCATATCTTCTCATAACTACTCGAGAGCATGAGTATTGCTTTGCATTTTTATACCTTATATATTTGTATATTTTATACTTTATATTTTTACTTTATGATAACTATTCTTGATATGTATTAGGTGTTCAGAAAAAGTAGGATAAGTAAAAAAAAAAAAAAAATTCCATGGGATGCCTGGGTGGCAGTGGTTGAGTATCTGCCTTCAACCCAGGTGTGATCCTTGAGTCCCGGGATCAAGTCCCACATCAGGCTCCCTGAGAGGAGCCTGCTTCTCTCTCTGCCTGTGTCTCTGCCTCTCTGTGTGTGTGTGTGTGTGTTTGTGTGTCTCTCATGAATAAATAATAATTTTTAAAAATTTTCCAATCAGCTCAAAGTTACTCCCACTAACTGGGCAAAAAACAAAACAAAACAAAACAAAACAAAACAAAAAAACCCCTATGATTTTAAGTTACTTCCACTAATTTATAAAAAAAAAATAACTATGATTTTAAATTTGCTTAAATAGTGCACAGTTACTCATTTGTTAAATAATGAGACCGAATTCTCCAAAAAAATGTTTTTGGTTTTTAACTCATCCGTGAATGAAGGAGCCATCAGAAGAATTTTCTTACCATCAGAGTTAGCCCACATGAGGTTAAATTTAACTAGTAAGAACAGAACAGGCCACAGTGGGGAAAGGGAGCCTGGCTTCTAATCTGGAAAGCCAAATCTGAAAGTTCATCCTAGTTCTTGAGCTGCCTGTAGCATTGTTTTCTTGCAACTTAATCACTGATCAACTTCACTGTCTGTATCTTGCTTATCATACTTTCTTACAGGTATTATTAGGGAGTTTTCCAACAAACCTTCTGCACATGAATTTCTGCATCACAGTCATTATTTAAAGTGGCTTCTAAAACTATAGATTATTTAATAGCTTAATAAATATGTACAATAAGATATTTTTAATCTTTTTCCCTTATTTATATTATTATATGGAGTGACTTCTAAAACTATATATCCTTAATGCAAATATAAAAGCTTAGCAAGTTCCTGAAAATAAGTTTGGTGGTATCTTTTAGTTAAACAGAAATTTTATTAAAGAATTTAGGCAAAAGAGATATCAGACACGAAAAGAAGCATTGATTTAATAGTACTAGAATGGGGTTAAATAAAATATAATATGTCAATGTGATAAAATATTCAACTATTAGCTATCTTATAGGAATAAAGTATAGTGACATGAGATGAAGGTTCATAAAACAATTAAAAAGAAAACCAGGCTATAAAAGTATGTATACATATATGCAGTATAATTGAAATGGATATATATATGTATGTGTGTGTGTATGTGTGCGTGCACGTATACCTGGGTATGTGGAGTTGCTGTTCTTTCCACTATTATATAACATTTCACAATGAAAATGGTTTACATTTACTATGTAAAACAGTAACACTAAAATTTCTGCTACATCAAGAGAAAGACTTGCTGGGTTTACATATATGGAAGATTGGGGACGGAATTTGAAAACTGAGGAGTACATGGTATGGGAACAGAATAGGAAAAGAATGGAAAACATTAGGTAAAATAAACACCCTGAATACAGTGATACTGACAGAGATAGGCCAACAAAGAGGGTTATTATTTTTTGCTTGTTTTTCTTGTTTTTTCCCCTAAAGATCTATACATAGAACAAAGGGATTCAAAAACATTGTAGTTTAGGGGTTGTTTCTTGTATATATAAACTCAGGTTATGAAAAATTATGATCAGAGGTAGACAAATGATTATTTGAACAATAAAACTAAAGTTTAAGTAATGAACAAATGGTTGACAATAAATAATTATTCTTGGTACATTAAATGTATTTCAATGAAGGCTTATTGTACTAAGGAAGGAACGGAAAAACACAATTTTGGGCATTGGTTGAAAGTAGAGGAGTGTGAGGAAGCTGCTCTTTTTTGAAAAATGAGACATAATCAGCTTTCAGGTGAGCATTCAGGATCAGAAGGAGTTATGCCTCATGCGCCTTTTTTCTTGAGACTGACAAAATGCAAACAAAATGCAAGAGCATTGTATCAATCAAGGTTTCACCATACATATGTGATTGATTGCAAGGAATTGACTTAATCAGTTGTGTTGGCTAGCTAGTTGAGCAGGAAACTCTCAGGGAGCTGAGGCTTCAGTCTTTTCACTCCATGGTCAGATTGTCTTCTTAATAAAGAAAACCTGATTTCTGTTCCTAAGGCCTTTCAATTGCCTGGATCAACCCCCCCTCCCCTCCCGATTATGGAGGACTCTAAGTCAACTGATGAAGTTGTTCATCAGTTCTGCAAAATACCTTCATGGCAACACCTAGATTACTAGTTGAGGAAGAAACTGGGCATTAATATCTAGTGAAGTTGACACATAAAGCTGATGATCGTAAGCACTGTGAAACATGAAATAGTGCACTTGAAAAGCTAGAAGAGTAGTAGAAAATGCTACATATTGACCTTCTTTGCTGAAAATACACAAATCAAAACATTTTGTGTATACTCAAATATGGAAAAATCACATTTCAATATGATAAGCTAAAACTCTTATTTCTGAATAAATTGATGAATCTGTTTTCTCAAAAAACATAACTTCAAAATACTACTTTTAATTTTTTAATTTTTTTTTGTTCCAAGATTTTATTTAAGTTCCAGCTAATTAACACACAGTGCAATATTAGTTTCAGGTATAGAATTTACTGATTCCGTACTTACATACAACACCTGGTGCTCATCACAACAAATGTACTCCTTAATACCTATCACCCTGCCCACCTTCAGCAATCCTGTTTCTTGTCTATAGCTGAGTCTGTTTCATGGATTGCCTTTTTCCCCTATGTTCATCGGTTTTGATTCCTAAATTCCACAGATGAATGAAATCATATGGTATTTGTTTATCTCTGACTTATTTCAGCATAATCCACGTCATTGCAAATGGCAAGAATTCATTCTTTTTTGTGACTAATATTCCATTGAATGTGTGCGTGTATGCTTATATATGTGTCCATATATGAATGCATAACTTCTTTTTTTATTTTATGATAGTCAGAGAGAGTGAGAGAGAGAGAGAGAGAGAGAGGCAGAGACACAGTCAGAGGGAGAAGCAGGCTCCATGCAGGGAGCCCGATGTGGGACTGGATCCCGGGTCTTCAGGATCGCGCCCTGGGCCAAAGGCAGGCGCCAAACCGCTGCGCCACCCAGGGATCCCCTGAATGGATAACTTCTTTATCCATTCATCAGTCGATGGAAATTTGGGCTCTTTCCATAATTTAGTTATTGTTGATATGCTGCTATAAACATTGGGATGCATAAAATCACTTTTTAATGATTAGTCATATGTATTTTGTTTCTGAGTAGAAAAATCATTACATTGGGAGAGAAATATAATGACTGAAAAAAACTAAAGTCAAGTGAAAGCATGATAACTTTAAAGCTTTTATGAAAGTCTTGAATTCATTAGTTGTACTGTGAAGTAAGTTTATATATTTTTTCCAATTTGAATAAAATGTGAAGTTATTTATATTATTAACCCAATACAGATTTCTGAATAACCAGTTCTTTTATTTATTATAAATCACAGCATACAACAATGAATTTCTGGCCCAGTTTAATGTATGTTTAAACGATTGTATCCTGTTCTTAATAACTAATAATTTGAACTAAGCTTATACCGATGCAGAAGGCAGTAAGTCTTTCATGGTTTTCTTTGCTTTTGAAACCAGAGAATTCTTTTTAATTTTTTTTTTCAAGATTTTATTTGAGAGTGAGTGAGCATGAGCAGGGGTGGGATATACTGTTATATAGTTATATAAGAGATATGCTTATATGTTAATTAATTAGGTGTATGACTAACTATTGGAATCAATTACAGCAGAGTAGGGAGCTGGATGTGGGGCTTTATCCTGGGACCCTGGGATGACCTGAGCTGGAAGCAGATGCTTCACCAATTGAGCCACCAGGCACCCTAATTATCAGAGAGTTATTTTGAGCATATATTGTGTGTACAAGTTACTGCAATTTAGATCCTTACTAACTCATCTCAAGGAATTTTTTTAAGAAAAAGTATAAAAAGTGAGAGGCGGCGACCCCACTGATACAGGAGGTTGTGTGGCCACACCGGGCTCCTGGCAGCAGCTCTGCAGGCCTCGGCCCCCTTAGACAAACATGGAGGTGGCACCCCAAAAGAAAGATAAGAAACGTTGAAACCAACCAATATTTAGACAACATGGGCCACAAAGAAAAATGAAAAAGTGAGTATATTCAACTGTCAGGGTGTGGGAGGAAATCAGCATGCCCCGTTGGCTATCATGAAGCCTGTGGCAATGAAAACAGGTGCTTGTGTATCCTTATGAGTTACCAGTTTCAGGCCTGGAGGACCCAACAGCATGCAACGGGCAGTTATTCCTTGGTAGAAGGTAAATGTCCTCTTTTCTTTCTATGGGAATCCTCATTTTATTAAGTAAATACTATCTGTCTGCAACCTTAAGGAACCGTTTACTTTATTACCTGACACATGACATTGAGGGAACCCTATCCTGGATAATGAAAGTATTTCATTTGGGGGCTTCACATGATCTTTGTTCACTAGGGATATGGCTTTGAAATAAAAATGGTATGTTTCTTCACTACTGGGAAAACGATGAGTCGCTCTGTGTCTGCGGCAGAGACAGGAGGCCACACCGAGGACCCCAAGCACACGCACGTCCCAGAGGAGGGAAGGCAGCAGAGACAGAGAGAAAGGCAGGGGCTGCAGGGACAGCAGGGAGGGCATGAGCAGGATGGTCAGTAGTCGGTTGTCTCTGGTGGAAATGTGGCCCAAGTACCTTCTGGTCTCGCCTGGGTGACACTGGGAATGGACCTAAAGTACCACGATGTATAATTTAAAAGCATCAGAGGAAATTTTTATACAAAGTTAACTTTTATTACAAAAAAAATTCATGAACCAATTATAGAGGTTTACGGCAACCACAAAAATTAGAAACAGTGCAACGAGAGGGGAGGGGAAAACTTCCATTGGGTTGCAGGCATCACGAGCTGCTGCTCGGCGGCCGAGGCCGGCTTCTCTGCTAAGGCAGGTGGCTGCACCGGCCCTTTGAAGAACTTGAAGGCCTGCTTCACCTTTGGGAGGGGCCACGGGTGCAGGTGGTTCCTCCAGCTCCGGACAGTGAATCACAGGTGTGACCAACACCTGCAGTGGCTTCGAATCAGCAGGTGCCATCTCGGCTCCTGCCAAGCACTCAGGTCCAGGCATCTCAGGCCCTGATGGCTCATCAGGCCCCATAGTGGTAGCTGGGGCGGGCTCTTGACATGGTTCATAATTTTGCTCAGGGGCCGAAGCTGGTTGCTGAACTGAGACAGGTGGCTGCTCCAGCTCTTCAGGGACCTTGATTGCAGGCTCTGGGGACTGCTCCTCATCCGGGGCAGCCAAGGGTGCAAGTGGCTCCTCCACTTCGGGACAGTGAATTAGAGGTGTGCCCACCATGTGCATTGGCTTCAACTCAGCCCCTGGCATCTCGACTTGGGCAAAACACTCAGCTCCAACAGCGGTGTCTGGCTTGAACAGATCAGGCCCAGAAGCTTCAGCTGACCCCACGGTAGGAGATTGGGCAGGCTCTTGAGGTGGTTCAGCATGTTGCTCAAGTGCCGAAGCTGGTTGCTCGACTGAGGTTGGTGGTTGCTTCGGCATGTAGGGGACCACAATAGTGTGCACCCGGGCCTGCTCTTCTTCCAGGGTGGCCAAGGTTTCAGGTGGCTCCACCTGGTTGGGACAGTGAATTGGAGCTGTGACCACCACTTGCATTGGCTTGAACATAGAACCTGGCATCTCGGCTCGTGCCAAGCACTCAACTCCAGCCGCCGTGCCCGGCTCGATCACCCTAGACCCTGAACTCACCTTGAGCCCGCGCTGGCCTCTCTTATCTATGCAGGGCACTTTCCCCTTCCTCAAGGAGGTGGAGCGGAGGTTCTCTTCCTCCCACTCCTGCTCCATCTCCTGTTTGGATCTCTGTAAAGACAGTGCCCGGCAGCCAGGCAGGATGCCTCAGCGCCCGGTCTGGCTGCCTTGGCTGGGCCTCACACCCAGATGACTCCATTCCAGACATACCACACCACAGTCAGCACACACCTCCCCCAAGGAGAGAAAAGGGATGCAGCTCTAGGACCTTGGGTTAACTCTGGGATGGGTAAGAGGCACCTCAGGAATCCTCTTTCCACCCTGCCCACCATGACATCAGTGTGACCATGGAGGGATCACCAGGACACCTGCCCCTGCAACCTCCTCCAGCCTGGATGGGTCCTGCTCACACATCCCTGGTTCCCTGAAACTGAAGAGGAGGGGATGGGGCTACCCAGGATGGCTGGCACAGGTGGCCTGGCCTGGCCTGGGCTGCTCAGTATTACCTTAGGGCGCCTCCTGGCAAATGCCCTGAGGCGTGGGGTGTGACGGCGGAACCAAAATCCACAGCAAGTGAAAAAGCCGCATCCCTGGGGTTTCTGGAAGCCAGAGCCCCGGGAAGTCGGCAAGCAACAGGAGAACATCTTTAACTAGCGGATGTCTCCAGCCAAGTGAGCCTGATGTGGTGCTGCACTAGAATGTGGGTGCCTGGTTGCAGGGGTTCCAAGTTCTGTTGGGCTTTGTTGTCAAAGAAGTGACCTCACTGCCTGGGATCCCCTACCTGAGTCCACTCCTGGTTGAACCTTCAGTGTTGTCTTTTCACTTCTGTGTCTAATGGACATCTCAAATTTAACTTATGGAAACAAAATGATTCCCCTCCACCTCAGGCCCTCCACCCCAGTTTTCCATGATAGACGTCTTTATTCCACTTCTGCTTATGTGGACCATCCACCTTGGAGGTGTCCTAGATTTCTGCCTCTCTCACATCCCACATCCTGTCCATGAGATTCACAATATGAATTGTGCCCTTGTGCTATCCGCATCATTCTTGCCTCGTTTCCTCTGTGCTGTCCGCATTATTCTTGCCTCGTTTCTCATGTCGTGATGTGCCAGAGCCAGCTCGGACAAGGCAAGCTGATGTGAAAGTCCAAGGAATTTTTGTGAACTGGTTGGCATCATTTTGGGAGCTTGAAATAATAATTGTAGAACACTGTAATTTATGTATTTATGTTTCCTATCTACTGTCTGTGTCCACCCAAGTGCCTACAACAGTACCTGAGGCAGAGAAGGCCCGAAGATTTTTTTTTTTTTTTTCTAAAGGCACATTGTTGTTGTGAGGCCTTGTGCACAGATTTTGGGAACTTCAGTGATGAAAGTCACTGAGAAAGAGTCAGAGGCAGTCTTCCAGATTCCCTTTCAATACAAATATCCAACATGTCACTTAAAAATATCAGGTTCAACAGAAGCTGGGTCCTTCATTACTGTCTCGTGAGTAAATTTACTCCCTGTTGCTAGGGTTGCAGTCCTAAAATTGTAAACGTTGTTTCTCTAATTATAAAAATGTACTCTCTGGATTGCAGTTATTATGTCTTGGACAAAATTCATAATTTTTCTTGATAGTCTAATGTTTTAAGAATTAGATTTCTTTAATCTTTGTGTTGTTTCAATCAGACATTGATGTGTTACTATTTTTTGACAAAGTTGGTTAAGATTTTTTTTTTGTTTCCATTATATGCCACATTCTCAGCTCTTTGAGATCTTCTTTTATTCATTGTTGAATTGCCTATACCACCTAGCAAATGTGTTAGAAATGACAGGTGTCTAGTAAAAGTAACTTGGATCTAATCCAATAACCAATTTCAGTTTTCTGTATTGGCCCATAAATGTACAGCCTCTTTGAAACTCCATTATAACATTGTTACATGTATTTTTTTCGTATTTTAAATACATTATTTCATATTTGCTTATATAAAAAAGTACTGTGTCCAAGACTTAAAAATTCTTATTTACTAATGCATTTAAATCTTTCTCATAACGCTCTACGGCATTTAATGTAGTAATGAAATTGTTCATATTGGTGCATCCAGCAACTTTTCCTTCAGTACTTGTGTTGTTCCTGTTTATATCATTTGGATATCTTTTGAAAAACAATGACATTCTTTAGACCCCTGAAACAAACAAAAAGAAAAAGTATAAAAAGTGATTGTTCTAACATGGTTATTGTTGCTAGGGAAAATACTCCATTGGGATCCGTATACTCAGCACATATGTCTCATTTTGTTAAAACTCACAGAGGCAACATGAATTGACATGAATTTAGTTCATTGATTTTAACTGCTTTGGTAGCAGTATCTTGAAAAAATGTATATATATAGTGTAACTTTTTTGTGTCTGTGGGTTTAAAAGTGGACTACATATTACAAATTTGAGATAAATACTCAGATGTATGTGTAAACAAATATACATTAATGTCCCAGGATTCCAAATTTAAACTCTGAAAACATCAACCTACAATTTCTAAAGTGCACTACTAAGGTTGTAGGGGCAAGCACACATAAACACACATAAGTGTCATATTTATGTAACGTTTCACTCTCGGGTGAGACTGAAGACAAAGTTTTGCATTAATCAAAATAATTAAGTCTTAAAATGTAATCAGCTTTGTGATTTTTTATTTCCTCTTAGACTGTAGAAGACACCAGGTCAAATAATGTGAAAAATAATGAGTAGGGTCTCTTAACTGAAATTCTGCAAAGAAGCTAGCACTATGAAGTGGAACGAAGATGTGGCTGAGTAACTAATTAGCCATCTGGCACCATTTAGATTAGGGCAACAAGGCCTCCACCTCTTAATAGTCCTTTAAGGCATCATTCACTTACTGCAGTATGCTAATTGATAGTCATATGAAGGCCCTGAGTTAGAAGAGAAATGTTAAATTATGCTCTGCATAGTCTGATTAAGATAATTAAGCAAAACGTTATAGGAAGATGTCAGACAAAATGGTTAATGTTTCCAAAAATTTCAATAATTATAGAAGTGAGACTATAAGTACAAAATGCTTTTTTTTAAAGAAATATTTTCATCAGAAACATCACCACCTCCTCCCCCTCTTCCATCGTACTTCTTTATTTGCTTTGAAAAGTTCAAGAACTTAAGAAATGTCATGCCATATCAAACTGTATTATCGGGTGGCATTGTAGAAGACACATAATTTTTCTTTTTTGATGCCTAGAGTTGCGGATGAGCCACCTGGGTAAAAGAAAAGTGACAATGTGACTGAAGATACCCTTTGTATCTTGAACTAACTTTGGAATTTTGGCATAGCCTGCCAAGATTCATGTATTCTACTTACCTTACAAGATTAATGTGAGACCCACCTTCCTTCCTGTACACATGATGACCCAGAAAAATCCCAGTTATCTCATGATTTTGTTTTCTTCTGTATATTCATCTGTCAATCTTTGCTCCATTCTGATTTTTCCAGCTTCTCTGCCTTCTGCTGTAATTGATTCCAGAAGCAGGAGAAAAAATGTCCTTTTCTATTTTAAGGGTTGTTATTAGAACTTAAAAAAATGTTGGAGGAGTATTGGGAGTTAAAATATGCATTTTTCAGACACAGGAAAATTAGTCAGGCAATTACCTATCCAATTATCAAGTAGGAAACTCTAAAATGTCTAAAATATCCAATCATGAGGCAAAATGTGCTTCTCTCTGTAAGATGAAGACTGACTTTCCTTTTCCTTAAAGTCCTTTGGGGACTATTTATCTATGGCACTTATCTGGCAGGCAGTTCTTTTGCTAGGCTATGTGACTAACTTCCACATCCCTGAAGATTACACAGACAGGAAATTCCTATCAGATGGCTTTCAATGGTTTTAGTTGCTTTAAAATGACCTGTGACCAGTAAAGTATGGAGGTGGTCACTCCACAGGCTCTAAATCTTTGGAAGATTATTTTTAAAGCAAATCCTTTAGAACTGCTGTAGAATGATTTTTTTTTTTGAATGATAGGAGAGAATAGCAGAGAAAACTATAAGGACCATCTTTCTTATAAATTAATGAAATATGACTGACACCCAATTTTGTTAAGGAAAAAGCTTTAATCTAAGAAATAATGTACTAAATATATTCATTTGGGACACCTGACAAACACAGGAATTCAATGTCTGAAACATGTATTACTTAGATATAATGTATAAATAACTCAGTTTTTATATCATATCCCTTAATTCTAAAGCTGTGGCATTAGGTGCATGTATCTCTGGTACATTTTCTTTGAAAACAGAGAAAAATAATGAAATATCTATATGACCAGTGTAGATTGTTATTCTTACACCAAGATCTGATTTATTTCTTATATTTGTAAAATAGAATATTTTGCTGAAATTATTTTTTTATTTTAGAAAAGCGGTGCACCTTTTCAAACCAGTTATATAGGAGATACTACTTATATGTTAATTAGTTATGACCAACTATTGGAAAAAAAATTTTAAATCTCTCCGGTTTATAAATTAGCCTATTTTAATATTTCGTTGTTTCTACTTGGTTTTGGTCTAATAAAAGTGTTGCTATTTATATATTGACACACTACAGAGTTAGAATTTGTAACCCAGAATATACTGACTCATTTTAAGGTGTATAATGTCTTTTAAGCAATATGTAATATTTAGTGTGTATTTATTCACTAAATAAAATATTTTATTTATTTGAGAGAGGAGAGAGGGAAAGCACAGGAGCAGGGTGGGTAAAGAGGAAGAGGGAGAAGTGGACTTCGTGCTTAACACAGGGCTCCAGAGGGGATTCCATCCCAGGACCCCAAGATCATGACCAGAGCTAAAGTCAAATGCTGAACCAACTGAGCCGCTGTAGTGCCTCTGCGGCCCCTGTGTATACGTTTTATTTCTGATCCATAACTTCAATCTAATTACTCATATCCCAAAACGTATTGATAATCTCTGCCATACAGGCATCTGTGATATAGTCATCATCTTTCAGAAACATGTATAGTAGAGGGAGTAATTAGCTACATTTTTTTTTACCAGTACAGTTATCTGTTCAGAGAATTCTAGAACAAAAAGACAAGACAGTCTGAATTATTTCTGTAATTTTATAGACATCTCCATGAACACCATTATACTTTGCTGATAAATAATAAAAAGGACACTTCTTATTCACCCTCAGCTATGAGCTGATTTGTGTCACATCTCCCCCCCACTCCACCCCCAGCACTGAAATACTATTGTCAAGTTCTAAGCTCTAGTAACTCGGAATGTGACCATATTTAGAGATAGGATCTTTACAGAGGCAACTAAGGTAAAATGAGGTCATATGGGTGAGCCTAACTAATCCAATCAGATTGAAGTCCTTATAAGAAGAGATTAGGACATAGATACAGAAAGAAGACTCTGTGAAGACACTGGGGAAAGATGATCATGTGCAAGCCAAGGAGAGAGATTTCACAGAAGAAATCAGCCCTACTGACACCTTGGTCTAGCACTCTAGCTTACAGAATTGTGAAAAAATAAATTTCTGTTGTTATAGCATCTCTAGCAAATTAATACAGCCTGCTATATGAAATGCTGTTTTCCAATATGTGTTGTGGAGAATAATCTCTCAATAGTCAAATAATGCATTTTACCCACCCACCAATTAATAATCAGTATGCCAAGTCATACTGGCAAAGCAACAGTGAGCTAGAAACATAGGTCCCTGCCTTCATGGTCCATGCCTTCATGGTTCAATACAGAATACTTATATGAAACAATCTTTACCATCCTACAACCTGAAATTTTGTTAGTATTCTGTTAGTATTCACATAGAAAATGGTTACACTGGTAGTGAACCAAATCCATAACAATGCATTAAGATAAGAGGGCAGAGATTCTTTTTTTCTTTTTCTTTTCTTTTCTTTTCTTTTCTTTTCTTTTCTTTTCTTTTCTTTTCTTTTCTTTTCTTTTCTTTTTCTTTTCTTTTCTTTCTTTCTTTTCTTTCTTTCTTTTCTTTTCTTTTCTTTCTTTTTCTTTTTTTTTCTTTCTTTCTTTTTTTTTTTTTTTTAGAGAGAGAGAGAGAGAGACCTGGGGTGGAAGAAGGTGGGGAGAGGAAGAGTTGGGAGAGGATGGTAGAGATTCTTAAACACATATGAATTTAAAATGGCCCTAACAAAATTAGTAAGGATTCAGAGAATAAAAAAAGACAGAGTTGCATAATGGATCACATTTGGATAAGTGGAAAAGAGGGGAGGGTATTCAATATAGAAAAAACTCACAAGCTGACTTCGAAAAAGTAACAATATTAAAAGAAAGTTTGAAAGAAAAACATCAAGAATAAATTGTAAATAACCTACACTAGCTTCCAGGAGTTTTAAACCAGAATATCTTTCTTATCTTTTGAACTCACTAATCCCCCATAGGAATATTCTACTTGAGGCAATTCAAGCTACTAACAGAAAATATACTTTAAACTCTATCTTTGCCCTTTACTTTTTCTGCATCTTTCAAACTACCAATTAGTAAAGGCTCAGCTCTCATTCTAAATATGGATTTATGACTATTATTTTTTTATGTTGATATGATCTTTCATTGTGAGCAAAGTGAAAAAAATCAAAGTTTATTTATGTAACACAGTTACTTTGATAAGAAAACAAAAGTAAATTATATAGCAAGTGCAGAATGTTTACATCCTAGGATAATTGACCTATGTTTCTGAAGAGTAGCTGTTCAGAGTAACTAGGTGCCGAGAAATAAATCCCTACTTCTTATTTTATGGTAGAGCTAGGCAAAATCACTTTAGAATGCAGCCCTAACTGAAGTGTTAACTAAAGTGTTTCTTGGGATATATTTGTTTTAACTCAGATTCTTTGTGTTGCAAGTAACAAAAAACAATTCAAATTTAATTGAGTGAAATCTGGGTTTATTATAAGACTTGTTATACATTTCAAAGACATTAGTCGCAGAAAAATGACAAACCATCAGAAAGTTCATTAGCCAGAGTTTAGGAAGTTGGTAGGACTTGCTGTCTGTTAATGTTCATTTCTCTCATATGTGCTACATTCTTCTCTTTCCATAGACCAGGTTTCTATACTCCCTAAATTCACCTTGTAGAAAAGATTTACTTCTTCTTTTCAAGAGATTGGACAAACTGAGCTAGGAATGCCATAACCTCAACTCTCAATTGCTTACTTACAATTTGATACTTATTACCCCATGTTGGGTCAATAGTTTACAACAAAATTAGCCTGGAAATAAGATGGCAATTAAACAAATTTAGTTGTAGAGCATTCACTACATTCACTTTTGTGTACATGTGGATTTGTGTAAGTGCTGGGGGTGGGGAGGGATGCGAAGGGAGAGTAGTTTCTATGACCAAAGTATTGGAGCGATAAAACAAATCAGCAGGGGTTTAATACAACATTTTGTGTGTGTGTATCGAAACCAAATGGATTACTTACACCTTTGAAACATAGGGCTTTACTTTTGAGACTTAAAATGTTTTGGCTCAAATTATTAACTTATGCTTTTATGATTTTATGCTTTATCTTTTTATCACTGTTGAGCACCCTTGTGTTAAATACTATCTCTTGAATATCCTATCACCTTTGCTCTGGTTTCTTGGGCTCAGTGATTTACCTGCATGGTCTTACAGAACACTGACTTTTCAACACACACAGATATACACACACACAACACATACACACAGAAATCTTAATTACCTGTTTCTTCCATTTGTTTCTTTTTACCTGTTGGCTATTCCTGTTTAAGTATTTCTAGTTGTACAAATTGTTTTCTTATTTGTTTACCTCCTTGATGTTTTCTTATAGTCTCTTCTACATGATGACTCGAAATTAATGGCGTTTGTGCATCTTAAACCATACCCAAGATCTGGATAGCCTATTTGTTGAACTGCATGATGTTATCTTAATTTTCCTGAATAGAGACTATTATTATAATCTATAATCTTTGTATGTAAAATGTAATTTGTAAAATTACAAAATATATAAAAACCTCAGTCCTTTTAGTGGAAAAGTAACTTTGCTTTCTAAGAATGTTTTGCCAATTAATATCTTTTCTAGAGTTTTTTGTGTTAAAATTCATTTATAAAATTTTTATTAAGCAATCATCACCACCCAATAGTAGAATATGCATTGAAAAAATGGTGAGTAAAATCTGACATGGCTTCACAAAACTTATTAACCAGTATAAATTAATTGCAGTAACCAATTAATAAAGAAACAATAAGTTGAATTTCATTAGAAGCTAAAACAAATAATAAAGCAATACAGTTTTACCCAGAAGGGAAAATTATTTTCTAATGTTCTTAAAATATATAAAACACCAAATCATGTAGAAAATCATAAAACTTTCAAAAGATAGTTTTCATAAATCATATTTTATAACCACTATTTAATAATTATAAATTAATTGATTTACTTGATTACTTCTCAGTGTTACTATGTGTAAGCCATTGAAACAAAAATCCTTACAGATTCTTACCTATCTCTTATCTATTGATTTAACTTTTCTACTTTTATTATGGAAAATTCAAAGTTGTTTCTGAGCAGAAAAAAAAGTATCATTTAACTCTAAGTACGCATCAGTTCATGGAATGTCTATCTCACCGAGATCTTTTCCAAATGTCTTTACTATCTTGAAGTAAAGTTCGGATGTTATTTTATCACACATATTTCAGTATACATCTATAAATGATAAAGTTTTTTATTTTTTATTTATTTTTATTTTTTAAAAAAGATTTTATTTATTTATTTATTTATTTATTTATTTATTTATTTATTTATTTAAGAGAGACATAGAAAGGCAGAGACACAGGCAGAGGGAGGAGAGCAGGCTCCATGCAAGGTGCCGTATGCGGGACTCGATCTTGGGAGTCCGGGATCACGCCCTGAGCCAAAGGCAGACACGCAACCGCTGAGTCACCCAGGCATCCCAAGTTTTTCAAATGTAACGAAAATATCATTGTTCCATTTTAAAAATCAACAATCATCCTTTAATATCATCTTAGGGTAAATATCTAGTAGTGCAATTGCTGGGTCATAGGGTAGTTCTATTTTTAGCTTGAGGAATGTCCATACTGTTTTCCAGAATGGCTGCAACAGTTTGCATTCCCACCAATAGTCAAAGAGACTTCTCTTTTCACTGCATCCTAACCAACATCTGTTTTTTCCTGTGTTATTAATTTTAGCCATTCTGACAGATGTGAGGTGGCATCTCATTGTAGTTTTGACTTGTATTTCCCTGATGATGACTTGAGCATCTTTTCATGTGTCTGTTAGCTGTGTGTAAGTCTTTGGAAAAATGTCTATTCATGTTTTCTGTACATTTCTTATCTGGATTATTGGTTTTTTGAGCATTGAGTTTGATAAATTATTTATAGATTTTATCAGATGTTATTTTAAAATATCTTCTCCCATTCTGAAGGTTGTCTTTTAGTTTTGTTGAGTGTCTTTTGCAGTGCAGAATATTTTTATGTTGATGAAGTCCCAATAGTTCAGTTTTGCTTTTTTTCCCCTTGCCTCCAGAGACATGTTAAGTAATAAGTTGCTATGGCTGAGGGCAAAGAGTCTGTTGCCTATGTTCTCTTCTAGGATTTTGATGGTTTTCTATCTCACATTTAGGTCATTCATCGATTCTGAATTTATTTTTGTGTATAGTATAGTCCAGTTTCCTTCTTCTGAATGCTGTTGTCCAGTTTTCCCAACACTCTTTGTTAAAGAAATTGTCTTTTTTTTCCCATTGGATATTCTTTTCTGGTTTGTCAAAGGTTAATTGCCCATACAGTTGTCAATCCATTTTTCGGTTTTCTATTCTGTTCATTGGTCAATGTTTCTGTTTTTGTTACAGTACCATACTGCCTTGATCTTTACAGCTTTGTAATATAGCCTGAAGTCTGGAATTGTGATACGTTTAGCTTTACTTTGCTTTTTCAAGGTTGTTTTGTCTATTTGGAGTCTTTTGTAGTTCCATACAAATTGTAGAATTCTTTGTTCTTAGCTCTGTGAAAAATACTGGTGTATTTTAATGAGAATTGCATTATATGTGTGGATTGCTTTAGGTGGTATAGAGATTTCTTTTTTTTTCTTTATTTTATTTATGAGAGAGAGAAAAAAAGAGTGAAGGAGAGTGTGAGTGGGAGGGAAGAGGCAAGGGGAGATAGATCATCCTCAGACTCCCCACTGTTTCAAGGCTTGATCCCAGAACCTTGAGATCATGACCTGAGCTAAAATCAAGAGCCGGCTGCTCAACTAACTGAGCTACCAGGTGCCCCAGGTAGTAGACAGTAGGCCTGTGTTGCTACATGTGTCCCTCTTTTTTTTTTTTTAAGATTTTATTTATTTATTCATGAGAGCCAGAGAGAGAGAGAGAGAGAGAGAGAGAGAGAGAGAGAGAGAGGCAGAGACACAGGCAGAGGGAAAAGCAGGCTCCATGAAGGGAGCCTGATGTGGGACTTGATCCCAGGTCTCCAGGATCAGGCCCTGAGCTGAAGATGGCGCTAAACTGCTGAGCCACCCAGGCTGCCCTACATATGTCCCTCTTATAACCACTTTTGTTGCATGCCAGAGGTCTTGCACCATCATGTTTTCATTTTCATTTTGTTTTCATGTATTTTCTTATTTTTTCTTTAATTTCCTGGATGACCCATTAACTGTTTAATAGCACATTGTAGTCTTTCCAAATGTTTTCTTGGTTGACTTCGAGTTTTATAGCATTGTGGTCAGAAAATATGCAGGATATGATCTCAATCTATTTTTACTTGTTGAGGCTGATTTGTGACCTAGTATGTGATCTATTCTGGAGAATGTACCATGTGTATTTGAAAATAATATATATTTTGCTCCTTTAGGATGAAATGTCTGAATATATCTATAAGTTTTTCTGGTCCAGTGCGTCTTTCAAAGCCATTGTTTCCTTATTGATTTTCTTCTTAGATATTCTATCCATTGATGTAAGTGGGCTGTTAAAGTCCTCTACTATTTTTAAAAAGATTTTGTTTATTTATTTGAAAGAGAGAGCATGAGTGGTGCGGTGGGGTGGAGGGAGAGGGAGAAGCAAAACTCCCTACTTAACAGGGACCATAATGTGGGGGCTTGATCCCAGGATCCTATGATCATGACCTGATCCAAAAGGCAGATGCTTAACTGACTGAGCGTTAACCAGACACCACTAAAGTCATCTACTATTATTGTACAATTATCAATAAGCTCCTTTATATTTGTTTTTAACTGTTTCCTACATCTCGGTGCTCCCATGTTAGGGACATAAATATTTGCAATTGTTTGATATTCTTATTGAGTATAACCCTTTATTATGATATAATACCCTTCTTCATCTCTTGTTATAGTCTATGGTTTAAAGTTTAATTTGTCTGGTATAAGTATGGCTCCTCCAGATTTCTTTGACATCCATTTGCATGTTAAATTGATTCTCCATCCCCTCCCTTTAAATCTGAAGCTGTCTTTAGATCTAAAATGAGTCAGTTGTAGGGAGCATGTAGATAGGTCTTAGGTATTTTATTAATCCTGACATGCTATGTCTTTTGATTGGAGCATTTAGTCCACTTACTTTCAGAGTATTATTGATAGATATGAATTTAGTGCCATTGTATTAACTTGTTAAGTTGTTGATTCTGGAGATTTTCTCTGTTCCTTTCTAGTGTTTTCACTTTTGGTCTTTCCCAAGGAGTCCTCTTTAATATTTCTTGCAGGGTTCATTTAGTAGTCATGAGTTGCTCTAGTATTTGTTTGTCTGGGAAACTCTTTCTCTTTCTTTCAGCCTTGCTGGATAGAGTATTCTCTTGGCTGCACATTTTCCCTATTTTCCATGTTGAATATATCATGCCACTTTCGTCTGACCTATCAAATTTCTGTGGAGAAATTTTCTGCAACCTTATTTATCTTCTCATGTAAGTTAGGGACTTCTTTTATCTTTCTGCTTTTAGAATGTTTTCCTTATCTCTGTATTTTGAAAATTTTACTGATATGTCTTGGTGTTGGACTGCTTTTGTTGATTTTGATGGGAGGTCTCTGTTCCTCCTGGATTTGGAAGTCTGTTTCCTTCCCCAGATCAGGCAATTTTTTTAGCTATAATTTCATCAAATAAACCCGACTCCACCACCCCTCCAGCAACCCTGAGTTTGTTTACTATGATTAAGAGTCTCTTGCGGTTATAGCATTTTTTTTTTTTTAATTTCAACTAACTAGTTTTTATCTCTGCAGTCAGAGACTCCCTGGTGTCTTCTATGCTTTTCTCAAGCCCAGCTAATGTCCTTATGATTATTATTTTAAATTCTGGTTCAAGTATATTACTTATATCTGTTTTTTAAAAAGATCCTATCATTTATTCATGAGAGACAGAGAGAGAAAGAGAGAGAGAAGCAGAGACACAAGCAGAGGGAGAAGCAGGCTCCATGCTGGAAGCCTGATGCGGGACTCGATCCCGGGACTCCAGGATCATGCCCCGGGCCAAAGATAGGCACCAAACCACTGAGCCACCCAGGGATCCCTTATATCTGTTTTGATTATGTCCCTAGTCATGACCTTTTCTTGTTCTTTGTTTTGAATGAACTTAAGCTGAATTTCCCCATCTTGACATGTTGTCTATGTCTCTGTCTTCTTCTGTGTAATAGGAAAGCCTGTTATGTTTCCTGCTCCTGAGAGTAATGGCTTTATTTATTAAGAAGTCATACACTGTCCAGTACCTGGCACTTCAGGAAATGTTTCTGCTGTATGCTCTGTGCACTCTGCTGCTGAGTCTTGGCTGCTCTTTCCCTCAGGTCAGTCCACTATGGAGTTTCTCTTTGACTGCAGTGAGAAGTTTTTGGACCTTGTCCAGAGTGTGGCATGTTCTAACTAGGTATGCTCTGATCTGCACACCTCAGTTAAAGGAGGCCTGATGTTTTACCACTAGAGCTGAAGCTGTACAGCACTCTACATAGACGTGGTATGTGCACAGGGTTTGTGCTGGTTTTCTGGAGAGGGGGCCACTGTTCTGGCCCTCAGGTCACTTGTCTTAATAAAGAGCATCTCCAGAGAACAGGGCAGGAGGACTTTGTGTAGGTGGCTCAGTCCTCCCCTGTTGGCACTGTTCTGCTCACTGAAGTTAGTCCATGCTGATGGGTGGGGGAGAAAAATCTTGCCAGCCCTCTGTCTCATCCCCAGAGAGGGGGATTCATGCCTGCTGCTGTCTGGGAAGCCCTCACAGAAGAGCAATTTCCCTTCCTGTGCCCCAGGCATCCTTCAGGTCTTTATATCCAGCAGTGTAGTGTAACCACTTTTTATCTCAGGTATGCTGGCTTAGTTTCAAAACTGCAGACTCTAAAGACCTGGCATGGCACAGGATCCTCAGAGAGTAGGTCTCACCTCTCTGGGGCAAGTGCAGGTTTATTCTAGAAGGGCCTTTGTGGCAGCTTAGAGTTTAGAGTAAAACACAGTGAAAAGGCAGTGTCTAGGTTAGCTGCCCTCAGTAGGTGTCTCTGCGCCATGCTGAAGCAGGGGGAGTGAAGTGATGCTGACCAGCTCTTTTGTCCCCTGAGAAGCAATGCCACCCTCCCAGAGGCACTCCAAGAAGGGGCAAATGTCTCTCCAGTGCGTCCTAGGGGATCCTCAGATGGCACCACCTGCTCCCAGGGTCTCCACCCTTCTTCTACACAGGAGCACTGCAGCGCCTGACAGGGTCAACACCAGCCCCAGGGTGGATCTTGTAAACTCCAATCTGTGAGCTCCACTGGTTGTAAAAACTGACAAAATTAGCCCTGCTCATTTTATCAGTCAATAGCTTTGGGAAAGTATTTTTCTTGTGGGATCCTCTGTGTGCTGATTTCTCTCTCTCTCTCTCCCCCCTCTCTCTTTCTCTCTCCCTCTCCCCCTGATTAGGGCTCCTTTCCCTTTGCAGTACCCCTGAGCCTTTTCTCACCCAAACTATATCTATGTGCCTCCCACCTTCCACTATGCAGCCCTTTTCTCCCTCTAGGTGTGCAGTTTGTTCTTTCAGGTCTTAGATCAATTTTTGGGGTATTCAGAATGATTTGATACTTACCTAGCTGTGTTCAAGGGACAAGGTAAGCATAGAGTCCTCCTACTGCTCCAACCACTTAGCTCCCTCTAATTTCTAGAATTTATTTATTTATTTATTTATTTTTGAGAGGGAGAGAGAGAGAGAGAGAGAGAGAGAGAGAGAGAGAGAGAGCACATTTGCAAGTGGAAAGGGGAGGGACAAAGGGAGACAGAGAGAAATAATCCCAGGCAGGCTCTATGCCCAGCACAGAGCCCAACATGGGGCTCAATCTCACCACCCAGAAATCATGAGCTGAGTGGAAATCAAGAGTTGGGTTCTTACCAACTACGCCACCCAGGCACCCCAGTTTCTGTATTTTAAAATAGGGTCTGGTCCTATTATTTTCCCAGAAAATTGAAAAAAGGGGGGGGGTGATGTGGGCACCTGGGAGGCTCAGTTTGTTAAGTATCTGACTCTTGGTTTCAGCTCAGGTCACACTCTCAGGGTCATGGGATCAAGCCCCATGTCGGGTTCTGCACTCAGGGCAGAGTCTGCTTGAGACTTTCTCTCCTTCTTCCTTTTTTCTTCCTTTACCTCCCTTTTCAATGAAATAAATAAATGTTTTTTAAAAATTACAAGAAAAAAAACATAAATGTAGATACATTTTAGAGCAAAGCATGCTGTAGTTTGGATCTCAGTAAATTAGAATAAAATAAAATAAAACCAATACTCTCTTGCAAACACTTCCAAGTATATATCCTTTTGTCCTTTAAAATAAACCCTTCAAATTAATTTATTGCTTTTCTTTACATTTTAACTGAAATGTTGAACTTAAGTTTGAATCATTTTCAGAAATATGAGCTCTAAAAATATGATTTGATTGAGTTTTGGGAGAGATTGAGATGTCATTGATAAGATAGTACATGAAAGGGTAGTAGATTTTGATATGAACAAAGAAAATGAACTGTTCATTAGAGGTCCAAAAGAATTAATGCTCTTTCCTAAGTGACTGAAGGACTGTTGAATATGAAAATAAATTTTTGGTAGAGCTGAAGTTAGTCACTTGGCAAAAAATAAAGTAACATAGCATCCTACATTTAGGCAAGCTTTACAAATGTGTTATAATCCTAAAAGACACCATTCATGTCATAATGTTGATTGTTTCTTCTAATTTTTCTTCAGTCAGTGATAAAACAAGAGTATTAATAATAGAATACAGGCTCAATGTTCAATATACAGTACAGTGCATCTTTCTACCAATATTATTATATTCTCATGCTTCAACTTTACTACATTCATCAAATGCCAAATTTGATTTCTAACATACAAACTTTTAGTGCCTCTACTTAAGTACTTTTTGTTAACAACTAAAATCTATTTATTTTGAATGTAAAGGATCATTTTGCAACATAAGCACTTTTATAATTTCTGCTTGGGGAAAGTTCGAGAAAGAGCACATTTACATAGTCTAAGAGGAGTTTGCGTCTGTAAGAAGGTCACACATTGAGTTATATATTGCTTTACAATGTAGTTCAAAGGGAACTTTCTGGGAATGAAAAAATATGCACAATACTAATGAGGAGAGGGGAAAAATGAAGTACATATGATCAGATATGTGGAAAAGTAAGTAAGTTCCTAGAGGAAGTGAGGCCTTTTACTTCAAGTTACTAAGCTGTGCTTGAATTATCATCTATCAGGTTTCATCAGTAGAATAACTTACTGAATGAGTAGCACTGTTCTCAGTGGAAAAAGCACCATCCCCCTTCTAAAAAAATTAGTGGACTTTATTTCTTAGAGGAGCTTTAGGTTTATAGAAATATTGAACATATAGTCTGGAGAGTTCTTCTATACAAATCAATCCCACCCTTCTCACAGCTTTCCCTATTATTGACAGCTTGTGTTGGTGTGGTATATTTGTTACAAATGACGAATATTAATTAACTGATGAACGATATTGATGCATCATTCTAAACTAAAGTCCATAATTTACGTTAGAATTCACTTGTTGTGTTGTACAATTTTGTGGGTTTGTCATTTGTCTACCATTATGGTATCATAGTTTCACTACCCTAAAAGTGTCCTGTTCTCCATTTATCCACCCTCCTTCCTAGAGCCTCCACCTCGATTCCTGAAAACCACTAATCTTTTCACTGTCCTGGAAGTTTTGCCAACAATATACCTTTTATGATTCAATGATATTTTGCTTTTCAGATTAAATACTCTAGAGATAATGCATATTTATTCATTTTAACTATGAAAGCGTATATGGAAGGAGAACCTATGTGTGTTCCCACAAGACTCTACCCACAGTGTGAAAATTTTAAAAATAATTTATGGGGTATAATATATGGATCAGGAGCTGTGAAATAAAATAGCCATGGGTGGGAAGTTTTGAGATATCCAAAATTGAAGGTAAAGAGAGATTTTCTATAATTCCATTAAATTGCTATGACATATGGCAGATTGCCTTCCTGAATGAAAAAGAAACCTTGTTAAAAAACTTCCTGAATTGTGGGGGAAGGTCACTAGTGATTATCATTTTTTTATACTAGATACCAGAATCTCGAATAACAGATATGTACTTACAAAAAAAAAAATCAAGGTATTATTTATGTTGAAATGTTATTTAAAAAAAGGATGTCTCACTGAAAATTACTAAACCTATTATTTCAAGTAGGATTTTTCAGTATTTACCTATATAGTCAGTTTAACCATAAGTACAATTAATTGTATTTTATAAGTAGAGGATCTCCGACATATAGTTTCATTTGTATTCTCATTAGGATAATGTGAAAAACTTTAAACAGATGATGACTAAGAATGGTACTGCTGTATTGGTTAGGGCTAGATTCCACTGCTTATATTTTCCAAATTCTCAGATTCTTTTCTGCATTTACTCTGCAGTTCTTTTATCTATCTTAGCCAGAACTGTAATGTTGCTTCCTTATACTAGAGCTTTTATTGCCAGACCATACATCATTTAGAGCAGTGGATATGTTTTTGGAAATGGGAGCTCACGCTAACTCTTTGAGTCATCATAGCATGGTCCGCATGGAGATGATTTGGATTTCCCCCACCTCATCAATGTTTCTAAAGCCACAGTGAGCTTTTGGCAGTTGATTCTTCCAGCTATTCATCAGCTATATTTTACTCATCTCAGGGAACTTTGATGTTTCTTAGGACCTTTACATTGCCAAAATATTTCCATCAACTAAACCCTAACCACTAGCTGTTTACTCTCTGGTTACCAGATCTATTCTACTATAGGAGTCTTTACCAGCCAAAAACCTTACATTTTAGCATTTACCATGATTTTTTTCCTTGTTCCTGTGTGGAAGCTCCAGTGGTATCATACTTGCTTCTATCAGGTATTATGACTCAAACTGTCAACTAGAGTGCAAGTTAAATGAGAGAGAGAGAGAGAGGCTATAATAAAGGAAACGATACACAATCAGCTCAAGATAGCACATTGGCTGGGAGCATTTGCATATGGAACATTTCAGCTCATGAGCTTCCCACATCAGCTGTTGTATATCCTGGCATACCAAATCTCATTGACTTTGAGGACACGATAATATAGAGAATGCAGACAAAATGCAAATACTAATATACTATAGCTATTTTTAGAAAATATCTTCGAAGCTTTAAAATGCTTCTGTGCTATGTTGGGTGGCAGTAAGAGAGGTATACGTAAATCTGATTTTGATCTTGCTCAAAAAAATCTGAAGTATAAAAATTACATAGACCACAATGCTAAACTTGCTTCCCTCCAAACTGTTCGGCCAAAGGCTTTCCACTTTCTGCACTGCAGTGAGCCTCTTTTCTTTTTTGGGTGATGTTATGTTAACTTACAGTTAAGTTACAGTACATATAAATTCATATAAATGACAAAATATTAGATGACCTCATGTTATCATTTTATCCTTATTGGGAAAATAGGAATTCTACTCTTAGTGGGAGACTAGATTGTTTAAGTTACTTGATCCTGTTGACTACTCAAGGAAAAAAAATGTATCAACAGATATCAGCATTCTTAAAGGAAAATCCAGTAGTAATAATATTAATAATTATTATAACAACAACAACAACAATACACAACAGCAAAAATAAACCACCAGCTTTTATGGAGTGCCAGGCTTCCCTTTTAATGTCATTTAGTTCTCATAGTATTTCTTTGAAGCATGGCATATTTATCCCCATTATAAAACAGAGGATCCTGAGACTTGGAAATGTTAAGTTTATTGTCCAATAACAACTGGATATGAAATAACAGCAGAAACAAAAACAAAAATGAACAAAAAACTGTAGTCCATATAACTCCAAATACCATGCTTTTAATCTTTTTAATGACTAGATATAATAATATTATTTTTAAATACCAAATTTACAGAGGCAATTTTTGTAGGTGACTTGCTGTAGTCTTTTAGTAGAGAACTGTATTTTTTGGTCATTTCCATATATTGCAGAAGATATGAAATATATATTTGAAAAATATATTTCTAATTTACTAAATATGATATTAATTTATAATACTTGCATATTTATACTATCTCTATTCTACAATGAGTATTAAAGAAAACATTGGCTTCTTTCTTTTCTATTATAAAATCATATATAGTCATTTCAAAAGACATCAAAAGAGAGAATTGTACTAAGAATAAAAGGTTATTCATTTAATTATTCTACCTAGTACTTTCCAGTGGTATTTTTCTGAATTTTTTGAAGTTTGTGCTTTTACACATGGGCATATATATATAATCATTTCATTTAATATATTTTGCAGAAGTGATATCTTACCTAAATTTTCATTGAATATTATATTACAAATGTTACAAGATGAATCAAAATTGTAATTAAGTATTATTTATATCATAAGTTATTAAATATTCTCCTGCCCTGCTGGGTTACATATTTCCAAACACAGCTTAATCATGAAATATTAGAAGAATCTCTTCTAAAATCAAAAGCAAAGAAATGATAGAACTTCCAACTGATAATATACAATGTACTTTGGAAAGGAAGAAATTAAACAGTCATTATTAATAGTTAACATGACACTCTCCTTGAATTTATAAGAAAGACACTAGAAAGATTTTGGAATTAGTGAGAGGTCAAGTGTATATTATGTTAAAATTGTAAATGAAATATTTATTACAAAAAATAATAGGAAATGTATTGAAGTGACATACTATATCTTAAAACCTATGAAATACCAAAGTATAAATCCGAGAACTTCTTTGGACCTCAAAAATTGTATAGTAGAGGACAAAAATGGTGAACTAAACAAAGAATGAAATAGGACACCGTCTCGTGTTCGTGAATGAGGGAATTCAATATTGTAAAATGTCACTTCTAACCAATATAATCTATATGCTTCACAGAATTGCAATCAAGATACAAAAGAAATATCAGGAAATTTGATGAATGAAATTGTAAGTTCAAATATAAGAGGACTGATGATAATATCTTCAATAAATTGTGCTGGGTGGGGAACCCTCGGTGGCTCAGTGGTTAGCGCCTGTCTTCAGCTCAGGATGTGAGCCTGGAGCCCCAGGATTGAGTCCCGCATCAGGCTCTCTGCATGGATCCTTTTTCTCCCTCTTCCAGTGTTTCTGCTTCTCTCTCTCTCTCTGTGTCTCATGAAAAAATAAATAAAATCTTTTAAAAAAGAGTAAATAAATAAATTGTGCTGGTAAAAATTATATATTTTAAATATTTTACTTTTTCAACCTTTCTGGAAAAAAATTAAATATATTCCTATTTCACATGACATTAATCCAGAATTTAAGAAGGAGAATAATTTCTATAATCTAAATAAAAGAATAATTATTATTTATAATTTTTAAGTAGGTAAAGTCAAATATACAGGAGCCATACAGAAAATGACTAACATGCTTGACTTCAAAATAAAAATCTGTATTACAAAAAAAAAAATCTGTATTACCAAATAAACTAAGAACATGTTAATAAATCAAACAGCAGGTCCAGGAGTATATTACAGCATATGTGTAAGGCAAAGAAATTGGAAAGAGAACAAAGAGCTCCTCAAACTTGTAAGGAAAAGAGAAATTAAAAAATAGATTAATAGAAAAATGATGTGAATTGGCAAGTAATGATATTTTAAAGATGCTTAACCTTACTACTAATTACTGAAATGAAAAAAATGAATATGGATTAGTACCCAACAATTAAGAACTATTGAAATGATCGTTAATACTAAATGTTGATGAGGATATAAAATGATACCCACTAATACATTTTGTAGACATACAAATTTGTTAAACCTTTTGGGAAGGCAATGCATTATTAAATATCAACCCTACATATACCCCTTGACCCATCATTTCTATTTCTATGAATCTAATTTGCAGAAATTCTTGCATAAGAGTATAAAAATGCATGCCTATGATCAAACATCGCTTCATTCTTTTAAAAATAACATGAAGAATCTTATAAATAATATCTACCAGTAGGACATGAGTTAAATAAATTTGATTTAACCATAATATGCAGTAATATAAATCTATTAGGACAAAATGAAATCAAGCCAACTGTATTGACATGGAAAAAAGTTTGAGGACATATTGCTAAACATTAATAGTAATTACAGGGTAATACACAATATGGTGTCATTCATTTAAAAAGGTGTATGTGTATATTTATCTATTTCTAAATTCATAGGAAAGAGGACTGCAAGGTCACTGAATTATGTATTGGCGGGACAGATTTTCTAGCAGTCTTCCAAACTTCCCAGTCATATGTTTTGTTTTGGTTTTTGTTCCAAGGGTAAGTCTTTTGATTTAAGCCAAATGCCCATGTAATTTAGAATTCAAACCTGGACATGTTTCAGAATGAGAGGGGACGCTGTTAATAATTATGCCTAATAAAAGGCACAGCCATATCTCTCCCAGCAAACCTCAGAACTGTCCCAGTAAATTGTGACATATGGTCTATATACTTACAGCAGCCAGTATTGAATTTGATTCTCTCTCCATCATTTGTTTGGATATGTGCACCTAATCTAAAGAGAATCAATTAGGAAAAAAAGACTTGCAAATACTACTATTTTTTAAAAAGAGCAAAAAAGTCTACTTTCTCCTCTGAATCTAAAAAAGACACTGTTGTACATATGAAACCACAGAGTTTGGAGATAATTTCTGCATCTGCAACAGTATTTTTGAGCACTAAGGAAAAGCCTAGAGCTACTCACAAACCCTGTGTATTCTCTGAATTTTGCTGATACTGAGAAGAGCACTGGGTCCAAGAAATGAAGCTCTTAGTACTTTGGGATGCATTTAAGCAAACTTCACTTAAAGTTCCAGAATACCACCTGATTTTTCAGTTACAGGAGTCAAACAGTTCTCTCTTTTTAAGGTCAACTATAATTGCTTTCTTTCTCTGTCTTCTCTACCACCTAGTTCTAATGAATATACATTTAGGATCATCACTAGCTTCTCACGCTGAGTCTCTGTGAGCTTAAACTATATATATAAATACACACACTATATCCTGGCAAATGGCTATGCAAGAGAGAGTCAGTATCTTATAAATTCCTCCAGGCATTCCCTAATCAAGTATAATTATGGATGAGTGTATTTTAATTTATTTCTTTTGGGGATATGGTAAACAATTAAATATAAATACTCATATTTAAGTTCAAACAATTTTTCTGACCATTGTTTTGAATATTGTGAATATCTCAACTTTTTAAACGTATTTTTCCAGAGCAACTTCATTTTGCCAGGTTGACCATCCGTCTTCATATCTCTCTTCTATTTGCACAACTTCTATGACTCCACTCTTCTCTACATTTTAGAACACTTTTATTAAATGTGTCTATACATCACTGATTGGATTTTTCCACTTAAAAATTCACATTTTTTCTTCATTATGTACTGAAAATCACTATTGCCTTTTAAATTTATTTTCAGTCCTTCTTCATATTTTATACAGCAGTATTTTCCATTCATTTTCTCCCCTTTATCTTTTTCATATCATTCTGTTGAAGTTTCTCCAAAAATCTTTTTTTTTCTTTTGGATAATAAATAGTTCCTTATACTTTTTTTGTTTAATTTGATAATACTTTAAGGATTTCTCCTCTAAATTTAAAGTTTTAGTATATTTTTTTTTCCTTCCATGCCTTTTTTTTTTCTCCTTTTGTTTCTGTTATAGCATCAGGCATAGAAATCTCATGTGTTCTCATGACTTGTAGTGAGTGGAGGGGTGATGTCCTTTGGCCCTGTTCTGTCCACCCTTGTCCTTTCCTCCTGTCCTTTCCTCCTGCCTAAATAGTGTTGTTTATACTTGTTGACACAATGTTCAGTGTCTGAATTCATTTAGTTTAGGCTGATAATTTTAGATGAGGATGTGTTCTAGTACTGTCTCTTATTTGATACAAAAAAAAAAAAATCAGAGACATAACCCACTCAATCCCCAATTTCCTTGACTCTCAGAACTCCTTTTGCAAATTTATGGTCTGTTTTAATTATGGGAATTTTACTACCCATGTAAAGTATTTTATCGTTAGTCCCTTGCCTCTACTTTTCTACTAAACCCCAGGTTAATTTTATGCCATATATTATCTAGACATTCTGTTCTCCAGCCTGTTATATCCAAAGTTCTGATAAAAAAGAGGGAGTATATTGCTATGGCTACTTGAAAATGCAGCACCCACTCTGGAAAAAGAACAGCTAGGAGATTTTTCCCACAGGGCTATAGAAAGTTAAGATAGACAAATAGTTCTTCTAATCTACTTTCATGCCACGATGTTTCCTTTATGCCAAAGAGCACAGTGAGCATTCAGTTGTTTCTCTGTCAAGTTCTACTGTCCTTGCAGTAAGTAAATTTCCTTCTTCCAGACAGATGTAAAAGAATTGATTTATCTCAACCAAATATTATTTTTTTTTCCTTTTTATCTGACTTCAAAGATTCTGTTGGAAGTTAGAGAGGCTGTAACACATGCTAACTTTAAAACAAATTACTGCTTTTGAAGCCTAATTTTAACATTACTGGGAAGGTCTTGCTTTTTGAGAAAAAAAATCTAAGGGAAACAAATGTTGTCAATCTATTTCTAAATTATAGGATTGTGATAGACATACATTTAAGATGTCACAATTTATTTCTTGGATTGAAAAATAAGTCAGAAGTGGTCTTTCTATATTTTTTGTGATTTTTATATCCAACTTAAAAACATGATATGAATATGAGTGTGAATTTAGTTTTGCAAATGCCATCTATGAAAGCTGAATGTGCTTTGTGTTTATTTTACTGACATGACAGTCATTGACAGGGGAAGTTCTGCATTTATAGAACTCAAAAATTATTCCTATAGTGGCAGCTCCAAATGCATAATCTTGGTCTTCATTCTGCCCTGACTTTTAAGATTAAGACCTCTGACATAGAGAATGATGTTTAGCACTGCTGTTGCTATGGGACGTACATAAATCACATAAAAGTGCTTCAGGTGAAGAGAGTGGAAATTAAGGCATTCTGTAATCTCAGGAAGACAAGCAAGGGGAATAGCAATGCCATGTAAATCTGAAGTGCATTATGAATGCAACAACGTGAATGTGTGAAAGGATAAAACCATCCACTCTTTTTGCAAGGATTTCAGGACTATAAGGTAGTTTATCAATGGAACGATAATCTGTAGTATCAGTGGACCAGATTTCAGTTTAATCAGTTTCAACCATGTCTAGTCATAGAATCTATTATCCCAAGTCACCTCACTTAGGAATGCTTTAGACCACATTTGCAGTTTTAATACCTAAAGGCCTAAGCTCTCCTTGTACAAGTTAAAGTTATTTAAAGCTACTTATATAATAGGAAAAAAAAAAAAAGAAAAACCTTGCACAATTTACATCTTAAGTATAGGAATATCAGAAAATACCAATTCTTATCTGATATAATAATAGTGCTGGATACTCCTCTTTTAAAACTGGAAGGACCCAGGCTTTTTGAATGAGTACCAGACATTAGCCTGAGCTTCTAACTCATTGATAGAGACACAAATGAGTGGACTGCTAACCTGGGGCACAAATGAAATATACCTGCTTGCTTAGGTTGAGAGAAAAAGCAGATATATCAATAGATAACATATTTGTAAGGTACTTTCTAACACTTTGTTGTAATATTTGCTTCTCAGCTGGGAACATTGGGTGGCTCTGCTGAGGAAATATGGAGTCATCGTTTAAGTAGAAAGCATAGATGATAAATGATAGATGGATAAATAGATAATAGATAATGGATAGGGGTAGAAGAAGAGATACAGAATGAGTACTTACAAAGAATATAAAATTGGTAAAGGAAATTTAAAAAAAGAATCTTCAGGGGAAAAGGAGCAATATCAGGAGATTGTATCAGAGAAGTCAGGATGAGTACAATAAAGAGAAAAATGTGCTGCTTGGATTTATCTACTTGGAGGTCATTAATATGGTAATAGAAGCTTTACTAAATGTAGGCTTAGAAATCAGGACAAGATTAAAGAGTGAATGGAAGGTAAAGATGTACAAACATCACACTATAAAACATTTCAAAAGAGATGAATGGTAATTTTAATATATAAATATGTAATTCATGTATCTACAAAATGTATAAAAATTGATAGAACAGTAGGACTTTTTATGATGCAAAATATTCCAATAAGATATTGCACTCTTTATATGTTAACTGGAAGGATTCAGAAAATAATAAACTGTTAATAATGCAAAGGAAGACAATTTTATTTTATTTTATATTTTGGGGGACAAAAGACAAAGTTTTAAAAAAGGAGCTTAGTGTTTTGAGGAAGATCTAAATGTATAGAGAATATGCTCTCTGACTGGAGAGATTCTTCCTCGTCATATACAAAAAAATGGAAAGAGGCCATGGAAAGTATTTTAGAGTACTCAATAGAAATATCTAACCTGCAGATTCAGAAATAACTGATTATTCTGTTTTGAAATTAGAAATACAAGAAAATTTAAAGGAATTAGGAAGCATGGGAAAATAGAAAAGTATTAGCATAAGATTTTTAACAACCTCCATCATAACCATAATTTTGGAATGAAGATGAGGGATATAAGGGAACAATGGATAAAAAAGAGTAAGACATTTGCATTATGAAAGCTGGAATTTATTGTCATTGACAGGCAGCCCCATTATTAGATTTTTTTCAGAAACTCAAAAGAAAGCACAAGAGTTGCATGATCTTATGTAAGAAAATAAGTAAGAAAATCCCTCCTTTACTAGCTAAAATTCTGTTGCCAGCACAGCATAACTGCTATCCTCTCCCAACCCAGTCTTCAATAAAAGCAAAGTTACTTACCGACTATAAATTTTGTCCTGAATAAATATAGTTTTAAGCAAGTTGAAAAAATGTAAAAATTGAAGTAAAAATAAAAATACTGTTAGGGTACTTGGGTTGCTCAATTAAGCACCTGCCTTTAGCTCAGGTCAAGATCTCAGGGTCCTGGGATGGAAACCCTGCCCACCAGGCTCCTCACTCAGTGGGGAGCCTGCTTCTCCCTCCTCCACTGCTCCTTCCCCTTGTTTATGTTCCTTCTCTCTCTCTCTCAAATAAATAAAATATTTTAAAAAATTTGAAAAAAATAAAATAAAATATTGTTCTAGTAAGTGTACCACCATGCACTGAAACATTTTTACTGGTAAATAGCTATATTCCATATAACTATACAGATATTTTTATTTTATTTTATTAGCAATTTATTTTACTTAATTGAAATATAATTTTTTCCTTTAAAGAAGAGTTACAAATAGAGCAAAATTAATAAGGATTTAGAACCTAATTCTTGCAATAACATGCTCATTTCCTTGAAAAGATGCTTGAGTTGTTCATCATTGTAAGTTTCATATTAACTAATAAAATATTTCAAACTCTCAGAATCTCAGGAATATAAAATTGCCCCACTAAGCTACCCACTGTGTTCATATTCTTTATTATGAAAATTAATTCCAATCGATCCATTTTCATGCTTGATACATAAGAATCAATAAAAAGCACATTATGAGTACTTCCAAATAATAGAGCAAATTAACTATGTTTTCTTTTACTTTCATTTTTCCAGAAGTGTATCAGTAAACCTAAATGGCCTTTGGTTTTTCTTTTTCAGAGGGCTAACAGAGGTAATCACACACAAACAGAGGAAACACACACAAACACACACTCATTACCGAATGGGTAAACAACATATTTACATTTCAAGCTCACTTGCTTAATTTAGTCCATATACATAATTTCTCCCCATTTTCCTTTGCTTATTTTATTATTTCAAAAGGGAAGAGTCAGGGTAAATTCATCCTTAATTGTATTTTCCTTCAACATAATATAAATAACAATTTTAGACTTATTTCAGTGATTACAATACTACTGAACTTTAAGTTCATCTGTCACAATAGAGTGCTTGCATAAGAATAAGTAATGACCAAAATATATTTTGCAATAATACAGACAAAATAACATAAAATAGTACATTATTATTCCATTTTTCATCTAATGTTAGTTTAGGCAATTCAAAGAATAATAGGATTTTAATATTTCAGTTCCACAGAAAAATAAATGATTCAGTTTATATGATCAAAATAGTTAGGTCTTTTGAAGAAAATATTTCAGCAAATTGTCATGAAGACTGTCAAATACATTTACTGTGTCTTAGAGTTGTTGCAATAACATGGTTGGCACATAAAAACCAGCAATTGTACTTTTTACCAGATATTGCTTGGGAGGCAACATGGAGCAGTGAAAAGAAAATTGAATATCTGATCCTCAGGGCACCTGTGTGGCTCAGTGGTCGAAAGTCTGCCTTTGGCCCAGGGTATTATCCTGGGGTCCTGGGATAGAGTCCCGCATTGGGCTCCCCACAGGGAGCCTGCTTCTCCCTCTGCCTATGTCTCTGCCTCTCTGTGTTGCTCATGAATGAATGAATGAATGAATGCTAGAATAAATAAATAAATAAATAAATAAATAAATAAATAAATAAATCTTAAAAAAAAGAAAGAAAATCTGATCCTCTAGGTTTCTAATTTGGCCCCCTATAAATGAACTTGTGATGTTAGAGAAAATACTTTTAACACTTTAATACTTTTACTTTTACAATAAACACAACAATCCTCAGGTTTTTATGGGAAAATATATTTAAAAATCCAAACAGGGAGGACGCTGGGTGGCTCAGCGGTTGAGCACCTGCCTTCAGCCCGGGGAGTGATCCTGGAGTTCCAGGATCGAGTCCCACATTGGACTCCCTGCATGGAGCCTGCTTTTCTCTCTGCTGTGTCTCTGCCTCTCTCTCTTTCTGTGTCTCTCATGAATAAATAAATAAAATCTAAATAAATAGAATCTTTAAAAAAAATTCAAAGTCATAAAATGAAAAATGCCATTATAATAAAATTTTATTTTATGTGATATATATGTATTTACTTATTTGTTCTACACATTATTTTATGTGATATATATGTATTTATTTGTTTGTTCTACACATTTTGTTACCATTTTATATAGCCTCATAAATCCATCTTGCACACTATTAAAAATGACAGCTTCTAATGATGAGGCTGACACATTTTGAGAAAAAAATATATTTCCACTTGCACAAATCAAAATATTTAATGAGTGAGTAGGACTGTGTCAGTTCACTAATTTAATTAGTCTATGGGCAGCCCAGGTGGCTCAGTGGTTTGGTGCCACCTTTGGCCCAGGGCATGGTCCTGGAGACCCAGGTCATCCTGCTTCGGGCTCCCTGCTGGGCCCTCTGCCTGTGTCTCTGTCTCTCTCTCTTTCTCTGTGTCTCTTGTAAATAAACAAATAAAATCTTTTTAAAAAATAAAAATAGGGATCCCTGGGTGGCGCAGCGGTTTGGCACCTGCCTTTGGCCCAGGGCGCGATCCTGGAGACCCGGGATCGAATCCCACGTCGGGCTCCCGATGCATGGAGCCTGCTTCTCCCTCTGCCTGTGTCTCTGCCTCTCTCTCTATCTCTCTGTGACTATCATAAATAAATAAAAATTTAAAAAAAATAAAAAATAAAAATAAATTAGTCTACCTTAAATAAACCACTGTACCAATAAAAAAATATACAGAAAAATAAAAAACAAAAATAAACCACTGCAGTTGCCAGTATTATTTTCATGTTTTATGATGATGATTTTCTTTCATAAAAGTGTTATTTTAATTATTTATTTGTAAACCATAGAGGAACTGTGTACCTAAAAATTATTTGTATAGATTACTGTGATATATCACTTAAAGTACTTGTTAAATATAAAATTGGAGACACACCAAAAATTATAATTTTAGCTCAGAAGTAAGTTCTTAAAAAATAAAACCTACAAATTCTGTCAAATGTTAAATCCTGGTTTCTACAGATAAGAGAAAAAAAATCTTATTTCTATTACTTACAATTCAATATTAGAGATATATGATTGTTTTTCCCCCACTGGGTTGTAGTTTTGAAGAAATAAAATGGGATTCATATATATTTGACATTATGGGAGAAAAACAACAACAATAAAGCACATTGCAGCCATTAAATTGTAGTTTCATTCTTCTTGCCAAGTAAAATGTGGATAATTAGATTCCATATACCATTGTTTCACATAGAATTCTGCTTGGAAAATCTATTTTTCTCAAGATCAATTTGTTATACATATTTTTTTTCTCAAGTAATTACTAAGGTTTGAGTTAAAATACAAGATGTTACTAATGGGAGTGAAAATGTGATTTGGATGTTGGTGTAAAAAATTTTTCCCATCTAATTTAAATGGTAATAATACTTTCAGGGTTTTCTTGTGCCTCATGCAAGTTTTATCTCATGTTATCAGAAATATCTTGATATTCTGAGTATATCATATATAGTGTACTTAAATTCTGATGTGCTCCTGCCAAATTTTTTCACACCAAAATTGATTAGAGATTTTTATAAGAACCTCATTTCAACAGGATTGATTTTGTCCTTGGAAAAGGCAGTAAATGTATTAAACCAGTTAAGAAATGTTAAACAGTACCACTTAAAAAGTATACTGCAATTAAAGCAGTTATTCAGTGTTAATAACTTACTAAGAAGGATATTGGTAATATAAAATAGCTAATGTTGTTTTTAAGTAGCTTGCCTATCCTCTCAGAAATACAGAATATATAGATTTTTTAAAAATCCTTAAACATGTTTCATACAGTAGTGTTCTCTCAGAAAATGATGTTCACAATGACCTTGACATAGTAGGAAAATTGAAAATTGATCTATATTCTAAGAGCGTAGTATTTTCATAATGCTTCCTTTTCTCCTCCCATGAAGAGACAATACCTGAATCAGTTTGGGGAAACTGTGAAAATCCTTTGCAGCTTCTCTATTAACTTGAATAAATGTCATCAGAGACCTCCATACATACTCCATTAGTGCCTATCAAGGGAAAGTCAGAGTTTGAGTTTCTAATACACTTCCCCATATGCTTTCTTTAAACTTCTATAGGGTATATAATCTTAATGCCTAGAAACATCAATTGTTATCATGGCTTCTAATCATGACATTCTTCATGTATTAAGGATTGTGATGGGTTTTTGGCAGTAAAACCCTACTGTTCACTACTTTTTCCCCTTTTAGATCTTCAAAAGATCACATATCATGAAACAATACTCAAATAGTATCTGACAGTATCTAAGATATGGATTATCTGATCAGATTTGGAAAATGAGATTTAAGTTCAAGATTAAAATGGAGTGTCTGAGTGAGGAGATCAGCACACCTGCTTCTTAGTGAAACCAGTGAAAATCTTACAAAGTAAAACAAAACAGGGATGCCTGGGGGGCTCAGCATTTAAGCACCTGCCTTCGGCCCAGGGCGTGATCC
This sequence comes from Vulpes lagopus, assembly GCF_018345385.1. NCBI lineage: Eukaryota > Metazoa > Chordata > Mammalia > Carnivora > Canidae > Vulpes > Vulpes lagopus. The sequence goes on along the minus strand of NC_054832.1, from coordinate 24,162,051 downwards.
TGGAGTCCTAGGATTGAGTCCCACATCAGGCTCCCCGCATGGAGCCTGCCTCTCTGCCTATGTCTCTGCCAATCTCTCTCTTTCTCTCTCTCTCTCTCTCTCTCTCTCTCTCTCTGTATCTCTCATGAATAAATAAATAAAAATCTTTTTTTTTAAGTAAAGGAAAAAAAAGTAAAGGAAAACAAAAAACAAAAAAAAACATTAAAAGACTCTGGAAATGGCTCTAACAGCATATAACCAATTAAAAAAAAACATTCAATAAAACCTATGAAAAATTGCTAAGAACTATGAGAGTCTGAGGAATTTGAATTGATACCTCTGTCCACTATCTTGTCCTGGTAAGACAGAAATTCCACTCCAGAGAGGTCCGCTAACTAAGCCTCCCTCTCTCTGCCCCCTGTCCCCAACTGAAAGCTATCTCCCTGAAAGGAGCAGGACAAAGAATCTTCCCCACAGCTGCCTGTTGCTGAATTCAAGGTCTTCAGGAATGCAGCAGAGAAGTGGGGACTTTGTTCTCTTCCCAGCCCCCAACGTTGGACAGAGGCTCTACCCTAAGTGCAGTGTCACCCGGAATACTGGGGGCCCATTTATTTTTGCCTTGGCTTGTGGGTTGATGTATTTCACAACAAGACAAGTAAGCAAGACAAGTCTAAAGCAGACCCAGATTTCTTGCACCACCACCAGCTGTTCACTCAGCTCTTAAAGCAGGGGTGCCACTCAAGTAGAAGCCTAGCGTGGCCCCTACTACTATACAGAGCTGCATCTCAGAGATTTTCCCCAGGGAAAGAGCGGCCTGTGGAACAGAGAAAGCCAATCTCTCCCTTTAGAAACTGACTTCATTTGCAAAGAGTGTGGCAAGATCATCCTAACACTGGTCTTGAATATGGTAAAAGTTTTGGTGAAAGATAAATAAGAAATGTTTCATAGATTAATTGAAAAAGTTATAGGCTAAACTGGAGACTTTTTACCAACATAAAGTTAGATGAAACCAAGCATCCTTTATGTCATCTTATTTTTTCAAGGGCTAGTTGGATGCATAATAATATCACAAACCCTGCCCTACACACAGAAACATTCTTACTCACTCTGACTACTCTAGCAATATAATTTTCCAACCATATGAGGTCCTTTCCAATAAGACACCATATTTATTTTTTTAAGATTTTATTTTTTTATTCATGAGAAAGAGAGAGAGAGAGAGGCAGAGACACAGGCAGAGGGAGAAGCAGGCTCCATGCAGGGAGCTTGATATGGGACTGGATCCCGGGACTCCAGGATCACACCCTACCCCGAAGGCAGGCACTAAACCACTGAGCCACCCAGGGATCCCCAACACACCATATTCTGCTGCTAACAATTGACCAGCAGAAAACTGAGATATAATAAATATTCAGTGCTTAACATATGTCCTATACTGTGCTAAGGGAATATGTGTGTGTATACTATATTGATATGCATATAAAAACTGTGTGTGCTAATTCATTCCATAAGAAGGTTATGGGATAAGTACTACTATTTTATTATAGATGAGAAAATTGAGGCTGGAGAGGTTAGGCAAATTATTCAGCTTCCCATTACTAGCAAGTGGCATAATTAACTTTAATCTTAAGCAGTCTGGCTACAGAAAACTCGTTTAGCAAATTGTAAAAGTTTACTGTAGCTGATAAAACTGCAGCACTGTTAAGAACTATTATTTGAAGGAAGAAATATAGCAGAGAGCTGTTCTGGACATGACCACAAATGGTTACAACCACAAATGTAATAAGAACAGGTAGAGAAATCTACTTACATTCATCTTTAAGTCAATAAATCTATAGTTGCACCTCCAACTGAATATTTTCCCCATATCTCAACTCAAAATACTTAAAACTGAGCTAATTAATTTCACCTCTAAACACTTATGTCCTTGTATGTCCTTACTGCTCACTCTTCTGTGAATGGCATCATCAGCCAACTGACTCCCCAAGTCAAAATCCCTAGTATTTTTCCTGAATCTCATGTCTACTTCTAAAGAGGCGCCCAACATGAAAGGGTCCTGATGCCAAAATTCCTTTCATTTACAATCCTTTTCTAAATGCACTATTCATTTCCTTTTACCTAAACAATTGCAAATCTCTCCTACCCAATATTCTTATACCTCTATAATCCATCCTTCAACTGCTCCCCAAATTTTCTGATTAAAATTTAATTCTGTTTGAGTTATTAGCTTATCAGTAGACAGACTACAATAAAATGCAAATATTTATTACTGCATACAGTACAATTCTGTAAACGATCCTGAACTAATAAAGAAGATTGATTTGCTAAATCAGACTAACTCAGAATTGAATTTTACAAGTATTTTCACCAACATGAGAATCTAACAATTTCCAAGAAATATCTCTCTAGTAGAGGAAGAAAATATATTGAAACCTAGCTTCTAAATATCTTCCTTCTCGGCTTCCAAGCTATCTTTCTAGCATTATCTGAACACACTCTCCTCAAACATACACTTTAGCTAACATACCCTCACATGCCTTGTCTTTTTTATGAATCACTACATGTGTATATCTCAGTTTGATATTCCTTCTGCTTCCCTAACACATTTTCAGATTTAATGTCAAATTGAAGGAGCATCTTCTTTTCTAAAGATGTCTTGGTGTTCCTTGGTATTGAGCTATTCTTTCCCACTCTACCCCTATCAGCTTTGCATATGATATTATCCTGATTACTTGACTATACAGCCCTCTAAATTTTAAGTTCTTCAAATGCTTGGATCTTTTTATGTAATTTTCAATACCCAAACCTACCCAAATACATGAATCTGAACACATAGCTGATATTTACTTTAATAAATCTTATGTATGATAGATAAAAATATTTCCCTAGCGGTTATTGCACTGACAATTTCTCTCTCCCCTCTTCCCTCTTCCCCTCCTACTCCTCCCCATCTTTCTCCCCGTCTCTCTCTATCTCTCTTTCTTCATTTATTCTGTAATAATTTTGGGGACAGGTTCATATTCAGATGATCTTCCAGTTCACTGAACAGTTTAACACCTTGTAAAGATTATTTTCCCAACTAACATTATTGTTATTGTCTTACTTATTTTTATATCAGAGACATTTTATCAAATGACGTGCAGCTCATATAAAAATATGTGAGTGTTAAGTCTGTAGAGTTGTCACATGGCTTAATTTACACATATATATTTTTTTTACATATATCTAATCTATTTATATCTGCCCTTTTAACTTTTCTAAGTATTCCATCAACAAAATTATCTAGAGAACATACATATAAGCATTGTACTTGAGATGAATTTAACTAAAGACAAATATGTTAATCATTGCATTTATTTTAGAATTGGATTACTTTTAATGTTTTTATAAATAAGAATTGTTTTGGGGTAGATTTTTTTTATACATAAGAACTTCCAAAAAAGTATTCATATTAAAAATCATTTGATCAACAGATAACCTGTTATAATAATAGATTATGGCAGATAAGGGAATAAAAAGAAGTCTTATATTGAAAGGAAAAATTTATGCCATATTCATTTAATTTAGGGGATCTTTGGTGAATTAATTATAGCTTTATTTTTATTAGTATGTAAAGACTCTTAGATAATGGGCAAGCTAATGCCATTTATGAAGTAAAAATTATTTTGTTACCACTTTATGTAAATCATAAATATTTTATAACAACTTTTAATGTATACCTCCAGCAATCATTAAGCTATTAATATTCTATTTTATACATTATTTGTTTCATCTTTTCATTCATTCATCCTTCCCTTTTCTACTTCCCTTATTACAGTGACAACATATTACCATAAACAAATATAAGCCACAAGTTAAGTAACTATAATCATAACTCCCTCTAGAACAGTCTCCAAATAACCTTTTGTTATGCCAGATTGGACTTGAAATGCTCACACCAAATAAAATCTGTCCCTATTTTTTGAGTATCTATGCTTTTTAAAAGGAGTCAGAGACAATCATTCTTGGTCTGATGTTAAGAAAAAAATAATTCATGGTCTGAAAAAATATTTGAATAGGAGGGAGGGAAAGCTTGGTGAATCCACAGTATGAGAAGAAATAATAGGCTAGGTCAGGATTGAACAAACAGAACTGGGCTGCCCTGTAGCAATAGGAAATCACAAAGCAAAGTGAGAAATAAAGCAACAGTACAAGGGAGGGAGATTTAGGAGAGTGAGTTTAGATTTTTTTCAGGTACAGAGTTCTTTTAATGATCACAGATGGAAAGATGACACCAAATGAATTGTGGATATACTTTGGTACCAGTATCCTAGCATCACCTTTATAAGTATTTCATTTAGTCTTTCCATCATTTAAAGATACCGTTTTGTATCTTCCTGAGGTACACAAAGAGAGTCCTATATAGGGAGCATGTCCTTGCTGAGAAGGAATACACAATTTTACTGAGAAGACAACATTTCAGTTCAGAAACACATAAATATTCAACAGAGAACATGGTCAAATTCTAAATTGTGTAGTTCTTATTGTAAATGCAGTTTAAGTTTAGAGGACAATTTCAACATTGTAATTTAAGAAAGACTAAACCTCTTCTACAATTTTGCTATTGGAAAGGGAGGAAAAGGATCTTACAGATGGGATGAATAATTTGAGTTGTTTATGTTTTCTGCATTGAGTGGTTAATCATGCCCCTTTGTATTAGTTTTCTGTTGTTTCCATAACATATTACCACAAATTTAGCAGCTTAAAACAAGCCAATTATCTCACTGCTCACCTATCAGTTCAGGTAAGCTCAAATAATTCCTCTGCTTTATATTTCCAAGGCTAAATTCAAAATATTGGACACCCTGGCATCTCATCTGAAAGTTCTGAAAGGAAATTTCCTCCTTCCTAGGTCTTTTAGTTTGATGCAAAAAAACAAGTCCTGTGGTTATAGGGCTGAGGTCCCTGTTCCCTGATGACTGTTGCTCAGGAACCTCCATCAGCTCCTTAATGTCTCCTGCATTCCTTGGTTCATGGCCCCATTTATCTTCAACAGCAGTAATGATGGATTGAGTTTTCACGTTTGAATCTCTCTGACCTCCCATCCTGGTCCCCGACTGAACATGTTCTCTGCTTTTAAAGGGTTCATGTGATTATATTGGACCCAACTAGATAATCCAAGATAATCTATTTTAATCTCCATTAAATTAATTACACCTGCAAAGTCCCTTCTGCCATATAACCTTACCTAACCTATTCAAAGCTGCAGGAATTAGGAAATTTGGGAATGTGTTGATAAGACAGTCAACAACTTCACCTATTTGCTTGAGGACATTTTCTGCCTTCAAGAATCTCTTAAACTGTATGAGTAAGAAATGCCAGAGAATTGAAACTCCAGAGCTGCAGCCTCAATTAATGACTAAAAGGATTGGTGTAGTTGTCAGCAATAGTTATTTATTTTAAAAAGTGCTCTCTGTCTCTCATATAAATAAGTAAAATCTAAAAAAAAGAAGAAAAAAAAAAGCCCCACAGGGCTGTGTACTCAGTGAGGAGTCTGCTTATCCTTCTCCCCACCCCCTGCATGCTAGTGCTCTCTTGCTATCTCTCTCTCTCAAATAAATAAATGAACTTTTTTTTTTAAGGGCTCTCCCTATTGCCTTCCTTTTTCTCTCACTTTCCTACTCATGTTTCCTGGGGTTAAAGCCAAAATAAACTTTATAATTACTTGCACTTAAGTCATTGTCCCAGGATGTGGCTTCTAGAATTCTTAAAATGAATTAGATAAAATAATAATTTCTTACTTTTACTCACTGTTTTATGGTTCATAATATTTTTAGCATACAAAACAGTGACTACCAATAGAAGAACACTTTAATAATTTAGAAAGATCTATTCACACCTATTGCTTTAGTTAATATTCATGACAACTCTGTGAGATGGGAATTTCTCCATAACCTTTCATTTTATTTTATCTATTTAAGAGATAGAGAGAGGCAATAGTGAGGAGAAGAGAGGCAGAGAGAGAGGGAGTGAAAGAATATATTTTTGTAAAGGATTTTATTTGTTTATTCATGAAAGACACAGAGAGAGAGAGAGAGAGAGAGAGAGAGAGAGAGAGAGGCAGAGACATGGGCAGAGGGAGAAGTAGGCTTTCTGCCTGGAACCCAATGCGGAACTCCATCCCTACACCCCAGGATCATACCCTGAGCAAAAGGCAGAAGCTCAACCACTGAGCCACTAAGGTGTCCCAGGAGTGAAAGAATATTAACCAGGCTCCACACCCAGCATGGAGTGCCGTGCAGGGCTGGATCTCCCAACCCTGAGATCATTACCTGAGCTAAAATCAAGAGTTGGGAGCTTAACCCACTGAGCCACCCAGGCACCCCAGCCTGTTTTAAAGATAGAAAATATAAAAGTTACAGATATTGGGTAAACTAAGAATCTCATAGATTTTAAATAATATAAATGATGTATTAGGATGCCAACTCAGGGACGCCTGGGTGGCTCAGGAGTTGAGCGTCTACCTTCGGCTCAGGACGTGATCCCGGAGAGCTGGGATCAGGTCTCACATCGGGCTCCCTGTGAGGAGCCTGCTTCTCCCTTTGCCTATGTCTCTGCCTCGCGCGCTCTCTCTCCTCTCATGAATAAATAAAATATATATAAAAAAAAAAAGAATGCCACCTCAGATCCAGTGACATTAAATCCTGTGCTCTTCCTCTTATATCATAAACAAGGTAAATATTCCCTGTTTTACCATGTTGCATGCATAAATATTCATTTACAGAGAGGTTATGTAATTTGGCTAAGGTCACAAGGCTAGAGAGCAACATTATCAAGCCTAGTATCAGGATTTGTGTGTTCCATTCCCAATTGTGTTCTTTCCATTGTCAGCAAGACAATGATATTTAAGCAAACTGAAGCCATTTCATTAAATGTGGAGCATTAACCAAAAGGTTTGGAAATAACCCCTTTGGCAATTCAGTTCCACGAGAGGTTTTCAAAAAGTAAAATAATGAAAATTTCATTTTATATCAAGGTGTATTTTAATGCTTTTGGCCAAATCTCTAGCAAATGGTGTCGTTAGAAAATGAATCTGCAATGGCATACAAGATGATTTGGAGGAGTACAAGATTGAGGACAGAAATCTAAAGGTGAAGTCATTTCTAGTAATCCAGGAATTAGGTGATAAAGACTTGAAATAAGATAGTAGCATGGAGACTAGAAATGGAGAAAAATTGAAGATGATTATGGAAGAACTAATACAAAATAGAGATTGATTGCAACAGGTTTATGATACTACATTATAATGATAGTACAACTCTATTTTTCCTCTTTAAAATATGGAAAACTTCTGTATGCCTATTGATGATATATACAAATGCATTTGTGGGTGTTTCTTATTTATGGTAGAAAAGCTAAAACAAGATCTTAATCAAATAGTTTGAGTATATGTAAATCATCTATTATTCCATCGCGCAAAAATGCTCTTTTCACAGGCCTAGAGATTCATTTTCCAAAAAGAAACAGGATGGTAAATCTTTTTTTTTCCCCAAAATAAGTGTGTTTGGTATTAATATTGTTAACACACTCACTAGGGCTAGTTATTTATCTGGATTGGAACAAGAAAATTCCCTATTGAATGGTATTACCTAATTCCCAACTAAGAGATCAGAAGACCATATTGCGATAGATTCTTGAGTCTGTATGTAAAGAAAAACCAAGTTAATAAGTTAATATCCTTTGTTTTAGAACTATACAGTTTTGAACTATATAGTTTTATATATAGTATATAACTCCGTATATCGTCTTATCAGGTTATAATTATAACTCACTATACTTTATCATGAGTATTACCCTAATATTTACATAATGAAAGAAAGGAACTAGCCTGCTGTGTTAGGTGCAATGCAATAGTATATCTCTTTTGGATGCTTACAACAGAATTCCACAGGGTATCCAAGCTTCCATTCTACCTCTCTTTTTTTCCCTTTTATAGTCTAGTCTTAATTTATAGCAGCTGGAGAGAACTTACAAGAAAAATAATCTTAAATCATTTCATATTATTTCTCTACATGAAACACTCCAGTAGTTTCCCCATGCAGTTAGAATGAAATCCAGATTTTTTTTTTGAAGGTGAAGAAATTCCCTTCACACTCTGAGGCATACTTATATATCTGACTCTATCTATGTCTCTCTCTTTCATCAGGAGTTAGCTTCCTTGGCCCTTTTTTTTGTCCCTTGAGGCTTCTTTCATCAATTGCCATTACTTTTGACCCATGCCTGAAACATTCTTTCCAAAGGACTTCCCATAACTGCTTCTCCTCATAATTCAGATCTGGAATCCAATATTACCTTTTCAGAGAAGCAATCCCTGACCATTTGACCTAAAATAGACCCTGCATACCAGTTATATCTATGCAAATTCATTTTTGTTTGATTGATTTCTATTGTTTACTTGTCACTACCAGAGTGTAGCACCACCATATAATGGTCATAATGTTGCCAAGCACATAGTGAGCACTTGCTAAGTAACTGTCAAATCCATTAATTGATTGACTAATAGCAGGCACTAGGCAATAAATCATTATATAATTTTTATAATAAACCGCTAGGTAGACATTTTAATATCTGTAGAACTTAGGTATGGATCGTGCCTAATTTTTTTGATCATTGATAGAAACTGATATTCTGAAAACTATGAAATAGTCATATCCATATAGAATTCTGTTTTAACTATAACCATTAGATTATAGACCTTTTGTAATATTATGTGCTTTTCCAAGAGTTTATATTTTAGGGGATGTTTCTAAAATGGACTTATATATATGAGAAAATAGAATGAATTTTAATTAAGCATGCTAATATTTATAATATATGATATATTTCTCAAACGACTAAGTTTTGATAAAGAACTGATGAAAGAAAATATGAAAGGAAGAGGGCAAGGAAGAAGAGAGGGAAGAGAGAGGTAGAAGAAGAAAAAGAAAGAGGAAGAGGCATAGGATCAATAGATAAAAAATAAGTCTACTACTAATCTAGCATTTTCACTTTTAAATAAAGTACCATTAATTTAAAGGCATCATTAATCAGTATAGTCTAATCAATTTCAGCACAAATTTATTCTGATAAAGCACTGTTATGATCAGTTCAAACTATTAAAAAGAAAAATAGGAAATAACAAAGAGGCTGTTGTTTTATTGGAACTGAATGATTGGAATCAATTCTCGTAGCAGATACTTAGGTTATACCAGCATATAAGTAAAACTGCCAAAAGGTGAGTTCAGTCATCTACCTAGTTATTAGCCTGACTAGCCAGGTTGTGGAGATCTGGTTCTAGCCGTAACACACGGCAAAACTATTTCCTTCTAACATAACTGGAGTATAGTTTACAACTAAAATGTGTATTTATGTTGGACAACTTGATGATTTGGTATACACTTACATTGTAAAATATTCACGAAGCCTCATTCATGTCACATTTGTCGCTTAACCTTCCTCTGCACACCATGTACACCCACCATATATTGGCAGATACACACATAACCTTGTAAAACTCTTTTATGTTATCCTAGATGTTCTCAAATCTGTGTTAATATATACATGTACACGTATATACAGGATGCCAAGGAGCAATTCAGGTTTATCACTGAAAGCACAGACTACATGACGAATTTGACAGTGCCTTACCTGTCAGGTTAATGTTCAAAGATATTTTTATATATAATTACTCATTAGCAGAGGCTATATAATCTGATTATAGATGATCTGAAGATCTGTATTGTTTATGTCTACATTGTTCTTCATTTCTTCATCAAATTAAAGGATAAGGATTTGTAAATGAATTTAAGAACAACTGTTGATGTGGGTATTTCTTTTTTAAGATTTTATTTATTTATTCATGAGAGAGAGAGGCAGAGACATAGGCAGAAGGAGAAGCAGGCTCCGCACTAGAAGCCTGATGCAGGGACTTGATCCTTGATCCTGAGATCAGTCCCTGAGCCATTGGCAGATGCTTAACCGCTGATCCACCCAGGCTTCTGGATGTGAATATTTTGATTTCAGTTTTCTGAAAACTGTTTTTAAAAGTTGATTATGGTTTATTTCTCTCCATTTTTGTTTCAGTACTAGTTTTTAAGTATTTAAGGACTACATGAAGGCATGTGATATTTCCAATTTCATCAGTATTTATGATGAAATATTTCTTATTCCTAAAACTTAATCTGATTATTAACCAGGTGAATTCCAAGTCCTTTTATAAATAAATTACTTAGTACATTGAATTAACAAATACATTTTAGCACACTGTGCAGTGCGTTATGTGAGGCATTAATGCCAACATGGTGAAAAATATAGAATTTTAAATTTGGCCATCATCCTTTAATTCTACCTAGCAGGACCAAAAATCATGAACATCCATTAAAACATATCATAAAATGTGCTAAAGTGACATTCTATGAGATCAAATCATATTTGCTTATCTATATTGCATATGAAAAGAAAGTTTTTATCAAGGATTATTTCTTAGAAGTGTCAGAGTTAAACCAAATCCTAGTATTTTAGAGAACTAGAGGGAAATGTATATGCCAAGACCTGAAAGGGAAGAGATAGCACAGTAAGTGCAAAAAATGATAGTTTATTGATTCTTTTTTTTTTTTTTTTTTTTTTTTTTTTATGATAGTCACACACACACACAGAGAGAGAGAGAGAGAGAGGCAGAGACACAGGCAGGCTCCATGCACCGGGAGCCCGATGTGGGATTCGATCCCGGGTCTCCAGGATCGCGCCCTGGGCCAAAGGCAGGTGCTAAACCACTGCACCACCCAGGGATCCCAGTTTATTGATCCTTAAAACCACTAGTAATAAAATAGGAGTCCCACCAAAAAAAAAAATATATATCTGTTTTGTCTGATAAAAAAAAAGAGAGAGAGAGAGAGTTCAGAATGGCTACAGAATGTATTTCTAGTGGTGGACCAGAAAGGGAAAACATAAGGTCACAAGAAAAAGTAAAGAGACAGCTAATATAGTGTTTTGCCAGCTATGTTGTCTGTTGTCTGGATTTTGTGTTCAAGTTTAATGGCAAAGTAATTGACATGTTTATGCGAAATCTTAAGTGAACAAAATTTCACGTAAATTTTTAGAAGTATCACTGGGAGTGGAGGACACTGGAAGCACAGAGACCTTTAGAAAGTTGCCATAGGTGTCTTGTTGGGAGAGAATGGTAATGTACAGGTAGAGATACTGAAGTTGAGACAATAGTCATTACCATGGAATAATAAACCACAAATCTTACCAAGACCCTGGGGGGTGGGGAGGTTTAAAACAATATAAAACTCAGGTTATTTTATTACCTTATTAGTCAGAAATATTAGAATACCAGAAATAAGGCATATAAAATGTGAGCTATTTTAATTATTTGCTCTAAGATATTGCACCTTGCATGTGATGTTAATAACATAGTTTGTTGTTTTGTGTTTTTTTTTTTTTTTTTTGTAGGCTAGTGGTTTTCAAACTTTTATAAACTTTATCAGGATCACCTGAGAAATTGGTAGAAATTTCTTGGTCGAGCCAAGTTCTAATGAGTAAACATGGAGATTGGGGACAAGCCATCTGGTTTTAACACACCCTGGTGGTGATTTGAATGCATTCGAACATTTGAAATCACTGCTACAGTAAAGTCTGTATTTTGCCTTGTGTTCATTCTTTTGATTTGGTTTTGCTTTTAAAATCATAATTCATTTGCTTCTTTATATACATTTCAAAATAGTGTATCAAAAGCTGCATTTGTAAAGTGAGAGATTTTTCAAAATAATAAGGGATGCCAAGACTTTATACAAATAATCTTGATAAATAATCATGGGTACAAGGACCAGGTAATATCATTCTGTGTGAATTAACTAAAATATCTTGTAATGAAGAAAAGCTAAGGACTTGACTGGCATCAGTAATGTGAAATTGTGACAACTTTGATATTTTGCGGGTTTACTTTTGAATTGCTTATAAAGGGCAGTATCCTCAGGCAAACTATTCATATTTGTATTAGCTTCCAAGGGCTTCGATAAAATGTGCCACACACTCGGGGGCTTAAAATAGCAGAAATGCATATGTACGTGGTTCCTGCTAGAATCAAGGTGTCAACAAGTTTGGTTCCTTCAAGAGGCTCTAAGGGGGAAACCATTCTATGTTTTTAGTGGTTATAGTCAATCCTTCATAGTCTCTAACTAAATAATGTGCTGTAAAGTTAATTATTAGTAGTACAACTTATGTTAGATGACAAGGCAATTCAAGAAAGGGAAGTAAACAAAGATACATTTTATAAGTTTATCCATAAAAATATGAATATATATTCATAACAACAAAAGAGAAATTCCCATAGCAGTTAGAGTTCATTCTGCAACTGGTCATCGTCATCATAGCTAATATTTATAACTACCTTCTTCCACTTACACATTCAATATTCCATTTTCTTTCAGCAAGCCCTTGAGCTGGTCATGGATTTTTGTTTGGTGTGTCAAATAAAATATTCCTATCATTAAGGCAATTCACTGAGAGACAGAGGAAATTAGCAGGTAAACAGTAACTAAATGGAAGGTGGAAATATAGCAGATATTTGATTTCTACACAAAACTGATATTTAAAATCAATGAAACATAATAATTATAGTTAAATTTTATGGCATGTGAAACTATAAATTTTACATATTCTCATGTGGTCACACATTAAACTGTAAGTTAAATTCTACTTTTATCTAAAATTATGTATGAGGAAATTAAAATTTAGGTAGTGAGATGGTATACTTCTATTGCACACCAGTGGTTGACTTGAACACTGGATTTGAACCCAAGTACTCTACTGATACAGTCTTTACCCATAATCTCACCATATGTGAGGAAGAACATCATCTAATGCAGGAGTAGGCTTGTTTATTGTGGAAATGAGCACTATCCAATCAATCATGGAATAGTATGTGTTGACTGTAGCACTAACTTATCCTATGATATCCATATGACTTTCTTTACTTAAATTCTCCTTCCCAATGAGGCAAACTTTTCCACTGTATGCAATATCACTGCTCCCATATTTCTACTCCCCCCCTCACATCTCTTCTTTTGTTCTTCCATAATATTTATCACCTTCTAGTGTACTGCATATCTTATAGACCCTTTATCAGAAATACAAAATGTCAACACAATTCGAGGTTATCAGGGAAAGCAGCAAGTAGCTAGTATCTATTAAGAGTTTTGGCTCTCAAACATGGTGAGGTTTCCTAATAAAGAATGTTTTCTGCTTTACAACAGATGCTAGGCCCCAGTAAACTGCAAGATTGATAATTTTTTTTTTTTTTTTTTTTTTTTGCTGGAGATTAAAATGTATGTAGTCCTTCTTATTCCCTGGATACATTGAGCCCTCAAAAACTTCTCTGGATATTTTGTAATATTTGAACATGGTCTCAAAATATGCCTAATAACATGTCATTATATCCCTTATCTGTCAAATAAAAACAACATCGGGTATTAAGTAATATGCAAACTTTCATCAGTGAAGCAGTTTGCTAAAATCTCCATTGATTATCTTAAACAATCATGATATTTTGACCATGGAGGCAGAAATTTCAGTTCATCCAGGATTCTAATATCATTTAGATATATTGCTTGGAAAAAAACAACAACGCTTATCATTAAAAGTCTATTCTGGAATTATCTGTTTCTTAAATGCACATTTTTAATTTCTCATTTCAGCAATTCATGTGAACACCATTCTACTTAACAATTATTATACTTCATTTTGCAAAGCAGGTTCTTTTACACAATTTCCATTTCTTAGGAAAACATGCTAAAAACTCAGTTATTGGTGAAGTGCCATATTTTTCATTTTCATTATTATTTTTTTAATTGAACAAATAATAAGAACATCGTTGTCAGCAGACTGTCTTTCTGTGACTAAAGCAAATATATTTTGCATTTTAGGACCACCCACCCATTGCTATGCATAGAAATTCTATTATGTAAGGACTAATTATTTTATAGCCTAAATTATGGTCCACAAAATAATCATTAGGCAAATTTAAAAATCTCTCTATGACTAACATTCAAGTTAGGGGAAAAAAATCTAAGCACATTTGCCTTTTATATGAACTACTCATATGGCAAAGGCTAATTTATACTCTCTTAAATCCAGTGTTTTCGTCTAAATGAAAATTGAACAATCTTCTAGCAAACATATATAATTGCCTTTCCACATTAGGTGCATTAATATTATATGAAGTCTGTATTTGACAAAAGAATTTTGCTGATAGCTTATTCTGCTTTCTCTGTGAGAATAATATTTTCATTAATGTTATATCTGCTTTTATGAACTCAAAAGTTGATGTGGGCATGTTTGGGCTACATGTGGGACAACTTTGAATGATGTTTCTCCTCTGGGATGTATTGTTGCTTTTAGCAACAAAATTAATCATTTTTTATGAGTGAAGATTATTTTGGTTTTTGTTCTAGAAAAGGCACTCTGTTTTTTGGAGTATTCTCTTTGCTTTCTTTAAAAAAGAGAAAAATAATAACATTTCTGATGCTTCATGATGCTATTTGGAGATTGGCAAAAGAGCTTATTGGGTAACATTCTAATTATAAGTCTAACAAATTTTACTTCTAGGATATTCATCATCGCACTTTCAATTCTCACTTCTTTTGTTTTGTTTTGTCTTAGTTACTTGTTCTAAACCACAACATTCATAAATTAACACACCACTCAAAATAAAGTTTTATGGTAAAATTTGGTTTCTTCTTAATTTCATAATATCATCTTAAGTTATATTTTCTTTATTATTTACCTTTCATAATAATTTATGAAATATTGGCCTAATTTTATTGTATCTCAGGAGTAAGAAAACTGGAAATATAACAACTTAAAATAGCAAAAATAGAAACACATGTATGTGATCTAAATTTTTTTAATCATGATAACTAAATGTTAATAGAGACAAACTAGCTGTTTGTCTAAATTGTGCATGAATAAATTTTAACTTTGTGTTTAATAAGGGAATCAGTATTTCATTAAAAGTCATAATTTGTCTTTTATTTAAAGTTTGTGAAATGTTTATTACTAATTTTTTTATTGCTTTTCCTTAAAAAACTACAGAATAACTTGAGAACCATTCAATAGACAGAAAAATGGATTCCCAGACTAAATTTCTTAATGCCTACCCTCATCATAATGATTATGACCTTATTAAATTAAATATAGAACAATTTAACTAACTAAATGTTTAATTGAGCCACATTTATGCTAGGCATTGTATCTGGATCTTGAGGGCAAATAATAATAATAATAATAAAAGAACAAGAATCTGGAGCACCTGGATGACTCAGCGGTCGAGTGTCTGCCTTCGCTCAGGGCATGACTCTGGGGTCCTGGGATCAAATTCCTCATTGGGCTCCCCGCAGGGAACCTATTTCACCCTCGGCCTATGTCTGCCTCTCTCTCTCTCTCTCTCTCTCTCTCTCTCTCTCTCGGTCTCTCGTGAATAAATAAATAAAATCTTTAAAAAATAGAATAAAACAAGAATTTTCTTGTTTCTTGTGAGGTGAGCACTTTCAAAATCTGCAGTTCCATAAATACATTTTAAAAGACAATACATATTTAAAAACAAGTGTTTAGTTCTCAAAGACCTCATAATGTATGGAAGGGAATATATTATATTTATTTACTATGATTTTATTGTTTATTATGTCTGAAGAACATAGAATGATATCTGGCATATAGCAGCGCTCTATAAATATATATGAAATGAAAATATCAATATATTCACTAATGATAAATATCAGCTTATAAATTCAGGGAAAATTCATGTTATGGCTATTCCAGTAAACTATGGCATAAAATAATTAGGGGGAAAAGTTTAAGGTAAGAGATTTATATAGAGTCAGAATGTCAATGTGGGACATTCTGAATGAATCTTACCGAAGAATCAATAACTTCACAATTGCATGCTGTTTTTATCCTGTTTAGGCAATCCTGAGAACATGTAAAATTGGCCACATTGATTGACTATTCTAGGCTTTTACTAATTATTTTATCTATTTATTCCCTTATCTAAGGACTCAATGACTCCTCAGATTTAAGCTGCACCAGTGGTTTTCAGTGACAAAAAATAACTTCCACTTAAAATACCACTTATGCTGCTGTATCACTTAAAATAGTACATATTTCTTGATATTTCTGTTTCTTTTATCATTCCAATCCCTCTACCACTTTTACATTTGCAGAACCAATGTGGGACTCAAACATGGCAATTATGTTAAAATTATAGCTTTATTCAATTGCTGCTCTCTTCAGCAATTCACCTTTTTTCATCATCACTACATGTGAATTACATTTAACTCTTGGGATTACATAACATAATTATGATATAAGTCACATAATCACAGATATTCATATTCATTAATAAGTGCAAGTTGTAAATGATTAAAAGTTGCTTAGCAGTGTTTCTTACATGATATCCCCAAGGTCTATTAATTATGCTTGAATTTAATGATAAAGTTGTCTGTGGAGCAACTAAGATTAGAACAGCAGTTGTTTTAATATATTATATTTTGATATTGAGCTTTGTGGTCAGCTACATACCAAATTATATTGCTTGAAATTCTAATTACATATATAAATTGTGCCATACCATCATATGTGAAGGAGATCATTGGAAAATATGATTATATTAAAAATATATTGTGAAATTATACACTATGTGTATAATCTTATGTTTCCTAATTGTAAGTATAAAATTTTACTATACTTCAGCATATTTTAGGTGATAAAAATAGTTATCCATGAAGATTTTTAGTAGTAAAATATAGATTTATAAGTTTGCATAATTCCATTTTATCATATTTTTGTATTTTCCTTAATGTATGTCTTTGTCATGCAGTAAGACTCTGAAATCACTCTTACAGGAAAATCTGATTTTTTTTTAATTTGACCTGCCTGTCTTTTAAAACTAAAATAAGAGGAAAATCTTAAATTATTATAAATGAATTAAGTTTTAGAAAAATATGTATTTACATTTAGACAATATTCTACTAGAGATGGAAAAAATAATTGAAAATGTCTCCCCTGTGAAGACCAATTTGATACTAGATAAGGATTCAATATGCACACTGTACTTTTGAGTTTATTTCTGTATAATTTAGTTTTTAGTCTAATAGCATATATTTAATAAGCACTCAGAAGATACATGCTTCAAATGATTTAATACATATTTATCAACAGAAAATGAAGCAAAAAAATACCCAATATTTTTTGTCTCCCATATTTGATAATTGTAGTTGTTGATAACTAATCTATTAGCATCCCATGGGTTTAGTTGGTTTTATTTTTTATTACTCTTTTGTTTTCTGTTATATGGTCATCACAAAGACTTTCATAAAAGCTGGTAATTCCTTAGAAAATTGGCCTGCTTTACAACTCATCCACAAAAACAATATTATTATGAAAATTAATGAGAATGTTTTTAATGATGGCATGCTAGGTAATCTTCTTTTTTTAAAGATTTTATTTATGTATTCATGAGAGACACAGAGAGAGAAAGAGAGAGAGAGGCAGAGACATAAGCAGAGGGAGAAGCAGGCTCCATGCAGAGAGCCCTATCTGGTACTCTATCCCAGGACTGCGAGATCATGCCCTGAGCCAGAGGCAGATGCTCAACCGCTGAGCCACCCAGGTGTCCTGAAGATAATTTTCACTAAGTTTAAGACTTGTATTATAAGTTATACTTTTATGTACTCGTTGTTTTCTAATTTTAACTCAGGAAGTGATTTTTTTCTTACTAATTTTTTTCATAGTCATATCTAAATGAAATATCAGGGAATATATCTTCCACATCTCAAATTTATCTGAAGCTAAAATAGATCTGAAGGATAGATATTTTCACAGCTCTGTATTCACCAAGATTAATTTTAACTTAGTATTTAGCTTGTTTATAGATTCAGCAAATTACAATCTAACTTTCAATTTTCCAACATTCTAACTGAACATCTTTGTTCCAATGTACTATCCTACTGATCCCCTTTCAAATACCCTGAATTTTCATTCTAATTATACTTATTTTTGCAACCTCTGTATTCGTTTATCATCTTTTCTAAACATAAAAGTGTGTTTCTTTACCTTTTCAAAATGTAGCAAATGTCATAAAATATTCCTTAACCACTGAAGTTAGATTTCAAATTTTTTTTTAATTTTTTTTTTATTTATTTATGATAGTCATACAGAGAGAGAGTGAGAGGCAGAGACACAGGCAGAGGGAGAAGCAGGCTCCATGCACCAGGAGCCTGATGTGGGATTTGATCCCGGGTCTCCAGGATCGCGCCCTGGGCCAAAGGCAGGCGCCAAACCGCTGCACCACCCAGGGATCCCTGAAGTTAGATTTAAATTCCCCCTTTTTAGGATCAGTTTCTATTAATTAACACATTACCACATTTATAAAAAAATATTTCATTCTACTTGAAGTCATGGATATGTCCATACATTTTAGATTATTGACTCTTATAAACTAGGTCTTGATTTCATTTATTATTTAGTAAAAATATGGACACCTGGGTGGCTCAGTGATTGGGCACCTGCCTTCAGCCCAGGTTCCAGTCCCTGCCTTCCAGCCCTGGAATCGAGTCCCATATCAGGCTCCCTGCATGGAGACTGTTTCTCCCTCTGCCTGTGTCTCTGCCTCTCTCTCTCTCTCTCTCTCTCTCTCTTTCATAGATAAATAAATAAATAAATAAATAAATAAATAAATAAATAAATAAAATAAGCATGTCACGTAACATACTTAATCCCTGGACTATTTTCTCTACTCTATCCTCCAATTTTTCCACCATAAAATTAACCTCTCCTGCCTTTCCTAAATCAAGAGATGCTACATAATTTATTATTTTTATATAATTTACATTTGTCCCCTATGTTAAGCACTACATTCCTGGTAATAGGTTTGGAGTCATTCATGTTTTTTTCCTCTTACTAGTGGTATCTAGGGTGTTTGTTCTTGACCTTCTTATCTTCTCACTTTACTCACATTCCTGAGGTGGTCATCATCTCAAAGGTTTCAAATTTCACTCACAGATCAGTTGTAATTCTACATTTTCTACGCTTTAGAATGAAATTAAAGTCCAATTACCTTTTGGAGAGCTTTGAATGGATATGATACAGAAGGATAACATGTATCTGATATTGAAGCAGCTATCACTCTCTCTTTCCAGTTGTCTCCCTTCCTCTTCCATACTTTGGTAAGACAATCATTGTTGGTGATTCCAACAATGATTATGTTTTAATTACCACTTCCATATAATCAGTTTCCAAGTGCTATAAAGCTAACATCATGGATATCTCTCAGATCTTCTCATGTCTCCATCCCCCATCCACAGCCTAGTGCAACCTCATAACTTTTGTAACTACTATGCTACCAGTCCATTTACTGTTGATTTGGTTTCCATGTTTTCTTTATTTTTCTTTTTAAATTAATTATGGAATGATTTTAAATGTATAAAGATATTTCAGAGAGTATCCTTACATTCTTCATTTAACATTTCTAATCACAGAACATAGTTTCTTAGCTAAAATTAAGAAATTAACATTGACACATTGCTATTTACTGCAGATTTTGTTAGGATTTTATAAATGTTTCCATTAATATCTTTCTGTTCTAGGATCTAGTTTGGGGAGTACATTGCATTTAGCCATCAAGTTTGCTTGACTAGCAAATTTCATTTACATATTATTATTCCCTCTAGTAACCTGTGATAACCAATGATACTTTGGTGTAAGTATACCATGATGTTTCAAACCACTCTTTTTTATTTATATTGATCTTGGAATGACTTGCCCATCTTGTAAATACCCATTTGTGACCTTTGCAATCATATATTTTCAACAATCTCAGAGGAAATCAAACAGTTTTTTCTTTATGCTCTTGTGCTAGGGCTGTGCCCTAAAACTATGTTTACCAGTGCCTTCACAACTTTTTAATAACTTACTATTCACCACAACATTCTGGTGTTTTAAGTTTCCTGGACACTGAAGACATTTTTTTTCATACTTTCATTGCCAGATCCCAAATTCTTTTCCATAATTGTTCACAATAAATGTTTGTCCTAAGATTCAGATGTTCAAATATTCCAGGTTTTCAAGAATGATTTAACTGCTTTGTGATGTGCTCATGAATAAAGCTGTGTAACATTCATTACTAGGTGAAGATGATGATGAAGTATGAGGTGAGAGAAAAGAGGTGGAGAAGGAGAAAATAAAAAGGAAGAAGGGAAGGAAAGAAAGGAGGAAATAAGGAAGGAAGTGAAAGAGGGATGGAAGGGGGATGAGTGGCTGGAAGGAGAGAAAATTTAATACAAAGAAAAATCAACATTCTACCATTCTGGGAGATAGCAACCTAAAAGCCTAAAACACCTCTCATTGTTTTCCAATTAAAATTTTGTATTATTTTCTATCTACTGCTCCACTTTAAGCAGGAATTTGATGTATAAAAATTGCTTTTGCCATGATGCCATTTAAAATGGAATAAGTCAAGTGTAAGGTTTGTGCCCAAAGCATTTTTCATTAGCATTTAGTTTGAGGATATTTGTGACTTTCACTTTCAAGACATTTCTGCACCATACCTGGTTTGTGTCAGCATT
This sequence comes from Vulpes lagopus, assembly GCF_018345385.1. Taxonomy (NCBI): domain Eukaryota; kingdom Metazoa; phylum Chordata; class Mammalia; order Carnivora; family Canidae; genus Vulpes; species Vulpes lagopus. Next base: position 24,141,433 of record NC_054832.1, on the reverse strand, counting down.
TTTCCTGTTTTTTAATAGTATGTGTATCACTGATTACTAACCTGAGAAAAATATTTGATTTAAGTTTCTTTGTATCAAAATAGTTCACTTAAAAATAATACAAGAAATGTCATTGCTATTGATCCTCCATGCTCTGTATTTTACATTTCATAGATTGCATATATCTCTTCTCAATAACGTAAGACTCTTAGGGCAACATACTTTGCTTGTGAAAACTTCATTTGTGTTTATAGCCAAATGATCTTCTCTGCAGTTTTGAAGTTTACCTGAAGGCTTATTAAAGATAACTCTTTCATAATACACTCACAATACATAGTGGCTCATTATTTATAACACTAATTGATCATTTTGTTTCAATGATATTTTAATTGTTTTGAAAGCCTATTGCTACATGGGTAGGTATCTTTTATTTCTTCAGCAAAAGTAAATACAAGTGGATATTCATTTTGTAATAATCAGTTATAAAAGCAAAATCTATAAACAAGTGTTTTTTTAGGAAAATTTATATAACAAGTATGAATCCAAATGTTCAAAGGCACCATTTCCAATGAAACATCTCATTATAACTGTTCATTTTCCTATAATTTGTGTGGAGTTGCAGATCATTTTGCACATCCATGTAAGTAAGTAGGTGTCTTAAAATTATTTTATTATTGTATATTTATGGTCAAAATTGAAATCTCACTATTCTATAAACTGTGAAGATCATACTAATGGTTGTCTTCAATTTTCACTCACTAGAAGTTCAAAGTACAAGAATTATAACATTTTAGTGTAAGGGGTATTTCTACCTATGAAATTAATAGATAAGGTATTGAATTCAATGTTTATAAAAAGTATCCGAGACTCTAGACAATGATATATAAGCATTATTGAGGAAATAAACATGTAAGAAACATGTAGAAAGCTCTTGGGTTTCTCCTAAATTACATTTTACCTACCAAAATGGCATTTGTGTGCCTTTAGATTTATAATCTCCTTCTTTGTCTCTCCGTTTTTCTTAATGGCTACCAGGAAGATGTGTATGTGTTTGAAAGTCAAAATGACAGAGCATCTGTCAGTGGCCTCCCAGACAGTTTAGTTTAAAACAGATTTTTAAAACTTAGAATTTCTAATAATTTTAAGTCACCAATGCCAGGAATTAAAGAGAAGTATGAAATATTTCACTCAACATTTTATTGTGAGATATTCATATTGTTGTATGTGGTTTCTTGTTTCCTTATGTCATTTTATTACATGAGTTTACATAAGTATACTGAATTATACTATTGATAGAATTTTAACTTATTTCAAGTTTGAGGAAATTATAGTCTCTCAATTCTTTTTCTTCATGTCTTTGGTAAATGTGTGTGTGTTCTTGTATATGAACAGATATGTATTAATTACTGAATCATAGAATATTCATACCAGTTAAGTTTAGTACACACTGTCAAAAAGTTTCAAAAATAATACTGAGAAAAATACATATGCAAAAGAATATATAGTAATGATTTAATTTTTACATGGTAACAAAACAGTTAACAAGTGTTAGAAGCCAGAGTATTATTTATCCTAGGGTAGGGAGGGTAGTGACTGGAAATAGACAGAAAGGGATGCAATGGGATTCTGCTATGAATCCATTTCTTAATTGTTTTCTGATTTATGGATATATTCACTTTTTAAAATTTATCAATTTGGGTGGATATAAGTGCATTTATGGTTTTTACACTTTTATATATGTATATAATTCAGTAAAATTTTACACTGATAACAAAATGTGGAAAGTTATTCCAAGTTAAGCAGGAAAGATTCCTTAGACAATCCTAGGTTTTTAGCTATTACATATGCCAAAAACTTGGTAGTTTTTCTACAATATTAATCAATATGTATGTACATAAAATGACTCATTGTACATTGTTTTTAAGGTATTTGAATCTACAAGTTTCTATATATTCATTCAAAAATATTTATTAAGGGGCACCTGGGTGGATCAGTTAGTTGGGCATCTGCCTTCGACTCAGGCCATGATCCCAGGGTCCTGGGATTGAGCCCTCCCTGCTTCTCCCTCTCCCTCTTCCTCTGCTGTCCCCCTGCTTATGTTCTCTCTCCTGCTCTCTCTCACTGTCAAATAGATAAAATCTTTGAAAAATATATTTATTAGGACACTATTGTGTGTCTAAACATTAAGATACAAATGCTATAATATAAATGCAAAATACTAAGATACACATATTGATCAAACCCAATAACATACTACTGAGATAATCACAGAGTAATAGGAAAAGCAAGTCAACCAATCAATTGCTTGTTATCTGCTGCTTATTATCAGAGTGACCATACATTGCAGTTTGCTCTAATTTAGATTGTCATTATTCAATTACTAACTTCCTCTTAAATTAAAAAAAAAATCCTATTGTGCAAAAATGTATATGATCAATCTAGCTATACTTGAGTTTAAAAGCAAAATATTTTGAAAATCCATAAAGTAAGTTAACAAATTCTGCTACAAGGTGAGGCAATTTTGTTTTGTTTTGTTGTTTGTCTTGAGTTGGTGCAGTGAGAATCAGAAAAAACAACAACACTAGGCTGGATCTTTAAGGAATGCCAAGATGCATATATGGGTAAGGAAGAACAGGAGTAGAAGAGAGTAAAAATTTAAGTCCAAGGGAGCAGAAATGAGATGTAATAGCCGACAATCCTGACATGACTAGGTATATTTAGAGAATAGCAAATTTAATGGAACTAGAATATTAGTGAACATAGAAGTAGTGGAAGCTTGAACTGGATTTTTGAGTTGAGGACACATTGTAAGATACCGTGCATGTTACTTTAAGCAATAGGTTGCCAATTAAGTTTGGTATGAAAAAATTGGCATGGTCACTTTTTGTTGGTTTTTAATAACAATTACTCTGCCAATAATGAAGCAGGTCAATTGGAAAGTAGGGAAATCTAATGTCAATGCAGTATAAGAGAAAAGACTTATAAAACTCCAGGAAAGATGATGATTTTGTGACCTCACAAAGGTGAGGTGATGAAATCCCCAATTTAAAAGACATTTCTAATATACAATTGAAGTGGGAAGTGACATGAAGGACTGAGATGTCAATAATGACTGCTTTTTTTAGCTTACTACTGCTCTACAGCAGTCACCTTCAAACTGGGTCATTCATGCCCCAGAGGTGCTCATAATCTTTTCATAAATAATTTTAAGTCAATCACCTTCTAGATCTACAAAATCTATTTATTATACTCTTAAATGATCTTCAGGAGAATGTATCAGTGGCTCCTTTTTCTTCTCTAGCTTTAAGGGAGAGGATGCATAACCATATATCATCCATTAGGATATTACTCTGGTACATTGCCCAGCTTGGAAAATTGTCCTTTTTGCCAACAGAAAGAAGGAAATTACAAGGATTGTTGCCAGATTTGGCACTTATTAATAACAATAAAAATATGTATGCTCAGGTAGAATGATTTCCAATACTTTGTGTTCAATTATATTTAAAGAGGAATAATAGAATAATAAAGTATTTTTGATGACAAACATAATTTTTATTTTTATTTTTTTATTTTTTTATTTTATTTATTTATTTATTTATTTTTTATTTATGATAGTCACAGAGAGAGAGAGAGGCAGAGACACAGGCGGAGGGAGAAACAGGCTCCATGCACCGGGAGCCCGATGTGGGATTCGATCCCGGGTCTCCAGGATCGCGCCCTGGGCCAAAGGCAGGCGCCAAACCGCTGCGCCACCCAGGGATCCCCAAACATAATTTTTAAAGTAAAACTTAGCATAAGCCCGAATTATCAAGTGACACTTCTGTAAGAATGCTTGTTCTATTCTTATATATTTATTTATATGAATGTTTCTCAATATCTTAACCTATAAAAAAGTTAGGATTTAGAAAAACCATTTATTTCTAGTAGTAAGTAAAGCCATCTATGAGATATGAGTATCGCATAAAAGACTTGAACTTATACAGCTCAATAACAAACCAAATAATACAGTTAAAAATGGGCAGTAGACCTGAATAGACATTTTTTTAAAGAAGATGTGCAGATGCCAACATATACAGGAAAAGATGCTCAACATCCCTAATCATCAAGGAAATGCAAGTCAAAACCACAATGAGATGGAACTTCACACCAGTCTTAATAGCTAGGATCAAAAAGACAAGAAATAACAAGTGCTGGAAAGGAAGTGGAGAAAAAGAAACTATTGTGCACTTGTTAGTGGAAATGTAAACTAGTGTAACCATTGTGGAGAACCCTATGAAATTTCCTCAAAAAATTAAAAAAATAGAACTACCATATGATCCAGTAATTCCACTTCTGGGTATTTACCTGAAAAAAAAATACTAATTTGAAAGGTAGTTTTACCTTTATGTTTACTGCAAAATTATTTACACTAACTAATTATGGAAGCAAACAAAGTGTCCATCATTAGAGGAATGGATAAAGAAGATGTGGTCTATATATACAGTGGAATGTAACTCAGCCATAAGGAAGAATAAAATCTTGCCATTTGTAACAACAAGATGGAACTAGATAGTATTATGCTAAGTGAAATAAGTGAAATAAGTTAAAGAAGAACAAATTCCATATGATTTCATTTATATGTGGAATCTAAAAAAAAAACAAAACAAGAAAACAACTAAAAAAGAGACTCATGAATACAGAGAACAAACTGGTAGTTGCCAAAGAGGAGTGGGGTGAGGAATGAGTAAAACAGATAAAAGGGATTAAGTGGTGCAAACTTCCAGTATTAAAATAGGTGAATCATGGGAAAGAAACTACAGCATAGGGATTACAGTCGGTAACAGTATAATCACTCTGTATGGTAATGGATAGTAAGGACACTTAACATAGTGAACATTCTGTAACGTATATATTGAGTCACAATGTTGTACACTAAAAACTAATAAAATAATATATATTAACTAAAATTAAAAATGAAGAGCAGATGCATATAATCCATTAGACCATATGTTTTCAATTGTTTATTTCTTGTTATCAATAAAGTTGTTACATAATTATGTTGTTTTGATCAATGATGTAATACTAATATTTGTCATGAACACCTAATCCAGAAGATTATTTTAATATTTAGACTGTTATAGTTGAAGAATATTTTTCAAAAATTAAGTTCTTTTTACATATAATTTTTATGTGAAGTATGAAAAATGAGCATAACATTTATTATATTGAAAAAATTGATTTAGCATGTCTGAATCTATTATATTAAGATAAAATGATATGAGGTTATTGTAATGGAAAGCTGCATTAGAGATGAAAATAAAGTTATTGAAAGTTCTACCTATTAAACAGGAGACTTAGATTTATTTTTTATTTTTTATTTTTATTTTTTTAGATTTATTTTTAAAAGTATTATCATACTACTTCCCACTTATAAAGTGCTCACTGTGTTCTAGAAAGTTTTCTAAGTGGTTTTCTTATATTAATCACTTTACTCTCAACATAATAACTCCACAAAATATGTCTTATTTTTATCTTTGCTTAAAAAAAGGGAAACTGAAACATAAAGGAATTAGATTGCTTGCCTGTACTCATACAAATAATTAGGAAAGAACTAAGGGTGAATGGAGACAGTCTAGCCTCATAATCTTTGCTCTAACCTCTGTACTAAACTGAGTATCAAGTGATGTGGCTTCTATTTTTCTTTAAATAATTCAATTTTGAGAGTTACTTTTTGAAATAATTCAATATTTATAGAAATTTCCCCAAAGCATATAATTTTTAGTTTTTCAAAATTATGGAATATTTTAGATGTCATTTTAAACATGTGTAAAGAGTGAATATTTTCCTAAAGTATTAATAACATACAGAGAAAAATACTTGAAGTCCTCTAAGTTACAGCATTGTGTTAAACTTGCAAGACCTGGAGCCAAACTGAAAGTATTGAATTTGTCACTGAGTTTATGTACTTGTCATAGCCACTTCCAACTCATGAGTCTTTTGGCAAGTGACAAGTTCAAAAAAAAAAAAAAAAAAAGAGAGAGAGAGAGAGAGAGAAAGAAAGAAAGAAAAAAACTAATATGTCGGGAAAGATGAATTCAAATTTAGATATGCAATATGGAATGCCTAAATAATATCTCAATAAAATGTCCCTAAGTAGTTGAAAACATGGACCAACACATTTGGTGACAGATTCCTTCCAGTGGAATTCAGAAATCAGTCTTTGAAACCTCTTTTTCCACCTCCCATTAAATCATTATCAAACTTTCTTCTACTTCCTAACACAGTCCTAACGCTTTTTATGCTTGAAATGTTACTATTCATTTAATCCTTGTCTTAAGCAGACTGGGTCCCTTAAGACAGGAAATGTACATTGATTCATCTCTTCAACCCCAATTCCTGATACAGAAACTATCAGAAATTAGCCTCTCCATATTTTACAGTAAATGTATTAATCATCTTGGGATGTTGTTGATCTACAAGAGTTTCAGACCCTACCAGTGGAGCACTGTGGAGCCTAGAATAAATAAAAATAAATAAATAAATGAATGACTAAATAAACAAATGGATGAACCAAAGATTGTATATGAGGAAACCTTATATAGCAATTTAAAGCTTGAGTGCTAAAATGCATGAAAATAACAACAGATATATTCAATTTTTACAATTTCAATGCAATAAATGTTATCATTTTCAGTTGGTACCTGAAATACACCTTTGTATTTAATATGGAAATAAGAAATAAATGCACATAACATTAGATGTGTATAAGAAAACAATGATTTGCAGGAGCAGATGATAAAGCCTACCAATGCAGCACAGGAATAATTAAAAGCAAAGCTCTGACTTCAGATTTGTACACCACTTCCTCCAAACTGTGTGAGCTTGGCCAACTTATCTTAATCTCCCTATTTTGAGGTTCATTATCTTTAAACTGTTATCCTAATAGTACATGGCTTATAAGGAGATCAAATGAATTAAATTAGGTACCTGCTAAAGTATAGAACACAGAGGCAAGCACATAATACATGCTTGCTATTGTCCACAAACTTGAAAACTTGCAGAGAGGAAGAGACAAAAGAGATGCTAAATCTTCTACTAAATTATATTTGAATATGTATCTGCTGTTGATATCAGTTTAATGGCTACTTCTTATTAATGTTGAATTTCAAGAATTTCTAAACTCTTTTGCTTTGGATCCCTTCCCTTTCCATGAAAAGAGCTTATGATTGCAAATTCTAAAATACCAAATTGATCAAATATCTACTAGTATTTAGCTCTGGTGGGTTTTTTTTTTTTTTGTAAGTTTATTGATTGTATGCCTCCTTCAAATCAACTCAGTAAACTGCAGGTATAGGCATATTTCTTTAATAAGTATGTATATATCAGCACTGAATCACTTGGAGAAAATTGAACTTATTAGGGAACATTATCTTGCCTTAGGATTGTTGCCCATGCTGCCTCTGTGGACTGTCTACGCAGCTGCAAGCCCAGTGGTGTGACGGGATGAGCATAATTATTTAGTGCTACTATCTGTATTGCTCAGGAAGATTAGTGTTTTAAGTGGGAGTTTGGTTCACAGTAATTTATGCTGTCAAAGAACAGCAACAAATAACCTTTTACTCTAATATTGACTGGAGAGTTGTTATGAAGCAGATTTGATTCTTCACATAGTCCCTGAAAGTATATTATTCTGGTCATCATTTTATTTTTCTCATACACATAGCCAAAATAATATTTAATTTCTGTTTTTAAAACTATTTTAATTCACCCAGACTTCTCTTGAAAGATAAGGTGAATATTACAGGACAGGAAGATAAATTTTCTTCTCATGGAACATGAAAGATTTAGTTTCCTTAAGCTTTTTATCAACAGATTTTTCTGGTATATACCAGGCAACTAATGCAGTCATATCTCTTTCACTTGAGGAACATTAATTTGGAACTTATCATAATTTAAATAGGTAATGAGTTAAAACACTTTTTAGTTCCTGTATTGAAAGGATGAGTATATGTTTACATCTCCAAACTTTACATAATCTAATGTGAACAAACATTTTTCCAAGAGGATTAATTTGTAAAAAATTTTTGGAGTGTACATTTAAGCTACGTAAGGATTTTTAAACACCTTCATTTTCTAGGTAGTATATATTCAAATTAGAAATAGTACTTTATATTTTATAGTGATAATATATTTTTTAATTTTTTTTGATGGTGATAATATTTTACATTGATTTTAGATATGCTTAATGCTTTATGTGATTGCTTATTTAATCCTCCCTCAAGTGGACTAATTATGTCTCATCTACCACACAGCAAGCTACATGAAGGGCAGGACTGTATTTCTATTCCTCACTTTACTCCCCGCCCCCAAGCTTAGCACTAAATTTTCATTGAATAAAACATTATTCTTTCTAAAATCTCCACACAGTAAATAACGGAGACCAAGATGATAAGAAAAAGATTATACTGCTTCTAATAAAAGTTAGAATCTGGATTTGTCTCAAGAAATCTGACCAAGAACCTGAACACATAAGTACTTATATCTAACAAAATAATGACAAATCTAAATGATACTAATTTATTTACTCTAGTAAATTCCTCCATGTTTTAATTTTAAAAGTCTTTTAACTAAACCCTTAGAGGGAGGAGGTAAGTTTGGAATGAAGGAATTATTTTTGCTTTACTTATGCTACCTAGAATTAGACTAGCATATGTTACACATGGAATGCAGAGAGGAACATAAAAGAATATTCAGATTATGACCACGCAAAATAGATATGTGGCTTGACAGTTGTCTGCAAGCCATACTGTGTGTCTTGAGAGATAATTCTCTAAAATTTTAATATTTTCCTTCATCCGTGTCTGGATAATGTACTATATAGTTTATCCATCATAAAGAGCACTCCCTTTTTTGCCTATGATAGCTAGGTATACTCTAGTTTTTTAGGAAGTTATGTCTGTCAAGAAAAAAATATCTAAAATGTGGAAATCAGGGGATCCCTGGGTGGCTTAGCGGTTTGGCGCCTGCTTTGGCCCCGGGGCGCAATCCTGGAGTCCAGCTCCCAGTGTGGAGCTTGCGTCTCCCTCTGCCCGTGTCTCTGCCTCTCTCTGTCTCTCTCTCTCTCTCTCTCTGTCTCTATCTCATGTCTATCATGAATAAACAAACAAAATCTTTTTAAAAATAATAAAATAAAATAAAATGTAGAAATGAATACAGAATATAACATACTATCTCAAAGTCACTTGGAGACATTAGCAATCACATTCAAGAATTATTTCATATTCTCAGAAATTTTAAATGTAATCTATTTTATGATTTAACATTTGAATAAACTGTGAATTTACATAACTTGAACATTCTATTTAGAAGAAAAGATACCACCAAAGATGTTTTTCGATTTTTTTATTCTCTATAATACCAGTTTTATATTTAGTTCTTGTTCTAACAATTACCTTTTTTCAAAATTATGAAGAGCCAGTTCTTCAAAATGTTTTCTTTTTGATCAGCCTTGTGTTTTCTTTTTAACCAGCTATATCATTTACTAATTCTCTTGTAAGTTAACGGGTTGAGTAAAATAGTCAATGTGTTTGTATTTGTATGAGAGTAATGTTTTAACTGAATATTATACTTTGAATGAGTGTATGCAAAGTGTCAATGCCCTTTAGTCAAAGATTACCAGGTATACCCCTGTATTTGCACAAATTAGACTCACCATTATTCATTACAATGAGGGATAACACACCGGTTGTTGTATTTGAGTGTTTCGGTGACAGAGTAATAGAAAGAACATATTTGGACTTTTATTAAGTGATATTAAAAAAGTTTAAGAGAAGGACATGGGTGGCTCAGTGGTTGAGCATCTGCCTTCAGCTTAGGGTGTGATTCTGGGGTCCTGAGATGAAGTCCCACATTGGGCTCCCTGCAGGGAGCCTGTTTCTCCCTCTGCCTGTGTCTCTGACTCTCTGTGTCTCTCACGAATAAATAAATAAAATCTTAAAAGAAAAAATTTAAGGGAGCAGGGCTTTACCTTAGACTGGATGCTGTCAGGAAGCAAGAGTAATTTTATGATTCGCTATCTAAATGGATCTTATCTAGAAGGAAGAAAAAAACTATAACTGGAAAAGAAACAACAATCATATTTCTCCTTCATAAGAGAAAAAATAACAACAATAATAATAATCCCCTCCTTTCTGATTCAGATGGTGTGGGAAAGAGAAGGAAGATAGGCCAGAGGGGACACATGTCAGACATGTGCTTCTCAAATTTATTCATCTTACTAGGGGAGTTGGCACATTCAGATCCAGAGCCTGGCATTTCTCACTTTGTTATACTCTGTCACTGATAACTTACTAAAAAGTTTACTAGACTAGAATCTGTTTAAAGGAAAGCAATATATGCACTGAGCACTGAGGAACAGACCCCCTTTGAGTCACAGCAGTCCTTGGTAGGAAAAGAGGTGAGACAGGGTCAGCCAGGGCTTGCCAGTAGGTTCTGAGAAAACCTGAGACTAGACCACAGATCTCATCAACCAGATTCAGATTCCTTCAACTGATGTCTTCAGACCAGGCATTCTAAGATTGGCAAAAGGTAAGATTCTGGAAACTGAGGTCATAGATACCTCGTTCAAGAACATGATTTTTCCCTCCCACTATGGAATTGCAGCATCCATATCACACATCCAAACGTGTGCACACACACGCACAACCCACACTGAGAGATTAACCTGAGACACTGAGTCTTTGGTTCACAGGGGACTAAAGTTAACTACCTGAATGAACCACTTATGTTACCAGATTAAGCTATCTTAAAAATTCCAGTCAACATTGAGTTGTAACTGTTTTACAAAAAGCTGAGATTTAGAGAGAAAGCAAGATAGCTATAGAAAAAAAAATTAATATACTCTGTGCATTCGAGTAATAATGTGAAATAAAGTTTTTGACTCCTAAAATGGACTTAAGACAATAAATATTAACTATTGGTACATTTGTTAAATTTAATTATCCCTTTAAAATATATAATTATAGTGAGTACTACCAATGCCTAGGTTGTAAATAATCTTATTAGATCAAGGTTAAAAATAGAAATCCTGGGACGCGTGGGTGGCTCCGCAGTTAAGCGGCTGCCTTCAGCTCAGGGAGTGATCTTGGAGTCCTGGGGTTGAGTCCCATATCAGGCTCCCTGCAGGGAGCCTGCTTCTCTCTCTGCCTATGTCTCTGCCTCTCTTCTCTGTGTCTCTCATGAATAAATAAATAAAATCTTAAAAAAAAGGGGGGGAATCCTGTTTTGGAATTCATTTTTATGCTAAACTGGATATACAAAAGTTCTTTTTAATTTCTTTGGTAAATCAAATTAATCACAGCGAAATGCCAATTTTTAAGTCATTGGATGTACATCATGAATAGATGGCAAGATTTTATCATGTATTCTTTTTACTACAAATGATCTATTTTGGCATTATTATGCATTTTAAGACAAAATGTAACAAGGTTAATCTATTAAACACTTATGAACCAACCAATCAGCTTAGGAAATAAATAAAATAGAAATATGTATACTATTGTGTGTATTACTAAACCCTTATGCTTTGCTAAATATCTATATTCATCAATCATTATTTCAGAACTCTTTTCAATATATAGATATAATATATGCTCAGTCTATAACTAGCCTTTGTTGTTCAGCATTTCTTCTCTTTATATAAAAATATAGATGTTGATTCATGGATCTGGCTAAATTTTAAAAGAAATACAGTATTCCTCTTCACAATATTGCAACTTTCTTAGCCATCCCCCTCCTGATGAATGTTTAGAGTGTTTCTGTGTTTGGTTATTACAAAATATTTGTGATAAATCTTAAATATTTATCTTATTATCCAATTAGAAAAGGTATATATTATACAAGTTTACTAGAGATGTATACTATTCAACTTTACTAGAAATTTCCAAATTACTTTCCAATGTGTTTTTATAAGTAAATTTTGAATCCCATTATAGTATTGTAGTTACTGTATTTCATACTATCAGACATTTAAATTTTTGTCTCAATCTGATGGTATCTTAAAATTTTTCTCCTAAAATATTTCCAGAAATTTCACTGTTCTAACCTAAAGAATAAGAAAAAAAAAAAAAACATAGAAAAAGGATGTAACTCATCTACCTCTGTTTCATAGCCTTCAAAGCATATACTTTCATGGGCTGACTCTTCCTCAGTTTTACTTCAAGGCAAACTATTTTTATCTCAAGGTTCTGAACCTCTGGTCAAACTCTGAAACAGACTTTGTAACACAGTACAAAGTAAACAAGAATTTTGTTTGATTTTTATTTGGGGGAGGAGGGACCAGTACTTTTGATCCACCCAAAATTAATGTGCATCAGATAAACAGAGTGGATCTAAATGTTGTGGAAACCTAAAGATGAAATAAATGAAACCAGTGGTGATACTTTAACCAAAAAGGAAAATGTTTAAAACACCTGTTAGCAAATTTGTACATAACTACCTGTAATTTCTTCTCTTTAAAACAATGAAAATCATGATGTTAAATTCAGTTCCATTTGTTTTGCCATAATGTTTTTTTAAAATCATCTTATCAAAAATACTTTACACTGAAGAGAACAAGATGAATTATTACTGAATATAAATGAAAGCAAAATATGGTAACAATTTTGCTCAGAACGGATGATTAGAAAGATTGTCTTTTTACATTATTCATTTACATCTCCTTTGATGCAAAGTTCCTTGAACATGGAAAACTTGTTTCTTAACGGAAGTAAACTCTGAAAATGGCATCCTTAGTTCTATGGTGATCAGTTGTTTTTCAAAAATTTTCAGTTTTTTTTTTTTTCATATCATGTAGAAGAAACTCCAAAGCTTTCAGCATAGACATTAGCTATGCTCAACTTGATCTGGCCTCTGCCTGTTTCTTGGACCTCAATTCATACATCCCTCCCCCTTCCATAAAAAACTCCATCATTTTCCAATTTTTAAACTGTTTTCCATTTGTCCACTGTGACAATATTTCTTCCAGTATACAGAGTTTTCATTTATTATATAAATCTGCAAGTGTTCTGCCACTCAGCTTTTGCATAGTCAACTGTTTCTTTTTATATAGATATTTGGAAAACTATTATCTTCTGAGAGATTTTTCCTGTTCCCTCCAGTCAAAGAAACAGTCACTATTTAACTTGCCATCTGGGTTTATTTTTGTCACAGCATGTTGTGTTTCACTGACCCATGATGTCAATAATAGTAAGAAACACTGTTTTTGACAAAGCATTGAGAAAGCAAAGATTGCTGCCAATTTATATTACGATGCAATGATGAATTATTGCTTAGACATTTTATTTCTATCTCTTGAAAGAGGTTCCTTAGAAGTGGTTACATAAATATTTTTCACAATTTTCCATTATTAGATATTGAAATGAAATATGCATGTACTTACCTGAAATCTATAGCAGGAGTTTTTCCCAACTATACAATTTCCCATATAAAAGTTGGAACTAGCCATTGAATATAGAACTATAATAGAAGTCAAATAAATTTGAGACCCAATAAACTGACTAAAGACAAGCTTCAAATACCCAAATAATTTCTATACACATTTTTACCCAGCTTTATTGAGGAATAATTGACAAATAAAAATTGTGTATATATATATATATATATATATATATACACACATATATATAAGCTGTGCAACACAATGTTTTGACATAAGTATACCATGAATTGGTATACGTGAATTGATTATCCTCAATCAAGTTAATTACCAGTCCAGGATGGCCACCTCACATATCACGTTTTTTGTCCATATTATGATAACACTTGAAATTTACTCTCAGCAAATTTCAAGTATATAGTACATTACTATTTATAGATAATGTATAAGCATAGATAGTGTATCAAGATGAATATTCCACATATTTTAATGTTTTCAAGATCTGTGTCCTAGAGGAAAATACTAAAATAATCACGAGACTCCAACCATGTTTCAGGCACTTTACTGTCAAATGAATGATTAAAAATGTAATTTGTTGTTCATGAAAAACTATGTGTGGAGGACATTTATAGAAGAAATTTAAATGTATTGCCAAATAATATCCTTATATCTGCTATAAAAATGTTAAAACAAAAAAATGTTAAAACAAAGGATAAGAGGAAGAAGATTTACTTCTGGACTTTGATTAGAATTTCTATATTATTATTCTGGCTCTCAAACTTACAGTTGACTCCACATACATTACTTGATGATAGAGGCACATTAAATGAGTTAGCAAAGCAGCATGTCAGTAATTGTAATAATAAAAATAAGCACTCCATAAAAGAATAGATTATTCTGTTTTATATTTTCAGTGGTTTAAGATAAGTATATGAAATAATGACAAATTTTGATTTTTGACATAAAATATATTATGTTTTCAAACAAGGATTTTAATAAAGGAATGTTAACCTTTATTTTAAGGTCTGAAAGTTTTCCTTTGGTAGTAATGACAAGATCACCATCTAGTGGCCAATCCTCATGAATTACAGACACGTGATCCCAACAAAACTGGAAAGACTCAGAAATAACAAGCTCAGTCACTGTATGCACAAAGACTAAATTTAATACACATATTTTAAATATGAAACGTGAAGATGTGTTTAAAGTGGACCCTACAGGATCGTATTCAGTATCACACAACCATTCCATTCACAAAGGATGATACATAAAAGTTTGTTAAAATTACTTTTTTTTTTTTTTTTAAGATTCGTTTATTTTTAGAGAAAGAGATGAAACAAGCAGAAGCAAGGAGGGACAGGGGGATTGGGAGAGGGAATCCCAAGCAGACTCCCCACTGAGCATGGAGCTGGATGTGGGGACTCAATCTCACAACCCTGAGGTCACCACCAGAGTGAAACCAAGAGCTGGATGCTTAACCAACTGCGCTACCCAGGCACCCCTGTTAAATTACTTTTAAAATATAAAAACATATTGCAACATATTTTAGGAAGTAAATAGGAGGTAACCTTCATCAGACAAAATATGGAGTATGTATGTGAGAGATCACTTATTTTAAAGAGATAAGGGACAGAGTTCTGGATTTAGCCACATGTTTTATACATTTCAACTCTATCACTGTCCAACTTTGGGGCTTTGGCAAATTATTTAAAATCAAGTTATTTAACCTAATTCTGTTTCATATATTTGTAAATCATAGTGGTGTTATGAAGGTAATAGTGTTTTCATTTCCTTTGGATATATTCCCAGAATTGGAATTCCTGAATCATGGGATAGTTCTATTTTTAATTTTTTTGAAGATTTTATTGTTTATTTGAGGGAAAGAGAGCACTAGAGAGAGAAAGAGAGCAAGCACAAGTTGGGAAGCAGAGAGAAAGGGAGAAGCAGGCTCCCCGCCGCCCCAGCAGGGACCCTGAGATCATGACCTGAGCCAAAGGCAGACAGGCAACTGAACGAGCCACCAGATGCCCCCTATTTTTAATTTTTTGAGGATTCTTAATACTCTTTTCCATAATGGGATACCAATTTACAGTTCCACCCAAGAGCACAGTCGTTCCCCTTTCTTCACATCCATGCCACCATTAGTTATCTCTTGCCTTTTTGATGATGGCCATTCTAATAGCATGAAGTAATATCTCACTGTAGTTTTAATTTTTGTTTACCTAATGACTAGTAATGTTGACCATCTTTTCATGTACCCACTGGCCTTTCATATCTCTTCTTTGGAGAAATATCTATTCAGATCCTTTGCCCATTTTTCCTTTAGGTTATTTGTGGTTTTGCTGTTGGGTTGTAGTTCTTTATGTATTTTGTATATCAATTCTTTTTCAGATATATAGTTTCCAAATATTTTCCCCATTCCATTGGTTCATTTCACTTTGTTAATGGTTTCTTTTGCTATGCAGAAGCATTTTAGTTTGATGTAGTTCCACTGTTTAATTTTGGTTCTTTTTGGCTCTGCCTCAGGTATCTCATCCAATAGATCATTCTCAAGACTCATATCCATGAGCTTTATTCCTTTGATTTCTTATAGTTTTATAGTTTCAGGTCTTACATTTCAGTCTTTTATCCATTTTGAGTTCATTTTTGTGAGTGATGTAAGTTGTGGCTCCTATAATATTCTCTTACATGTGAATACTCAATTATCTCAGTATCATTTACTGAAAAGACTATCGTTTATCCATTGATTGTTCTTAGTTATCTTGTCAAATACTAGTTGACTATATGTGCTTGGATTTATTTTGGGGCTCTTGATTCTGTTCCATTACTCTATTTGTCCATTTTTCTGTCAGTACCATCCTGATTTGACGACTATAGCTTTCCAGTATAGCTTGGAACAAGCAAGTATGATGCTTCCTGCTTTTTTTTTTTTTTTTCTTTCAGAATTTTTTTGGCTATTTGGGATCTTTTGTGGTTCCATAGAAATGTTAAGAGTGTTTTTTCTACGTGAAAAATGCCATTGGAACCTTGATATGCATTGTATTTAATTTATGCATTTGGTACTACTGACATTTTAACAATATTAATTCTTTCAACTATAAACATGGATACCTTTCCATTTACTTGTGTCTTCCTTGATTTCTTTATTTTTTTTTAAAGAAATCTTTTTTTTTTTAATTTTTATTTTTATTTATTTATGATAGTCACACAGAGAGAGAGAGAGGCAGAGACACAGGCAGAGGGAGAAGCAGGCTCCATGCACCGGGAGCCCGACGTGGGACTCGATCCCGGGTCTCCAGGATCGCGCCCTGGGCCAAAGGCAGGCGCCAAACCGCTGCGCCACCCAGGGATCCCCCTTGATTTCTTTAATAAGAGTCTTCTGATTTTTATTTTTATTTATTTTTTATTTATTTATTTTTATTTATTTATTTTTTTATTTTTTGAGTCTTCTGATTTTTAGAGCATATATCTTTCATCTCCATACTTCTATTTATTCCTAAATATTTTATCGTTTGGATGTTTTCTTCATTTTTTTCATAAAATTTATTTATAGTGTATAGAAGTGCTGTTGATTTTTTTTCTGTCAGTTTTGCATCTTGTAACCTTACTGAATTCATCAATTAGATATAACAGTTTTTTGTTTGAGGCTTTAGGATTGTCTCCCTATAAAATCATGTCATCTGCAAATAGAAACAATTTAATTCTTCCTTTCTAATTCTGATGTTTTTGTTTTGTTTTGTTTTTATTTCTTTTTCTCACTGATTGCTCTGGCTACGACTTCCAGTAGCAGTGATGAGAGTGGACAGCATTGTCTTGTTTCTGATCTTAGATGGAAAGCTTTAAGCTTTCTAACATTAAATGATGTTAGTTGTGGATAGTCCTATATGCTCTTTATTATGCTATGTTCCTTCTGTGCCTAATTTGTTAACAGTAGTTATCTTGAATGATTTTTGAGAAATGTCAAATGTTTTTCTTGTACCTATCAAGATGATTATGATTCCTTTCTTTCATTCTATGAACGTGATGTATTATCTTAACTTATTTGCAAATGTTGAACTGTATTGCAGCCCAGAGATATATCCCACTTGATCATGGTGAATGATCTTGTCAATGTGCTGCTGAGTTCAGTTTGCCAGTATTATATGGAGAATAAATATTCATCTTCTATTCATCAGGAATATAAGCCCATAGTGTTCTTTTCTAATAGTTTGTTTTTCTAGCTTGAAATCAGGATATTGCTGACCTCATAAAATGAGTTTGAGAGTGGTCCTCCTTCCTTTTTTATTTTTGGGAAGAGTTTGAGAAACACTGGTGTTAATTCTTTAGATTTTTGGTAAAAAAACATCAGGGAATTCATCTGGTCCTGGGATTTTCTTCATTGGGAGATTTTTGATTACTAATTCAATATCTTTAATAATAATTAGTCTATTCATATTCATATTTTCTACTTCTTCCTGACTTAGTCTGGGTAAGCTGGATGTTTTTAAGGTTTTTTCCATTTCTTCTAGGTTGTACAGTTTACTGGCAGTTAGTTATTCATAGTATTCTCTTATGATCCTTTGAATATCTGTGGCATCAGTTGTAATATCATTTATAATTTTGTTGACTTGGGTCTTTTCTTTTTAAGATTTTTTTTTATCCCATACTTAAGGTTTATTAATTCAACATATTAATCACTCAAAACTTTTTTATTCAAAAGTATTTGCTGTCAATTTACTTAAGGATAACAACAGCAACAAAATTTAGTACATGGGAATCAAGAATAGTATATTTTAATCTAATAAAATGTCATTATAGCATAATTTTAAATATATGAAGCTAGTATTTTATATTTTTTTAAAATATTTGTTTTATTCACAACTTCCAGAAAGTAATTTTTAAATTTTCTCTATCTTTTTAAAGTTATTATATTTTTGTATTTTGAATGAAGCAATAAATATATCTCAAAAAGCACTAAGAAATTCCATACAAACATTAAATCTGATTTTTGCAAATAGAAAACTTATGTTTAAGTATTAATGTTTAATAAGTCTATTATGGTTGACTATTGCACATTACTATGAACATGTAATAGGAATGAGTTTAGCATACAAAAATGGAACTGGCATATGTTCCCGAGCATAGCTCAGAATTTTTGTTTAATTGTGCAGATCTGATTGAAATCATGATTTTTTTCATCACTAGAGACTTTTGTTTCTAAATTATATTTGTTATTAACTAGTCCAAGTAAACTGTAAGTATGCCATTATATACCTTATATTCTTCCTAGATTGCTATTTTAAAATCTATTTCAGGTAGTAGAAAAAAAAAACCTATTTTGTTTTAAGAGCAAGAGTAGGGAATGTGAAAACTGAGCTTCTCTATAAGGAAAGAAGCTCAAAGTTTCAAATCAGATTACATAAAAAAATGCCATATGAGAAAGTGCTCTGCATCACTTGCCATCAGGGAAATACAAATCAAAACCACAATGAGATACCACCTCACACCAGTGAGAATGGGGAAAATTAACGAGGCAGGAAACCACAAATGTTGGAGAGGATGCGGAGAAAAGGGAACCCTCTTACACTGTTGGTGGGAATGTGAACTGGTGCAGCCACTCTGGAAAACTGTGTGGAGGTTCCTCAAAGAGTTAAAAATAGACCTGCCCTACGACCCAGCAATTGCACTGTTGGGGATTTACCCCAAAGATTCAGATGCAGTGAAACGTCGGGACACCTGCACCCCGATGTTTCTATCAGCAATGGCCACAATAGCCAAACTGTGGAAGGAGCCTCGGTGTCCATCGAAAGATGAATGGATAAAGAAGATGTGGTTTATGTATACAATGGAATATTACTCAGCCATTAGAAACGACAAATACCCACCATTTGCTTCAACGTGGATGGAACTGGAGGGTATTATGCTGAGTGAAATAAGTCAATCGGAGAAGGACAAACAGTGTATGTTCTCATTCATTTGGGGAATATGAATAATAGTGAAAGGGAATATAAAGGAAGGGAGAAGAAATGTTGGGAAATATCAGGAAGGGAGACAGAACATAAAGACTCCTAACTCGGGGAAACGAACTAGGGGTGGTGGAAGGGGAGGAGGGCGGGTGTTGGAGGGGAAGGGGTGACGGGCACTGAGGTGGACACTTGACGGGATGAGCACTGGGTGTTTTTCTGTATGTTGGTAAATTGAACACCAATAAAAATTAATTTAAAAAAAATGCAGAACTAAACTTAGAAGAATCAAGAAAAATCACTAACTTTGAAAACAATGATTTCTCAAATTTTCTTTTCTTTTCTTTTTAAGCTGCAGGTATTGAAGCTGAACAACTCAATGAGCTTGGAGATATCTATACACCCATAAAACCATCACCCACCACCAACAAGGCCATAAACATATCTGTCACCTGCCAAAGTTTCTTCTATTCCTTTATTGGTATTATTTTTTTGCGGTGAAAACACTTAATATAAGATTTATACTCTTAGCAAATTATAAGTGTAAAATACACTATTATTACTTATAAGCACTATGCTGCATAGCAGGTCTTCAGAATTTATTTTGCATACTAAAACATTGTACCCTTTAACTAGCACCTTCTTATTTCTCCATCCACTTCAGCTCCTTCCTGGTAACCAGTATTCCACTCTACTCCTATGAGGGAAATTGACTTTTTTCAGTGCAATATGAATACATATGACTACAAAATATTTGTCTTTTTGTGTCTATTTTACTTCACTTAGTGTGTCCTTAGGATGCTTTCCAGGGGGATCCCTGGGTGGCGCAGCGGTTTAGCGCCTGCCTTTGGCCCAGGGCGCGATCCTGGAGACCCGGGATCGAATCCCACATCGGGCTCCCAGTGCATGAAGCCTGCTGCTCCCTCTCCCTCTGCCTATGTCTCTGCCTCTCTCTCTCTCTCTCTGTGACTATCATAAATAAAAATAATAATAATAATAATAAAAAGGTTGCTCTCCAGGTCCATCCATCTTGCCACAAAAGAGGAAAGATATTATGTGTCCATGGATTGAAAGAATTGATGTTGATAAAATTCCATATACTCCAAATGTTCCACAGATTCAATGCAAGTTTTATTAAAATCCCAATGGCATTTTTCAAAGAAATAGAAAAAGCAATCCTAAAACCTAAATGGAATCACAAAAGATCCAAAGAGTTAATGCAATCTTGAAAAAGAAGAGCAAAGCTTGATGCATCATACTTCCTGATATCAAATTATATTAAAAGTTAAGGAATTAAAGCAGTACAGTACTGGCACAACTATAAACATAAAGACCAAAGGAAAAGAACAGAGAACCCAGAAATAAGTCCATGATCTAGGGTCAAGTGACCTCCAATAAGGGCATCAGGAATACACAATGTGAAAAAAAAAATAGTTCCAGATTTTCTTAAAGCACACATTATTCAAGCAACACATTTACCATGAAAAAATAATTCTTTATTTTAGGAACTACTTTCCAAAGCATAGCAGTAGAGAGTAAGAGACTGAATTTATTTATTTATTTATTTATTTATTTATTTATTTATTTATTTTTGAAGATTTATTTATTTGTTCATGAGAGACACACAAAGAGGGAGAGAGAGGCAGAGACATAGGCAGAGGGAGAAGCAGGCTTCTCTCGGGGAGCCCGATGCAGGACTCAATCCCTGGACCCGGGATCACACCTTGAGCCAAAGGCTGACGCTCAACTGCTGAGCCACCCAGATGTCACGAGACTATTATATTAGCTATATTAGCTAATAATATTAGCTATAATATTAGCTATAATATTAAAATATTAAAGCTTTATTATTAAATGGCTATTTGACTTTAGACAAATCAATCAATTTTAGTGAAATCACTTAATCTTCCATTGCCATAAATTAGCAATGCTCTGAATTATCTGTTAACTCTAAATTTTCTCTGAATTATTACAGTTAAGATGTATTTCTTTCTTTGATTGAACTAGATTCAATTAAAATAATAAAATTCCATGTAGATTGTTTCAGCATGTACACATTTGCAGAGAAATGCTGATGTTGATGGCAGCTTTGGTGGCTCACAAAATAGCAACCACATTTTCAATTTCCTGTAAATTTGAGCTACCTTGAGCCTTTACAATTCCCAAAGTTGGGCACACTCAGATTAACGTAATTAGATAAATCAGCTCAATGTAGTACCTGTAAACAAACTATCTTATTATGTAAGAATTTCATGTATACCTGTAGAGTTAGGAATAATTCAATTTATTAAAAGAAGGAAGAAAGTAATATGTAAAAAATAAATAAATTATGGCTAAAACACTTTAAAAAAATCTTTCTATATGAATTAGTTAGAGTAGAACCTTATCTTGTGTCCATAACACCCTGAATATGTCACCATAACATACTATTTGTTCTTACTTCATAACTTTGTGGCCATATGTTTTTCACATTCACAAATTTGTGAACTTTTTTGAAGGCAAAATATTTATTCTCAAGAATCAGGCCAGTATCTGGGGCACAAATCATATTAAATGCTAACTGTTTGACTAAATAGATGAATAGATGAATTCATACTACACTATTAAACTGTAATAATTGCAACTGTTTATGAATTTCTCCACTGATGCTATGTCCTGCATTGAACTGACATATTAAGAATGATATGAATTTAAGGGCACCTGGTGGCTCAGTCAGTTAAGCATCTGCCTTCACCTCAGGTCATGATCCCAGCTGGGTTCCTGGGATTGAGTCCTGCATCAGGCTTCCTGCTCCATGGAGAGACTGCTTCTCCCTCTGCTTCTCTCTCTCTCTCTCTCTCTCTGTCTTTCATGAATAAATAAATAAAATCTTTAAAAAAGAACAATATGAATTTAAGACACTGAGATAGTAACATCTATTATTTCTGGATGTTTACATTTTAATAAATAAAAATATCTTTGGGCAATGCATTTGAACGTCAAGACAGCTATCGGTTACCTATGGGGATGAAATAAAGAAAATGAAATGGGATTGGGCATTAAATGATTTGATTAATTTCAAGAGCATGTCAGAAAAAGAGTTAATTACCACCTGTCTTATTGGTATATAAAATAGTGTTAGAGGAAACAAACTCTATTTTTAAAAGTTGGTTTAGGAAATTTGAAATGGTGTCCTCCATTTCTTTTGATAAAACTTTCAAGGTCATCAAAAACAACAACCAAAAGTTTTGTTGTGAGCAGAGGGAGGCATTTGGACTAGGACCATAAATCATATTTTCAAAAATATGCTTTGTTGCATCTAAATTGGTAAGCATTGAGGTTTGGGAGCATTGAGGATATATAAACTTCTCGTCAATTTTCTTTTCTTCTTGCTTTTTTTAAAGTTTTAATTTTAATACCAGTTAATTAGCATACAGTATTATATTAGTTTCAGGTATACAATGTAGTGATTCTGCAATTCCAGACAACACCCAGTGGTCATCCCAAGGACACACTTTAATCCCATCATGTATTTCACCCATCCCCACACACACCTTCCCTCTGGTAAACATCAGTTTGTTTTCTATAGTGAAGA
Source organism: Vulpes lagopus (assembly GCF_018345385.1). Taxonomy (NCBI): domain Eukaryota; kingdom Metazoa; phylum Chordata; class Mammalia; order Carnivora; family Canidae; genus Vulpes; species Vulpes lagopus. The sequence continues at coordinate 24,118,524 of NC_054832.1, read as the reverse complement.
GTCTGATTCTTTGTTCTTGATTTCTCTCTCTCTTTCTCTCTCTCTCTTTCCTTTTCTTCTTGGTTTTCCTGGACTTGATAACAATAGAGAAAAACTTAATAAGATAGATTTAACAAATTGAAGCTCAAGAGGGACAACTAAAATATTTTGCTTTATAGAATCTGAAAAGCTGTTATTGCTTACTATGAACCATTGGTATCAGTAAGTTCTTCAAAACTCAATCATAGATCAATTCACTACACCCCCTCCTCACTAATCTGAATGATTTTCAAGGTCCAGTAATATGAGAAATTCTGTTCCTGAAAAAATTAAAGTGTAGATGTGATTGAAAAAAGTAAATTATAGGCATTATATTTTTACAATGACATTTTCAGTACACTAAAATGTGTATTGTAAAGTTTACTAAAGGGAAAATAATAATTGTAGTCATTTTACAAGGATGTAAATATTGAAATATAACATGTTTTAGTTTGAATCTCAAAATTTTTGTTTACTTACTAATTTCTTAAAAAGATCAATTATCTCCCCCATTCTACAGCTTCATTCCATCAGAAAAAGCTTCATAACTTTATGATGCTCCTCCAGCTGTCGAGGTACAGAAGAAAATTTAAAGATATTTTTCTGGGATCCCTGGGTGGCACAGTGGTTTAGAGCCTGCTTTTGGCCCAGGGTGTGATTCTGGAGACCTGGGATCGAGTCCAATGTCGGGCTCCCGGTGCATGGAGCCTGCTTCTCCCTCTGCCTCTCTCTCTCTCTCTCTCTCTCTCTGTGTGTGACTATCATAAATAAATAAAAATTTAAAAAAAGATATTTTTCTTTGTGGATTAAATACCTATATATGTCAATTATCTATCTATCAATTGATTGATCGATTTAAAATTTTAGATATTGTTCATAAGTCTTTAATTTTTTCTTTCTCCAGATCCCCATGGATCCTATCAATTCACACCAGGGAATCTCCTCCCTACACTTTTTCAATATATGCACTATACTGGTGGGGGGGTGGGCGGTGGTGGGGGTGGAAGAAGAGCTCATTTCTTGCCTGGGTTTAATTTGCTAGAAACTATGCCCTGCCCTTGATACCATTAAGCCTGGATGAAAATGTGAGGTTTATAATTGTGTCTGCAATTCACCCAAAAGTACCTTGGTATATTCAGGAATTGGTAACTAGCTAAATCTGACAGTAATGGTGACTTGTGCCTGAGTGAATTGTGTAAGCTACAGTAAGAGAGATATGTTGCACCTAGGCTATATTGAATACCAAGACAGGAAAGTTCTATTACATTCCAGACCTAGCTTAGAGTAGCAGACCATTTATTAAAATATTATCGATCCATCCCAGTAAGTTACTGCCTTTTCTAAGTTCTAAAAGTCATACATTTATATGGAAACCATGCTCTGTATCAAAATATCTAACTGTTGTTAAGCTTTAAAGAGATGAATTCCACAAAGAGGCTAGGGTCTGAATACCCGTGTGCCTGAGCCTTTTAAATCTTTACTTGATTTTGAAATTTAAGGGTGATAAGTTTCACTGATTTTCAAATAAATGCAGAAATTTGTGAGCAAAACATGTTCCAATGCTCCAATATGTTGGATGGGTTTTATTTTAATGTACCTAATATGTAAGATATGACTGTTAGAAAATAAAATTCTCAGGCCAAGTTTGAGATAGCTCAGTGGTGAAGACTACAAAACGCCTTGCTGGAAAGGAACAAAATAAAGATGGTTCTGTTGATTTTAGAAACCTATCCTGAAAACAGAACAAAGGAAATCATCATTTGAAAATGATGAGAAATCTGTCTTCTGCCCGATAAAGTAGTAACTCCCAGTCATATTATGTTGGGTCAGTAGCAGCATGCTGATTTATGATCATCACTGGGTAAAAGACAACATAGATGTGTTTATCCACACTGATTCTGATTTAGAGCTACCAGATGTTGTTGGCACCTTTTACCATGAGATTTGGTTCATTTAGTCAAAACGATTAGTAGAAAAGCACATGCTAGAATGCATCTACTATCCTGTAAGCAAAGCTGAGGCAATGATGGAGCAAAATAGCTTATCCACAGTAGTCAGCGGGAAGTTTTTTTCTGTCACTTTTCTTCATTAATCTGTACACATGACTGCTTGGAGAGACAGTGAGTTGATTAGGTCTGCAGCACCATCAGCATGCAGACACTCATCACTACTTCTCATTTTCATATGACCCAGATGGTGTAGCTGCTTGACTGCAATTTTCCTTTATATGTGTTTTTAATAGGTTCCTTTTTTAGATATTGACTTTGCCCCCTCTTATGGATACTTAAAGCCAAGCTGAATTAACTTCTCTTTTAGTAACAACTTGAAGTAACTACATATTGAAAAAAAATACATATTCATAATAAAAAGGAAAGATTGTTTTCTAATTATCTCTGTGCCTAAAGGAACCTCCTGTGTCAAGATTATTAGTTAATTGGCTTCTGCAATGTCCTGAGGAAGCATGGTTGACATATGTTCCCAGTATACAGTTTGAGAAATAAAGGGAAAAGGTCACTTCAAGGAAGAGTTAAAACAATCAACTTGAATCTTAGGATCTTACTATTAATCTGGTCCAATTAACCAGTTTTATAAGTGAAAACACGTAAGTGAGGAGAATTAAAATCCCCCAACAGAGGTTTCACAGGGAGTGAGTGGATTGCTAGAGTTAGGTTTCTGTCTTATCCTCTTGCTCAAAACTTAAAATTGCTTATCCTAGATATCAATGAGATACCCTGTGCCTTGAAATTTAGTGCCTTGAATCCACTTTATATGAGAAATCCACTGACTTCTCCATAAAGTCTGCAAATTCCCAAAGGTAAAGCCATCCCCAGAGTACGTGCATCTCAAGGCAAATATGTTTTTTTCATGCATTTCTGCAAGCAATTTGATTAAAATGTATTATAAAAACCAGGAGACTATCTGAGGTATAATAATTTATTGACAAAGGCTTAGAATAATGAGTAGAGAAGAGGTACTTACTTGGTTGTTTATCATCTAATCAGTGCATGTGAAAATTGTTTATTTGTTTGTTTTACAGATTTTATTTATTTCTTTGACAGAGAGAGGGAGAGCGCACAAGCAGGGGGAGAGGCAGGCAGAGGGAGAGGGAGAAGCAGATTCCCCTCTGAGCAGGGAGCCCAATGCAGGACTTGATCCCAGGACTCTGGGATCACAACCTGAGCTGAAAGCAGACACTTAACAGACTGAGCCACCCAGGTGCCCCTGAAGATTTTTCTTACTGTTCAGGAATCATCATTGCCTGTTTATATGAGTCCAGGAAATGTTTTTATTATTAAATGTGCCCTTTCTAGTTAATTTGTTCCACTATAAAAGGGAGCAATGATATTTCTACTCACAGTGCCATGGCTCTTTAGAACTTATTTATATTGAAACAAAGTAGATATTTTTGATCTGTAGTTCCTAATACCACTTATTTAAATGGCAGTTACATTATTATTTATAATGCTGCATCATCCATCATGATTTTATTATAAATGTTGATTTCCATCAACTCAAAGATTGTTACCATGCTTAACATAAATGACCATAAATGCAAGAAAATATAAATATTGTTTTCTAGTCACGTTGGAAAACTATTTTAACTTTCATAACAAAAACACAGAATCACATATCATCCAACCATGATTTATCTTGAAATCCTTAGGCTATAATTGTTTCTAGAATTTAATACCTTTTACTGTTGACAACATACCAGCCTTCCACATATCCCACCAGCAGAAAGGTTAGGTGACAAAAAAACAAGGAAAGGAAGGTTAAGTGACAAGCCAAAGGAAGAGCAAGAGAAGTGGCTGTATTCTGTTTGTTTCACATTTGGCATGGCATACAAACTACCTGGGAGAATAAAAACATCAATTATAGAAAAGACAGAACATTGATTGAAATAGTCCATTGACTTTGCAGGTGTGGTCACCTCTAGACTCCTGCCTGAGGTATGGTGTGGAATATATAAAAGAGTGAGGTGACTATCCTGAGTTCTGGCTGAAAGGCTTCAGGGTAAAGTATGTATGTCACCACCTCAGACACTTTGGAGTTCAGTACACTGGAGTTGGTACTCTAATCAAAATACTGTCTAGTGGGAACTTGTACATGGGGCTCAAATCCAAAAGTCAGCATTGGACCATTGGTAGCCTGAAGCCCTAAATTTTCCTTATGTTTTACATGAATGAGAGACACCCAAAACAGATACCATTGTGGTGGCCCATTCTCACACAGTTTTATAAAAAACATATCACACAACCAACAGAGAATCTCGACTCTGTAGACTATTCCCCAGGACTGGGGTTCACACTCCTGAAAGGGAGAGTTAGGACTCAGAAAACTGCAGGACTTTAAAGTTTTGACAAAGATGTGATAAACCATGTGAGACCTCCCTGAGACATGGAGTCCAAGGTGAGAATTCCACTCGCCAGTGTCTGAAGATAATACTACCCAGGAACTTATATTTGTCCTAGCGTCCTCACTCTCTGCTTAAAATTTCTGCTATTGCTGAATGTTTGATCCCTACTCCGGTTTTGTTTCCGACTATTGTTTTCATTTTTTTTAAAGATTTTATTTATTTGTTAATGGGAGATACAGAGAGAAAGAGAGGCAGAGGGAGAAGCAGGCTCCATGCAGGGACCCCGATGTGGGACCGATCCCGGGTCTCCAGGGTAACGCCCTGGGCAGAAAGCAGCGCTAAACCGCTGAGCCACCCTATTGTTTTAATTTTTATTTATTTGACATAAATTCATTCTGGCACTGACCCAAATATAAGACATTAATTTATCTCATTGATTAAATATTTATTTGTCACCTTATATTTGTCTTTTGTCAACAATTCTAGACCCTGGGGAAATAGCAAATACTCAAAAAACAATACTCTCTCACTCTATATCCTGGTGGGAGGGATATGTAACAACATAAAAGGATAAAATGCATAGTATGCCACATGTAAATAAGGCCTCTTTATAAGAGAAAAATAAATAAACCATGAGATGAGATGTTCTTAAAAACCAGGAGATGAGAAGGACAGTCAGGAAGGACATTGCTGAGGTGATACTCCAGTAAAGACAGGAAGCCATGCAGAGGTCTGGAGGAAAAGCAAACACAAAGAGCCTCAGGCCAAAGATGAGCTTGCCATATTCAGGGAATAGTGAGAAAGTCCAGCTGTTAAGACAGTCCATGAGGGCGTGAGCACTAGAGAACAAAGTGTGAGAAGTCTGCTTCATGGGCATGCAACCTGTGCAGTCACACAGGATCCCATACTCAGAAAGGAGTCATACTTATTTTAATGTTCTGCTATTTCCATCTTAAAATTCTTACCAATGTTGTCAAACTCGTGTTTTGGAAGTGAGGTCTGATGGGAAAACGGACCAGCATGTGGGCAGAGGAGATATCTGTAATATGCATGTTCATAGTTATTTGCAGCCACATTCAATACAGCATTCACCATGTCCCATGAATACAGGTTTCTAGTGTACTTATGCAACTTGGGAATTCAGCAAGACTAGAGGCAAATATAAGGTGGAAGTGAAATATCTATAACTTAGTGAGGCACTGAAGCCAAGCTTTCTTCTTAAACTAGAACCTCCTTTGATTGTAGAAAGAGTGGTGTTCCAAACACACACACACACACACACACACACACACACACACACACACACAAACAAAAACAAAACAAAACCCACCCCATAAACAATCATACAACTGTGTACCTTACTCATTTTGTTTCCCTGTATTAGCCAACTACTTACCTGACAAGGATGACATAGGAAGGAAAGAGAAAAATAGAGTATTCAATAGGTCCTTAAACTTTCTGTCTTTCCTTACTGAGTTAGTTTTTTCCAGTGCTTCCATTATCTGGTAAGAATGAAATATATACTCATATAACAAGCTATAAAATATGAATTGTATAATTCAGTGCTTCAGCACATGATTTAAATGCTCTGAAATTTGTATTACAACTGGCATTCACAGCATAAAAATGGACAGTAAAGCATATGCAATAATTAAAACTTTTAATTATTGTTTACTTAAAATGACATTAACAAACTATAACAAGTTGAGAGACTGGCAGAGGAAGAGAGATAAAAGTTTTATATTTGGATATCTTTATTCAGAAATCACTTTTTCCTGATTTTGAATAAGGATTTTATATTTTCATTTTGCACTGAGCCTCCCAAATTGAGTAAATGACCCTGCTGAAAAGTTATAATTTTCAAGCCATATGGAACCTTTTCAATAAATGCATTAGATTTTACTTTTATTCTGAGATGAGTAGTAAACATTAGAGCTTTGAGGGGAAAAAAATGGCAATCTGTTTTATGTTTTAAGAAAATCCTCTGGCAACTCAGAATACTTTTCCTAGGGGCAAGAATGGAAGCAGGAAGACCAGGCAGGAGTCTCTTGCAGTAATTCAGGCAAAGGATGATGGTGGCTGGAATAGGGTGAAACAAAAAGAAGTGGTGAGAGGTTGTACATAGTAGGCATTATAGGCTATCTAATTGGATGAAGTTGTCAAAAAAAATCAATAAAACTTCAAGGATGTTGGCCTACACAACTGGAAGCAAGCAGGCGCAAATTACTGAGAGGTAGAAAACTGATACAGAAGTAGGTTGTTGTTGTTTTTTCTATATTCTGTGGGAGAGTAGAATATCAGTAACTCTTTGTGAATCTGCTAAATTTTTTATATCCCTACGAGACTCAAGGGGAAATTTCTGGTAAGCAGATGGATATTGAGTCTGGATTTGGAAGGTCTGGATGGAAAAGTGTACATTTGTGAACCTCTAGCCCACAGATTGAGTTTAATGCCAAGAGGCTAGAGAAAATTACCAAGGACTGTATGTCGTCTGGACAAGAGGCGTATGAACTAAGCTCTGGACCTCTCCAGTGTTTAAATATAGGCCAGGTAAGGAGGAAATGGCTACAAAGGTAGGAAGAAAATCAAGATGTTGGTGTCATTAAAGCCTATTGAAAAATAAATTGATTTATCTGTTTATGTGCTTCTTCTCACCTCAGGTACAGAGGTTTCAGTTAATCACATTCATCAGCACATTACAGCACATTATTATGATTAGTTTCTTCAAAGTCCTACTGCTTAATTAATCCATTTTTTATGACTTTTATTTCATTACCTTACTCTCACTCCTCTGCTCCAATAGTGTGTGTATACTTTCAGTATTGCTGTTTATAGGTATTGTAAATGTCTATTTTTTTTAAGATTTTATTTATTTATTTGACAAAAGAGAGAGAAAACACAAGCAGAGAGAGTGGCAGGGGGAAACGCAGGCTCCCTGGAGCTGAACAGGGAGCTGTATATGGGCCCCAATCTCAGGACCCTGGGATCATGACCTGAGCTGAAGGTAGATACTTAACCAACTGAGCCACCCAGGCACCCTATAAAGTATATACTAATTACCTGTGTTCATTGCATTTTTAACATGAACAACATCATGTAAATGAGCAGTTCTATAGCTCATTCAGGATTAATTTTTTTTCAACAACCTTTATGCTTTGAAGACCTTACCATCTTAAATGAAAATCCTACTCATCATTCCTAGCTGCTGCATCATACTCCATGATGTGGACTCTCTAAGAAAAATTGCACTTGAAAAATTTAAAAGGCAAGGAAGATTTTATTTAAGACTATTGTAATAGAGAGACCAAAAGCTGAAATGCCCTGGAAATAAAGGCAGGAGAGTTTTTAAGCCCCCTGAAGTGAGATAGTGGGAAAGTACTGGAGGTCATTAGAGGGGAGATCATCAGTGCAATAAGGTCATCTGTGTTTGCTAATTGTGTCTCAGCCAAATTAGGCTCCTATCCTCCTGAAGAGACTAGGAGATAGGGGCACTATCTTCCTTGATTTGATTACATTTCAGAAAGATAGCTCCCCAGTTTCTTGAGAAAGACATTTCTGGATTTTAAAACTGGCCAGAGCATGGGAGAAGATTTGCATCTCAAAGGAGAAGAGAATTCACAATTGCAAGATTTCTAAAGTAAATAGCTTAGGAAAAGGGAGGTAAGAGGTCTATAGTCATGAGGAAATCTCCCTAAAGTTTTGTTAAACTAAGGAGAAAATTAAGGTTGTATTGATCAGCATCCATCACATTATAGCTCTTCCTTTTTCAGAGATAAATAGATTACTTCCATCTTCCTACTACCCAGAATAACAATGTGAAAAAATATTTGATTCCTATGCACACCCACCAGCAGTGCATGAGACGTCCTTCAACTTCAAATTCACTTTCCACTACTAGATTTGCTACTTTACTTATCTAATATGTAAGAAGTGATACCTTATTTTTTTTTTACATTTTCATTAGCATCTTTTGGTATGTGTGTTAGTTTTCTATGTTTTCTATAAATTATCTATTATAAATGTGCCCATTTTCTTTTATATTGTTTTTTTTTTTTTTGTTATGGTTGTTATAAATCTGCAGTTCCTCTTCTAGACTAACACATTGGCAATTTTGGAAATAGGGAGTATCTCTTCCCTTCTGTTTTCTATTCACTAATTTTTGTCTCAGGTGTCTGTAGTGCAAGAAATTCTTAACTTTGCTGTAATGAAACACAGATAATTTATCTGTCTTGATGTGTTCTTTTCAGGTTTTTATTTAAAATCATTTACCATCCCTACATCACAGAAATATCATCCTACATTCTCATTAGCTTTTTGATATTCCCTTTAATGTTTGTTTCTTTAATCTCCCTAAAATACAAATGCATCTGGTATTTTAGGGAAAAATCCATTTGGTTTTCCTCCATGTAGTATCATTCATCCTATACCATTACAAAAGCAACCATTCTTTTTCACTTGTTTTGTGTTTTATTATATATCAATCAGATTGCTGATTTTTTAATGGATTGTTTTAGCTCATGCTTTTTTACAGTTTCAGTTGTTTTTCCTGCCCTAATTCCACATTTGTAATACAATAATTTGTTTTATATCTTAATGTCTATTAGAGCATACTTATTGTATTCACTCAATTTTATAACATTGACTTGGCTATTTGGGAATGTTAAATTCTTCATATGTATTTTTAATGAATTTATAGAATTTCTCAAAAATTATAAAATGAGGGGCACCTGGGTGGCTCAGTGGTTGAGAGTCTGCCTTTGGCTCAGATCATGATCCCGGGGTCCTGGGAATGAGTCCAGTGTCAGGCTCCCCACAGGGAGCTTGCTTCTCCCTATGTCTATGTCTCTGTTTCTCTCTGTGTCTCTCACAAATAAATAAATAAAATCTTTTAAAAAATTATAAAATGAGTTACACTCTCTTTACTTATCTTTCATAACCTTGACACTCTTCAAAAGAGTACTGATTAGCTATCTCAAAAAATGTACCTTAATTAGGTTTGTCCTAATTGGAATCAGGTTTTGGATTTTTGGCAAAAATACCACATAGATGATGTACTTCCAGTGCATTTTACTAACAGGTTAAGTTACTGAGTCTTGTTATTACTGGTGATGTTTTTCTTAATCATTTGGTTAAGTTACTGTCTGCCAAATTTCTCCACTATAAATTCATTATTTTTCTCTTTATAATTGTTAAGGACCTTGTGGGAGATACTTTTAGATGATACAATTCCTGTTTCTCCTCAAAATTCCAGCCACTAATTTTAGCATCTGGCGGTGAATCTTATCAACAACATTTTTACTATAAAATATGCCTAATTATGATAATTTCCTGTTCTTGATAATTGTTTCATAATTTTGTAGAATGCTAATATTAGGAAATTGAGGTAAGGAATATAAGGAAACTTACACTAGTTGAAACTTCTGTAAGTCTAAAATTAGTTTAAAATGTTAAACAATATAAAATAAAACGCTGGGATTTTATTTGGGATTATTGAATTCACAGGTTAACACATTAATTTGAGGACAATTGACATCCTATGATTTAGCTACCAGCGAACAGCTTATATACTTGCTTGTCCCATCTAATAGCATAATGAGACCATCTCTTGTGAGTGAAATGTTTGATAGATAAGAAAATGATAAACTTTGTCAACTGCCATTTCTGTATCAAAACATATGAGAGCATAGGTTTGATAGTTTATTCAGCAATGTAGAGATTACTGGTATCTTTAGTAAGAGAAGTGTTGGAATAATAGGGTTGACAGCTAATTAGCACAAGTTCAACAGAGAAAAGGGGAAGAGGAATTGAAAATAGCACACACATAATTAGTTCCAAGATAATTTTGTGTAAAGAAAGGGTTACAGATCAGTAGCTGGAAAGATACATGGATTTAAGACGCTTATTTCTTTTTTCTATCTCTTATTGTAGCACATAATATATATATATATATATATATATATATATATATATATATATATAATATATAGCATGGTTCAATACTGATGATAACCACCTAGGAGAGAGGGAAAACTAATATGAGATACAAAGCACAGAATTAGTTGGAGCAATTTCTTGAGTAAGATGCAATATAAAGTGAAAGTTGAGCTAGCTAAAGGAAGAAAAGTGAGAATGGTTATTATTGTTGAGGGGTTTATTTCAGCTACATTCTGTTATCTAGTGGAGCCATAGACTAAATAGAAATCTGGGTTTGGCAGGAGTTAGGGGTTTGTTTGTTTGTTGTTTATTTGTTTAAAGGAGCACAGTAAAATAAGAGAAGATTCAAATTTTTGTGGGAAAATGCTAGTAGGTAATTATAATGGCTTAGTATAAAATTTAAGTTTGGAAGATGAGAAGTAAGAACATGGAAGAGTTTGGGGACAGTGAAGAGAATGATCAGTGGTGATACCAGTGCATTTTAAATACCATTACAGCCAAAGGTTTATGGTGATTGGAATAGTAAAAGGAGGGAAATTTTCATGGCATTGAGTTTTATTTATAGAATTTAATTTTCCCAATCAAATGATCTAACCCACTACCCAGGAATATAGAATCAATTGCAATTAGTTCTAGTTTAAAATATCAATTCTTTTCCAAAATATACCATTCTTAGGGCACCTGAGTGGCTCTGTTGGCTAAGCATCTCACTCTTGATCTCAGTTCACATCTTGATCACAGGGTCATGGGTTCAAGTCCTGTGTTAGACTCTACATTGGGCATGGAGCCCACTTAAAAAATAAAATAAAAACATAAAAAATAAATAAACAAAATATAAGACCATATTTCTTATATCAAATCAGTCTTTGTATAAGATATCATCAGATGTATGATAGATAGGAAGATATGTAGACAGCTAGTTAGGTAACTAGCTAGATAGACAAAATGTATAGATAATAGTATCACGTAGGAGATCACCTATACTTAAAATATCATAGGAAAAGGCCTTCTTATGACTTTCAATGTTGGCCATCTACCTACCTACCTACCTACCTACCTACCTATGTGATTTTTATTATGATAGTGAATATGCCTTATGTCATTACAGGTAATAACTATTACTTAGCCAAGTTTTTTCTTATATATTTCACAAAACAACTAAATTTGTTGAATACAAATTTTCTGACAAACAAATTTATAAACACACAAACATGTCTTAGAAGCTAGAACTGTCAGGTATAAATATATCTGGGAATCATTTAAAAAGGTATATTTTTACTGCATACCTTCATAATATTTTCATATCATGAGCACTTATTACTGCTTTGAATTCTAATTATATACTAAGCTGTCCCTCCATATTCCTCTCTCTGTTATTCATGCTATGACAGTATCTTAATATTTGCAGCTCCAGCATTAGGCCAGAACTGGGCACATGAGAGGTGCTGAATATTTATTTGCCAGATAAATGAATTCATGAATAACATGAATCAATTGAAACAATGTACCTGAAGAATATTCTGAAGAAATACCCTAAAAGTAACATGAAGTATTTTTTGCTTATAAAACACTGAGATATGATAAACTAATGATGGTCTTTTGTCCTATTAAATGAATTAGCTGTACTAAAAGTTCAAGTAATATAGTTTTATGATAGACTTTGTGAATTTTGCCAAGCCCTTCATTATTTGGGGAGGTATCAAATTAGCAATTAGAGATTCTACCAACAACTTGAATAAAAACCAATTAATTTGCTTTACAAAGTATCTAATAATGACCAATAATGTTTAAACAGTATATAAAATCCTGCTGTGATAATAAGGTCAGTTTTGATCTGTTAGTCCTTGCCTTACTTAATTGCATATGTGAAATAGTTTGTTTTAGGTTAACCTGGTTACTCTGAAATTCTAGGATCCTGTCTCCACATGTTAAAGATTTATTATTCTAAAAGTAGGCCAGAAAATCATTCAAAAATCTATACTAAGATAAAGTTGGAGATGCCTGGGTAGCTCAGTCAGTTAAGTGTCTGCCTTGGCTCAGGTCATGACCCTGAGGTCCTGGTATCATGTCCAGCATCAGGCTTATGTACTCTCTTTGCCAAACAAATAAAATCTTAAAAAAAAAAAAAAGTTGAATGCTTACATGTTACTAAGTAGGATATATTCATAAAGCTAGCATACACACGAGAGACCAAATTCTTCAGGAGTACATTGAATATCCCTAATGTTTGACCATTTAGCTTCTATCCTAAGGAGACATAAAATGGAAAAAAAATAGCAATTCTAAGAGGCTAACTATTTACAAATTTAACAAATTTTTATCAATATATACAATCTAGAAAACCTCTAATTACCTCTTCCTGAAAATTTACCATAAAACTTACCATAAGCAGACAATGTATTTTCTTACCTCTCACAACTATATGAGTGTGAACATTTTGCTGTAATTATGGAAATGAGGAAACTAAATTTTAATGTGTCAAATCAGGGGTGCCTGGGTGGCTCACTTGTTTAAATATCTGCCTTCTGCTCAGGTCATGATTCCAAGTTCCTGGGATCAAGCCCAGCATCCGGCTCCCTGCTCGGTGGGGGGAACCTGTTTCTCCCTCTCACCCTGTTGCTCCCTCTGCTTATGCTCTCTTCTCTGTCAAATAAATAAATAAATAAATAAATAAATAAATAAATAAATAATTTTTTAAGTGTCAAATCAGTGTTACCATTCACCTATGGAGAGCAAGAACCAACTGTAACCCACTGGTGGACTGAACACAGCAATAAAGGAATTATTTACACATAGGAAATTTGTGAATGATTCAACCCCTAACCCACTCTGCTCTGGAGATCCAATTGTTAAAAAGTTTGTCATCACAACACTGGTTAAGTTACTCATATGTGCAAAAATAGTGTAGTAAGTGACAGACTAGTCACATGAAACTATCGCTGTCCCTACAATAACCATGCTCTTAGTCAGTCACTTGTTAATAATTACTAGAATTCTAGTAAATGAATGTGACTGTTTGTCTACAAATGAAGAAATGAAAATTAGGCCCTTTAAAGACAGAACAAAAACACTAGGTTATTAAATTGGAAGATAATAATTTGTCCAGTGTCTTGATTTCAGCAAAGATGAAATGGAAGTACACAGTTTAAATGACAGAATTGAACTCTTTTTTTTTTTAAGATTTTATTTATTTATTCATGAGAGACAGAGAAAGAGAGAGAGAGAGAGAGAGAGAGAGAGGTAGAGACACAGGCAGAGGGAGAAAGGAGGCAGAGGCAGAGGGAGCTCCAAGCAGGGAGCCCGATGTGGGACTCGATCTCAGGACTCCAAGATCACACACACCCCAGGCCGAAGGCAGGCACTAAACCTCTGAGCCACCCAGGGATCCCCAGAATTGAACTCTTAATATGGGTCTGGCATCACTTGAATCCTATTTTCCAAACAATTGTCAAAGCAATCTCCCTAAAAAAAGAAATCCATAGAACTCCCATTTCAGAACATTTGGATGTCTTTTTATCCTTTACACATTGAATCTTAAGATTTTTTTTTTTTTGTAAATATATATGCAGTACTCCATCTCTCACATTTTTCTTGATCTGGAAGTCTAGAACTTGCTTACTTTGTCTGTTTAATTATTTATTTATCATTTATATATGTTACCTTTAACGTCATATCTTACATTTTAGCAGCAAAAATCACTACATTACCGATATGTTCATGCTGTCAGTACCTATAGTGATTCTCTGCTACCATAATTTTCTAAGTTCTATTAGTTTTTTAAAATACAGTTTAGGGATGATTTCTTAGACATTTTTCTGCTTTTACTTTGAGCTCTCATAATAATATTTGCTTCTCTGTATCATTGTTTTTCCTGCTTGGCATTTTAAGTCTTCACTGACATGTCACCCTACACTCCTCCCATCTTTATTAATAATGACATGCACAGCATCTTATTATTGGTAACTGCAGTATGCTGGACATGCGGCAGGCACTGAATATGTATTTGCCACATGAATAAATTAATAGATATCATGAATGTCTAGAAGAGTAAACCCAAGAAATATCTTATGCAAGTATCCTAAAAGTAATATAACATCTTATATTTGTAAAATTCTAAGATATGATGAAATGATCAACTAATGTCTGGTCCTTGACCTGCAGTTTATTTTTCTCAGTGGAAGGAAGACAACCAACTTTATGTTTTCTTTTAGATCAAAAATGTGGGAATGAAAGGGGCCACAAACTAACTGTATAGAAAGAAAATGGAGAAAGCAATGCTAAGGGGGAGTTTGGAGTATTTCTTAATCCTTCTTTGGTATGGGAGGATCAAATTCTATGAGAAGGGGAAGAGTATGACACATTGTTTTTTGCTTGTTTGTTAGTTTTATGTTCAAGTGTTTCTATGTCATTAGATCTGGAAATTAAAAGTCTTGGTGGAAAGAGCAACCAACCAAAATAATCTCTGGACAAGGATCATTTAGGGGTATGAAAATGGAAAAAGAGGCAACAGGGAAAAAATTCAGAAACCTGGGGGAAGAAAATAAGGGGTTTGTTTGGTTTTTTGTTTTGTTTTATTTTATTTTTAATAGCCGAAAGCAACTTCTGTTTAAAGTGACTGTTTAAGGGAAAGACCTATTCGTTCTGGTACTCTCTTCTTCTAGCCACCCCTATGGAGACACCTCTCACATGGCTCACTAAAGAGTAGCTGTCCACACAAGAATGAAGTGCTTGATTAGGTATAGATTTCTTGTTCTGTTAATTAAATCAATTACCTTGTTCCTCAGATCTCTTGTGAAATTCACTCCTGGCAATAGAATAGAAGTGGATATTAAAAGCAGACTAGCATTTTCATTGATTTTTCTGAAAATAATACTACAGATCAGTAAGCATTTTCATTTTGCAAGCTGTCAAAGTGAAACTTGATTTTGACAAGCAGTACATGATTCAAAATATTTGAATTTTAATTGTTTTTATCACCAAATGTTTTCACCAGTGATTGTGGTAGGGTGCAGATAAGGGCTGTGTCAGAGATACAGTCATCAAAGGCTAGGTTGGAAGTATGGTCAAGATCAAAGAAACGGATCTACATCAGAAAAGGAAAAGTATGGTAGGAATGATATATTAATATTTAAGTTGAAACAATGACATTAACACTAGATACCACTATAAACAACATAACTGACATAGACGCTCTCATGCAGAGAATAATACTGACATAAAATTGACCCTTACTAGATATTTTACCTTAACAACTTTTGACTTATTTATAAAAAGCAGATAATAAGACTTTTCTGACTTAGAATCTTCTCATTTAATGCTTTATCTTTCAGGAATGCTCTTTCCCCAGATATAGGCATGAATTCATCATACCATCCAGGTCTGCTTCAATGTCACCTGTTAGAAGACCTATATAACCACTCTAACTACTATGCAGAATGCATTGTAAACAATAATTTTCATGTGTCAGCCTAAATATGAATGGCAATATCCACTTTTTTGTCACTTTGGTGATGTAATTTAGAGCATAATGACCTATTCTAACTTCAGATATATATATTTTTGGTTTTATGTACTTAAGATACACTTCTCTGACTACTTAAATAATTTTCATACTGGATTTGAACACATTACTACTCTGTTCATAAATAACTTGACCATATCTAAGGTAAACTATATCATTTTCAATTTCCATGGGTCCTTAGAACATTACTTTCTACACTATTTTGGCTTCCCCATTTAAGCTTACCAGCAATGTTGGATATCACTGTCATTTTTCTCCTTGATCTAGGCTTCATTTAAGTTCATTTCATTTGATTTTAATACTAAGAATGGGTTCAAATAATTAAAAATCATAATTGTAATATATATGTAAATACTATGTATACATATATTAACATGTGTGCATATATCAGAAGATGCAAGTATCACCCCACAAAAGGTTGTAAAAAAGAGAAAAAAGGAAACAAGCACGAAACTGTTATGGTATCAATACATGTGCCAAACTTTGGAAGAGAGTCATAAAATCAAACATAAGTAAAATTATTAATACTATATATCTACTCTTAAAATTAATATACTAATATTAGTTTATGTATTATAATTATTTTTAAAGAGTATTTATTTATTTATTTATTTATTTATTTATTTATTTATTTATGTTTACAGAGCGAGAGTGCTGTGAGCAGAAGCAAGGCAGACTCCAAACGGGGCTTGGAGCCCCACTCCGGTCGATCTCACAATGTGGAAATCACAACCTGAGCCAAAACCAAGAGTCAGACCCTTAACCGAATGAGCCACTCAAGCACTGAAATTTATATGTTATTATAATTTCTTTCATATTGATTAAAGCTAAACAATTTCTAATCAGTTATTTCTCAGTAATTATTTCTATAAATCTAGATTTTTCCCTTAAGATAAATACACTGTTTCTGATGATTTATTAACATAAATCTCTTTAGTCATATTTAAACCTACCTTTTCTATAAAGACCATTTCATAATAATTCACATGATACAGCGTGAATGGTTGGAACAAAATATTTATGATAATAATTCTAAAAATATTTCATCTTGCAGCACCCATCTCTGCCACTAGAACCACAAATTGTAATAGTTCAGGGGGTAGTCTTAGTAAACCAGAAAACGTTACCACTTGGAAATTGCCATCTAATTCCACAGATCTGAAAACAAAGTGCCCTCCATTAGCAAGCTTCTGATCATCCAGCTACAATGCCAAAGGACCAACATCACTACTCTTCCTTATAATTAAGTTTGGAGAACTTGCTAAAAATATAGAAGGGGTTATCCAGTGTTATTGTTCTTCACTATCTGAATGACTTGTGAGTCACAGTATGAAAATTACCAACATTGAATAAATTGTTACCCAGCTTTCACTAGCTGATGCTATAATAACAAGCAAACCTTAAAACTTGTTGAATTATATTCACAAAGCTTGTCATTGACTTTTACATGTTGTGTGCAGACCTTTTTTTTTTTTTTTATGTGTCTTCTCAAATCTGAAAAGGAGTCAAAGATTTCCACTGCAGAGGAAAAGTAAAATGTCATAAACCTGTGAGTACTCTTAAGCTTTTGCTCAGAAGTGATGAACATCATTTCAGCTGATGTTTTATTGGCCAAAGATATCACATGGTGAAGGCATGGAAGAAAAGTACTCTTATGGGGATGCACATTCAATATGTAAAAACAGTAAAATCCATGACTAAAAAATTATATCAAATTTTAAAAATGAATATTTCTCCTTTGTCTCTTAAATATACATATTAATTAACCCTAGCATTTCATTCATATATTAAGCGAAATGATTTTTTTTTTTTAAAGCTCTGTTTTCCCCACAGACAATGATATTAGCTGTGGGTTTTTCACATATGACCTTTGTGATGTTGATATAGATTCCCTCTATCCCTACTTTGCTGAGGGTTTTTTTTTTTAATTATTTTTTTTTTAATTTTATTTATTTATGATAGTCATACAGAGAGAAAGAGAGAGAGGCAGAGACACAGGCAGAGGGAGAAGCAGGCTCCATGCACCGGGAGCCTGATGTGGGATTCGATCCCGGGTCTCCAGGATCGCGCCCTGGGCCAAAGGCAGGCGCCAAACCGCTGCGCCACCCAGGGATCCCCGAAATGATTTTTTAAACTAACCATATTATCTTCTTAGTTATTACAATAAAATTGGAAATACAAAGGATTGAAAATTATTACATTTTTAAAACCTCAATTACAAAGCTATTCTCAATAGCAAAGATACATGTGAAAAAACTTTTAGAAATATAAATAAAATAATATAATAATTGACAATTCATCATTTTGATATTTAATTTGGCAACTGTTCTATTTGTTATTGAAATATATTTTTACTGAAGTAACAGTGTGTAAAGTTAATGTTTACAGCATGTTGATTTATATATTGTCATATGATTGACATTGTGACAATAGTTAGCACTTCTATCATGTCACATTATTATAATTTCTTTTTTGCAGTGGGGAATAATTAATGTCTAATTCCCTAGCATGTTTGGTGTTTATAATGTAATACATTTGTCTAAATTCAGTATACTGTGCATTAAATCTCCAGAACTTGTCTACTAGTTGCAGTCTGTATCTTTAAACAACATCTTTCTTATTCCCCTACCCTCAGACCCAGGTAACCACCACATTAGTCTGTTTTTACAAGTTTGCCTCATTTTTAAAAAATTAAATTAATTAATTTATTTATTTATTAAATTCAGCATGTCTTTATTACAGTTAGGCATTCAACATGAGGAAACAATTTTAATTCTTATGGTATTTTCCTCTGTGGTGTCTGACTGGCGATTGAAAACACCAATTCTGAAACCAGATTGCCAGGGTTCAAACCTCAACTTTTCCACTTATTATCTGCATGACGTTAGAGAAGTATTTAGCCTATACATAGCTTAGGTTCCCTACTTGTGAAATAGGAAGAGCAAGAGAACCTACCTAATACAGTTACAACAAGGATGAAATGAGGTAGTATGTGTGAAGTACTTTGAGCAGTGCTTGCCACGTACTGATAGCTGTGTGAATGTCCAATATGATTTTTTTTTTGTTTCAAGTTTTTAAATTCCACTTAGTAACTTGCAGTGTACAATAACTATCAGGTGTAGAATTTAGTGATTCATCACTAACATATAACACCCAGTGCTTATCACAAGTGCCTTAATACTCATCACTCATTTAACCCATCCCCCCACCTACCTCCTCTCCAGCAACCCTGTTTGTTCTCTATAGATAAGAGTCTGTTTTATGGTTTGCATCCCTCCCCTCCCATATTCATTTGTTTTTTTTTTTTCTTAGATTCCACCTATAAGTGAAATCATATGGTGTTTTTCTTATCTGACTTATCTCACTTAGCATACTATCATTAAGATCCAACCATGTTGTCACAAATGTCAAAAGTTTCTTTTTTGTCATGTCTGAATAATATTCCATTGTGTCGTTACACAGTAGTCCTCCCCCGCCCCCCATCCATAGAGGATACATTCCAAAACCCACAGTGGATGTCTGAACCTATGGATAGTACCAAACCCCAAATTCATTATGATTGTCTTTATACATATATACCTAAGATAAAGTTTAATTTATAAATTATACACTAGAAGAGATTAACAGCAATACTTGTAATAAAATAGAATAATTATAACAATTACTGTAATTAAAGTTATATGAATGTAGGGTTTCTGTGTTTCTCTCTCAAAATATTTTAGTGTAACTGTACTCATCCTTCTTCTTGTGATGATGAGAGGTAATAAAATGCCTACATAATGAAATGAAGTGAGGTGAATGATTTAGGCATCTCGACTTAGGGTTAGGCTACTATTAACCTTCCAATGATATGTCAAAAGGAGGCTCATCTGCTTCCAGACATGGCTGACTGTGAGTCACAGAAATCATGGAAAGCAAAACTGTGGATTAAGGGAGACTACCATATTCTCCTTGTTCACTCATCAGTTGATGGCATCCTAAATTATTTTGGCTATTGTGAATAATGCTGCAATAAATATAGAAAGCATATATCTCTATAATATCCTGTTTTCATTTCCTTTGGGTGTACCCAGAAGTGGAATTTCTAGGTCGTATAGCATATCTGTATTAATTTTTTGAGGAAGTTCCATATTACTTTCCATAGTGGCTGAAGGAATTTGCATTCCCACCACCAATAGTGTACAAGTGTTTTTCACTTTTCTCTGCATCCTCACCAACACTTCTTATTTCGTCTTGTTGATAGCCATTCTAACAGGCATAACATGATACCTCATTGTATTTTAATTTGTATTTCCCTGATGATTAGTGATGTTGAGCATCTTTTCACATATCTGCTGGCCCTTTGGATGTCTTCTTTGGATAAATGTCTATTTAGTTCCTCTACTCTTTTTTAATTGGACTGCTTTTTTGTTATTGAATTATAGGAGTTCTTCATATATTTTAGATATTAACCCCTATTAGATGAGGTTAATTTGGTTTAGCCTGTGGGAAGCACCATCAGGAGATAAATAGTTCAAAGCAAATAAAGTTGGATTATTTTCTGCTGAGGTCCTTCTTCTTGTGCTCATGTGGAGTGGCTTTATTGCTACAAGAGGTTCTTATCAGGTTGCCTTCTCCAATCAGCTCTTTCTATCTTTTACTAGCCCCTGTCTTCTTGCAAACATTGACACAGTGGAGGTAATTTCTCCCAACCATGACCAGCCTTGGGGTCCTCCATGATCTCAGGTTACTAGTTTCTTTACCCCTGCCCACACATTTGCAAAATTATACTTCATTAAATTTTCTTTAATCACCTTTTAAAAAATATTTATTTATTCATGAGAGACACAAGAGAGGCAGAGACACAGGCAGAGGGAGAAGCAGGCTCCATGCAGGTAGCCCAACGCGGGACTCGATCCTGGGACTCTGGGATCATGCTCTAAGCCAAAGGCAGATAGATGCTCACCTGCTGAGCCACCCAGGAACCCCTAATCACCACTTTTGACTGTGACTTCTGTTTCTGGCTGGGATCCTCAATGATGTATTCATTCACAATTGAATGGTGCATAATTTATTTTAACAGCCATATGTGATTATAAAATAAGAGAAACAGAGCTTTTCATTGAAAATTTACTATTTTCTTTATTTCTAAACTTTATTCCAATTCCAGCAAAGTTTGCTAATAGTTATACAATGAGTATATGAAAAACTAACATTTGATAGTGACTACATGGATTTCGTATTACTCCTTCACGTATAACCATGTACTTCTTTCTCAGACCTGCTACATGCTAGTGAATAAATATTATTCACTATAATCTCTTTGCTGCTTATTGGGGGGGGGAAGGAGAAATTAGTAAGAAGGAAAAGATGTTTAAGTATTAATGCAAGTATCCCTCACTTTTTGAAAGTTCTTCTTACGCCACTTCACTTTTTTTTTTTTTAATTCATGAGAGACCCACACACACACACAGAGAGAGAAAGGGAGAGGCAAAGACACAGGCAGAGGGAGAAGCAGGTTCCATGCAGAGAGCCCGAGGTGGGACTTGATCCCAGGACTCCAGGATCATGCCCTGGGTGGAAGGCAGGCGCTAAACTGCTGAACCACCCAGGGATCCCTACACATACTTTTTAAATATCTGATTCTTTTTTTTTTTTTTTTTTTGTATTATTCATGAGAGACATAGAGAGGCAGAGACATAGGCAGAGGGAGAACCATAGGCAGAGGGAGAACCAGGTTCCATGCAGGGAGCCCGAGGTGGGACTTGATCCCAGGACTCCAGAATCATGCCCAGGGCTGAACAAAGGCAGGCTCTAAACTTCTGAGCCACCTAGCATCCCACCACTTCACTTAAAAAAAAAAAAAAAAAAAAAAACCACCACCACCACCACCAACAACAAAAACCACCTATATTAGTAGCTGTTACTGCCAACCAAAAGAAATCCGAAAGGATATTCACTTTTACAAAAGAAGGCAAAAGTGAAAATAGTGTTCAGCACTTGTTTTTCAGTGAGCCATTTTATTTTATTTATTTATTTATTTTTATTTATTTATGATAGTCACACAGAGAGCGAGAGAGAGGCAGAGGGAGAAGCAGGCTCCATGCACCGGGAGCCTGACGTGGGATTCGATCCTGGGTCTCCGGGATCGCGCCCTGGGCCAAAGGCAGGCGCCAAACCGCTGCGCCACCCAGGGATCCCTCAGTGAGCCATTTTAAAGGCAGCGCTATACTGGGACCAGCAAGAAGGGTGCCTTCAAGCTCCTTTCTCGGGAACTACACTCTGCATCTCAGCATCAAGCCGCCAAAGTTCTGCGCTGTGTCTGTGAACAAGCACCAGTGCCTTTATCTCAATTTATGCTATGCATGTGTTAGCAAGATGTATCCAAAAGTATTGGAAAAGCCTAACAAAGGTTATTTGGGGTGTCTGGGAAAGTTCAAAAATTTTTCTATATAAATTAATGGCAATTGCTTCTCTGTTTTATGCTATTTCCACTTAGAAAAGGTTTCATAGGAATGTTCTACTCTTGGATGGGAGGGCACGGGGAGATCTCTATATATTAGGCACTATGCTCAACACTTTTCAATTGCTGTTTTATTAGCACACACTTTGCACGGTGAAATCTTTATTCAGCAAGTGCAACCTGCTTCTGAAAGTGAGTGAGGATACAAAGAAAATGGATTAATTTGTTTATTGATTTCACTCAGAGTAATAAAAAGACCTTCAAACCTTATGGGATATTCTTGTTGAAGCTACACTAGAAATGGGCCATCAGGCACAATTATTACTCTTATTCTTATTGACATGCACCATCAAGAAGAGTAATTTAGGACACCCTCAAGGTCACTAAGAAAGAGAATTATTTCATCAAGCTATCAAACTTACCTCAAACATGTGTTTCTCATTACATTCTAACATACTCTCCCTTAACTGAAAGAAAACTAAAATTTGAATTCACTCTACATGTGCTTACCAGTAGATAATTCTTAAGAAATGCAACTGACACACAATAATTTATCAAACAGCACTATGTGAAAAAGAAGTGCTATTATAAAAATGAATAAAATTAAAGTAAGATAGATGGCATGGCCCAAACAGTATTTTTCAGTTTATTCATAAAATTTGATATAGTGAACCTAAATTCTATATATTCTTATCCCCCTATATAAATAATATTAAACAAAGAGGCTCGGCTACCCAATATAGCTTTCTCAATTAAACTTAAATTGAATCTGGTTGAAACTATAAAAGAAGTGCCAAATACATAGAAAAGTGGTTATTGCTTAATTAATTTATCTTTCATTGAAACATTCATTTTTATTTTGCAAATTTAGCTTATTTTTATTTTTGCCTCAAATATATTTTTTTAAAATATGGAATATTTACAAGATACACAGGAAGATTCCATATTCCTACTTTACATAAGGAAATCCCTAGAGGCTGCCTAGCTATTTGGCTAGTATGATGATTCTTAGCAAGAAGTTGTAGTTTTAAAACTAGTATTAAGTCCTGGATGATCTATTTTTAGAGGTTGTTTTTTATTTTTTGTTTTTTTATTTTGTATTATTTTGTTTAGGGTTTGGGTTTTTTTTTTATTCTTTTGTTTTCTGTGTGTGGGGGGGTAGGTTTTGTTTGTTTTTGTATTACAAGTGGAAGTTTTAACTCACTGAGGTAGAATGGAAATCTGGATAAGAGTAAATCAACAGGATTCAGAACTACAATAACCAGGTGGCATTTGTGCCTTATGCTTGAATTGTTAAGAACAAACTCATGTGTATGCATGTAGGTGTTTGAAGACAGAGGCATTGTTTACTAAACTTCCGTGATAATACTGCATTTAATAATGGCCCAGACCTATTTGTTGTGATAAGCACTGAGTATTATATGTAAGTGATGAATCACTAAATCCTTTTGAAACCAATGTTACACTATTTGTTAACTAACCAGAATTTAGATAAAAACTTAAAACAGAAACAAAAATAATGGCTTGATGGGCTTATATCTTTTAAATGGCACTTTATATTAAATAAACCCCTAGGTGGAGCAAAGAGAGTCTCATTTTCATAAATTTGTAAGTTGCTTTTTGATGCTGTGACTGACATATTTAACATGTAAGGCCATAGTAGGTAGCATTTTATGATGTATTTCGAAAACAAAAATATTGTCTATAGAAGGGCACCTATGTGGCTCAGTTGGTTAAGTGTCTGACTCTTGAATTCAGCTCAGATCATGATCTCAGTTGTAAGATTGAGCCCTGAATTGGGCTCTGCCCTGAGCATGGAGCCTACTTCAGATTCTCTCTCTCCCCTCCCCGTACTCCTACATAGCCATGCTCTCTCTCTCTCAAAAAAAATATATATAATTATATTTATATGTATGTATTATTTATATATAAGTATAAAATATATCTATGGCCTGTAGATTCCAGTTTGAGGATGTTAACTTTATTATTAAATTTAGTTTCTTAAAGTTACCCATGTAAATAAAGGAAATGAAAAACAGTTTTAAAATATTTTTGAGAGCCTCCTAGGTAGCTCAGTTGGTTGAGTGTCTGCCTTCAGCACAAGTCATTATCCCAGGGACCTGGAATCGAGCCTCTCATTGGGCTCCTTCCTTGGTAGGGAGTCTCTGATTCTACCTCTCCCTCTCTGCAACTCCCTCTCCTTGTTCTTGCACATTCTCTCTCTCTCTCTCTCTGTCAAATAAATAAATAAAATCTTTTTTTTAAAAGAAATGTATTGCTCATTTAAGGAATAAATTATTCCAATTTTATATTATCTCTTTCAGAAGATAGAAGCACACCCTAGCTCATTCTGTGAAACCATAATTACCTTAATATTAAAGACAGACAAAGGAATTCTAGGAAAAGAAATATCCCTCATGAAAATACATGCAAAATCAACAAAATGTTCATAAATAAAATAAAAGTGTATGAAAAAATTATACAACATTACCAAGTGGGATTTAACCCAGGCATGCAAGGCTGGTTTAACATTTGAATATCAATTAATGTAATGTGTCACATTAACAGACTAAAAAAGAAAAATAACAAGCTAATATTAATAGATGCAGAAACAACATTTGATAAAATTCAACACAAATTCATGATAAAAACCCAGAAAGTAGCAATAAAGGGGGACTTTCTAAACTTTATAAATACTGTCTACAAAAAACCTACATATCATAGTTTAATGGTGAGAACATGAGGACTTTCCATAATGAAATTTCTTTCCAATTCAATAAGGGAAAAAAAGGTATACAGATTGGAAAGGAAAATATGAAACTATTTGTTCATGGATGTTATGGTCATCTCTATAGAAAACCAAAAGAATCAACAAAAAAAACTCATGGAACCAATAAGTGATGATGGCAAGATTTCAGGTATAGGATTAATAGACAAAAGTTAATTGCTTTCCTATATGCTGACAATGAAGAAGTGGGATTCAAAGTGAAAAACACAGTACCATTTACATTAGTACTTAGGTATAAACCTTACATATAAATCTAACAAAATATATACAACATCTCTATGAGAAAAACTACAGAACTTTGATGAACAAAATCCAAGAATTAAATAAATGGAGAGATACTCCACGTTAATTGATTACAAGACTCAAAATTGTCCAAATGTCAGATCTTTCCAACTTGATATACAGATTTAATATAATCCCAATAAAAACCCCAGTGGGTTATTTTATTTTATTCTAAAGTTTATGTGGAGGAGCAAAAGACCCAGAATAGCTAACACAATACTGAAGAAGAACAAAGTTGAAAGACTGATTCTGTCCAACTTCAAGGGTTATTATATCTGTGGTAATAAAGATAGCATGGTATTGGTGCAAGAATAAACAACTAGATCAATGGAACAAAATAGAAAGCTGAGAAATAACCCACATAATTACTGTCCTTGACAAAGGATCTTTGACAAAGGATCAAAGACAATAAAACAGAGCAAAGATAGTATCTTCAACAAATGGTTCTGGAACCATTGGGACAACCATATACAGAAAAATGAATCTAGCACAAACTTTGTACCTTTTATAAAAATTAACTCTAATTAGGACACCTGGGTGACTCAGTGGTTGAGCATGTGCCATTGGCTCAGGGTGTGATCCTGGATCCAGGGATTGAGTCCCACATGGGGCTTCTTGTAGGAGCCTGCTTCTTCCTCTGCCTATGTCTCTGCCTCTCTCTCTCACTCTCTCTCTCTGTCTTTCATGAATTAATTAAAAAATCTTAAAAAAATTAATTCTAATTGGAATACAGACCTAAATGTAAAATGCAAAACTATAAATCTTCTAGGTGCTTACAGGAGAAAACCTAGATGACTTTGGGTAAGGTGGTACCTTTGTAGACACAACTCCAAAGACATGATGCATGAAGAGAATAATTGATAAGCTGGATTTCATTAAAATTAAAAACTTCTGCTGAATGGTAGACAATATAAAGAGAATGAGAAAAGAAGCCATTGTCTGAGAGAAGATATTTGCAAAAGACAGATATGATTAAGCATTTTTATCCAATATATAAAAAGAGTTCTTAAAACTCAATAATTAGAAAAACAATAGCTGGGTTTAAAAATGGACCAAAGAGCTTAAACACTTCACCAAAGATGTGATGGCAAACATACATACGAAATGATGGTCTACAATATTAGTTCTTCAGTACATGTTTTTCTTAATCATAAAAGTGTATGACATGCTATTCAGAAATTTTCATCTTTTGCATTAAGATTTTTATGCCACTTTTTTAAAATTAATGTATTGAGAGAAAAAGAGAGAGAAAGCAGGTGGGGGGAAATGCCAGGGAGCGGAGAAAGAGTCTCCCAAGAAGGCTCCATCCTGAGCACAGAGTCCAATGTAGTGTTTGATTTCATGACCCTCAGATCTCGACCTGAGCTGAAACCAAGAGTTGGATGCTGACTATGCCACCCAGGTGCCCCTTCATGCCATCTTTTAGTGTTCTTCTAGGCCAATTTTGCTGTTCAATAACAGTAGTGAAAATTCAAAATCTGCTACAGCTTTTTTACTTCTCTCTCTCTTTTTTTTTCTTTTTTACTTCTCTTGAAATTTTGTCCTTACTCTAATTTTTTACCAATGATGCACCACATCGATACATCATAATCACCCAATGTGCAGATTTTACCTCGGGATATAATGACATGTATTCATCATTATAATATAATACAGGGAAATGCAAATTTTTAAAATGTAATGATACTACACATCTATTAGAATGAACAAAATCTGGAACACTTATACTATCCAATACCGGCAAGGAGCACATGCTGGATCATATGTTAAGTGTATGTTTTCAGCTTTTTAAGAAACTACAAATTCTTCCAAAGCAGCTGTACCATTTTGTACTTCCATCAGCAATATGAGAGCTCCTGTAGCTCCATATTCTTACTATCATTTAGTTTTGGTATTTATTTATTTATTTATTTATTTATTTATTTATTTATTATTTATTTATGTTTTTGTTTAAATTCCATTAGTTAACATACCTGCAATATTTGTTTTAGATGTAGAATTCATTGATTCATCACTTATATACAGCACCCAGTGCTCATCACAACAAATGGTTTCCTTAATACCCATCATCCATTTACCTTACCATAAAAATGGCCTTCTTGATCATTATATAGAAACTCTGTTAATCAGTTGATGTATAAATGTATATTTATTACTGCAAGAAGCAATATGTAATCATTAATGACATTTGTGAAAGCAGTTACCTTAAGATCTTACATATCCATTTTTAGAAATACTACCAATTCTTCTTTTAAGTTTTATTTTCTTCCAAGTTTTGATTTATTTTTTTTTTTTTAATTTTTTATTTATTTATGATAGTCACAGAGAGAGAGAGAGAGGCAGAGACACAGGCGGAGGGAGCAGCAGGCTCCATGCATCGGGAGCCTGACGTGGGATTCGATCCCGGGTCTCCAGGATCGCGCCCTGGGCCAAAGGCAGGCGCCAAACCGCTGCACCACCCAGGGATCCCTCAAGTTTTGATTTAAATTGCAGTTAGTTAACATAGATTGTAATATTAGTTTCAGGAGTAGGATTTAGTGATTCATCACTTGGATACAACACCCTGTGCTCATCACAGCAGGTGCCCTCCTTAATACCCATCATCCATTAAGTCCATCCATCCACCCACCCACCACCCCTCCAGCAATCATCAGTTTGTTCTCAGTAATTAAGAGTCTGCTTTATTATGTCTCTCTCTCTTTCTTCCCACCATGTTTATTTCTTTTGTTTCTTAAATTCCACATAGGAGTGAAGTCATATGGTATTTTTCCCTCTCTGAATGACATATTTCACTTAGCATAATAGTCTGTAGCTTCATCCATGCCATATTTTTGTAAAATTTATGGAAATGACAGATTAGTAAGGTTGTTATACTCATTTTCCATTATATTTGTCATGGGTGTGAATCCATTTCCCTTTTCAAAGCAATTATTTGGAAGATCTTAAGCATGACCAGGCACAAAGGTAACTACTTTCAGAAACATCATCAATGATTACATATTGTTTCTTGCAGTAATAGATGTACATCTATACATCAATTGACTGTCAGAATTTCTATATAA
Source organism: Vulpes lagopus (assembly GCF_018345385.1). NCBI lineage: Eukaryota > Metazoa > Chordata > Mammalia > Carnivora > Canidae > Vulpes > Vulpes lagopus. The sequence goes on along the minus strand of NC_054832.1, from coordinate 24,090,120 downwards.
CAACCAAAAAGTTCTTTTTATCCCAATTCATATCTAGAATCATTTCTTATAATTTAAAGTGAATGCATATGTGAATACACACATACAATATATATAGCATATCTCGTTCTTTCTACTAACATTACTGTTGTCACTAATTAGATAAAAGCGATTTAAAGAATCACATGGTCACTGATGATTTATTAATTGAGGGAAGCCAGAAATAATGGTGAAATGAGCATCCTTCTACTTGACCTTGCAAAGGTCAAGGGCAAAGCCAACACCAAATGACAGGTTCCAGCCTAATAAAAAGGTATAAAATGAACTTCACACTCCATATCACCAATTCTATTTTCTGCGCCATTACTTCTGCTTTACATTGCTTCTGTGAGAGATTATATTCTACTGAGTACTTGTATACTTCCATCATTTCTCTCTCTACTAATTCTCCAAGTAGCTTCCTTTCATTTTTAAAATATTATTTTATCTTCTGATTATTTTTCAAGTTTGGGTTCTCTTAAATTTTATTAAGACTATAAAATAGATTTTACTAAATTAATCTGTTTTAACTGAATTCTTGTTGCCATGTTATATAATCATTTGAAGACCATATTTTTCCTTATGTACCCATTCTTGAATATTATTTCAGGCCTGTAGTATGTCTATAAATAAGGCAAAGATGCATCTCTTTTTCCCCATTTAGTTCCAGGTAGCTACTCAAATCTTTCTTTCTTATTTCAATTTGGATATGTATTTAATATAATGCATATCACTACTAAGTGTTCCTGAGAGGAATGGGGAGAAATCTAGAACAATGAACAATTTTATTTGTAGAACTTCTGTGTAGTCTTTTTTTTTCTTTGAAACTTGCTAATCAGGTTATGTCAATCTCTGTTTCAGATGTGGCCTTCTTTCTAGCAGGGGCAACCTTTCCACATCATGAAAAACTCTTACCTCATTGCCACTTTTCAATTTGATATAGCCTCTGGAATTTATCATCACTCATAGCTGATTTTAATATTTAACTTTTAGCAATAAAATCTGGATTGCTCTCTACCAGTCATTCAGCTTTCCTAACTTCTAGTCTGTCACCTTCTAGAAGTCAGGGGAATGTGTGGGAATCTTTCAGATCTACACCACTTCTGGAAATGAAACAGAATATAGTTGTTCCCGAAGAGATTATCACAACTTGATCTTTAATATATTCCTCCATCTGGTTCTCCTTGTAGTGAACAAAAATTAAATTGCTCAAGTTTTCTAGCATATGTATAGCATTATCTGCTTTTTTTTGTAGTTTGAAGTTTTTATTTAAATGTCAGATAACATACGGTGTAATTTTAATTTCAGGTGTACAATAAACTGATTCAATGCTTCCATACAACAGCCGGTGCTCATCACGACAAGTGCACTCCTTAAATCCCATCAACTATTTCCTCTATCCCCTCACCCCCTCTCCTCTGGTAACTATTAGTTTGTTCTCTATAATTAAGAGTCTGTTTCTTGGTTTTCCTCTCTGTTGTCCCCCCCATGTTCATTTGTTTTGTTTCTTAAATTCCACATATGAGTGAAATCATATGGTATTTGTCTTTCTCTGATTATTCGCTTAATTTTAAATGCTTAGGTATATTCTTTTATTTTTATTTACTTGCTCATTCTAATGGCAATATGGAAGATGAATAATACACGTTTGCCAGAAGACCAGTAGCTGGTATTCTGATAGATACTCCTACCAAACAAATAAAAAAATGCTCCCATGAAAATATTTTTAACCTGATAGGGAAAGATGACCTAGAAAACATTGCACAGATTACATGAAAGCCCAGAAAATGAAATAAGTGGTTAAAAAAAAAGGTTAACAAATTAGAATATTCCTTTTATAGATCTTACTTTCCTATATTTTTTATAGCTTTAATTTTTCAAATTTGAATTGGGCCTATGGACACTAGTTCTCTCACTCTCAATTTAAGAACATAAAATTGATTAATTTATTATTCAACTAGTAAGCAATGATAGTTTTCACTCTGATGAAGACAAACATTAGTACATCCTGGAAGTGCTTAGTCCATATCCCCTAAATGTTAAGTCTTGTAATGTATGCTGCTGGATTCCTTACTGTCACCTGCCCCTCTCCTTACCTGAGACTTTTTACCTGGCTGCTGGGGCCAATATTGCCCCAGTATAGCAGGACTGTAAATAATCATCCCCGCTTCCCAGAGCTGTGCTGATCTAAAAACAGAGGAGATAGCTTCTAAATATCCCAGCTCCCTTTACTCAGATGTGTGTTCTATACCATTCTTTATGTTGCTCTCCTGGGTTAAGGCCCCACTTGCTTACAGTGGAAACTTGTTTAAAATCATCCTTCCTTTTCTTTCTAGTTTTACCTTCCAACTCTCCATGAATATTTTCTGAAATTACTACCAAATTTGCACTCCATCCCTGTCTCAGTAATCTGGCTTTTGTTGGAACCTAAATAAATAAAAGCTCCATTAAATAGTGCTTATATATACAGAATTAAAAGGAAACAAAATAAAACCTTTCCAACATGATCAATAGATAAGTATACCTCAATTTTATATTAAATGCCATGAATATTGATATCAATATCTTAACCCACGGCTTCCTAACAGATATCTAGCTGTTTCCTAGTGTATCACAGTTGTGGCTTCCTAACAGATATCTAGCTGTTTCCTAGTGTATCACAGTTGTGTTAAAATTCACAAAGACATTAATTATCTCATCCTTAGCAGTCAGAATCTCTAGTTAAGATGTTTGTACTTAAACATAATGTGTTTTTCCTACTCTACCATATAAATATTACCACACCCTGTATGTGCCAACATATTTTAAGTGTTATAAGAACTTTCTTACACTACTTATAAGGTGTATAATACACAACTTTCCATGGATGAATTGAATGAAAGTTAAAATTAGTAGCATATATAACAAGGTTATATATGTATATAATTTTCTATATAACAAGGTTCTACAATAGTCTTTAGTTATATTGAGCATTAACTATTTGGAAAATTCCCAAGGATTAAAGAAAATATAAACATACCCAAATATGATTATAAAGCTTATATAAATATTGATCAACTTTAGATAATTCTCAGGATTTTTATTATTATTTTTGGAGATATAAGAATTCTCAATTGGCTAACCTAGTGAGAATGTTAATAATCAATGAGTTAATATTCTTTGTAGAAAAGTAAGAGGATGCTAGCTAATTGGTGCACTAGGATCTTTCCTAATCTCAATCATTTTGACTAAAAGGCCATATTACTAGAGGCTCTGATAATACAGGGGTGTTAAACATTCACTAACATTGCTTTTCTGAAATAAATAAAAAAATCAGTATACACGCACACATTTATCTTTAGTTATTGGGTGACTCAGAAAAAGACAAAATTTCTTCTTTTTTAAGTTTTTATTTAAATTGCAGTTAGCATACAGTGTAAATTAGTTTCAGGTGTACGATATGGTGATTCAACACTTCCATACAACACCTGATGCTTATCACAAGTACACACCTTAATCTGCATCACCTATTTAAACCCTTCCCCCACCCTCCTCTCCTCTGGTAACCATCAGTTTCTTTTCTATAATTAAGAGTCTGTTTCTTGATTTGCCTCCCTCTCTCTTTTCTCTTTGCTGATTTGTTTGGATTCTTAAATTCTACATATGAGTGAAATCATACAGTATTTGTCTTTTGTGTGTGTATATAAATACACACACCCACATCCACACACCACTTCTTTTTTTTTCTTTTCCTCAAATCTAGGGTTAAGGATAGGATTGGGCAAGGTTAGGGCTCCAGTTAATGTTTGGGCCAGGGTGAGGGTATGTGGCTGGTATTCTGCAGTTCAGAGATCACTCTAGAGTGTTAAATTTAGGGTTAAGTTTAGAGGATAATGGTTAGGAGGATAAAAGTTAGAGATACAGTTTAAGATTAGAGTTCAGGTTAGGTTATGTGCCTGGCATCCTGCAGTTCAGAGACCTCTCTGGAAAATAAAATCCAAGTCTTCGGGTGGGGTGAGAAAAGAAATGGCCACCATTTAGCCAGCTGAGGAAAGGAGCACATTTATGGCTCTAAATACTTTTTAAATTGATATTCAATTGTTCTTTCTGTATTTATCTCTACATTTAAAGCCATTTTCAGAAAAATACCATTTCTTCAATGTTTGGGGTCTTCTCCAGAATAATGAGGCTATTTCTCAGCTTTTATTATCATGTGTTCAGTAACCCACTTTTTTCAGATCTAGGGTTAAGGTTTGGGTTTGGGTTAGGGCAAAAATATGGGCCTGGAATCCTGTGGCTCAGAGTCTCTACAGAGTGTTCCGTTTAGGATTAGAGTCAGGGTGAAGGTAAGTGCCTGGTATCCTCCTGTTCAGAGACCTCTCTAGAGGGTTGAATTTAGGGTTAAGATTAGGATTAAGAGGGCAGCCCAGTGGCTCAGCGGTTTAGCACCACCTTTAGCCCAGGGCGTGATCCTGGAGACCCGGGATCGAGTCCCACCTCAGACTCCCTGCATGGGGCCTGCTTCTCCCTCTGCCTGTGTCTCTGTCTCTCATTAAAAAAATAAAATCCTAAAAAAAGAAGGATTAGGGTTAAGAGTTACAATTTGGGGCAGGGTTATGATTATGTTTAGGGTTACTATTAAGTGTTGTGTTTGGGTTTAGGGTTAAGGTTATCATTAATGTTAGGATTAGTGTTTATTCCTATTATCCTGCAGTTCAGAGACCTCTCTAGAGTGTTAGGTTTAGGGTCAGAATTAGGGTTAGTAGTTAGCTTTGGGAGTTAGGTGTTGGATTAGGGTTAGGTTTAGTGTAGGTTTACGGTTAGGATTAGGGTTTGAATTTGATTTATCATTAGTATGAGTGTATGTACCAGGTATCCTGCAGTTCAGAGACCTCACAAGATGGTTAGATTTAGGGTTAAGCATTATAGTTTGGGGTAGGGTTAGGCTTATCATTAAGATAGGGTTAGTGTTAAAGATTAGGATTAGGTTTAGTGTTAAAGTTATGGTTAGCATTTAGTGCCTGGTATCCTGCCTTTGAGAGATCTCACCAGGGAATAAAGCCCAGACTTTTGCTTGGGTAAGAAAACACAGCTATCATCCACACAGGTGAGGCCGGAGGGGATTTGGGACTCTACATACTCTTTAAATTAATATTCAGTTGGTCTTCCTATTTTTAATCTCTTTCTTCACATCCAATTTTTTAGAAATACTACCAATTTCTTTTTAAAGTTTTATTTTCTTCCTAGTTTTTATTTAAATTCCAGTTAGTTAACATAGAATGTAATACTAGGTTTAGGTGTGGGATTCAGTGATTCATCACTTGCATTCTACACGCAGTGCTCACCACAGCAAGTGCCCTCCTTAATACTCATTTCCCATTTAACCCATCCCTCTGACCACCACCCCTCCAGCAACTCAGTTTGATCTGTAAAGAATCTATTTGATGGTTTGCTTCTCTCTCTCTTTTTTTTTGTTTCTCTTGTGTTCACCTGTTGCATTTCTTAAATTCCACATATGAGTGAAATCATATGGTATTTGTCTATCTTTCACTGACTTATTTTGCTTAGCATAATACTCTAGCTCCATCCACATCCTTCCAGGGGGCAATATTTCATTATATTTTGTGGTAGATAATGAGTACTTACAAGTACATTTTTAAAGACATAAAATCTCCCTGTTATATAGAAAATTAGTTTATCAATTTCTGTGCCAAGGCTAAAGAAAATGAAAGTATTGGGGAATTATTTATGAAAATATTAAGAGCACATTGTTTTAGTCAGATTATATATGAGTTTGCAAAATAACAGTTAATCATGAAGTGCTGGCATAGCATGAAAATCTTTATACTGTATACTTTTAAAATTCCTTATTCTATTTTAAAAGTTGAGTATATCTATGTTTTTATTCCAGTCGAAAGCAAATTATAGTGGATAGGAAAGAAATGTCTGAAGTCTATTTTGGATCTATTGTCATGTTGATCTGTTCCACAAGTTTCCCTCCCATAAGTTTTTTATATGCATTCTGTGAATTTTCTTGACCTCAGAATTTTATTACTATGGTGAACTATGCATCAGTCTCAGGTCAATCACTATATACCTGGGTACGTAAACAAAATACTGTTTATTTGAAAATGAAACAACTTAATAAAATAATCTTGAACTTTATCATACTGAGGACATGTTTAGCATTATGTATATCCTTATAAAATAAATATTATTAATCTAAATGAAATAGTATATGAAATAGTATATTAAACCGCATCATCAAATGGAGGATCTGCACTGAAATCTGAAAATCAGTATAAACAGTTGTGATTTTACCGATATTTATAATAATCAATGATTTATTGAGTGATTATGCAAAGATAAGAAATAAAACAATGTCTGTGAAATTTCCTAGAATAGTGCTTTGTCCATAGTTGATGTATAATAAACTTTGATTGAATCTGTAGCAAACTTGGCCTAGAAATTAGGGATAGAAAGTACATAGCACTTGTTCTCCTCTATCAGGAAGACAATTTAATTAACAAAGCAAAAGATATGTATGAATTTAAACAGATTACTTTTGTAAGCTAGTCTTTGCTATTACATTATATGACTTAAACTAAATTCTGCTATCCTAGAATGACTGTAGTCCCTTTTTTATCCTATTCATAGATGTCTTGTATCTAAGTCTTATATCTGAAACATGTGTGTGTGCGTGTTCTACTTTAGCAACTCCCCCAAACACTTGGCATCACTGTAATCTGTATGACGTTTGTTGTACAAATACTCAGTAGTGATGACAGTGATAGAGAAAGGTTGGAAAGAATAAAAAGTGTTTGCTGGAGGAGCTTGCACTTGGCCATGGAGATTGGGTGCCACTGAAATAAAACATTTAGAGAATAAGTATAAAAGCATTCCAAAGTATAAAACAGTGTGACAAATAAAGGAAGCAGGTGTGTGCGTGTGTGAGATGCCTGGGAAACAGTGATTGCATAGATTTGGACGAATTTAAGACAACCAAAAGATAAACTAGGAGAAGTACTTCTGTTTATAATACTACAACATACAAAAAAAAAAGATGTTCAAATGATCATACTATAGATAGCATGTATAGAAGTCTTCTTTTTATGATGAATGAACAGGGAGGGCGAGCCTAGACTTGGCAGAGAAACTAGGCAATTGGATTCACTCATTAATTCCCAAGCATTCTTTTCTGGCATGCACTAGAGAATGGAATGATTATGTAACTCTATAATGTTAAAATCTGACAGCTCTCCTAAAAGCCTTTCTGGTACTGTATTTTTAAATGGTTCTGCTTCACCAGCTGGAAAAGGCATCAGAAATCTCTAAAATATAACCATTCTCAGTTTTTCAAATGATTAGTTTTTTGGTGAAAATCATAACAAGCCCAGACCTCATGCTGAGGACATCTGGATCTGAACATCATAAAGCTGCCTTGAACCACAGCAAACCTTAGTTCACAATTGGCTACCACATTGATTTGAATGAATACACTGTATTGGTTTTCTGTTTTCTTCTGTTTTTTATTAATTTCCAAACAATTTGATTTGAGAGCCATTTCAAGCCATATTACAAAGTTGGTGTAATTACTCAGAGCAAAGTGTAAAAACTAAATTTATAAATAAAATTAAGGATGAGATTGAGAGACAACCTTCATGTAATCCTCTCACTTTTATTAAGTGCACATATTGTATAGAAGCACATTTTATAGAAAATGTAGATAGCATATAAAGGGATTTATAAAGGGGATTTAGAAAAGGCTTAAAATTACAAGTTAACATATTATCTTGAGTCCTAAGTTACATATCTGAATGTCAAGCCCTTAGATATTTTTCTCTTCTTGCTTATAAGTATTTGAATTACTGAAGAAACTTTACATCATAAAATTACTTCTATTGTATTTTTGCCCTTTTTTTCAGACCAGATAAGGTTCTCAATATATGACCCTGCATAAAACTCTTGACCTCCTAGTACTTTTCACAGAAAGCTTAATGAGAGTCCCTCCACCATACCCTAAACTTAATAAAAATAAGGACATCACCCATCTGGATCACTACTTTATCCCAAAGTAAGCCAGTGTCAAAGTACAGAACACAGACATAAACATTTATTAGATGAACAGATCTGTTAAGTAATTATAAAAATATTAAGTGTTATGAAGAATGGATATGGGCAATGGAAATAATTGGACCAGTAGGAAATTACAAACTGAAACTTGAAGGATTATCTATGAAGGCATTATTGAACTGTAGAGAAGGGCATTCTAGGCTGAGAAAACTATATATTGAGTAGTTTCTCAATGACTACATCTGTACATGTATGTATTCTATGTGTATGTGCCTAAATATGTGGATATATGTAAAATTAATGTATGTGCTTAAGACATCATTTATATAATCTATAAATAATACTTAGGAATATGAGAACTCCCTTGTATTATTTCTTTGTTTTTTCTTGCCAGGGGTCTTCTACACAGTTTTGGGACTATTAAATAATGTCTTTAACATAATTCTAAAGACCTATAGAATTAAATGGAGTCATTATGACACTTAATTTTAGAGACTATTTCCTTCTGAAACTTGTCTACTCTGGATATCATGCTGATAGTGTTTTTACCTGCTTTTCTTTATCCTTAGCATTTCTTCTGCTTCAAATTTCTCCGATAGGGACATCTCTGGACATACTTGGGCTATGTTTACTGTATTGTGTAGATATGTCTGTGTCTTGTTCTGTCCTTTAAAAAAAATCTATCTTTTTAGTAACTTCCCATCTACTTCTACTGTTCTGTCAATTCTGAGGTATGAGTTTTTTAATCTAATTCTGATCTCATTTTAAAGCTTCAATCTGGGATCCCTGGGTGGTGCAGCGGTTTGGCGCCTGCCTTTGGCCCAGGGCGCGATCCCGGAGACCCGGCATCGAATCCCACGTCGGGCTCCCGGTGCATGGAGCCTGCTTCTCCCTCTGCCTCTCTCTCTCTCTCTCTCTCTCTCTCTCACTGTGTGCCTATCATAAAAAAAAAAAAATTAAAGCTTCAATCGTAACTTTCAAAATTGTCAGGAGACATTTTTACCTCCACGAAATGCTATTGTATTAAAATCAAATGGTAAAAAAAAATATCGGACTCTAAAGGAGCTCAAAATAAACTAATATAGAATAATATGGCAAACCTGAGGAGTCATGTCAGAGAAAGTAAGGGAGAAGAAAGTTACCAAAAAGAGCAAATCTATCTACCTCTCTTTTATTGTCTATTTAACCTATCATCTACCTATAATTTCACAATCAAGAAAGATTTCCAATAGGTTTAACAGATAGAGAATTATGTGTGATCTTGAGGAAGGCTTCTAAAAGAGAACTGGATGTATGGAATTAGAAATTGTGAAGGTATGAAGTAAATGGATGGGGAGATATGAAGACAGAATAGATTTCTTCTAAGAAGTTTGGCTTTGAGATTGTCTTTGATAAATCGTAAACAAAAATATCAGGAAATAACATCAAATTCAGCCTTGAGCCTTGCCTTTCCTAAAGAGGAGCACATGAATTGAGTGTTAATGGACATATCATGTTCTCAAAATGACACGAGTTGGGGCACTGGGTGGCACAGTTGGTTAACCATCTGGCTCTTGGTTTTGGCTCAGGTTATGATCTTAGGATCCTGAAATGGAGCCCTGTGTCAGGCTCCCCCCGCCACTGGATATAGAGCCTGCTTAATATTCTCTCTCTCTCTCTCTGCCCTTCTCCCACCTCTCTCTCTCTCTCAAATAAATAAATCTTAAAAAAAGAAGATGACCAGAGTGATCAGAGAGGTATTCTGGAGTATAAAACAAAAACCACCAATAATCATGGAGAAATTATAGTAGAGCTGAGCAGGACTAATGCAGATAAAACAAAGCTGGGATGAAATTATAGGGCCAGTTCATAAAAGGTCTTATATTCCTTGCTAAGAAACTTTAAATTTAGTAATAAAAATATTAATATTAGTCAACATATAGTCATTTTGTGTCAGACACTATTATAATGTTTTTCTCCTACTACTTATTCATATCTTCAAAAAATTTTTTGTAAAGATATTATTTATTTATTTAGAGAGAGTGTGTGAGCAGAGGAGTGGCAGAGGGAGAGGGATAGAGAGAATCTCAAGCAGAATCCTAGCTGAGCATGGTAGCCTATCTGGGCCTCGATCTCAGGACCCTGAGATCATGACCTGAGCTGAAATCAAGAGGTAGCCACCTAATTGACTAAGCTACCCAAGAGCCCCTCAGAAATATTTTAAGTTCTATTCAAAGAGTATAGCCCCTAAAGACTGCCTGGGCATCTCATTTACCTTCTATGTGTCTACAACTACAATAATTTAATGTACTTCATAAAATTGACATAGGTTTAGTTGAGGGGTGCTTGGGTGGCTCAGTTGGTTGAGCAGCTGACTCTTGATTTTGGCTAAGGTCATGATCTCAGGGTCCATAGGACCAAGCCCCGAACAGAGCTCTATGCTCAGTATGGAGTCTGCTTGAGATTCTCTCTCCCTCTGTGCTTGCCCCTCCCCCCTTATTCTCTAAAAAAACAAATAAATAAATCTTTTAAAAAAGATTTAATTGAGAAAATACATATAAAGCACTTAGAAGAGCATCTAATAGTAGATACTCAAGGATTTGCAATCACATATATACCAATTTTATGAATTGTCTTTAAATTAATTTATTAATTTAAATTAATTTATTATTTATTAATTTATTAATTATTATTAATAACTTTATTTAGAAAGTAGTTGACAGAATATAGATAAGGATATGCCTAGCCCTAAAAACCATATTCTTAGAATATGAGATTCATATTAAAATGAGAAATATAAAGGAAGCAGGCTTTTTTTGAAAGATTTTATTTATTTATTCATGGGAGAGAGAGAGAGAGAGGCAGAGACACAAGAAGAGGGAGAAGCAGGCTCCATGCAGAGTGCCCGATGTGGGCCTTGATCCTGGGTCCCCAGGATCAGGCCCTGGGCCAAAGGCAAATGCTCAACCACTTAGCCACCCAGGCATCCCAAGAAGCAGGTTTTTAAGGAAATATAAATTACTAAGTTGTGGACATAGGAATTTTGAAATACCCCTGTAACTGCAAAGTATCATGTATTTAATACTGAGATGCTTAGGTCAGCTATTCAAGACAGTGATCTGGGATAATGATAGAGATTTTGGCGTTGTCAACATATAGATGATACTATTACTATAGCTATGATCTAGGCAAGATTGACCACAGACTTTATTTTACACTAATGAAAAGTATGTGAAATGGATATTCATGTGACACCAATTTTGTGAAAGAAAGAAAGGACATCATCAATAAGGAGCCTGGGTAGAAGTGGCCCAAACTTTAGAAGTAGTTCTGTTAAATAGTTTCATCTGAGTTTGGCCCTGTTTCTAGATTTAACCACCCATTTATAGGAGATACAGTTGGTAAAGTAAATATGATCAGTAACATACAGGCTGTGGGAGACTTTAAGTGCAAATTTCCCCAATTATTTCTCCAAATTAATTGCCAGGATTGGAAGGGTAAGAGAGATATAGAAGAAAGACTATAGATTCAAAGAACCATAAAGACAATAATCAACCACAAACTATGAACCTTCTGGATCTAGCTTCAAGCAAATATTTGCAATTTTTTTTAATGACATTTATAAGGCAATTGGAATTTTGCATACTGACTGAAGATACCGATATCTTAAATATTGCTAATTTTATGGGTGTCTAAATCATTTATAACTTTCTTTTATTTTTAAAGAACATTTATCTTTTAGAGAAACGTTGATGAAGTATTATCTGACATATGCTATATGGGATTTATTTACAACATTGGCAAGGAATGTTGGGGATATATGGACATAAGACTGGCTGTGAGTTAATGCTTGTAGGTACTGTGTATTGGATACATGGTTATCCATTATATATTGTCAGTTCTTGTATATGCTTATGTTTGCTTAGTATATGTATTCAATATGATGTATTTATGTAGCATATATTTAATGTGTTTAAAGTAAAAATTGAAACAAAAACCAAATAATATCACTTTACAGAGAAATAAACATAACTTAAAATGTAAGCTGAGGGAAGAAGGAAAAGTTTCAAGAAGGTGAGCGAAGCTGTGTCAGAATCAGGATAAAGGGTTAGGCTGGAATTCAGTGAATTTGAAAATACTTAAATGATGGACGGCTTTCCTATTTTTAATTGTTAACACAATTTTCCCAATCGCATAATCACACATTCTTATCATAGCCTTTAATTTCTAATTCTCCCTCAGATCCCACATTCATTACTCCCTCCCTCAAGTTCAAAATTAGGTAGAGGACAGCTTTCTTTTATACATCTCATACATTTCAGGTGTTCTTTCCCTTCGTGCATGTTCTTTTCTTCCTGTTACAATCATCATTATAGGTTACTTTGGCTATTATGAACCTTGGTAATTCACCTTACACCCTCTTTCCCTCCAACGTATATTGCAGCAGTTCTAACTATTAAACAAAGTATCTGTTATTTAATTGTGGAATCCAAACCCCTTACTTTCTCTTTTGAGTATTCTATTAAGAAATAATTAAGCCTTTTATACCACCTCCTTCTGTAACTTTTAGTCATATATCTAGGCTTACTTAATCCTAAATATGTGTAAATAAAATAACTTCTTGATTGTAATTCTAGTTTTTATTTCTTTAAATTTTGTTGGGCAATATCTCTACTCATTAGTTTATTATTAAGTTTTTTTTTTAAGTTCCAGTTAGTTTGCATACGGTGTAATATTAGTTTCAAATGTACAATTTAGCAATTCAACACTTACATACAATACCCAGGGCTCTACTCATTAGTTTTTGAAAGTCATCAATCTGTACACTAACATAGCTGTAGAATTATTTTCATCCCTCCCTAATATCAAATTACTGGCTTCATGCTAACCCAGATAAAAATTCTACTGTGATATAAGAAATGTAAGTAATGAATTATAAGCATTGTTTCTTTTAAGTTCAAAGACAACATATATTTTGAAATATTACAAAAGATAGCATTTTCTCAGAAACTTCAATAAATTTAATTAAGCATTCTTGATCAATTTAAGATTTTTGACTTTGTATTTATATTCTAAGATAATGTATCATGTATTACACATAGACAAGTTGACAACAGAACATTCTATATATATTTTTACCAACTCTGAGCCACCAAATTTTGGCTGGACAGATAGCCCAAGTTTTTTATGGGAGCAATTACTAAAGGTCATTTTTCTTGATGATAGATGTTCTTTAACTCAGTGACTTACCACAGTTCTGAGTTTCTCCTCTGTTCATCACATACCTTTCTCACTATATGTCCCTCTGTCACTTGAATATATATTTAAGTTCTTGAAACTTCCATCTTCTCTTAAATGGAGTTGTTTCTGATACTCTAATTAATGAGCTGATATGAGCAAAACTGATTTGTACATAGTATATACTCAATTATAGCTAATATATTTTTTAAAGATTTTATTTATTTATTCATGAGAGACACAGAGAGAGAGAGAGAGAGAGAGAGAGAGAGAGGCAGAGACACAGCAGAGGTAGAAGCAGGCTCCATGCAGGGAACCCAATGTTGGGACTCGATCCCGGGACTCCAGGATCATGCCCTGGGCCAAAGGCAGAGCTAAACTGCTGAGCCACCCAGAGATCCCCTAATTATAGCTAATATTATTGCTAATTAGCATCCTTCCTTACTCTTTACTTCAGCAAATGCTCAATATTCTTTTATATTTTAATCTTTACAGATACTGGTTCTATTAGCTCTCTGTTGCTGTCATATTAAATTACGGCGAATTCAGTGGCTTTAGACAAAGAAATTTATTATCTTACACTCTGGAGGTCAGATGTCCCAAACTGTCTTTATTGGGCTAATATCAATGTGCTGCAGGTTTAAATCCCTTTCTGGAGTCCTCATGAGGAATCTGTTTCCTTGCTTTTTCTAACCTTGAGAGATTGCTTACTTGACTCATAACTCTAGTCCTTTAAAGTGTAGCAGTACATCATCTTCACAGATCTCCCTGAGTCTGACCCTTTTCATGCCATCTTTCAGTTATAAGGACCCTTGTGATTACATTAGGCCCACCTGCATAACCGAGGATAATTACCCCATCTCAAAATTCTTACTTTAATCCCATTTGCAAAAAAAAAAAAAAATCCCATTTGCAAACTCCCTTGCAAGTAACATATTCACAGATTCCAGGAATTAGACTGTGAACATCTTTGGGGCATCACTATTCTCTGTACCACACAAGTTTTTCATCCAATAATTTGGAAAAACTTCTGACTACTGACTTACCTTGTAAATTAGGTATCTAAGTTACTGATTCTTAAAATCTCACTCTACTTGTATATTCTAGTTAATCTGACTTCTGTCTGCATGTTACATTCCCTATATATATATATATATATATATATATATATATATATATATATATAAATTCCAGTTAGCCTACAGTGTAGTATTAACTTCAGGTGTACAATATAGTGATCAGTACTTCCATACAACTACAAGTGCACTCCTTAATCCCCATTACCTATTTCACCCATCCCCCATTATCCTCCCCTCTGGTAGCCATCAGTTTGTTCTCTCTAGTTAAGAGTCTGTTTCTTGGTTTGCCTCTTTCTTTTTTCCCCTATAATTGTTCATTTTGTTTCTTAAATTACAGATATAAGCAAAGTCATATGGTGTTTGTCTTTCTCTGACTTATTTTGCTTAGCATGACACTCTAGTTCCATTCACATCATTGCAAATGCCAATATTTCATTTTTTGTGGCTGAGTAATATTCCTCTCATATATATATATATATATATATATATATGAAATACTCTCATCTTTATGGATGGAAATTTAGGCTCTTTCCATAAGTTGGATTGTAGATAATGCTGCTATAAACATCAAGTTTCATGTAACCCTTTGAATTTGTCTTTGTATTCTTTGAGTAAATACCTTGTAGTGCAATTGCTGGGTCATAGAGTACATCTATTTTTAACTTTTTGAGGAACCTCCATATTGTTTTCCAGAGTGGCTTCCCAAGTTTGCATTCCTACCAACAGTGTAAGAGGGTTCCACTTTCTACACATCCTCCCTAACATCTACTGTTTTTGTGTTGTTAATTCTATGTTACTGTAATGTCTTTCTCCAATAGAGGCAGTCTCACGCCATTGTTACTTCTACATAATCATTTAATAGCTGTTTGAGATTATGCAAATATCTTAAGTTTTCTAATGCTAATTTTACTCATATGTGAAATAGAAGAAATAATAGTGATATAATACATGTAAATCATTGTAATGCCTAGCAAGAAAAGTGCTTAATAAAAATTAGCTATTTAATATTACTGTTGTTGCTATTAGAATCCAGTAGGTATATAGATTCCTCTATTATTTAATTCCATTTTCCTTATTCTGTTAGAAGATTAAACATTCCCTTGACCCCTAGAGTATTATTGATTTTCTACCTTATGCTTGTATTATTTGAACAATAATCTGATATGTCCTAAAATAAACGAATACTTTGTTTTTCCTTGAAGACAAAGCATTTAAATCAGTCTGTAAGGAGACAAGGGTCAGAATTATGTTAGATTATTATAAATTCTATCTGGAATGGAGGTGTCAATTTTACATACCCTAATCTCCGGTGGGAGAAGGTAATCATCATCATCATCATCATCATCATCACCATCCACATCCTCTACAGTTATATTTAGTTGAGTGTCATCCATATAGCAATGAGACATCTATGTTTTCACAAGATGGTATCTTCTAAAATACCCAAGTGACAATATGGGCCACAATCTACATTATTTCATCCTATTTATTACTGCACTGTAATGTCCATGACATATGACATGATACCTCCTTAGATGAATGTGTGAGATTTCTTGCAGAGAGCTGAAAATATGAAGCAAATGAATGAGTGGAGGGTGATGGAAAAAATTGCTGAAGAAACCGGCATAGCATCCGTGAAAAAAGCACTATCTTTTACTAGGTGCTGAATATATACATGTGCTGCTATGTGTTTTATATATTAAGATAAATAAATAAATATTCATAAACTTTTTAATGCTGGCTTTCTATCATCATTTCATTCCTTTCTCTATTCCTGAAGGTGAAATTTTGTCACCAACATGCATAAACTGTGTAACTTTGGCTAATTCATTTGAATTTACTAAATCTTACAATGGTGAGGAAATTAGAATTTAAAAATTCCATCTCAGAAGTTTCCCTCCAAAATTAAATGCAGTTCAGTATTTATGCAGTTTCCATTACAATGTCTGGCATTTATTATCCATTACTCTTTTTCTTTTTGTATTTGAATTTGACCAATTTAATTTAGCATGGCTATCTGGAAGTGGTGTGAATTGTGAGAAAGGTTGTGTCATTATATAAAAAAGGCTATAAAAAGTAGTAACAACTGATAAGTATTAAATCTTGATGATGTGCCAAGTAGTTTTCTAAGTGTTTTACATGTGCTCATTCAATCCTAACAACAAACCCATTGAGTTAGAGTGAGGTGAAGCAAGTTGTCCAGGATTATGTAGCCATTAAACGCAGACATGGATTCTGATCTTATATGGTCCCATAATAAGGTTTTAAACACCAGGTGCTCAGTCAGCATAGAGATAGAAATCTAACACTGTGTTTTGTTCTGTTTTTTAAACTCCTACCAGATATTGTACATTGATATTAATTTTAAGAATGCAGTACTAGGATTTATGTTTTTTTGTGCTTAATGCTTATGTGAATTATTTTTTTAAATGAAAATGAATACCTATAAAAATCTTAGGCATACTATTTTACCCGTGACCTTTCTAATATATATATATATATATATATATATATATATATATATATATATATATATATGTCACTCTGAGTATATATAATCGAGTCAATGTAGCTATGCTTGAATTTCTTACAAATATAATAATTAATATATCTGGGAGGTGTATTTTGGCTGGGTTTCTCATATCTTTAAAGTCCCCCTGTTTATTACATTTGTTTATAACCAAAGCAATCCATGTACTGTCATAAATTCATTTTGTGTTAGTTGAATATTCTTGAGACAAGAATTTCTCTCTTAGGTTGTCCTATAAAATGTAAAATATTTTTTTCTGTTTAACAAGTCCATATTTCTGATGTGACTTACTTATTACAAATTTGTAATTATTATAATGTGATTGTTTTTTACTTTTCATAAAAATCTCCCCATCAGTAATACACCTGTATGTTTACTTTCTTTAAAATAAAATGGATACCTGGGGAATATTCAGCTATGTGCTCAAGCAATTTACAGAATGTAGGTAATAAGTAATTTTCAGTCAATAATACATACATTTTTTTCATGGTCTGATAGCTAGATAATTTTATACTCTTTCCTCTTTGTCTCTTTCTATATATTGAATTTAGCAAACCTTTAGGACAACATGTAGATTTTAGATGTTTAGTTACAAAGAGTCAGTAAATCAATGGCTAAGATCTTACTCAGCATTTAGGCTCATTTTTTACATATCTACCACTGCAAAATCTTATAAAAATCTATTTTGAGGCTATTAATCAGTGAGGCATTTTTGAGCCAAACTATTATACTGTCCTCATCTTAAGCATGTGATAAGAATAGAACACAGGCTTTGGCAGTTTCCATTTTTTAAAATCTTATTTTGATCATATAAATAAGTAAAGCAAAAGATTGCCCTGAGCCATTTTGGTTTTCTCTCTTGCCATTAAAATCTTCTACTCATTTCTGCCACCTCACCTGACTCTTCTTATGCAATTCTGTTATACACACATATTAACATTCATTTAGTAGAAGAATGGATGGCATCATTTTGAATTACTTTTCTGTGAGGTGAACAAAATACAACATGTTTTACAGAAGGTAATAGTGACATGCATTTTGCCTACAAAATAATATAGCTAGTAATTTCCAGCAGTTGTTTACAGCTGGTAAGCTCATTAAGTTTTGCTTATTATTTATAAATTTCCTCTCTCCATTACTCTACTCTTCCTCTCTCACATTCACATATGCAGTGTAAATAATACTAGTGTGAGATAAAATTCTGTTGAGATATCAGTTCTGCTATTGACTGTTTTTGAGACTGTGGATAAGTTATTTAATAACTCAGATTCATTTTCCTCAGCTGTGAATTGGGATAAAAATTCTCATCTTATATAGTCACTCTGAGTATCTAATGGAGGAATATCAATATGTGCACAGTATTTAGGTTCATATCATATTATGTAGAGTTGTATAAACTTTGTAAAAACTACTGCATATAATCAGAGCTTCCAGATTATTAACCTGTTTGGATGGTATTTATTTCAATAATGCAAACATATTTTGTTAAGTAGATCTGTAACTTATATACATGTATTTAAATCTCCACAAAAATATATTAACTATTGCCAAAAATTGAACTGTAAAATCTAAGAAAGGAGGAATGGAAAAGAGGGAAAAATTAACAAGTAATTCATTCCAGCTCTGTGTGGGTGATGGCTACCTGAGTAAATGACCTCAATCAGGCCTCCATGCAGTTGTCTTTAAATGTTTTACTTTCATTTATAAACATGTATATGCCATCTGCTAGTGGGGGAAAAGGGTTTCTATTTATAAAATAATTCAATAGGATCTTCCTGCTCAGATTAAATTTTATTTGAAAATAAACTACAATTTATTTGAGGGACATGCTAGTTAAAGAGTGGAAGGTGGCCACACACACACACAAACCAATGTCCTTTTGGGTAATTTATGGTGTGTAAAATGGAGTAGTACTCAAATAAAAATTGCTCCATTTAGTAAGCTTTTGTTGAATGATGATCTGGATCCAGATCCTCTATCACTGTTTTCTCAGTGCCTTTGAACATATTAATTTTTCTGAGACTTTGAGGTTTATCTTGAGTATTCAAAACTATACATATCAAACATTTGTTATATAGTAGATTCTCAAAAAAGAAAACTGAATATCACAATAAATTCTATTAAATGTAAGCCAAAATGTGTCCTAATGAAGGGAACAAAAAGATATTCTGCTGGAAACTTCACCTGATGGATTTAAGACTTTCTAGAAAACAGTATGTCCTCTATAACTTGTGCTTACTTATATAACCTTTGAGTTTTTAGGGAAGTTTAATGCTTCTGTTATATGTATTTTGACTTGACAATTCAACCCTTGTGTTAATAGAGTATCCAATTATCTATCATCTATCTATCTATCTATCTATCTATCTATCAATCATCTATCTATCTACCTATCATCTACCTTTCTATCATCTATCTCTGACTTATCCCTTATCTTTGAGCATAATATAATACTGGCAATAATATATTCTTTCTCAACTTCCCATATCATTCTTGTCAAAATTACTAGGAAAATGAAAGTTGTCATATGCAATCAGCTCCACCCCATAATTTCATGAGTTATGAATCCTTTGTTACCAAATGAATCATATGATTAGTCTTTGAAAAAAACAGCATTGAACATTCCCAAATAATAGCTGTATGGAAATTAAAATTAAGGAATTTCTATAACCTTTTCCATATATCCTACTAGATTCTTTAAAATGTAATTTAAAACACATATACACAAACACTTTTCTTTTTTCTAGCTTCACTAATGTGAGCATTTGAAACTTTCCCACAGCTCCCAAATGCACTTCTATCATAATAAAGAAAGAAATAAATAAGATAACTTTTATTTCAGTTTATGTCCATAAAAATCAAAACACATGTTTGGCATGGGTAAGTTTGTCTTTTCCTATTGTGTAGTATAGTTGATGGAAAGGAAGCGAATGGAGGGAGGAAAAGGAGCTTCACAGAGAATCTCCTAGGTTCTAGATTGGCAGTGTGCAATATGGTAGCTACTTGCCACTTGAGGCTATTAGAGAACCCTTGAGATGTAGCTAGTGCAAACTGTGATGTGCCAGAAGTCCAATGTATGCATTATATTTTGAAGACCATATAAAAGCAAATGGAATGTGTAATAACTCATTAATGTTTTATGTTTATTGTATTTGAGTGATAATATTTTGGATATAATGGATTAAATAAAATATGTCATTATAATTAATTATACCTATTTCTTTTAACTATTTCTAAAGTTATTATTACCAAAGTAAATATTACATATGTGTCTTGAATTTGTAGTTTATATTTTATGTATTTTGGACAACACCATTCTACATTCTTCATAACACTCTGAGTTATGAATGAATATTGTTTCCTACCTATGTATAATGGAGCTTGGGAGTTTGACACTTAAGATCCTTCTTCTATTAGTTTTGTATTGCTACATAACTAAATATCATGGACTAAGTGATTTAACCATCACCCATTTATGGAAGTTAGACATGAATGACAGGAGCATGGACTTTAAATATCCTGATAGAACTACAAAAATATTGCTCCAGTGAATGAAGTTTCCTAAGGATCTAAATATCCATACTGGGGCAACATTTCAATTTGTAGTCCCAATCCTCATGTTATTTATGATGACAAACTCATGTTAAAAATGGAAATTTTTCTGAGATGATGGAACTAATTTGAAAGGACTATTTTAATTCTGCCTTTCTTACTAGTTATTAACATCGTATCCCATACCTCATCATTATCACATTGGTTCCAATAAAAAAAGAATGAGCCTGTCGTATTATATTCTGAAACATTTTATATTGTGAATTAGTTTGATTCACTTAAATATGGATTTATTTTTTCCTAATACTATTCCACATCTGATAAACTTAAGAGCTTTCTAACTAATATATCTGGTGTTTTTTTCAGGCACACAGTAGAATTGCACTTCTCACTGCACTTCCCATGTGATGTGCTTTGTGGAAGGAAGGAAGGAAGGAAGGAAGGAAGGAAGGAAGGAAGGAAGGAAGGAAAAAGAAGGAAGGAAATAATTGAGGAAGGGAGGAAATTATTTTTGCAGAAATAATTTTTTTCAATTTAGGTGGAAGCCATAAGGGCTAGCACCTACATTACTGTTTCTCTCCTTCTTACCACAGTCATAATGGAAGGATATGATGAAATAAAGGCTCCAGTTACCTGTTCTTGAGTGACAGGATGAGCAACACTCTTCTACATCACTGGCCCACACTGATCATGTACCCCAGGAAACAACTGTTAAAAATTTGGTGGTTTTGTTACCACAGTGTAGGTTAACCTATCTTGACTTCTACATTTCAGTATAAATGCCACTGTGCTCCCAAACACAGATTTTGGTGTTAAAAAGACATACATGTGTATTACATAAATTATTTTATACTAGGTCCAAAAAAGTACAATAAAAATAAACATAAGAGTGAAGAATATAGAGCCCACTCAAAATTAAAAATGAACATTCCATGGGCAAATGGGCTGAGGAAAAGAGAATTTCACCAAGGGTTTAAAGAATTCCTCCTGTTTTGCCATTCTCCAGTTGTATCCCATGGTAAACTGCTCACTTTCATTGAGCCAGTTTCCTCTCTCAGTTCGGGAATGGGTGTACTAACACAGTGCTTTTTGGCATCATGGAATTTTATAAGGATAAAGAGAAATAGCTATACCTATTTTGTAGAATTTTTACATACAATAGAATATGTGTGCTAAATACACATAAACTATAAAGTACTTATAAAAATATGACTACTATAATTTAGAATATACCTTTTCTTTCCCTACCTTTCAGATTCTTGGCCACTATACTTTTTCCAAGTCCTTTTAGGTAATTGGCAATATTTCTAAGACAACATTTCTGTCCTCGTGGAACTTAAAGAAAGGAAACAAAACAGGGATGCAAATGAACCAGGCAGAACCACATTGGAAAATTAATTGTTCCTTCAAACTTTGTATCTTAAATATCAAATCTCCTCCACAGGATATATTAACTCATGGTGCAATCTGCATCTCTAGGAGAAACTCAGGTTATACTTTATCTTCCTTCATCCTTGGCTCTTGGACTTAACATCTTTGAGTCATCTGTAAGTTGAAGACCCTTTCTTGCACAAGGGTTAGCAGATCTAAGGCAGCTTGCTCTGCCTCCTGGAGCCACATGAGAGACATACAGAGACAGGCAGAGACCATAGGCAGAGGGAGAAGCAGGCTCAGTGCAGGGAGCCGGAAGTGGGACTTGATTCTGGGACAGGGGGATCACGCCCTGAGCCAAAGGCAGCCGCTCAACTGCTGAGTCACCCAGGTGTCCCTAATTTATTATTTTTTTAAATCTGAAAAACTATTTCTCATGGAAGTATTTTAAAGGAATAGAAAAATGAATGTTGCTTATTAAGACACTCAGTTCTAGGAAGAAAATATGTATGAATATATAACTATTATTATTTTCCTTTTTCCAAGCAATTTTAACAGATATTTATCAAGCACAGGGGAATATGCTTGGCACTACCCAGATGTTGGAAATATTATAAGAATTAAATCCCTCATGGATTTACATTCTAGCTAAACAGTGAAACGATAATAAATGATGATCATAAATGGTCCATTCCACAAAAAATAATGGTTTTATCAAAATAAAAGAGGGTAAAGTAGATACTGAATGTCAGGGTAGGGAGCTGCTATTTTAATGATATTTAGGAGTAATCCCTCTGTATGGTGACATTTGAGCAGAGAACTAAAAGAAGGAAGGAAATGATCCATGTAGGTAATGAAGAAATAATGTCATAAACAAAGGAAAAGGGAGCAAAGGCCAAGAGGAAGGCTTGTTCATGGCTTGGATTTTAAACAAATAGCAAGGAGTCCATAATGACTGAAAATAAAAAAGCATTCATCATAGGAAAAGAAGGTGAGGTTACAGAGGTAGAATAATCGCTGTGATACAAAGTCATGGGACAAGTGACCTGAAAAATTTGTCATTATACCTCCTGGGTAGCTTACATTTTATTATTTTATTCCAATTATTTTGCCTCTTTAATTTTTGTCAGCTCATTTTGTAGTTTCAGGTCCTGTATATTTTTTGAGATTTTTTATTCCTGAGTCTATCATTCTTCTATCATTATTGTAGATGGTCATGTTACTTCAAATTTTAGCATTTACTTTGAATATAAAATATGATTGGTTTTGTTTATTGATTTGTATCCTACAACCAAGTTAAATATAGTTCTAGTTTTTTTTCCTGTAACATCATAGGATTTTGCACATACATGGTAATGCCATCCATGATAGAGTTTTACTTCTTTCTTTCTATTTTTTTTAAGATTTATTTATTTATTTATTTATTTATTTATTTATTTATTTATTCAGAGAGAGCGAGAGAGAGGCCGAGACACAGGCAGAGGGAGAAGCAGGCTCCACGCACGGATCCCGATGTGGGACTTGATCCCAGATCTCCAGGATCACACCCTGGGCTAAAGGCAGGCGCTAAACCACTGCGCCACCGGGGCTGCCCTACTTCTTTCTTTCTAATTTCAGTAATTTTTATTGGCATATTTCACTAACTACAGTTTCTATTTTAATGATTCTAATGGTGAATAGAAGTGGTGAAGCAGACAACCTTGACCTGCTACTGTTAAAGGAGAAATATTTAAGTTTAATATTAACTCTGATATAAGCCAGATATTGCTCTAAAATGCTGTTCCTCAGAGTGAGGAAATTCCCAACTAATTCTAGCATGCTGAGATTTTTAAATTAAGGGTGGTTTTTAGATTTGCCAATTGTTATTCTACATCCATTGACATCAGTGTGTGTGTGTGTGTGTGTGTGTGTGTGTGTGTGTTCCCTTGAATCTATTAAATATATTGACTTACATTGAACTTAAAAGATGGGGTGGCTGGCCAACCTGTAGAGCGTGCAGCTCTTGATCTAAGGGTCATGAATTTAAGCCCCACATTGGACATACAGCTTACTTTTAAAACCTAAGTAAATAAATAATGAAAGGTTACAAGAACCTTCCTTTCTTGGAATAAACCCACTTTATTATGGTATATTAACATCTGGTTTTCTCGAAGTGCCAACTTTTAGTTTCATTCATTTTATTGCTTTTCTGTTTTTATCTTACTGATAGTTCTTCATTTTTTTCTTTCTTTGGATTTTCTTTTCTTTTCTTCTCTAGCTTTTTTAACATGTAAAGTGAGGACGTTATTTGAGAATTTATTTTCCTTATAAAAGATATTTTATTTAGTTCTAAAAATTTCTGTCTGCTTTCTGACTTAGGTGAATCTCATAAATTTTGATATTCTGTGTTTCCACTTTCTTTTGGTTCATTTTTTTATATTTAGTTAGGTATTCATGTAGACTGATGGTTTATTTAGAAGTAAATTATTTAATTTCCTAATATTTATGTGGGAATCTTTTGGAAATATCTATTCCTTATTTCTAATTTAATTTAATCAAATAATGTTAACATAATTTAATTTTGATCATTACCTGTTTTGAAATATTTAAATATCTTTATATTTACTGAGACTGAATTTAAACCCAGAATACGATCTTTCTTGCTATATAATCTCTATGCATTTGGAGAAAATATGTGTATTCTGCTGTTGTTGAGTGAAGTGTTCTACAAGTGTCAGTATTCTACAAATGTAGTGTTGGTTGATGATGTGGTTTATTCCAAGAAAGATTCAAGTCATGTGATTATCAATTTGGTTGTGTTTTACTGTACTATCTTGTGCTGTGTTGTTTTCTATTAGTCCAGCCTGTACTTTTTCATTTTTCCTTTTCTTGTTTTAGGCAATTTTATTTTTTCCTGTTTTTTAAAAATGTAATTAATATATAACATCATATAAGTTTCAAATATAAAACGTGATGATTTGATACATATGTATATTGCAAAATGATCACCACAGTGAGGTTAGGTAAAACCTTCATACAGTCACATAATTATCTTTGTGTGTGTGTGTGTGTGTGTGTGTGTTGAGAACATTGAAGATGTTCTTTCTCAGCAACTTTCAACTAAATAATACAGTATCATTAACTATAGTCACCATGCTGTATGTTAGATTTCCAGAACTTATTTGTCTTATAACTGGAAGTTTGTACCCTGGGACCAACATCATCCTCTCTCTTCTATCCCCAGCCCCTGACAACCAACATTCTACTCTATTCCTTTCTTTTCCTTTTCTATCTTCGTTTGGATTTCATTGATCATTTTAATAACTATGTTGTCATTTTAGCTAGAGCTACAATTTCTTTTTTAAATGTTTGCTTTAAGGTTCAGTAAGTGCATTTTAATTCATCACATTAAACGTGAAATAAATTAAATTAAAATAACTTTATACCTCTGCTGTAGTGTAAGAATCTCCCAATTTAATTCCTAAACTGCCTTTTTAGCCTTTGTGCAATTGCTGTCATAAATTTTACTTCTACATATGTAACAAACTGTATAATATATTGCCATTATTTATGAATCAGTCAATTACCTTTAAACACTTTTAAGTAACAAAGTATCCTATAATTGCACGCACATTCACTATCTCCAGTAGTATTCATTTATTTTGAATAGAGATTTCCATATTGTATAATATGTTTTACCTGAAGGACTTTACATTACACCCACTGTCCTGTAGTTTATTATTTCTTTCAGCATGTGTGTATCTGAAAAAGTCTTTCTGCTACTCTTAAAAGAGAAAAAGATGTTTGCTGGTTATAGTAATCTAGTTTAAGTTTTATTCTCTAGTAATAAAAACATCATTCCAAGATTCTCTGTTTTGATTTGACTTTAAAAGTAGTCTGCAATAATTATTTTCTTTGTTTCTCTCTGCAATATTTCTTTTTCCTCTAGTTGTTTTTAACATTATCTATTTATCAGTGGTTTTAAAGAATTTAATTTTATGTAACATAGTGCAGCTTGTGTTTCTTATACTTGGGCTTTGCTGAATTTGGCTGTATTGGTTTATGTTTTAATAAAATATAAAAATATGACAACTATTAATTCTTCAAATATTTTTATTTTCCTTGGAAAATGCAAATTATACATATATTTGACAGTTTAAAGTGGGTCCATGGCTTCTTGATAGTTTACCTATTCTTAGCTTCTTTTCTATTTCATTTTAGATTGTTTTTATTGGTTAACTTCAAGTTCACTAATCTTACCATGTCATTATTTCCTGCAGCTTTTAATCTTTTATTTATTTCATATAGTATATGTTACTTAGATCTTATACTTCCCATCTTTAAAAATTAATTTTACTAATGTTTTGTTTTCAATATTTATTAATATGCTCAATTTGTCATTTACCTTGTCATTTACCTAATATGCTCATTTACTTTGTTGAACATATGAATTTTAATTATAATAAATCTTTGAATATTTTTGTGTAGTAGATCTATAGTGCTAATTCTAGCAATGATTGTATTGATTTTTCTCTTCATTAGGGTTTATATTTCTCTGATTTTTGAATTCCTGCTTAACTTGGATTAGGAATTGGATATTGTGAATTTTAGACTTTTACCCTACTGGCTGCTAGATATTTCTGTTTTTCCAAAAGTCTTTTTGAGTTTTGTTCTGAGATACACTAAACTTCTTGGACATAATTTGTTTCCTCCAAAGCTTGTTTTTTTGCTTCATTTTATAGGACCCAAGTAACCATCAGCCTGTTATTCATTTTTGGCACTACTGAGTCAATATCCTTCAGTGATTTATAGTTTTTTTTCCCTCCAAACAATAGGAACAGGAAACCATCTCCACTTTATGTAAGCACCTGGGATTGTTTCCTTTGCTCCTCTTGCGTGGTTAGATTTCTGGCCTTTATAGCTTCTTCACGCTCAGATGCTGATCAATCCTTGGCAAAAATCTTGAGAGAAGCCTCTCTTTCCCTCTGTCTCCCTCTCTCCTTCTGTAGCATTTTTTTCTTTCAGTATACTTCCCTACAAATTCCATATGACTTGGATTTCCCAGACTCAGATTGATCTCCTGAACTAGTAAGATTTCTGAGCTCTTCTTTGATTCTCTTTCTTCATACTGAAGACTGATAGCAATTTCTAAGCCATATAGCCCAAATATAGAACTAGTACCATTTGTTTTATCCTTCCCCAAATTCATTCTCCTGCATTGTCTAATACCCAACGTATGAAAACCAAAGTTATTTTATTTTTAATATTTTGCCTGGAAAGTAGGAGCTCCAAGCAGGAGGGTGAATCCTATCCCTCTTAATCTACAGTGACCTGATGTAGAAGTCCTCTTTTATTTGTAAGCTCAAGAACTAAATATAGAGGCACAAACTATTTCAGATTCTGTGTATATTTGGGAACTATAATAGAGTAAAACTGTTGATAAGATCTGATACTTACCATATCAATGATGCACTAGCATTCCACATATAGTGGCATAATTAGTTAATTACTTTTATATATTTAACCAATGACACTGGATTTTATAGAAATATAGATATAGAAGGTGTAAAGGGCAAAGAAAAATAACTATGACTCAAAAATATATCAGAATTCAATCACCTGGTTAAGACCAGTATAAAGACAATTAAAACTATCAAGCAGTTTCTTTGAAAATATACATCAATGTAGCAGATGCTGATATTGGAAAAAAAAAAAACTTTAAAACTCACTGAAAGAAAATGGAAAGGAAAAGAGTTCACTTTAATTCCACTGGGTAACATAAAAATACATTTTACTGTCAGATTATTTGCAAGTTTATTTAAAGATACCATCTCTGTGAATATTTATGTACTGTGAACATGACTCCTCTTCTTGTAGTCAGAAATTTGTGTTCAGCTGTCACTCAGAGTGGCTACTTCAAGATATCCTGCTTTGAAAAAGTCATTGAAAGTTTTAAAATCTTTCTTCAAGGACATCTTTTTATAGAATGCCAAAGGGCACCCTGGGAAAAATACACAATATATATCTTTATGTTCCCTCTTTCGAGGATAGTAACCTCACAAGCATCCAAGCAGATTTCAATTACTATTTTCATGTTACATTTTGGGGGAGAAGGAGGGACTTGATCCTGGAATGATAATATTTCAAAATATAGAGTATCTTTTCACATTGAAAAATCCTCTATCTTATTGTTTTGTTTAACCAGAAATAAAATATTAAGAACCATAAAAATTAAATGAAATTTCTAGCACTGTATCTTACTCTTGAGTTAAATGGAATCAGTTAATACCTCTGAGATCTAGATTGTTCCTTTTTGTACCAGATTTTCCTCTGACAATTTTTTAAACATTTATTATTTTAAAATTTTAGAATGACTTTATATATACAGAAAAATTACTAATGTTTTCCACACCCCACTTTTCCTATTATTAGCATCTTAAATTAGTATAGTACAATATAATTAATGATATAACACACATATAATTACTAAATAAGTTTATAATATATTCATATTTCCTTAGTTTTTACCTAATCTTGTTGTTATGCTCCAGATTCCTACTTCTGATACCAGATTACATTTAGTTGTCATGTCTCTTTAGGGTGCTCTTGGCAATGACATCTTTTGATGACCTTGACAGGTTTTGATGACCTTGACAATTTTATGGTCATGTATTTGTAAATACACTTCTTTTGGACTTTTTCTTATGTTTTCTCATGGGTAGACATAGTTCTTTTTTTTTTTTTTAGTGGAAGTTCATTTAGGCAGCATACTTTTGATTACATGATATCAGATAAATACTATTAATGTGGCTTGTTACTGATAATCTTAACTGTGATCAACTGGCTGAGATAGTGCTTTCCATGTTTCTCCACTGGAAAGTCATTAATTTCCCACTTTATCATGCTGGACTCTATGGAAGGAAGTCACTATGTGCAGCCCAAATTAAGGAGTAGAATTACAAACTTGTAATGTTTATGAAAGAGAGCATATACACAAATCATTTGAGAGAATTCTGCATGAGAGATTTGATTCTTCTCCAAATATATTTACTTAATAATTTATTTATATTAGTATTGACCCATGGGTATTTATTTTATAATTTGAATAGAATTCATTATTATATTATTTATTTTGTTTCTTAAGCTGTTACAGCTTTAGTCATTGGAAACTCTTTCATTTCAGTCCTATGTGCCTTTGACACAATCCCATCATAACTGTGGGTTCATTTGTTTGTTTTTTCAGCACTTTTTAACTATCTGAAATTATCCATTTCTCTGGGATCCTCTTACATATTTATTGCTTCAGTCCTTAATTCGCACATCTTTCCATTAAGTCTTTGTACTTGTTTATTGGTATTAGTAGAGATGTCTCCAATGCTGTTACCATATGGATCAATCTAGTGTTGTCACATTGCTTGTCTGTAACCTCTCACTCGAATTGTGAAAATCCTGGCTCCCGCTATTCATCCATCTACTTAAGTGTTCAAGTGTAAATATATAGTGGCTCCAGAATTGTTAGCCCAGACCCTTTGGGGACAACTTTATTTACTTTTGTACAGTTACATAGAGCTTAGTCATCTTGCCTTTAGTTTTATAGATGATATTCATATCCAAAGGAATTTAGGTTAGCACCATTTTCTCCACTCTCTTCAGGTAGGTTGCACCATACATTAGTAAATATAGCTAGATTTTTTCATCACACTCTGAATTCCATCTGACCTCTTTATTTAATTTTAATTTGTATGCATCAACTTTCATACCTTATGCTATGAAGGGCCCTAAGTTTTGGCAGATGCATACTGCTACGTATCCACCAATATGAATCATACAAAATAGTTTCAAAATTCTAAGCACAATTTAAAATTTTCCTATACTCCATATATTGAGCCCTGTGCTGAAGCCCTGGCAACCATTGATCTATTTATAATCTCAATAGTTTTATGTTTTCCAGAATGTCCTATAATTGGAACCATGCAGTATATAGGCTTTATAGAATGGCTTTCTCATTTAGTAATAGACATTCAAGATTCAGACCTGACTTTGAATGGCTTAAAGCTTATTCATTTTTATTCTTGAATAATATTTTATTATGTGGGTATACCATAGTTTATTTATCCATTTCCCTATTAAAAGACATCTTGGTTGTTTTCAATTTCTCATGATGAATATAGTTGCTGTAAACATTCACAAGAAAATTCTCATGTGGAGATAATTTTCCAAATGACCAGGTACATAACTAGGGTCACAATGGATGTATTATACAGTAAGACTATGTTCAACTTTGAAGGAAACTGTCAAACAGGGTTTCTTGTTTGTTTGTTTTATTTTGTTTTTTAATTCAATTAGCCAACATCTAGTACATCATTAATTTCCGATGTAGTATGCAATAACTTATCAGTTTTTCAAAGTGGATGTACCAGTTCCATTCCCACCAGCACTGAATGAGCGTTCTAGTTGCTCTGCATCTTTGAACAATTGCTATTATCATTTTTTTATTTTAGCCATTCTAATAAGTGTGTAGGGATATGTCATTATTTTAATCTGCATTTTTTAATGACAAATAATGTTAACCATCTTTTCATATGTTTATCTTTCACCTAATATCTTCTTTAGTGAAGCGTCTATTCAGATATTTTGTCTATTTTTTTAATTTAGTTGTTTGTGTTCTTATTATTGAGTTTTAGGTGTTCTCTATATATTTTAGGTACAAGTTCTTTTACAAATATTTCCTTCCTGTATCTGTCTAGTTGAAGAATCCACCACTTTTTAAAAAACCTATATATAATTTTTCAGGCTCGATCATAAGCAATTAGAGACTTAACCTAGCAGACTTGATGGGGAAAAGCTGCCTTCCCCACCCAGACTCAGTACACAGACAATGCATTACAGTCTCTAAAGGAAGTCTAGTTAAGGACTCAGACACCCCTGGCTTATCATATCCTTTAATTATTTACATTTCTAGCCCTTGAACCTGCATTCTTAGAACTATTCATCTGAGAACTTGAGCTGAGCTCTTCTTAAGGCACCTTCACTGAGACCCCCTTATATAAGGAGAAGGGGGAAACTTGAAGACACTTTTCTCCCACTTTGACTCAGTACCCAGTGATTTTATACTCCTAGACTTCTGCCCTTATGCTCTTTCCACTCCCAGAATCCCTAAAATAGTCCCAGCCCTTTATTCAGGGCTTCCTCATTAGTGAGATGACTGCCACATCTGTACTGATTCACCAGATCCTCACTGGTGTGCTGTTCCATGGGGAAAATGGAACAGGGGAAGTAAATGATGCTTCTTCTACCTTTAGTGCTCAGGGCAGCTCCCAACCACACAGCATTATCTGGCACTAAATGTCAATAGTGCTGAGGTTGAGAAACCCTGCTAGAGTGTCCACTGTGAAACATAAATGTATTGTTGTTTATCTTTGTTAATGGTCTAAATTTGTATTTTCCAGAGCCTCTAGGGTTCTATGGCGGTGTCTCAAAAATTTAACCAGAGCACCTCTTCTGTCTATTCTTTGATAAATTGGTATTGTTAATGAGATATTAGGAAAAGACTATTAATCATTCCTAAGTGTCTATTTCTTCCTTTGGGCTTCTAATAACAGAACCACCACTTAACTTTTAGAAGCAACATTATTAGAGACAACATTTCCTAGCTGTCCATATGTATTCACACAATGATTAGGTTTGATCAATTGATTGTGATTATAGGTGATTTGTCCAAAGCCACTTGCCCTGAACTACTTTTTCTTACCTCCTAGGTGGATGGAAACAACCTTTGAAGTCATATTTTGGGGGTGGGAGAACCAGCCTACAATCATGACTGCTCATCTTATGACTGTTAATTTGAGAAATGAACTTAACTTTGTTTCATCAGCCATTTAATTTTAATTTTCACAAATATAGATGAAATATATGCTTCTTGATAAGGTGACTGTCTCATAAAATCATTTTTGTACTACAAGATAAAGCTTGACAACATAACATGATTTACAAGGCACTTTGTGACATAACCTCTGCTTGCAAGTCTTGTTCATACTCATTAAACTTTGCTACTGTACATGTCTGAAATACCAAATGTTTTTTTTTAAGATTTTATTTATTTATTCATGAGAGATGCAGAGAAAGGCAGAGACAGGAGAAGCAGGCTCCACGCAAGGAACCCCATGTGGGACTCTATCCCAGGACTCCAGGATCATGCCCTGAGCCGAAGGCAGGCACTCAACCCAGGCGTCTCTGAAATACCAAATGTAACAAGTTGTCTCAACTCTGTCCATTTCCATCCTATTCATAAACTTAAATTGTCCAATCATCTCATTTTCATAGTCTAACAGCTTAAAACTACTTTATATATTTTTTAAACATTTTATTTATTTATTTCAGAGAGAGGGGGAGAGAGAGAGCATGAGCAGGCAGGGGGGCAGAGGGAGGAGAAGCAGACCACCCAGCACCACCACTGAACAGAGAGCTCAACATGGGGCTGGATCCCAGAACCCTGAAATCATTACCTGAGCTGAGCCGAAGGCAGATACTTAACCAACTGAGCCACCCAGGTGTCCCTAAAACTACTTTAGAATAGAATACACACTCAGTTACATTTTCTTAAATAATAACCCATGAAAGGTTTCCAAAATTATACAATTAATGGCCAAACCAAGCAATACTTAGTAGTTTAGATATTGAAAAAAATAAATGATTGGTTTTATGATCCTGAATTCTCATCTCAGAATATATCAGTGAATAAAAAAATCAGTGAATAAATGGCTAATAAATAGATTAACCATGGTAATATTTAATAGTAATGTTTATAAATAAACTGAATGTCAATTACAACGCACATCTGGACTTTAACTCTAATTTTTAGATTCCACTTTTTTTAATTTTCAGTTTGTTACTTCTGATGATGCATTTATTTCTAATCCCATCTAATAATCTGATATGCGAACTCCTTTAGATCAAAAAGTTATTTTCCTTTTTAATTAGTCAGTTTGGATACAGGACTAGAATGCTTTCGAGACCTCATGATTTCTATTCATTGTGAAAATTTTAGTCAAATTTACTACTCTAGGAGAAATGTATTGGTGAGAATTGTTTTTTTTTAAACTGGTAAAAATTTTTACAAAATAAAATCCCTTGAATGTGACGACCAAAAATTAAAAAAAAAAAAGGCAAAAAGGCATGATAACTCTTGATAAATATATTGATTTATGTGTTAAGCCCGATAATCAACCAAACATACGTAACTTCTGCATAATTATTTAAATAGGCAACTGGTGTACCTTTCATATGGATTATCTCAAGGTTTATAATTCTTCAAGGATTATTTCTATAATTATCCTATATTTCTTTAAAGAAGCCTCAAAGTAGATAAACAATAAGCAAACAAAGCAACACACACACAAAAATAACAGAAACACAGCCACCTAGATTTTGTTGTTATTTATACCCGATTTGAATCCTAGTTCTAGTTATTTATTAATTATATGATAAGAATGGGGATATTTGGGGATCTCTGGGTGGCTCAGCAGTTTGGCGCCTGCCTTTGGCCCCGGGCGCGATCCTGTAGTCCCGGGATCGAGTCCCGCATCAGGGTCCTGGCATGGAGCCTGCTTCTCCCCGCCCCACCTCTCTATCATGAATAAATAAATAAAACCTTTTAAAAAAAAGAATGGGGGATATTCAACATCCTTTACCTTTATTTTCCTCATTAAAAGGAAAAATAATACTTATAAGGCTAATATAGTTAAAAGCCTAGTGAATTTTTGGTAATTATTACTTTTCTACCCTTCTTTAGTAATAAAGATATGACAATCATGTTTTCTTTACCAAAATTTAAAATATGTGTTCTGACAATTTTTACTCTGAATTGTTATTGTATTGATATAAAAATCCTAAAAGAAAGCTGAAATGTTAATTTGTAAGATACTGCTACAAATTGATAAGGTTTTTTCTTAATATTTGATAATTATTAATTATTAGAGGTACCAGAGGATTAGTCACTCCTAAGTTAACTTCATTACCAGTCGAAAAGGAAAGAAATCTTAGACTCTATACTGCTATATTTCACTTATTCATAAACAGGCAGAAATTTTCTTATCCCCCCTTCCGTCATCTAGAATAAACTCCCACCTGTTTTTTTTTTTTTTTTTTCTTTATGGAGCTATAAAAGCACCCTCCTTGAAAAACTTGGTTGAGGTGCATGACAAAAGAATCTAGAGATAGGATTAGTCTAGCCAACTTTGCAGGCTCAGGGAACTGTCTATACTGTAGTTGAACTCAGAACCCTTTAGAGATCAAGTTCAGGGTACTATCCCTTAGTACTATTAAAAACAATTATTTTAACTCTTTTTTTAAAATAATAATGAAGACTTTATTCAGCATCATCTCGATAGGTATCAAGACTACAGCAATAGGAGGACTGGGATTGGGATCAACTTCTATTATAACAAGAAGTATGATTTTACAGCCAAGGAGCACATTGGGTGACAGAAGCTCAGTGAATGGAAGATTACTAACAGGAAACTTCTAAGGAAGAGGATTTTTTGCAAATTGACATAAGATTCTTGCTGAAGTCAGACCAGGGTGATCAAATATCACTTGGGAGATAGTAGGAGCTAGGCATTTGATCTGATACCAAGAATGATCAGATATCAAGGGTGAGGATTCTTGCTAAACTAACTTAGTAGAATTCTTGCTTACAACTAGACTCCGGAGGTCCAGCAAGAATAGGGACCAAAGTTGAGGCTTAGTAGATAAAAGGCCTTTAAGGAGTCTGAGTGAGGTTTGGTCAAGGAGATAGTCTCTGTCAGTGTAAAGAGTGGCGTTCATTTGATTCTTATGCCTCAAACATGAAAGACTGTGAAAATTCTAGAAACTATTTTAAACAAAACACGTAATTTTAAAATTAATCATTTTACCAATGGGAATCCACTTCCAACATCCATTATTGTATTTGGTAAAGCTGCTGATGTTGAGTTCAAGATATGGATTGTAGAAATATTTGAGGAAGACACCTTTTGAGTGAAGACATTCTGATTAAATTCTAGCTGACCATACCCCTACTGGATGAATTAATTCTTGATTAGTCTAACTGAATGCTCTGAGACTACCAATTAACACAAATGCACACTCATTTATTATATATATTGCCAATTCAGAAATCTCTTAATATAAGCATATATACATTATACAATTGTATTTTTATTTACTCATGTTTAGAAAATAGTAAAAATAGATAATCATAACTGGCTTAGAAATTTCAGATTGAGGATCCCTGGGTGGCTCAGGGGTTTAGCGCCTGCCTTTGGTCCAGGGCGTGATCCTGGAGTCCCAGGATCAAGTCCCATGCCGGGCTCCCTGCATGGAGCCTGCTTCACCTTCTGTCTGTGTCTCTGCCTCTCTCTGTGTGTCTCTCATGAATAAACAAATAAAATCTTAAAAAAAAAGAAATTTCAGATTGAATGTCCTTTAGATATACAGATTTTACAAAGAATTGATCTTAATTCTACCTCTAAATTTAAATGCCAGACTAATAGAAAACTATGCTAAGGTAAATCTTTAAATCTGAAGTGTTTGTTTTGATTTTCACTCTTCACTCTTATTAGTGGCTCTCAGAGTGGCAACAAAAAAGGTTGGTGCCAAATATAAGTGGCAACAAAAAGAGCTGGTGCTATTTTATGGAAGTAATGTGAGAAAGGGTTTCTACAGGAATTAACCCACCAGTTATAGCTGATTCATATAAAAGTAGTATTAGTTAATATTGTTGAAAGCTTACTTATATCAGATACCATTCTTTGATCTATTACATGTTTTAATTTATTCATTCTTAAATACACACCGCATAAATTAGATTTTATAATTGGTTATACAAGAAGAAGTCACTGAGGCAGAGTAACTAGTCCAAGGTCAAATAGCTAAAGAATTGATAAAATAGAATTAAGATCTCGGAATGAGGCCATAAGCTCAGCCATTATGATATATTGATTGTGTCATAGTGTCTAGCCAGGGCCAAGTTCATCAACCTATAATCTATGCAGCCACACACAGTCCCAAGCTTAGAAGAACACTGCTCTTTCTTTAACACTCTGTTTTGCCATTTTGGAATTCTTAATAATTTGTGAGCAAGGGACCCCACATTTTCATGTAGCAAATTATGTTACTGGCCCTGCATATGACCATTTTAAGCACGAAAAAATGTCATTGCTGATTGATATGTAGAGATAATCTGAGGAAGCTCTTCTTGGTTATAGTTATCAGAACATGTAATTCAAACCAGTGGAGAAAAATGAATCTATCAGTAAACAAGAGATTAATCATCCTAGGTTTGTAACAGAGAATGAACTGTTATTAAAAACAAATAAACATAAGGAAATTAACTTATCTCACTCTTTTCTTAAGAATACAAGCACAAGAATATGTTAATTATTCTTCAGCTTACCATGAAAGGGAAGAAGTTACAGGAAATTCAAATATATCTGGAACTTCAAACACATTTCTATAAGCCAAAAATGTTATTAAAAGACTGAGAGTCTCTCATTAAAAACTTAGAAGATAAAGACATGGTGCTTGACAATAAAATTGCAAATAAAATCTAATTAGGGAATATGCTAATTCTTCTCCCCACCTGTTCACATTAACAGGAAATGATATTAATGTTTTCAATAGCTGAAAAGGGATACAATTAACTTCACATTATCATATCAAAAGAATTAAGGTAACATTGTAAAACCTAGCTTTTCATATATGCATGAAGCAAATGCAATCTTCACTGAAAAGTCACTTAAAAATTTTAGAAATAAAGAACTGTCTGAAATTAGAAACAGTATTA
This sequence comes from Vulpes lagopus, assembly GCF_018345385.1. Classification (NCBI taxonomy): domain Eukaryota; kingdom Metazoa; phylum Chordata; class Mammalia; order Carnivora; family Canidae; genus Vulpes; species Vulpes lagopus. Next base: position 24,053,498 of record NC_054832.1, on the reverse strand, counting down.
TTGCAAAATCATAAATGTTTCCTCTTTGTTGAGCAAAAAATGAGCAAAATGCAATTCTTGGTAAAACAGTGATAGATTTCAGACCGTATTTAAGACAAAGAGAAAAATAGCACAGAGACATAAATGTAATTTTCACACCCTCTGAAGAGCTTTGCACAGCATTTTTAGAACAGTTTCTGTATTTCATTTCTCTCATTAAAGCCATGTAGCTTAGCAATAGTGTCATTTTGAATAAATATATTTCCTTTCTAACAGCCTAATGCAGATTTTATGGATAATTTATTTACATAAATTTCCTTTGTGTCATCTTGTATTTATTAGAATTTAATTGAACTTATATATTTATACATGATAAATTAGATGTTTTTTTTCTTTTAATGTAATTCACCTTATATTATATTGAGCTCCAATTTTTTTCAAGTAAGAAATTACTTTCAATACTGATATCCTTGGCATACAGAAAATCTATTTGGCATATGCAATTATTCTAACTAAATCCTCTCAGACATTCTTTTACAGTTGGATCCAAAACTCTTGTACAAAATTTTATAGAGTAGACTGAACTCCCCATAAATATTTAAGTTCACTTTCTATCTTTTGAAACTTTAACTGGTATCAAAAGTTGTCATCTGCTGATGTGGAAAAGTAATGAGGGATCAAATAACTTTTTTGAGAATATGCAGTTCAACCAAGCTAAATTCTGTTCATCAATGACATGAAATAGTAGTAGATATAAATTTCAGTGGAAATACGTCTTATTAAATTCTAAGAGCTTCTTTAATGATGCAAATTGTAATTCTTAATACATACTCAAAAATATTAAAATAATTAAAGTAGTATAGATGCCAAATCCTTTAGATGTGTTCAAGTCTCATTAATTTTGGTAGAATACCTAATATTTTTAAGACTCTGTTTGATGTTTTAGCTATGAATTATTCTTAATGTAAATAATGCCTTAATGGAGGAAATGTGTTATTCTTTAAGGAAAATTGAGAAGAGTAGAAAATTAACTTCTGTTGTTGGATAATGAACAATATAACAGAGCTTATATTAAGCACTAATCATATGCATAATACTCTGGTAAAATTAAAAGGTCAGGAAAAAAATTGACTGTATTGGTGTTAATATTAAACTTCATGAATAAATTAAAAAGCAAAGTAAAAAATGTGATAGGCATTGAATAAAATATAAACTTTTATTACAATAAAGGAGAAAATAAGTGAGCAACATAAATGTTGTATGGAAACCCAGAAAAATGTCTAGATATTGGCTATCCAATGTGTGTGCATCCTTTATCCTTTATTGTTTATTACACATGACTGTGTCCTTTGCCCTTAAAAGTGGTGGTCCATACTTGTTATCTTGCCCTAATATAATCTGCTATGACTTCATTCTTGTTCAAACCTCATTACATTAATGTCAATTGTCATCGTATTCCTTTATTTTTGTCACAAATAATAATTGTCACAATTTATTACTTTATTTTCTTTTTCCTCTTTCCAAATTTGAGCCATTATTACTGAAATACATTCATGAGTATCCTGGAATCTAAATATAACTTTTATTTAATTTGCTAACCTTATGGTATAATTACTATGCTATAAACCCTTTCTCACTAATTGTCAAGGTTCCTAGAAAAAATTGTGTACATTCCAAAAGTGTTGTTTCTACTAATTCATTAAAGGCTCACAATATGATTACTATATTTTCTCAAGATTTGCTATACCAAATCAATCATTCTGTAGTCTGTAGAGATAGTGATGTTAGACCTCAGAACTATACACAATCAGATAAACATGGGTAAATTATCAGAAAATTTTTATTTCTAGATATCAGTTACTTAAATGTTGCTCTTAAAAACACCTATAATTTCACATTTATATACACAACTGTTCATTGTGTGAGAGGATGACATTCACTTGACCTCCCTCTCCACTTAAGCTTTTTCTGTTCCTCTTGCCAAGAATTCCTGGGTCAATATTTTATTTCTGCCCACTGAAGTATTAAGCAAACTTCAAGGACCAAGCTTAATTTCATTTTCTCCATTAATATATTCCAGATTCTTCCTTTTAAAATAGGTATCTTCTTTCTCTATATTTTTTTTACTCAGTGATACTCTTTACTTCATTATATTTGAAATGTTAGCACATGCCATCTCATCCTCTATGAGGTCAACTCCTTTTATAGAGGGACTGTTATAAGTTTGTTTCGAATAGACAACCAGTGGATTCTGATATCTTTTTTTTAAATTTTTCTTTTATTTATTTATGATAGGCACACAGTGAGAGACAGAGAGAGAGGCAGAGACATAGGCAGAGGGAGAAGCAGGCTCCATGCACCGGGAGCCCGACGTGGGACTCGATCCCGGGTCTCCAGGATCGTGCCCTGGGCCAAAGGCAGGCGCTAAACCGCTGCGCCACCCAGGGATCCCCCCCCCCTTTTTTTTTTTTTGGATTCTGATATCAACAGAAACATAATCATACCCAGACAGGCATTTAATATTAAACTTTGGTCATAATATAAAAAAATGTATAAAACTTTAATTTTTAAAGATTTTATTTATTCATGAGAGACACACACACACACAGAGAAGCAGAGACACAGGCTGAGAGAGAAGTAGGCTCCATGCAGGGAGCTGGACGTGGAACTCGATCCTGGGACTACAGGATCAGGCCCTGGGCTGAAGACAAGTGTCAAACTGCTGAGCCACCCAGTGATCCCCTGTATGAAACTGTAGATGCATGAGTAGAAAGTCTTCAATAAGCCCTGGGTGTTATTCTGTATGTTGGCAAATTGACCAATAAAAAATAAATTTATTATTAAAAAAAAAGAAAGTCTTCAATAAGTAGATAAACTGAATTTGAAGTACACATTTGCGTATGCCATAGTTAATATTTCTCCCACTCCCAGATTATAATAAAAAGATTCTTTGAGTACTTATAAAGTTTTTCTCACTAAATGAACTGCCAAAGACCTCTACTAATGATTAATAATAGTGGCAATAAAATTTTTGTTACTTACATTAACAATTCTCTGACGTCTCCCCATTCAGAAAGATTCTGGTTTGGGAGCTATTTGATATATACCGTATACATATACACACACATTCAAATGCATGTATATAACAAGGGTACGTGTGATTCACAGTTGAGTTCTGATAAGTGTTTCCTTGCATTAAAAAGGGGCTTATGTGGTTTGAACTACCTGCCATACCAGAGGTAGCACCCAAACTTTCTAACTAGTATATCTAGATATGGGACAGAAGGGAAAAGTGGAGTGCAAAGGGCTATGAGGTTTAAAAGCTGACATCAGTCAAACAAACAAACAAACAAAGAAAATGGAACAAGGCCTTGCAGGAGCCGCCGCCCCGAGCCACCCTTGCGGTCCAGCCATGGCCAATCCCCCTGTTCTTTGACATCACCATGGACAGCGAGCCCTCGGGCCGCGTCTACTTGGAGCTGTTTGCAGACAAAGCTCCAAAGACAGCAGAGAACTTTCATGCTCTGAGTACTGGGGAGAAAGGATTTGGTTACAAAGGTTCCTGCTTTCACAGGATTATTCCGGGATTTATGTGCAGGGAGGGGACTTCACAAGCCACAATGGCACTGGCGGCAAGTCCAACTACCGGGAGAAGTTTGATGATGAGAACCTCATCCTGACGCACACGGGGCCTGGCACCTTGTCCACGGCCAATGCTGGACCCAACACGAACGGTTCCCAGTTTGTCATCTGCACCGCCAAGACCGACTGGTTGGACGGCATGTGGTCTTCGGCAAGGTCAAGGGGGGCATGAACGTCGTGGAAGCCACGGAGCACTTGGAGTCCAGGGATGGCAAGACCAGCAAGAAGATCACCATTGCCGGCTGCAGACAGATCTGATGAACCCAACTCGTTTTTTGTTTTGTTTTTAAATTTTATTTATTAGAGAGAGAGAGAGAGAGGCAGAGACACAGGCAGAGGGAGAAGCAGGCTCCATGCCGGGAGCCCGACGTGGGACTCGATCCCAGGGATCCAGGATCAGGCCGTGGGCTGAGGGCGGCGCTAAACCACTGAGCCACCCCGGCTGCCCCTTAACTCGTGTTTTATTTGAACTTCCAGACCTTCAGGAGATAGCTCAGGAGAGCGCCCCTCCACCGGCACCTGCTTGAAATAGCCCAGAGTCCCCACACTCTTGCTGTGGTTCTGTGGGCCCCCTGGTTCCTTGCCCCAGGTCTAGTGGATTTATGATGATGAAATCATAAAATGATTGAAATGATGAAAACCTAAACCATAAAATAAATAAAATAAAATAAAATAAAATAATAAAATAAAATAGGAATCAGACACTTTATTACAATGTAAATGTTGTTTTAGCTTCTAATTCTCCTGAAAAAGTGTATTTCCTGAGAAAATCAATCATTTTATCTGGTCTTCATTTGACTTGCATAGATTATTTCAAATTATGAATACATTTATTTGCACAGTCATTTATGGTTTTTAAATTCTTTTTGTTCTATAAGCATTTGCATTTAGAATCCTGTTATGTGCATGTGCAAGTTTGCCCTCCTTATGTACATAGGTTTTGTTATATAAATATTTTTTCAAATAATTTACTTTTTATTACTTACACTATTCTTTTGTTGTATGTATTTTTTTACTTCTATCATTCATTTTCTCTTTTAAAGCATATTGAATTGTGTACTTAATGTATTTTTTCTTATTGTCTTTATTAATATCAGCATTTGAAGCTATAGATTTTCTTCTAAGTATAGCTAAATCAAACAATTTATTTTATAAATTCATTACAACATGATTTTTAGCATGTTAATGATATTCTTCTCTTTTAGTGATTCCAAAATAATATGGCTGGCTTATAAAGAAGTATTCTTATTATTTTAAATATCATTAAATTAAGCAAAAAATCTTCATGATATGGGAAGTTACAGAGTTACTTAAAGAACATTTGAATTTTATATAAAATTTTTGTAACATAATTGATAACGTAAAATTTGAATTAATATGTAAAAATCTAATGACTAAGTGAAATAAATATCAAAAATGTTAAGACACATACACACAGGGAAATCTTTTATGTTTAAGGGATAAATGAGCCTACTTTGAACATCTGATAAAATCAAGCAACAACATGTTAATTTCTAATTTTAAGTAACCTGCTCCCAACATGTTTCTTTGGCTGAAATTAGTACAAGTTCTTTTGGGCTTAAGAAAAAAGACATTATTTTAAATGTATCTTTATTTTAAAATTATATATTCATATACAAGATTATGTGAAATCGATTTATGCTTATGACAACTTCTAGCAATATGGTAGAATATTATTATAATTAATAACTTATTTATCCAAATTTATCTAAATTTTTAGCTCAGTCTCTTGTGTTCATACAACTGTATTACTGATAAAACATTGGTTAGATTTTATAACTTTTTTTTTTTTTACTTTTACATAAGTTGTATGTTTATATAAGAAGTACTGTGAAATAAGAAGTGATGTACAATGAATGGCGAATTGTTTCTATGCCTTAGACACAGGTTCATTTGCTATCTGTCTGAGACAGGTCATGTGAATGCTACACACACGTGATCAGGTTGAGCTCTTCTCATCGTCAAGTGAGTAAAACAGCTAAAATTTAACATTATACCACTTAAATCATATTATAACCTTTATTTCATTAAATAACAGCTCATTTTTAGTGTTTAATATGATTTTTGTTCACCATCCCTCCATCTCATATTCAAGTTAAGTTGACCCACGAATCTCATCTGGTGTAATTGGAAAATAGCTTCTGAGTTCAGCTTCTTCCATCTGTATCGTACCTTTCAACTTATTCTCTTTTGTCTCCTCATACAGATTGTATGGTTTTTGGTCACTTCCCATGTTATCTAGAAGATTTATAATTTTATGCTGCTTATTTTCATTTCAGTACTTGATAGTTTCTTTTCCCCCAGACTCCCAGTGTTTCTTGAAACTGCATTCTCATTAAAGTTATGTATTGATGTACCCTTGGTTTCACTGGGTAGGGCATTACTAAGATGGAAAATAAGTAGGATAGTGAAGGTTCCCAAAGCATTTTGAAATATGTGGCTCTTTGAAATATCTTCATTCACAGTGAGTTACTATTCTATATTACAAACTACAGGCTTATGAAACAGAAATAATATTAATAGACAAATGAATACAAATAAACCCCAGTAATATTTTACTGTACTCAAGCATGTGTTGCATTTTCCTAAGATGTATTACTTTCAAAACTGGCCCTGGAACAAAATTCTTCCTAAAATCTCTCTCTACCCTCACCCCCTGCCTTCTCTTTTCCCTTAATATTGATTAGTCTATGCATTGATGAAAGCCAGTGATGAAAATTTGTATGGATTGGACAAGTCTGGAACAATTTTGTATCATTTTTGCTTTGGAAGAGTTATATTTGTTTCCAAATAAAAAATGTTGAAGGGCACCATTAAATTAGACAAAATGTATTTAGGATAGCCTAGCTTTTCCTTAAAAAGTATAAGCAATGCCAGGCACAGGGCTCTCTGTTTGTGTGGGTGTGTGTATGTGTGTGTATGTGTGTGTGTGTATGCGTTGATGAAAGGTTGAATGTTGTGGTGTGACACAGAATATAAGATTGTAAGCCTTTTCTTAAGAGTTACAAACACATCTTGACTGTTTTTTATACTGACATTCTAATACTTGCACATTATTCTGAAATCAAAATTTGGTTATTGCGTTACTTCATTATCATTCTGATTTCACCATAAGTCATTAAAACATAACAAAATTATGTGTTGGAGAATCAAATGCCAGATGTAAAATAGATAGATAAATATTAATCAAATTAGCAAAAAAAAAAATGTCAGTAGCCACTAAAAGAACATCTTGTATGTGTGTGTCTGAATGCGGTGAACTGTAGATTTGTACTTCTAAATTATATGGATATTAGAAAAAACAAGTAAATAAGGTATGATGAAGGAGTGACTTCTACAGCATATATGATAAAAAGAATATTTGATAATTTGGAGTTGGGGGAGAGACCCAAATTTGAGGGTTTGGAAACAAAAATGTAATATTGGATGATGAACATCAGAGCTCCGAAATATATATAGCAATAACTAATAGAGCTAAAAGGAGAAGTAAATAGCAAGACAATAATAGCTGGGGACTTTAATGCCTCCCTCTCAAAGGTGGATAGATAATTCAGATAAAGAATCCATAAGGAAACAGCAGATTTGAACAACAATATAAACCAAATTAACCTAACACATATATACAGAACATTCTGTCCAACAACAGCAAGAGTATATCTTTCCTTCAAGCAAACATGGAACATTTCCTAGAATAGGCAATATGAGGCCACAAAACAATTCTTGACAAATTCAAGAAGATTTCAATCATACCAAGTATCTTTTCTGACCACAATGGCACTAAACTAAAAATCAATAACAAGACAGAGACTGGAAATTTTACAAATATATGGAAACTAAACAACATTCTTGATCAATCAATGGATCAAAGGAGAAACTAAAAGGGAAATAAATAAATGTTTTCTTGAGACAAAGAAAACAGAACATATCAGAACTTATAGGATGCAGCAAAATCAGTCCTAAAAGGGAAGATTATAGCAATAAATTCCCATAGTAAGGAACAAGAAATATCCCATCTAACACTATGCTGTAAGGAACCAGAAAACAAAGAGAAAACTGAGCTTAGAGTTAGCAGAAGAAAACAAAGAAATAATAGTAAAAGAAATAATAAAGATTAGAACAGAAATATGAAATGAGGAATAAAAGATAATGGAAAATATTAACCAAACTAAGAGTTGGCTCTTTGCCAAGATAAACAACATTGACAAACCCTTAACTATACTAATCAAGGGAAAGAAAGGGAAGGGACCCAAATAAAAAAAATTACAAATGAAAAAGGAGAGATTAAATTCAATCTGCCAACATATAGTATAACACCCAGTGCTTATCCCATCAAGTGCCCTCCTCAGTGCCCATCACCCAGCTATCCCACCCCCCACCTCTCCTTCCACAACCCTTTTTTTGTTTCCCAGACATTACAATTAATAACACAGAAACTCAAAGGATTATAAAAGGCTACTATGAACAATTATATACCAATAAACTGGACAACTTATAAGAAATGGAAAAAATTTTAGAAACATAAAACTTTACCAAGACGTAATCAGGAAGAAATAGAAAATATAAATGAACCAATTACTGTAAGGAGATTGAATTAGTAATCAAAAATTTGCCAGTGAAGCCCAGATTGCTTCACTGGTGAATTTTACCAAACATGAAAGAAAGTATTAACACCAATCTTGGGATCCCTGGGTGGCGCAGCGGTTTAGCGCCTGCCTTTGGCCCAGGGCGCGATCCTGGAGACCTGGGATCGAATCCCACGTCGGGCTCCCGGTGCATGGAGCCTGCTTCTCCCTCTGCCTATGTCTCTGCCTCTCTCTCTCTCTCTGTGACTATCAAAAATAAATAAAAATTAAAAAAAAAAAAAAAACACCAATCTTTCTCAAATTCTCCCAAAATATTGAAAATGAGGGCACACTTCCACACTCATAAGACCAGCATTATCACACTGCCAAAATCAGAAGTGGACACTATTAAAAACAAAACAAAAAACAAACAAACAAACAAACAAAAAACCTATAGGCCAATATCCCTGATGAATATGGATGCAAATATTCTCAATAAAATACTAGTAAACAGAATTTAGTGACATCTTATTAATAGGTTCATTCACCATGAGCAAGTGTAATTTATCCCTGGGATGCAAGAATGATTCAATATATGCAAATCAATCAATGTGATATATTACATTAGTGGAATGAAAGAAAAGGAAAAAGCAACAAAATTCAACATCTAATTAGTAATAATTTTGTGATAAACACTTTTAACAAATTGGGAAAATAAAGAACATAGTACAACATAATAAAAGCCATATATGATGAGCCCACACCTGTCATAGTCATGGTGAAAGGTTGAAAACTTGTCCTCTAAGATCAGGAACAAGACAAGATCACCCATTCTCATCATTCCTATCCAACATAGTACTAGAAGTCCTAGCTAGAGCTATCTTGCAAGAAAAGGGAATAAAAAGTATCAGAGTTAAAAAGGAAGAAGTAGATTTGTCTCTATTTGCAGATGATGTGCTTTTACATAGAGAAAATTCTAGACTTCACCAAAACAGATCTACTCGATGAATTCAATAAAGTTGCAGAGTACAAAATCAACATGCAAAAATAAAAAGCATTTCCATACACTAACAACAAAACTTCCGAAAAAGAAAGAAATCAATCCCATTTACAATAGAATTGAAACCAATAAAGTTATTAGAAAAAGATGTAACTGGGACCCCTGGGTGGCTCAGCAGTTGAGTGTCTGCCTTCAGCTCAGGGCATTATCCCAGAGTCCTGGGATTGAGTCCTGCATTGGGCTCCCTGCAAGGAGCCTGCTTCTCCTTCTGCTTCTGTGTCTCTCATGAATAGATAAATAAAATCTTTTACAAAAATGTAACTAAGAAGGTGAAAGATCTCTACATTGAAAACTACAAGACATGATGAAAGAAACTGAAGAAGACATAAATAGAAATGTATGGCATGTTCATGAGTTGGAAGAATTAAGTGTTAATGTCAATATACAAAAAGCCATCTATAGAGTCAGTGCAGTCCCTTTCAAGATTCCAGTGGCATTTATCATAGGGTAGAATAAAACACTTTTAAATTTTACATGGAACCACAAATGCTCCAAATAAAAGAAATTCTGAGAAATAAAATAAAGCAGGAGGCATCACACTTGCTCATTTCAAGTTATACATCAGAACAATATGGTACTGGCATAAAAATAGACAAAGAGATCAATAGAACAGAATCAGGAGCTTAGAAATAAACCCAAGAATATATGGACAACTGATATTTGACAAGGGAGCAAGAACACTCAACTGAGAAAAGACAGTCTCTTCAATAAATGGTGCTGGGGTAATTGAATATTTACATGTAAAAGAATAAAACTGGCTCAATAGCTTTTACCATGCATAAAAAATCAACTCAAAATGGATTAAAGACTTTAAATGTAATATTAAATGAAACCTGGAAACTTCTAAGAGATAAAAAGCTCTTGAACATGCATCTTGGTAATAATTTTTTGGAAATGTAAGCTAAAGCACAAGCCACAAAATAAAAACCAAGTGGGACTATATGAAACATGAAAGCTTCTGCACAGCAAAAGAAACCTATCAACAAAGTGAAAAAACAACCTATGGAATGAGGAAAAAATAATTGGAAACTGTGTATCTGATAAGGAGTTAATATCCAAAACATATAAAGAACTTAATGCAACTCAATGGCAATAATAATAACCCAATTTAAAAATGGGCAAAGGGCGTGATTAGACACTTCTCCAAAGAAGATACATTGAAAAGGCAACAGATACATAAAAAGATGCTCAACATCACTAGTCGTTAGTGAAATGCAATTCAAAACCACTATGAAATATAATCTCATACTTGTTACAATGGCCATGATCAAAAAGACAAGAAATAACAAATGCTGGCATGCATGTGGAGAAAAGGGAACCCTCATGTACTCTTGGTAGGATGGAAAATTGGTACAACCACTATGGAAAATAGTATGGAAGATACTTAAAAAATTAAAAATAGATCAACCATATGATTCAGCATTCCACTTCTTGGAATATACCCAAAGGTAATAAGAATGCTAACTTGAAATCTGCACCCTCATGTTCATAGCAGCATTGTTTACAATAGCCAAGACATGAAAACAACCTACATGTCCATCAATAAATGGATGGATAAAGTTGTGGTGTATATATGCAATAGGATATTATTCAGCCATAAAAAACAAAAAAAAAACCCTAACACTTATGACAATGTAAATGGTCCTTGAAGGTGTTGTATTAAAGGAAGTCAGAGAAAGATAATACTATATGATCTCACTTATACGGTTAATCTAAAAACAAACAAAACCTAAAAACAAACTCTTAGAAAAAGAGATAGGACTTGTGGTTACCACGGGCAGTGAGTGGGTGGAGGGGCCGTTGGAGGAGGGGGTCAAAAGGTACAAACTTTGAATTATAAGATAAATAAGTACTAGGGATGAAATGTACTGCAATGTAGGTTTTTACAAGTCAAAGAGAGATAATACAGTTCCTTTCAAGGAAGCACTCAGTGAAGATTGACTCGTTTATTTCAAGATAACTTGATGAGGTAAGCTTTCCTTGCTGAAAACAAGCTTCATGAAGAAAGGAGTTTTAAATCTCTTGTTCACTGCGATATTTTCACTATTAGAAGACGATGCCTTTCCAAATGTACATTGATGAGTAATGATGATAATGATTATGATGATGATGACTAACACTGAACTGGTGGTTCATATGTTGTAGTTTTATTTTATATCTTTATGGTTAATCTCCATTTTTAATTTTTCTTTTTAATAACATTTCTTACTATTCAAAGGTAAATGTAGAATCATTCTTTTTTATATTATTTTATAATTTGCACATAACTTCTTTTATGTTAATGAAGTCATTTTTAAAAATTTTCTTCAGAGTTTTATTTGCCTTGTTATGTACCCAATTTTGTTGCCTGTTTTTCATTCACAAATTAAGATATTTGGTATCAGCAAAAGGTATAAGGAGTCTTGGATTGGAATATTATTATTACTAAGCTAGTGGGATCTCAGCTTTTATTTACATTATTTACTGCAAAATTGTTGAGGTTTCTTCTCTCTGGGTATGACTTTGAATACGATATTGTGGACAGAATGTAATAATTAGAATTTACCAGCCAGTCCAATGCTAATTTGGTGTAAAGTAAGAAAAAATGTTTTGGTGAATATCTCAGAAAACTAAAAATCTATTAGTACAAGTCACATGGTTACAGTGAATATAATACAGTAAATATAAGGAAAATATAAGTAAAGGAATAGCTTCTACTTTTAACGGAAATATTTAGGAAAAATTCACTTACATGTATTTTTTTTTTATCAATTAGCACAATTCTCCTCTCTGTGCCAACCTAGAGCAAGACAATTGCCTTTTCAAAATTTCTAACCTTCAGATATTTGCATATAATTGTTTTTTTCCCCAGGGGCTCCTCCTTCTTAATCAACACTTCCTCCTTGCCTTTAACTATTCCACTACGGCATCCTTCATTTTTAATTTACAGGGATGCATATGTATGTGTATAAATTAAAATGTGCACATCCTTATGTATTCATGTGCAATCTAGAAAATAGGAAAACTTTGGAAGAAAACTAGTTCTTAAGAAGGCAAAGGGATACCATTTGTAGCACCTTTAGAACAGGCCAGGGGATTTTGCTTCCTTTTAATAATGAACACCAATGGAAACTGAATTTGATGATTTTTGAAACCTTCAGAGGGAATGAAATGCATTATATTAAATGTTGACTCATAGCTTATTTTTCACAAAGAGGAGATAAAGTACTATAAAATACATAGTAGTAATTTGTGTTGGATTTATTAGCGGACCTTTAAAGGTCTTGATATGTTGCCTTCAACTACATTAATTTGTTGTCATTGTAGTTACTTCTGTTTTGGTTTTAATCTTTTGTAGATTATTTATGATTTAATGTAGTTAAGTTTCCAGTATGTATTGTTTCTAATTTCTATGGTATGTTTAGTAAAGGGACAACAATTTCAAATGATCATTCACCTACACTTTCTACAAGTTCATCAGTATTATCTTTATATTTTAATATTTTATCTTTGCTCTAGCTTGAAATAAATCTTGTGGATTGGGGATTAATTTTTGCTTTGTTTCTTATGGCTATTCATTGTTTCCAACTACATTAGTTAAAGAAAATCTTTCCTTTCAATGAATCATCTCCACCGTGAGTAAAATTGCCATACACAGTGGGGCTATGTTTATCAGTATTTTGCTTCATTTTAAGACCATCTATATTCATTCCACACTATGTTTTTTTGATGTACTTTTAACTGAATTTGATAATTAAGAAAAACTGATTTTTTAAGTCATTTTATTCTTCTTTTTTTAATTTTTATTTATTTATGATAGTCACAGAGAGAGAGAGAGAGAGAAAGAGAGAGAAAGAGAGAGGCAGAGGGAGAAGCAGGCTCCATGCACTGGGAGCCCAACGTGGGATTCGATCCCGGGTCTCCAAGATCGCACCCTGGGCCAAAGGCAGGCGCCAAACCGCTGCACCACCCAGGGATCCCTCATTTTATTCTTCTATTCATAAGCCCCATTATAGCAGGTGCTGTTATAACTTACCTACATAAGTCAAATCTTTTTCCAAGCACATCCTTTCAGGTCTTTGAGTTGTCCCTGTTTCTTTGATTGAAGAGCATTCCTCAATTTACCAGTGTCTTGTGTTTGTAAGTTTTATGCAAGTGGCCAGGAAATTATGTCACAAGTGATAGGTTATAACTAAAGCCTGAGAGGTTGGGGGAGTATTGATACTCATGATACATTACTGTTGATTAGGACAATTCCAAGGTGTGACCCACACTGTTTCCAGAGTATTCATCCACAGTTGAACTGATTACTCTCTTGGGACTTCAGCTGATATTATTTCCTTGGCTGGCTCTTTCCCATTCTGGTCCTTTTTTTGCTTTTCTCCTCTACTAAGTTTTCCTGTGAACTAATAAATTACTTTTGCACAAATCACCCTTCCTGGTGGGCTTTCAGGTGGCGCAATTTAAGATTTATTTAAGGAATCCAGTTGTGATACAGCTATCAGGCAAAACATTAATCGAGCCAAATAAGAGTCTTATATTAACAGAAGTTTTGATTGCCAGTCACTTGTTATCATGGATACTTATTGTCAGACTAATAGGATCCTGATTATATTCTATGAAGTATTAATATAATAGTAAAGACAATAGATGGAGATTCCATTTTTATAGATTTTTCATCCCAATTGGGAAAGATAAAAATAAGTAAATACATATATACATGCATACATGCATACACACTTCAATAAATAAATAAGTAAATGAGACAGAAAAATACCCTGTGGTGAAAAGCTATGCAGAAAATTAAATTAGAATGTCATAGAAAGGAGATGGAAGGATGCTTCTAATTTAGTAAGCAGAAAGGACTCTTTAAAGGTGTTAGGTTACATTGAAGTTGAGATCTAAAATGAGAGGATGATTTTAAACATCTGAAGATCAGGAATAAACATATTCCAGTCAGAAGGGACAGCTGGTACAATGGCCCAAACACAGAAGGGAGATTTGCCAGAACAAAATTAAAAGTGGCCAGAGCATTTAGAATAGGATAAGTTAAAAAACATTTTTAAATGAGCAAAAGACAATCTGAGTCATTATTAATAAGGACCCTAATAGTCATATTGAGTTACTTTCGTGTATGTGAGTATGGTAGAAAGACATGAATATATGAACAGAGAAGTGATTTAATGAAAAAAGGTTCTAAAAATTCTGTGAATAAATGGTTCTAAATTGGTGTCTTGGGTTTGGTTCCCTAGAAACAAAAATAAGAGAAGCAGGATTGGGCAGAGGGAGAATTTAAACGATACAGTTGCAACAAAGGCTTTATACAATCCCCCGTGGAACTTGACAACAGGCTTTCCTGAGTTGTCCCAGAATTAAGCAATGGTGTTGGACCTTTGTGCTCTCAAATCAGACCGTCATTAATTGCAACCTCCCCCCATAGGAAAGGCACCTACCTTTAGCTAAAGGCAGAGCTAAGAGCAGAACACATCTGTAAGCCATCAATAGTTAATGTTCCCAACAGCTGGGGACAATTTATGCCATAAAAGGGGAGTCCCAATGGCACACCAGAGCATGTTCTATACATGAAAAGAATAGAGATAGAAGACCAGTAATAACCTAGGTAGATGATTAATTGGCCAGGGGCAGTTTAAGCATTAGTAGAGACAACTGTTAGATTTAGGATTTATTTTGAACCAAATTATAACTAATTTGCTAATAGATTTTGGCGAGTAGTAGGGAAAGAAAAGAGATAAGGGTGACTAATATTTTTTCTTTTTCCTCTTATTATTCCTGAACAATTGAATAAATGGCAATATGATATAGAAATTTGGGGAAAAATGGCAGAAAACAAGAGTAAATCAAAGGTTGCTATAGGATATGTTGTAGTTGAGATGCCCATTATAAATCCAATGTCAAATATGCAGTGCATTATTCAAAACTAGAACTTAGGGAAGTAAAGATATAAATGTGCAAGTCACCACATACAAATGGTATTTAAAATTATGGGACTAGATAAAATGACCTAAGGCAATGCCCCTGAAGCTTTTCTTAATCCACAATAAAAAAATATTTGACTTCTTAACCCATATTCGTCTATAAATACTGAAATAAAATATTTCACAAAATTGCTTTCATTGGTTACACAGGATTGAATATTTTAAAGGACTCACAAGCCTTCACAGGCTGAATACTTACTACAGGTTTAATACAGTTAAAAAATGAAGTACAACAGAATAAAGAGCATACAGGAAATGATTGGTGGCCTGACAGATTTCTAGACACAGCTCCCTACGGTCCTTTAGAAGCTGCCCAAGATGCACTTCATCTTTAGTTTATGAACCACCAAGACATGCACATGATATCTTTGTTTTAGGAGAGTCCAGGAAAGTTTCCATTCCCAGGCATTTCTTATACTTCACTGATCATATTCCCAAGACAGATTATATAAGCAGCTAAGTCAAGTGTAAACTATCAACTCATGTTTGGGAAGTAATGTAAATAAGTTTGTCTGGGATACTTTCAGGGAATATTTTCAACCTTAATAACATAGTATATATGATTAATTATTAAAACTCATCCTGATCTTGACCATGACTCAATACAAGATTCCAGAGATAAGCATCCAGCTGTCCCAGTCCAGCTGTAAAACAACTTTTTCTCATGCTCTTACTACGGGTGCTGTTCACTGACATTTTCAATGTAATTCTCATTTAATTTCATTACAAGCAAAATCTGGTCAGGATTCGTTGAACTGATTTCATGACTCTTTATTTAAACCTCAATTAAAAAAACTAAAACAAAACCAAAAAATAAAATACTAACCTAGGGAAACTGTAGAGGAAGAAGGGAAGAAGACGACTTAGGGACAGGAACCTTGGAAATATCAGCACCTAAATGTTGGAAGGAGGAAGAGGAACTAGGGAAAATTGTTGAGAGAAATCTAAGCAAGGAAAAAACACAAAAAGACTGTTCTATCCTAGAAACCAAGAAAAGGAAACACTCTAGAAGGAGAAATGATCAACTGAGTTGAATGTTACTGAGAAACATAGGCATCTGTAAATTTTTAAAGAGTATTAACATAGATGATAAAGATGTCATTGATGATCCAGACAATATTCAGAATGATATTGTTCAGAATGGATTGTTCAGAATGGATTGAAGAGAGAATGATAGTGAGAAATAAAAGACTGGGCCAGTGGACAACATCTTTAAAAGTAATTTACCCTTGGGACACCTTGGAGGCTCAGTGGTTGAGCATCTGCTTTTGGCCCAGGGCATGACCCTGAGTCCTGGGATGGAGTCCCACATTGGGCTCCCTGAATGGAGCCTGCTTCTCGCTCTGCCTATGTCTGCCTTTCTCTGTCTCTCTCATTCTCTCTCTCTCTCTCATGAATAAATAAACAAAATCTTTTTTTTTAAAGGTAATTTACCCTTAAGAGGAGCAAGGAACAGGGCAATAATTGGATTGGGTTCTTGAGGATCAGAGCATGTTTTTAATAGACTAAATAACAGCATACTCATATGACAAGTGTTAATGATCCAATAGAAAGAATAAGTCTGATAATTTAAGAGTTGGAGTATTGCAGGAAAAAAACTAAAGAAAGTGGGAGGGAGTGTTGCCCAGAAAACATGTAGTCTTTTACCCAGGTGGAGCAGATAGTTTATCCATTTCAATGGGAATCAGGCAGACTATATGGCAACAGATGAAAACAGTATAATGGATGGTGTGAAAGTGAAAACTCTGGTGACTGCTAATTTCCCAGGTGGATTTATTCTGTGAGAGACATAGGGACAAGAGCATTAGATCTGAAGAGAGAAGTAAGATGCAAAATATTTATCTGAGAGGAAGGAATAATAAATTAATAGAGAAATATAATAGGTTTTCTGAGTGTTGCTCCACTTCAGATTTCTCAAAGCTGAACCAGATGGCTATATGTTTGCGGCAGCCATTTTCAACTGTTTGGCTATAGACAAAGAGTTAATCGAGGGCTGGTTGAAAGTCTACTGGCAAAGTGTGGTGGGAGGAGAGAAAAGTAGCAGTTGAGGATGCAGATGTAAAAATAAATAGAACTTCCCAATCTAAGTTAGGTAGGTAAAAAAAGATATGAGGACAGTGTAGGAAAGGAAAAAAAAAAGGGTACAAATGTGATTGAATAACATACAGAGTGGGGACATTAGAGCAAGTGAACTCTACAAGCAAGAGTAAGTAGAGAGTGGAAATCCCAAAATAGAGATTTTGGGAGATGGTATGTTATTGACAACAACAACAACAACAACAACAACAGTATTACTATGGGTGTCATTGGGTGAAACAAGGAGAAGAAAGATATAGTTGGAATTGAGGAATTTAACCGTGAGAGCTCAGAGTGCTAGAAAGATTATCTACATGGATTTTGACATCTCCACAAATGAAGACTGAGATTAAAAGATGTAAAAGGAGGAGAAATGACCTTTGCTCTTATAGCAGTAGTGCACCATGACTTTTGTGGATCAAGTGTGAGATTTTGCCAGTCTCCAGCATACGAGCCTCCGGACTGCTGCCTGAAAATCCCCTGGTTTTGTGCTGCTGGTAGCTGAGATATTCAATTGTTTTCTTCAGTCTTTGTCTTTCCATTTCCTGACCCTTCATATACAAATGAGCACATTTTTCTAGTCCTCATTTAATGAAAGGAGCACCATTTTATGAATGCAGTTCTATTTCCTGCATACCTGGTTTGAAAAGATTCCTATGTAGAATCATCAGAGCACTTCTTGGCATTCAAAGCTCTCATGCAACCCTGCTGACTACTCAAAACTCTTCAAATGGGGTGCCTGGGTGGCTCAGTCAGTTAAGCGTCTGCCTTCGACTCCAGTCATAATCCCAGGGTCCTGGAATCAAGCCCCATATGAGGCTCCCTGCTCAGCAGGGAGTCTGCTTCTCCCTCTTCCCCTCTTCCCGCTCAAGCTTTCTCCTCTCTCAAATAAATAAGATCTTTTATAAAAATGTTCAAAATTCCTCAAATGGACAAGTTACATGATCACTAATGTCCATCCTACTTTCTCACCTGTAACTCTTCTATGCCTCTTCTACTCTATTCTTCTAATTCCCCATGTGGTGAGAATCTTTCTACATTGATCTAACTGCTAATTCACCAGTCTGACATGTCTCCTTCCATTCAGACATATTTTTCCCTCTTAAAATATTACTTCATTTTGTTACATGACCAATCTCTACCATTTTGTAAGATCCAGTTCAAATGTCATCTCATCAGCAATTAAGTTTACCTCAATTTCTTTATTCTAATTTCTTTAAATATACCTAAAAATGTATCATTATTCTTGCTTTTGAAATGACTTGCATCATGACATATTGATTTACATATTACTATATCTGTCTAGCTTGCAGTTTATCAATGAGAGACCTTTTTGTCATTTTGTTAATATCACTTAATATAGTTCCTGAAATATAGTAAGTGCTTACTACAATGATTGCCTAGTATATAAATGAGTAAAATGATCATTTAGCTGTATGGCAAATGTCTTATATTGGCAGAATAATATCATGGTACATATAAAATTGAAAGACAAGTAACATGTAAATTTGAGGTATTTTAAAAACAAATGTTTTTATTTTTCAACAAGTGATATCAAAATCAATAAACAAATATGTCAGCTCTTAAATACAGGGACATTAGCAGTTAAGCAGCCATTTTTTTTACATGGTGGAATCATTGAAATTGCCCTTTTCATAGTTACAAATGGTTGAATCTTAGCACTTTTATACATTTCAAACTAAATATCTCTCAGTACAGAAAAAAAATCTGCAAATACAATAAATCTTTTCTCAAGCTTACAAAACTATTTAAATTCTTTAGCAAACTTTAAGTGTGCACATCTGATTTATAACATCTGATTTATGTCAAATATCCCTTTGATGGGGGTGATATAAATATCCTATTGCCTTTTTTTTTTATCAAATTTTGCATAGTAAGGATCTCACATTTAAACAATGCTGAAACAGCATAATATCAGTGTAATTGCATTGACATCATAACAGTTCCTTGGCAGCAATTGTGCTCTCAATAATGCAAATATAGTGCATAATTAAGGTAGAGGATACCACCATGATCAGCAGAACGCCTCCTCTGGAGCCTATACAATGTCCCTGTATTATTGCTATGAGAGCAATGATTGCATCCTGCGCCTTCTGAGGACTGCATATAATGGGCAATATGTGCGTATCATAAATGATGGAAACTGACATTTGCAGCAGCTGTGTATCTTGGTTTCTTCAGATGTTTATTCATAAAATACATATTGCTTTTGTCGGGCTGCCCAGATACTATGAATACCCAGCAGAGAAGAATAGATTAGGAAAAAAAAAGTCAATTAAACAATTTGCTGTGTTTGAAACTGTTTTAAAGTATAAGCCATTCTCAGGCTTATGGACTATTTGTCAATTATAGTGCATAAAATTGCAAAATATTTTATTAATGTTCTAAGTGCCTTTTTTAATACTCTGATCCCACAAAATATTTGTATTCATTTACTAACAATCTCCTTTCTGAGAGACAGAATCTAAGTTAGTTAATTTTTTTATGTTTCTCTTTTTTCCTCTATAAACTGAGGGAGATGTGCTATGTAATCAATATGGGGTTTTTTGATTTTAAATAAGATAATGAATGCAGTTTGGATTTAACTCCATGTTTATTACAATGCAGATACCTGATGAATTTTAGTTTTTGTTATTATTGCTATTGTTTTTGTCAATCCTGAACTCCTCTCTTACAAATATTTATAATTAAGTGATCAGTTAATTTAATATACATATCAGTATTCTAAAATGGAATGTCTAGAATAGGCAGGGCCTTAGTCTACATTGTTCATCACTGAATTTCCAATATCTAAAAGAGTTCCTGGCTCGCATATAATATTTATTTGATATCTGCTGCATGGATTAATAAATTCTATGTAGCATGTATAATTTTAAACAAAATCTCAAATGAGTGATTTCAAGTTTCTAATTATACCCAGATCCTCATCTCTTGCACATATGACTCATAAGTACTCTATGAAGTGACTGATTGTATCTTTGTAAGAGAGAGAGACAATGACAAAAAAGGATCAATTTGTTAATTTTTCTAGTCACCTGTTTACTGGTTACTAACTGTCTTCAATGACTTAAACTTCATAGATCTCCCTAAATAAGAGAATTAGTAGAAAACCTAGAAGATTTTCTGTATCATACTGTGTGATAGATTATAAATAACCCAGCTACGTTGCCAGGTATAAGATTTCCAATAAATACTTTTTTTTAACAACAATTATATTATTATTGAGGAGCCTAGGTGACTCAGTCAGCTCTTGGTTTCAGCTGGAGTCAAGACCTCAGGTCATGAGGTCAAGCCCCAGATTGGGCTCCATGGTCAGTGAGGTGTCTGCTCAAAATTCAATCTCCCTCTCACTCTTCTGCCTCTCCCCCCACTCTTGCATGCTCTCTCTCTATCTCTCTCTCAAATAAATAAACAAATAAAATCTTCAAAAATAATTATATCATTATTAATAGTAGTATTTTGTATAATTTCTGTAAACAGTGGCAAATTAAATGGGATTGGTTAAAGCATGTATTTGATTTGTGATTGTCCTGAGTGACCTATTGGCTCTTTTTCAAGCTTGAAATTCTAAACCCATCCCTGTTCTGATGTTTTAATGGCTCCTTGAAATGTTGATTACATTAAGTTTTTTTTACCTTCTGTCTAAATCCTAGTCATTTGTTTTTCATTTGATATCTATGTAGCATAATAGCTTGATGATATTTTCATTTGTGTCTATAAAATTGCTTGTCCGTAAGCAAGCAATTATTTCTTCACTGCAGAAGACAGTTGCCAACATCAAATGATTTAAAGCCTAAAATGATTTTTAGATATTTCAGAATCTAGCACATTTAATGTGTTCCTATTATAGCCAAATTCTCTGTATATTATTCCTTACTAACCTTAACAACAGTCATTCTCAAAAGATAAATAGTAGATCGTGCCATATAAAAGTGTTCATCTTCAATTTATATATATATATATATACATATATACATGTATATATATATAAATGAGAATTCAGTAAGACACAATTGACTATTTTATATTAAGATAAAAAATGAGATATTGGATGCAAAGAGATTAAGAACTTTCTTCTATCACTTATTTTTGTGATGGGGAGTATTTAAAGCCTGTTCTTTCTGCTTCAATATTCTTTATATTAGTCATAGTTTATCAAACCAATATTTCTTATCCCATATTTTTTTCTCTACCATCAAAGATCCATGCATTTAAATGAAGGATTTTCTTTTCTCAGGATATCTTTTAAAAAAGTCTTTTTTTAAGATTTTATTTTTTTATTTTGGAGAGAGAGAGCAAGAGAGAGCATGAGCAGGGGGGGACAGGAAAAAGCAGGCTCCCCACTCAGCAGAGAGCCCAACAGGGGTTCTCCATTCCAGGATCCTAGAATCATGACCCGAAGCAAAAGCATCTGTTTAACCAACTGACCCACCCAGGTGCCCAGACATCTTTTCTTCTTGATGTAACTTTTACAGAAAATGATAATATAAGAACCTAGTTATCCATAGTTACCTAATAGTTATATAGTTATATAATATCTTTGAGATTTGTTCATCAAAATCATTTCTAAGAAGTGTCTAAATAAGTAATTCTAAAGAAGAGAATAATAGACTAAGAAGATACATACAGAAAAGATTGCTTTAAAGTACTTTTTAAAGCAAGGAAAAAAATTTATGACTAATATTATCCGCAGTCTTTAAGTGGAAATCTTCAGGAAAGAGTGGATTACTTTGTATATATATCCTATATTTTTTCCCTGTGGTTTTTACCTTATTATTTACAACATCTCGACCGATTGTTCTTTGTCCCACTGAAAATCATTTAGTATTAAAAATAAATTTTTCTGCACTGCTAACTCCAATAATAATAGTAATGCATGCATATTTATAATTATTGAAGTAACTAATTATGAAGTATGATAACTATGAATTAGGTAATGATTTAACCAGTTACTTCTGGTTTGAAGGGGAAAAAATCACATTTTACAGTGAACAAATCAATGATAGCAGATATTCACTCAACAATATTCTTTCCTCCCCTTAATGGGAAGACTGGAAGTTTTATACTCACTAGAAGAGAATTAACTACTCTCCTTTTTGCTTTTATGTTACAAGCATCCTAAAATTCCAAATATCAAAACATACTACACTCAAAAGACATCTTTATGCTCCCCAGAAGGTTGACAATCATAGAGCCCTTTAAAAGTAGTACAGAAGCATAGGGAGCATTTTTCAGTTTGATTTTTATTTTCTCTCAAGGAAAGTAGTTACTGGCTTGTTCAGTATCAGAAAGCAAAAATTTGAAACACTGATTCATCCCCTTATGTTAATCCATCTGATCTATTTTTCTATGGAAACAGGGTGAGAAAGTTAGGTAACAACTGAATAAGACATTTCAGATGTTGATTGCCTATGGAAAAATTCAGGCTTTAATGTACAGAAAAATATGAAATGGTTATAGACTTTTCTCAAAAGTCAGAGAGCTTTTATATTTACTCAGCATATAAATAACACAAAAGACAGGAAAGTAAGGATATATTTGATTTAACATCATTTGTTTATGTCTAAGTTTAAGTGGCTATCCCTACCAAAATATTTTGTAATTGAGGTTTTAAGATGTAATTGAATTCAAAATAGGTGTATATTATACATAAGTTTTAGATGTATGTACATGAGTACATAGATATATTTGTAAATATATGTAATTATTTGTATTTGTATATTTATAGTCAAAATAATTTGATCTTATTTTTCTTTCCCCTTACACCAGGCAATAATTGAATCATTATTCTATGATGTGTTGCATACCATTAAACAAAGGATATAGGTAATTTTAAAATTTCTACTTTTGCTCTCATGTGGCATAATCTTACATCAGTGTAACATATGACAAATACTATAAGCAGCCTCTGGCCACAGTCAGCTGAGCTGTCCCAGCTTGTACAGCTAAGTGATAGCATACTCCTATGGATGATAAACAATTTCACAAAATACCCAAAGCATACAAGATCATTCTGTCACCCTGATGGAGTGAGACAGAAATAAGACCATTCATAACAATGACCAAGCACAAACAAAAACCGAACCACTACCCAAATCACACAAATGATCTAAGATCCACCGCACTCCATTCCTGCTACTCTTTTCCCACATAAAGTTTAGCTACTCTTCATTCCTTCTGCCTTTTAATAAAAATTGGTGAGATACTCAACCAGAGGATTATCCCACTCTATACCCTATGCAGGCAACACTCTACTTCTTTGAACCCTCTCCAAAATTATATAACACCAGTCAGATTCCTCTAGCAAGTCTTTTACTAATGCCCTTTCACTGAGACACCTCATAAATCCATACCATTGTCTGTCTGAATTGTTGCAATGAGCCAAGAAACCCAGTTTTATTCTACTCAAGGTATGTTGCAGGTGTTTTTTGATGGGAAAGAATTGATAAAATCCTTTAAAGATATATGCAATTGTTTTATACCATTAAATATCTGGTAGCACTGTACATTTTTCTCAGAAAAATAATGCAAAGCAAAGAAATATTGCAAATTGCCAAAGACGTCATCTGACATGGCAGAAAAAATGTTCAGCATATTGCTTTGTGATAAAATGTTTGTGATTCTGTATAAGAGAAGGATAAAGTAAGGAGAGATACAGATATTATTTATGTTGGTTATTGTGATGTTCAAAATTGGAGGAGATTATTACTTGCTGGCTAACTAATCCTTGTGAAGTGTGAAAAAAGGTTATCAGCTGAGGATGCATAAGTGAAGGAAACTGGCCAAGTATGAGAATGAGGGGTAAAAAAAAAATACTTATTTCAGAAAGTGAGCCTTTATAAATGTAAGAAAGCAGGGGAGTAGTGAAAATTCAATTTGATGTTTGCCATTATGTTTTTATAATAAACACAATGTGTATAATTAACTTAAACAGATCAAAAAAATTATTGTACAAATACTAAATATTTGGATAAATATATGATCCAACAATAAAGTACTAATGATGAATAAATATGAGCAGTGTTCAATCACAGTAGTTAACACGAAAATCTAAATTGAAATAGTTAATGAGGGGCACCTGGGTAGCTCAGTGGTTGAGCATCTGCTTTTGGCTCAGGGCATGAACCTGGGGTCCTGGGATCTAGTCCCACATCGGGTTTCCTGCAGGGAGCCTGCTTCTCCCTCTGCCTATGTCTCTGCCTCTCTCTGTGTGTCTCTCATGAATAAATAAATAAAATCTTTAAAAATAAATAAAATAAAATGAAATATTTTAATTATGATACTATAAGTATGTATGTATTTTCCTCTTCCACTTTCTTTCTTTCTGTCCCTCCTTAACTACATATTCACCTCAGCATACTGTAATGAGACAGAATTTTGCATAAGTTATTTGTAGAAGTGTAGATTGATATAATAATTCCAAAATGCATTTGATTCGTTCTTAGAACCCGATCTATGCATTCCTTGAATATAGCTCTCAGCATATTTCAGTTCTGAGTCTTTACATTGTAGAATATCCTAAAGATGTGTGCATTTTTATTCTACCGTACATCTTTTAACTTTTCAACAAGAATTTGAAATGCCTAGGTATTTGTACAATCCCAATCTTAAAGTTGTGGTACCAGATAGTACTTACAGATTGTCAAATTCGCATTCCATGAATTAAGACATAGAATATAGTTCTGTCTCCCGACTTTAAAAACTTTGAGTTTCTTCCCATTGCCCTTGAAATAAAATTCAAAAGTTTTCCTGTGGCCCATGATACCCTGCATGCACTGTCCTGGTTATTTTTCCAGGCTTTCCTGCTGTTTTTCATTCTCATTCAGAACAATCCAACCAAGGTGGCGTCATTGACTTTATCCAACTTTCTAAACTTCTTTCTTCCACAGAATATATGTCCTTCCTTCTGCCTACAAAAATCTAACATATATTTTTTCATCTGTTTTTTTTCCTTTTGTGCCATGCATCATACTGAAATTACAATACATAATATCTGTCTCCTCTAGTACATTATAAGTTCCAAGAAGCCAGAGATACTGATACTGATTCAACTATATAGGGTTGTATCCTATACAATCCTATAGGTTGTATCCTATATCCTATGGATATAACTTTCCTGTATTATTATTTCTAATAAATTATTTTGTGGAATGCAAGGTTGTGCAATGATAGTTATCTCCCAAAATATTAATTGCAATATGATATTGCAAAGATCCTGCCACATGGCATAAACCTAATAAATAACTGATTAAGTGTATGAATAAACTCCATTCTATGGCTATATTTTAAAAGAAGGAATAGTGAGAAATGAGATAAGAACACCAAATAAGGAGTGCCTGGGTGGCTCAGTTGGTTAAGCATCTGACTCTTGATTTTGGCTCAGGTCATGATCCCAGTGTCCTGAGATTGAGCCCCAAGTAAGGATCTGTGCTCAGCAGGGAGTCTGCTTTTGAGATTCTCTCCCCACTTCTTTCCCTCTGCCTCCTCCTGCCCCCACCTCCCACTCATGCTCTCTCTTTCTCTAAAATAAATAAATCTTTTAAAAAATCAAACAACAAATGAAAAGCTAGCTTAGTGATTTAACCAGAAATGCCATTATAATAGAGACTTTCAAAAAAAAAAAAGAAGGTGTAGGATTTTAACTTTTGTGAATGGTATTTTCTTTTTAAGTTGTCATATAACATCTAAATTATTTTACTGTCTTTGTAGAATGGGGAATATTTCTGTTCCTGTGTTATGGCCAGTTGAAGAATACCTATAATTCTCAATGTCACTGTTAAATTTGCTAATATAACTTTGGTGTTTTATGTATCAATATCGAACTAGGAATTGGATGAAAGTAACCTCTATTTTATAATTTTATAGACCTGGACAACAGTTTGAGTAACCTGAATAACAGTTCGATTATGTATAAACTTTTGACTTTATATACAAGGAAAAATACTTTCTTAAATATAACTTTCATGTATTATTATTCCTAATAAATTATTTTGTGGAATGCAAAGTTGTGCAATGATAGTTATCCTCCAAAATATTAATCTTTATGATATCAATGATTGATTTTGTGAATGTAAACTATATATATTTATGCATTTAAGTATGTGTGTGGGAAAATGACCTTCATCATTAATATAAAACGTTTTATTGGTCATCAAAACAATTTTAAACACTCCAGGAACATACTTCTTTTTGAAACTTCCAGTTTTACTTCTTTCATCTTTCTGAAAACAAATTCCATAATTTTCACAAGAATCCAGGAAATTTTCTGGTAGTTAGCTTAAATTAATAAATCATAATATTTTTCTATGTTAATTGTAGAGAAATTCTAACGGTGTCCTTACCATGCACTGGTCCTATTATCACCTATGCTGCAGGAAATTAAAATTACTTGGATCTGATCCTAACAGATTAAGCTAACACTCTCAGCTTTAACTTTTCCTTTCACACATCTTCACCTTCTGCAATGGCAAAGCTTGTGATTTGAATAACATATCCCTTAAATATTGTAATCATTTTGTAGAATCAAACTGGGTAAAAATTGAAACATATCTTTGGCTTTTCTAACACTCACATAAATACACATGTAAGCAAAGACAAAATATATACTCTTCTGTACACCATGCCCCTTTCATTAGATAATTTTGGTTCTAATTGGTTGTGTATGGACCTTATTATCTAATTATAATCTAATTTAAAAAAATAAGAACCATTGCATAGGGTATCTCCAATCTTAATCATGGACATTAATATACTGTTCTTTGAAATTCAATCTGACAGCCTCTTCAAATTCAGAAATTGGCTTGCTAGAAACCTTCAAGGTCATGATCCTTCAAAACACTGTTTATCAAATTGCCCTGACACACCTCCTGCAGGAAAAACTACTCTTTGATTATTAATGTGCAATGGAAAAGTGACACTGCCTTGCATACTGATCTTATAGATCAAGAAAAAAAATTTACAAAGTGAGCTAGCAAAACTACCTGAGTTAAACCTCATGTATATAATGAATCCAAAAAATAAGCATGATTTGATATATGAATCTTTTATTTATGAATAAAGAATTATGAGTTTCTAAAAGGCATTGCAAATATGCTAGAAGATTATACATGATTTTCATATCCTCAATAGAAAACATATGGAATATTTGTATACAGATTTTTGACTTCACAATGGAAAGTAGTTTCAGTAATACTTATTATACAACCAATTAAATTGTAGAAACTGCAGGTTAGTTTATAAAGAAATAGTTTTACTCTCCTTGCTACATTTTAACTCAAATCAACACATATTCGTCCATTTGTATTCATTATACACTAATAATTATTTTAAATACTGTGGAAAATATGAAGCAAAAATCCAGAGAAGATGTATTGTGTATATATACATATATATTCCCATGTTCATGCACACACACATATATAAATGCATAGAAATACATAGTGCATATAATTAAGGGATATTTGTTTCATAAAAATATTTTTACAAATTTTTGATAACCCCTTTCATGAAATTAAAATGTATATAATGATACTTATTACCCATAATGTCTGATGTATGTATGTATGTATGAATGCATGAAAATACTACTAATAAAACCAATTTGTTTGCAAGGGCAGAAGAATAACAAGTCACAAGCAGACCATAATTATGTATCAGAACTTCTAAAGATAATGGCCACAATAGCCAAACTGTGGAAGGAGCCTCCGTGTCCATCGAAAGACGAATGGATAAAGAAGATGTGGTTTATGTATACAATGGAATATTACTCAGCAATTAGAAACGACAAATACCCACCATTTGCTTCAACGTGGATGGAACTGGAGGGTATTATGATGAGTGAAATAAGTCAATCGGAGAAGGACAAACAGTGTATGTTCTCATTCATTTGGGGAATATAAATAATAGTGAAAGGGAATATAAAGGAAGGGAAAAGAAATTTTGGGAAATATCAGGAAGGGAGACAGAACATAAAGACTCCTAACTCGGGGAAACGAACTAGGGGTGGTGGAAGGGGAGGAGGGCGGGTGTTGGAGGGGAATGGGTGACGGGCACTGAGGCGGACACTTGACGGAATGAACACTGAGTGTTTTTCTGTATGTTGGTAAATTGAACACCAATAAAAATTAATTAAAAAAAATAAAAATAAAAAAACAATTTAAAAAAAAGAACTTCTAAAGATAAAAAGACATTTCCAAAAATTCTAGAAAAGGAATAAAAATCATCTGGCATCTGATTTCTCATCAGTAAAACTGTACACCAAAGGACACTGGAAACTGGTTTCCAAGTTGTAAATTAGGGAGATAACTTTGATTCACCAGTTTTGCACCTTTAAAAACTGTCTTTCAAGAAGCTATGTAAAATAAGATACATTTTCTGATATGTGAGAAATCAAACAAGGTTTCTCTCCCATGCATCATTTCTTAGGAAATCACCTTTAGCAAATGAGAAAAAGGAAGACACAGTGATATAAGATATTGTATAAAGTAAATGTTATAACTCAGAATTTCCATGGTAATAAATTAATCAATCATAATATTTCCATATCGAACCCATAAAGCAATCAGTTGAAACACAAGGAGGGAGAGAGTTGGCTCCAGAGGAATATCTGTAAAGGAGTATGTCATATTTTAAGAAATAGATGAGGTGAAAAAAGAGATGATAAATGGATGACAGTTATTTAACTGAGTAGTAGATAAATATTTTAAATATACATATATTATCTATATTATAGATGTATACAGATTACATGTAGAATAAAATAACTTTTTTTAAGATTTTATTTTATTTATTTATTAATGAGACACACACAGAGAGAGGCAGAGACACAAGCAGAGGGAGAAGCAGGCTCCCAGTGAGAAGCATAATAGGGGACTCGATCCCAGGACCCCTGGATCAGGGCCTGAGCCAAAGCAGACTCTTAGCCACTGAGCCACCCATGTGCCCCCAGAATAAAACTACATAGAGCTTACATTATTTTGTTTATCTGGTTTTCTTCTATGGTTCTGCCAAGAACATTACTCTCCAACTTTTGTGAATTTTTGTTTGTTTTTTCATGAAGAGCAATTTCCTTTCTGAGCCATCTCGTTTCCAAATTATCACAATTTGGCTGTAGAAAAAACATTAAGAAATGTGATTCTTTGTCTTTGCCATGTTCCATCCCTAGACACTTTATACATGAATGAATTAGGAGGTACTCAACAGCTATTTGTTGTATGATGAATTAATCAGACCATTATGAATTAGAATAATGTCCTCTTATTGGGATGATTAGTTAACTGCACAACAAATGGAGAAATGAGAAAAAAATGTGTGTGTGTGTGTGTGTGTGTGTGTGTGTATTGCTGCATTGGCTCTTAACATAATGTACTGATTTTGATCTACTAAATTCTTAATTTTGTAAGAACAACAGACTATTTTGATTATTTAATTTATTAGAGCCTCATATATTGCCTGATAGGCAGACTTTCTCCAGTTGTATATTAAATAGAAAAGAGAAGTCCAGAAATAAAGATAGGTTTTTAGCCTGGAGTCACTCTCCAAATTAGAATTTAAATCAAGTGATAGGTGCCCAAAAGTCTTCCATTATAGGCAAAACTGGTATTAACAGAATGTAAAGAAGTATTCATGATGGAAAATATTTAGTAATAAATAAATCAGGCTATGTAAAATAAATGTATCTGAAGTAAAACAGGCATTACAATAATCTACTGAATAGTTATCCTAAAATTTTGATGTGGACATTTTCTCTAAAAAAACATTAGAAAATATTTTTTTTTTTTTTTAGAAAATATTTTAAAATTAGTTTATTAATTTCACCTTAACAAAGTATCATGTTTTAGAAATTATAGACAGGACAAATAATCATAAATTGATATATTCTTGAACAGATTTTTTGAAAAATATGATAGTGAGATAAAATTTGTTTCATCTTTTAGTTATGAATGAATATGAAGGTCATTTTGCATCTCATACTTCAATACATACACTTCTAACTCTGTCAGAACCTCCTTCATCTGGCTTTCTGTGGATTGGGAAAGTTCCCCAAGTCACCTTCATAAACTCCATTATATTAAAAATTATTATAATAAGATTTTTATTTTTAACTTTTTTACGTATTTTCTTTATACTGTGAGATCTCCCAGATGCTGGACTTTCAGAAATAGAGAAGTCTATGAAGAATTGACAAGTGAAAGAGGTAGATCAATTCTGGGTATAAGGGAGAGAGATATCCTAGTGAGACTAATTTTATGAGCAGACAGTTCTTTAATGAATATTATGCTGTTAGTGTGATGGTTTCTAACATGAATAATTTGATTAATAAATATGCAGATCTAAATGAAGAAATTTCTGCATTTTCTTCAATGTATCCGTTCCCCCTTTCTAACTGCCATGTTACCCAGAATGTACAAATCATAATCTATTTTGTGTCCACAAAGCCAATGTCTATAAAAAACACTTAATATATACAAATATAGAAAATCAAGTCTCTACCCTCAAAAAGCTCACAGACATCTTTCCACTCCAATCTGGTCTCCCTCTGTGCATTCGTTTCCATAGTCCCCAGAGTATAGCAAGATTGTTTATAGTATTTACGAAAAGCTAATTTCTTACATTGCTTATAAAATCCCCATAAAAACTGTACTTGTTTCATAACCTTTTATTCAGCAACTTAAAAGTTAATTTGTTCTTAATTGCTGATATAGTGTTTATACAATACATGTTTATTTTATATTCTATCCAGCAATAGAAAAAAAGCACAGTGATATGCAGATAAAAATGAGAAAAGTATGGGTTAAGTATATTTATTGGTAATATGGGGAATAACTAATATATTCAAATTATTATAGGATCCATAGTACTTTTAGTTCAAGCTAAATTTTAAAAATGGTTATAAGCATCTAGAGGGTAAGTTTGCAGTTCTTCTCTGCTCTGTATGGCACTATGTAATGCTTATGTGCTTTTTATTACAGTCATTTTGAATTGTTTGTAGTAAATGCAAAGGTTCAGTGTAACATTTGTTATAAGCCACTGCTTAAAGTAGTTCCTTATTGATCAAGGGGTTTGAAATGAAGGTTTAATATCCTAGACTGTCATTAAAGAAGAGAGAAAATATAGAAAGTCAAATCAAAGTCCTAAAGTGAATACCTTGTGAAAGAGAACAGAAGCTTACAAAGTGAATCATCAACTAAAATATATATGATTGCTTTTGGGTATGTTTCATTGTTCAGCTGTAATCAATATGACAATCCAAGTCAGATACTATAATAGCAATAACTTTTAAAAGTCTTTGAACATTTATTGCTCATCTCTCTTGCATTTCATTTGATTCAGGGTGCTTCAAATTTGAAACAATCTAAGTAGAATGCAGTCATTGTGCTTGAAATGGTTAGCGTAGGCAATTGAAAGAAACATTCAGCTATTTGATGTTACTGCTGATGTTTTATGCCTTGTAAGAAGGCCAGAGGTAACTACACTCAGTAAAGGAAACTCTATTGACAATATATATATTTTACTCTAATATATTCTATTTATTTTATTTTCTACTTGTAAAATATACTTTTGTAGGAAAACACACACACACACACACACACACACACACACACACACTTTACAATTCTAGAGCTAAAAGAGAACACAGTTCCTAATCTCCCAGAATAATAAAGAACAAGTAGGTTTCAGGTAAATGTCTTTGGAATTAAAACTAAACGTTTTGTATGTTTGTTTGGTTGTTTTTTTTTTTTTCAACCACAATTACAAAGAATATTCTATACATGTCAACTTTCAAATCTGTTTTTTGAGATTTATTATCTGACTTTTCATTTATAAGATCTTTGTAATGGAAACTGTATTAATTGTAGCAACTTGAGAATGCTGTACCTTTCTTGAAATTTCTATAAAAGGCAATAGTAACCTAAAGATGAGTGTCACAACCAGACTGGAAGATGTCAAAGTTTGAAAGGATTTTAAAAGTCCTAAAGACTTGTCATGAATATCTTAGTGAATATTAAGAAACCAGGTTAGCAAAAGGCAAGATTTATTTTTTCTTTTGTCTCATATTTGCTTTACCTTCTTTATTTCATATCATCTCTGCTTTTTGCAAGGTAACCAGGGACATTAGATGTGAAGAACTGAAGAATTTAAGGGATCAAATGGGAACTGGAAACTCTATGAGAGAGTAAAGGATGAACAAAACCAAGGCTACTGAAATATGCAGTTGCTTAGCCCCAAATGCCTCTAATATAAATCCTGGAGACATAGTTTCAACATGAGAGAGGTTATGGATACTTAGTCAAGATAGAAAAAGTAAGGAACATTGTATTTCTCTTTCATAGATCTTCTCCTCTCTCCCCAGGCCTACCCCTGCTCCCTCTCCCAAGAATCCAGAATCCTCTATAGACTGATCAAGAACAATTTTACAGTGACACTCATGCTTCACCCTATGTTCATTCATTGTTTTAAAAGCATAATTTTAATGGGAGGGCTAAATTTGTTTTAGATGTTATACTTATTCTCAGAAGTAGAAAACATGGTGGGGATGATCAAAGATAACAAATTTAGTAAGATTAGGGGATAAATATGAAGAAAAGAAATTCATATAGGGTGTGATAAAAAGAATAAAATGATCTTTCAAATGAGTGAAGTATTAAATGGGTGTGTTTATAAGCCAGAAGGACTAGTAAGGGGTCACCTAGGTGACTTAATGGTTGAGAGTCTGCCTACAATTCAAAGTGTGATCCCGGGGTCCTGAGATCGATTCCAGCATCAGGCTACCTGTGGGGAGCCTGCTTCTCCCTCTCCCTATGTCTTTGCCTTTCTCTGTGTGTCTCTTATGAATAAATAAATAAAATCTTTTTTAAAAAGGTTAGAATAGACATGAACACTAGAAGTCTAATTCAAGGCATTTACTTTGAAATAGACTA
This sequence comes from Vulpes lagopus, assembly GCF_018345385.1. NCBI lineage: Eukaryota > Metazoa > Chordata > Mammalia > Carnivora > Canidae > Vulpes > Vulpes lagopus. The sequence continues at coordinate 24,020,242 of NC_054832.1, read as the reverse complement.
GAAAATCAGTGCTTTCAAAGAATTACAGTAGAATAGCAAAGAAATTTATCCCTGGTGTTTAGGAGACAGGAGGTGTTAAACATTGTTAGAGATTGGGTTTCTCAGAAAGCAATGCTGAGACTTGTGCATATGAAGGAAGTTTTCTGCAGGGAGCTTCTCTGGGTAATCACACATTTAGGAAGCTGAAGAAGCAAATGGAAAAGTTGATGTATTAGTAGCAGTTCTCCAAAGCTGGAAACATAGGAGAGCCAATGGTTTAGTTCCAATTCAGGTCCAGGATTTCTAGTAAGCTGTTTTATGTTTCAATAGGATGATTTGAGCAATTGTGTAAAAAATGAACTATGACTGTGGGGCCAAGAGAAAGAAGTCAGAGTTGGGAAACAGTACAGAGATGACGTAGTTTTATTGCTTTGGTCATGAAATAGTTGTAAGATACATTCCAGCTATATTTGAAGGTAAAGACACCTGCAGTTATTAGTAATAGAGTCATGAGTAAGAAAGAGGGGTCAAGAAAAATTGGTTTTAAGTTCTGATCAACCAGAAGAATGAAATAGATGTTTGCTGAAAAAAAAAAAAAAAAGACTGGGTCAGCCATATGTTATGAGGAATAGAGCTTGCATGTAGGAAGGGGAGAAATAAAGAGCTCACTTTAGCACAATTTAAGCTAGAAATAATTATTGGATGTCTATGTAGAGATATCAATTCAAGAGTTATGCATATGAGTGAATTACAGAGATGTCAGAATTACAGTTGTACATTTGGGAGGTGGTCAGAAGATAATGATATTTAAGGCCATTGACTGCATGAACTCAATGGCCTTGAGAATAAGTATAAATAGTGATGGTAAGTCATCCACGAGCTGAGTGTAGTATAGTGATCTAAAATCCAAAGGGATGATTTTAACCAAAGGTCACTTGATCCAGAATTGAGAATGATGACTTGGCAGCCAAATGTTGTTTCATAAACCCTGAGGTTTCTTCTCTGAGTCCATTTGTGAGTATGTTGAACAGCAAATTATAAAATATGTCGTAAAAATATCATATAAAATATGCATTCCTTAAAAACAATAATAAAAAAATTATACAAAATATCCACTTTATAGATAAAGACATAGTATATTAATACTATGTCCAGGTATGCCTGAGTGGCTCAGTGGTTGAGCATCTGCCTTCGGCTCAGGGTATGATCCCAGGATCCTGGATCGAGTCCCACATTGGGCTCCTTGTGGATAGCCTGCTTCTCCCTCTGCCTGTGTCTCTGCCTCTCTCTCTCTCTCTCTGTGTCTCTCATGAATAAATAAATAAATAAATAAATAAATAAATAAATAAATAAATAAATAAAATCTTTTAAAAGATACTATGTCCAAAGGATTCCATGTGCCTCTCACAATAGCATCTTACCCTCCTTTTTCAGGAATACCTGAAACCACTAATTTTTATTAATTATGTCCTTCCATTCCTACATAGTGTTAAAATTATATGTCTGTTTTATCTGTAAGATTTCAAACTGGAAAGGGAAACCACTATGAATATTGTGAAATACGAATTGTACTATGTGAATTAGTCCTTACATAGTAGTGGGGGGAGGTGAGAAAGAAATCAAAAAGATTGGAAAAAAATAACTAACCATGCCTGGTATTATTTACATGTCAGAGCTGGCAGGAAGCTAAGCATGTCTATCTACTAGCGTAGAAGTACAAAGAAGTTTGGTGGAATACTCAAGGGAAAGTTACTGGCTCTTGGAGCTATTGCCTCATATGTAATATGCATATAAATTTCATCCATATCTTCTATAGTCTGATAACTCATTTCTTTTTAGTGCTGAATAATATTCCATTTCCTGGATATACCACATCCCATTTATCCATTCACTAATTGAAGGACATTTTTACTGCTTCCAACTTTTGGCAATTATAAATAAAACTGCTGTAAATACCTGTGTGCAGGTTTGTATGTGGACTTAAAGTTTTCATGTCCTATAGGAAAATATCAAAGAGTATGGTTGCTGGATCATATGGTAATAGTGTCTTGAGTTTTGTAAGAAACCACTAAATTATCCCTCCAAGTGGCTGTATCATTTTGCATTCTGACAAGCAATGTAAGAGAGCTTCTAGAGCTCCATCCACAGCAGCACGTAGCATTATTGTGTTCAAAGCTTGGGCCAGAGCAGCCCCGGTGGGCTCAATGGTTTAGTGCCACCTTCAGGCCAGGGCGTGATCCTGGAGACCCCGGATCGAGTCCCACATTGGCGCCCTGCATGGAGCCTACTTCTCCCTCTACCTGGGTCTCTGCCTCTCTCTCTCTTTCTCTCCCTCTCTCTCTCTCTCTCTCTCTCTCTCTGTGTGTGTGTGTGTGTGCACTCATGAATAAATAAATAAAATCTTAAAAAAAACGACGGGCCATTTTAATAGGTACATAGTAGTATATCATTATTGTTTTAATTTGCATTCCCCTGAGGAGATATGTGAAGCATCTTTTCATAAATGTATATGTCATCTGTGTATTTTCTTTAGTAAAGTGTCAAAGATTTTGGCCCATTTTTTTGAGTAGGTTGTTTGTTTTCTAATTGTTGAGTTTTGAGATTCTTTGCACATTTTGAGTAAAAGTCTTTTAAATCAGTCCTTTTGTAATATTTTCTCCCAGTCCTCATTCTCTTGATATCGTCTTCTCATTTTTTTTGCTTTGTCTATCATAAAGCAGAAGTTTTTTAATTTTAATGAACTCCAGCTTATCAATTATTCCTTTCATGCATCAAATCTTTGGCATTGTACCTAAAAAGGCATCATCATACCCAAGGTCATCTAGGTTTTCTTCTGTGATCTCCTGGGAGATTTACAGTTTTGCATTTTACATATCAATCTATGATTCAGTTAGAGTTAATTTTTGTAAATAGTATAAGGTCTGTGTTGAGAATCCTTTTTTTGGCATGTGGATGTCCAGTTGTTCCAGCACCGTTTGATAAAGATACTACCTTTGTTCCATTTACTGCCTCTGCTTCTTTGTCAAAGATGAGTTGACTGTATAAATGGGGTTACTTATAGGCTCTCAATTCTGTTCCATTGATCTATTTGCCTATTCTTTCACCAATACCACACTGTTTTGATTACTGTAGCTTTATAATAATTCTAAAAGATGGGTAGTATCAGTTCTCCAATTCTGTTCTTCCTCTTCAATATTATGTTGGCTATTCTGGGACTTTTGCCTCTCCATAGAAGCTTTTAGAATCAATTTGTTGATATCCATAAAATAACTTGCTGGGATTTTTATTGGGATTGTATTAAATCTATAAATCAAGTTGGGAAGACTTGACATCTGGACAATTTTGAGTCTTTCTGTCAATTAACTTGGAACATCTCTCCATTTACTTAGTTTTTTGATATTTTTATCAGAGATTTATAGTTTTCCTTATATAAATGTTGTATATGTTTTGTTAGATTTATACCTAAGTATTTCATTTTGGGAGTGCTAATGTAAATGATATTGTGTTTTTAATTTCAAATTCCACTTGTTCATGGTTGGTATACAGGAAAGCAATTGATTTTTGTGCATTAATCATATATCCTGAAGCCTTGCTACAACAATTGTAATCGCTTATTAGTTTCTGGAGTTTCTTTGTTTCAGTTCCTTTAAATTTACTCAAGTGACAATCTTTTTTTTTAATTGCCTCAGAGACAATCATGTATCTTCAAACAAACAAAATAAATTCATATCTTCCTGCATAATCAGTATATCTTCTGTTTCCTTACCTTGTCTTATAGCTTTATTAAGGAATTTCAGTCTGATGTTGAAGTCATGAGAGAGAAGATCCTTGCCTCTCAGTTCTGTTCCATTGATCTATTTGTCTATTCTTTCACCAATACCACACTGTGGTATTATGTATATCTGTTCTCATTGGGAGAGTTTTTCATTTCTGACCATTAAGATTTTTGGAGATAGACATTATAAGATAAGGAAGTCTTCCTCTATTCCTAGTATCCTGAGAATTTTTATCATAAACGAATGTCGGGTTTTGTCAATTTTTTTTTGCATCTATTGATATGATCCTGTAATTTTTCTTTTTTAGTCTCTTGATGCAATAGATTGCATTTATTAATTTTTGAAGGTATTTTTATTTTATTGAAGTTCAATTTGCCAACATATAGTACAACACCCAGTGCTCATCCCACCAAGTGTAATTCTTGAAGTTTGAATCAGCCTTCCACACCTGAGATAAATACTACTTGGTCATAGTGTAGAATTCTTTTTATACTTTTTTGGATTTGATTTGCTAATATTTTGCTGAAGATTTTAAATCTATGTCATGAGAGGTATTGATGTGTAGTTTTCTTTTCCTATAATGTATTTTGTATGGTTTTGATATTAGGATAATACTGGGCTCATAGAATGAGTTTTGAAGTATCCCCTCTGCTTCTATCCTCTGAAAAAGAATGCAGAGGATAAGTATGACTGGATTGCCCTGGAATTTTTTAGTCTGAAGAATTATCTGCACTGAGGCTCCAGCAGTTTGCCGATTACAGTTCAGCTTTTCCTACCTAGTACTGGTTTCTGTGATAGTTTCACCTTCTTATTTTTTTATATATTTATTTTTTATTGGTGTTCAATTTGCCAACATATAGAATAACACCCAGTGCTCATCCCATCAAGTGCCCCCCTCAGTGCCCATCACCCAGTCACCCCCACACCCTGCCCATCTCCCCTTCCACCACCCCTAGTTCGTTTCCCAGAGTTAGAAGTCTCTCATGTTCTGTCTCCCTTTCTGATATTTCCCACTCATTTTTTCTCCTTTCCCCTTTATTCCCTTTCACTATTTTTTATATTCCCCAAATGAATGAGACCATAAAATGTTTGTCCTCCGTTGACTTATTTCACTCAGCATAATACCCTCCAGTTCCATCCATGTTGAAGCAAATGGTGGGTATTTGTCGTTTCTAATGGCTGAGGAATATTCCATTGTATACATAGACCACAGCTTCTTTATCCATTCATCTTTCGATGGACACCGAGGCTCCTTCCACAGTTTGGCTATTGTGGCCATTGCTGCTAGAAACATCGGGGTGCAGGTGTCCCGGCATTTCATTGCATCTGTATCTTTGGGGTAAGTCCCCAGAGTGCAATTGCTGGGTCGTAGGGCAGGTCTATTTTTAACTCTTTGAGGAACCTCCACACAGTTTTCCAGAGTGGCTGCACCAGTTCACATTCCCACCAACAGTGCGGGAGGGTTCCTCTTTCTCCACAACTTCTCCAACATTTGTGGTTTCCTGCCTTGTTAATTTTCCCCATTCTCACTGGTGTGAGGTGGTACCTCATTGTGGTTTTGATTTGTACTTCCCTGATGGCAAGTGTTGCGGAGCATTTTCTCATGTGCTTGTTGGCCTGGTTTTGGTAGTATAGTATCACCTTCTGAGTCTCTGTTTCAGTTAGCCACCTCTCCATATATTTGCCTGTCTGCCCCTACAGTCTTGGGGGCAGCAGCTTGCCCTCTGTCCTTTCTTCTTCTTCTTCTTCTTCTTCTTCTTCTTCTTCTTCTTCTTCTTCTTCTTCTTCTTCTTCTTCTTTTTTTAAAGATGTTGTTTATTTATTTGAGAGAGAGAGAGAGAGAGCAGAGAGAGGAGCAGAGGAGGAGTGAAAAGGGAGAAAATTTTCAAACAGACTGCTGAGTGCAGAGCCCAGGGCAGGGCTCAATCCCAGGACCCTGAGGTCATGACCTGAGCCAAAACCAGGAGTCAGATGCCCAGTGGACTGAGCCCGCCAGGCACCCTTGTCCTTTCCTCTTAAGCATCCAAAAAGAGTTGTTGATTTTTCAATCTGTTCAGCTCTTTACTTTCTTTCAGGATGGAGTGGCATCTTCCAAACTTTTTACATCAAAATTGGAAACCAGAAGTCCAATAAAATTTAATCTTCAAAGACCAAAAATGTTTGAAATGAGAAGAGATTTATGATGCCAAAGAAGTATAAAATAATAACCAAAGATAAAGGAAACATAATGAATAATAAAGGATTTCTCTTAGATAACATGGGTTATCCTAGCAGCATAAATATTTGTTGAATATTTATGCAAAATATTATTAACCAAAGTATAGCAGAATCACTGGTTTTAAGTTAATTGATATATTTACAAATATTGTCAACTTTGCCAATCTTCTGATATTGTCCAAGAAAACATTTCCTTCATTTCATTTTTCTAAATCATTCATTTAAGATAACATGTTTTTGAGATGCCAAATATAATATTACCCAGAAGTAACAGTCACGGACATACTGCTCCAGTAAGAGTCCCTCCAATAAACTCAGCCATTGCACCAGCAGTAAATTTTAGAAACATAATTACAATACACTTTGCGGGGGATCTCTGGATTGCTCAGCGGTTTGGCGCCTTGCCTTTGGCTCAGGGCATGATCCTGGTACCCCGGGATCGCGTCCCACAGTGGGCACCCTGCATGGAACCTGCTTCTCCCTCTGCCTGTGTCTCTGCCTTTCCCTCTCTCTCTCTCTCAGGAATAAATAAACAAATAAAATCTTAAAAAATACAATACACTTTGCTACCCTAAAAATGCATGAAAATTTCAAAGAAATGTATGATAGATTTGTTAAAATTGTCACATAGTTCACAGTGGTCACCGAATTCTGAAAAATCTTCCATCCTTTAAAGGCCTTATCTACAATTAACATTGTTTCTTTTTTTTTTTTTTTTTAATCTAGATAGTCTTGGTTTTCAATTAACATTACTCATTCTTTTAATTGGATTGTGAGATGAACTTTAGCAGTTTCGAGGACACTTCAGTTACTTTGATCATAAACACGATGGAGACTGGCTTTGTAGATTAGCATATCTTGTACATCCAGCCCAAATGTAATTGTTTTCTTACAAGACTAACATGCTTGTTTAGAGTTGTCTGAAATAAATCAAAAAAGGAATTTATAAATATCTTTCAAGCCACATAACAATGACTTACAAGTAAGAATTTTTTATATTTTCCATCATCTAGGAGATATTACCAAATAAGCTAACACTTTCCAAAGACTCTATGTTAGAGATTTCTTGAATAAAAGTCTTTTAAATCATATGGATTAGGAAATTAAAATCATTGTACAATATAATCAAATAAAGCCCTTAAAAATGTTTTGCATTTTATAGATACATTCCCAAATATGTATAATAGATGTTTTCCAATATCAAATCTAAGAAACAAAATCACATTCATAGCACCAACTTTTTGTTTCGTTAAGCATAATCAATATCAAGCCAAGTATCTCCATATTACTAACTATAATAATACTTGATTATTTTCATTGAATTATCTGTCATCAATTGTAAATTTCTGGGAATTGATTAGGTTAATAATATTTCTCAATATATGTAGTTTTGGTAGTATTAAAATTAGTATTTTATCATTTCATTTTCATTTTTTGATCTTTATTATGAGATATGATGCTGGGTTTTTTTTTTTTTAAGATTTATTTATTTATTTGAGAGAGAGCATACAGAGGTGAGGTAGATGGTGAGAGAATCTCAAGAAGACTCCCCACTGAGCCACAGCCATTTCACAACCCTGAGATCATGACCTGAGCCAAAACTGAGTCAAATGCTTAACCAACTAAACCACCTAGGTGCCCCTGGTGCTAATGATAAAGTTTACTGTGTCATTACATTTATTTTTTTAAAAAATGTGTTTATTTGATAAAGAGAGAGCACAAGCATGGGGAAGGGACAGAGGAAGAAGAACAAGCAGACCTCTCAGCTGAGCAAGAATCCCTATTTTTATCTTCCTGCCTGGTGTTTCATAATGATTTAAATTAATTCTTAAATATTCATTTTAAATTACTTTTCTTCCCTATTTCTTAAAGCATTCTAAGATTTTTCATTAAATAACAATTCATGTAACAGGATATTTTAAGCTTCTCTTTTATATGAAGAAGCTTTAGAACATTATTCCTATCACTATGTATTTTGGTAGGATCCCAGGTTTGAAAATGGAATTATGACTTGCCAATTTAAATGTAAAGAATGTATTGATTGCACACTTGTGTTTTGTCAGGATATTTTTACAAAATAACTACCTTTTATGAATATCGAACATTTCCTGGATCCTGCCTTTCTGAATTCCTAAAACGTACAATTGGAAGCTCTTTTTGGAAATGCAGAGTATTATTAAAATGAAAAGGTGATGGTAACCAGGCATGATGTTTTAAGTAAAAATGAATATCCTGGGTCTCTAATACTAAAAAATTCTAGAATAATCATTATTGATAGACCGTTAAGTATGGGTGTTGACAGAAATTTGTTCTGTATAAATATCCTGTCATCCCAAACCTGATCAATTGAGATGCTGAATTATCATCCTGTTTATCACCAAAAAACACATATAAACAAATTTAAAAAATTATACTAAAATAAACTGGAGAACAATAAAATTTGCTAAAACTTTCACAATCAGCCTTAAACATTCCAGTCATGGGGCTATCTCACAGCAGCCACCTAGAATATTTAGAAAGTGTTTTACTGGGATCCCTGGGTGGCGCAGCGGTTTGGCGCCTGCCTTTGGCCCAGGGCGTGATCCTGGAGACCCGGGATCGAATCCCACGTCGGGCTCCCGATGCATGGAGCCTGCTTCTCCCTCTGCCTGTGTCTCTGCCTCTCTCTCTCTCTCTCTCTCTCTGTGACTATCATAAATAAATAAAAATTTTAAAAAAATCTGTTAAAAAAAAAAAGAAAGTGTTTTACTTAGCTGTTAAAGAAAATAGGCAACCAAACATCACAAAAAATGCTATGACAACCAGTAGCATTAAAGGGAAAATCAAGGGATCCCTGGGTGGCACAGCGGTTTGGCGCCTGCCTTTGGCCCAGGGCGCGGTCCTGGAGACCCGGGATCGAATCCCACGTCGGGCCCCCGGTGCATGGAGCCTGCTTCTCCCTCTGCCTGTGTCTCTGCCTCTCTCTCTCTCTCTGTGTGTGACTATCATAAATAAATAAAAATTTAAAAAAAAAAAAAAGGGAAAATCAAAATTTAAACCAAGATAAGACCATCTGAAAAAAAGACCACCAAACATAGTCATACACACACACACGCACACACACACACACACACACACACACACACACAAAAGAGGGATAATCACCAAGTAAAAGCTGTTAAACAGAAATCAGAACTCCTTTTAAAATTCTTAGGAAAAGTTTAAAGATAATTTTTTTTTCAATGAAAGAACAGGATGGTGAAAAATATCAAAGAGTAAATACATACATTACTGAATATAGTTAGAGATAGATGGATAGTAGATGATCCATGGAGAGCTAGATTATAGCAAGCTAACTAGATTCAAATGTTACCCAGAACATATAGTCTGGAAAACAGTATGAAGACTTTCCCCTTCTTTATCTTTGCAAAGAAAAAGACGAAGTGATGAGCAGAAGCTGTGAGATAATAACCATCCAATCATGCACGTCAAATGTCTGATAAGTAGCAGTTACAGAAAGCAAAGTGAAAAAAATGGAAGAGAGAAAATTGCCCAAGATATATATATAAGGAAACGTTGTAGAACAGAAAATAATCTGTAACAGTGGTTTTACATTAATACTTATACATGTTTTTTAAAGGGTGACGGGCACTGAGGGGGGCACTTGATGGGATGAGCACTGGGTGTTATTCTATATGTTGGCAAATTGAACACCAATAAAAAATAAATTTATAAAAAAATAAAGTTTGTGATATTTTTAAAGAGAAAAAGTAAAAAGATGAAATAAAAATGAACTGAAAACAATGTCACGGGCGCAAAATAAAGTGAGTTTTTTTCAAAGTAGGGAGTAGGTGACTCTATCAAATGACAAGAACAGGTCAAGTTAAATGAACACTGAAAAATACCCACTGCGTTAAATATACACAACTATTTGCATTTCTGGTAACACGAGTTTAAGCATGATGGAGGGTATAAAAATGACACTGTAATTGGACTAGGAAATGAGGGAAATCAAAAATAATAAATTCAATGTGACAATAACTTTTAAAAAATATCTTGCTTTGGACAAGTTTGAGGTAGAATGGTAGTTGCAGGTGAGAGCAAAGAGTTTTTAAGTTTTGTCGGAGATTTGTGAGTTGTCTGTATTTTATTAAAAGAAGAAACTTAAGCATGTTTAAATTTTGATGGAACAGACTTAAAAGAGGGGACACTGAAGAAATGAAACTATGGGGGATGGGATGCCTGGTGGCTCAGTGGTCGAGCATCTGCCTTCCCCTCAGGGCATGATCCTGGGGTCCTGGGATTGAGTCCCAAATTGGGCTCCCTTTGCCCCTCTTTCTGCCTCTCTTTCTGTCGCTCATGAAAAAATAAATAAATTTTTTAAAAAAGAAAAGAAACTATGGGGGAAATAAGCAAATAATAATTTAAATAAATCTCAGTAAAATTCTTCATACATGCAATAGTGTAATAAATACATAATTCCCAGGCCACTCTTCATGTTTTACATGGTTTATACTGCAGTGATGCTTACAGTCTCTTTATTAGGATCAAGAAAACTAAACCCTTTCATTTTTAGCAGAAATATTTTACGATTTTAAGATTTTATTTATTTATTCATGAGAGACCAAGAGAGAGAGGCAGAGACACAGGCAGAGGGGGAAGCAGGCTCCACGCTAGGAGCCTGATGTGGGACTAGATCCCGGGACTCCAGGATCACACTCTTGGCTAAAGACAGGCGCTAAATCGCTGAGCCTCCCAGGGATCCCAAAATCCTGATACTTTAAACTGAACAAGGATACTGTGGAAGGTCAGTGAAAAAGAATAAATCCAAAACCACGTCTAAAACTATGTGTACCTGTGTTTTGCATACATGCAACATCATATTATGATATGCAAAGATGTATGCAAATTTTAACAAGATACCTGTGATATTTAAAAATCATTAGTGAATGAATTTTGTGATATATTTTATAGGGAAAATAAAATTATACTTCTATTTCATGCTATCAAACAGCTAAAAATATAAGAAAGTTATTTAATGGTAAAGGGAAAAACAGAATAATGAGGAAAATATTAATGTTTATTATTTACAAAGTGTAATCCTCTATGCAAAAGAAAATGTGAACGTGAAATGTGAAATGTGAACGTATAAATGACTGATAGATTTTACTTTATTTTGATCTAAAATGTATTCATTCCTACATGCAAGTAATGGAACTTCTTTGTAAGAAAATATAACTTTAAAAAATTAAAAAAAGAAAATATAACCAAATGCGATTTAATACCTACATTTAACACTATTTTAATATCATGTGACCAGTGTTGTGTATAAACAAACACACACACTTTTAAAGAGTAAAGAAAACTTAAAATTGAAGAAAGTAGGAAAGTAATATAAAGAGAAAATTCAGAAAATGGATCCAAATGACCCATAAACATAAAGAAGGAAAGCTGCCTTACTCATAAAAATTTTCAAATGTAAACAAAATAACATTTTAATAGGTTAAATGTTCTTGCAAATGTATCTCATAGGCCTGAGAAAATTAAACATTATTTATTATCCTGTTTTAAATTAATTTTGTGGAGGGACACTGAAAATTTAATACTTTCATTATCTTTTAGAACTTTATATGTGACTCACTGAGGAATCTATTCAGTAAATGTTCTGGATCCAATATATTTTTTATATTCCCAAATCATAAAAAGTAAAATAGAATGAAATCCAAGTGTACACATTACCTTTCAGCCATGAAATAGCACCCCTCTCTTTTGTGGCTCTTACCTGCCCTGTGATGTTGAGGGTGAATGAGGAAAGGGAATCCACTGTCAGGACATCCTTCTACATTCACTGTCATAATTGCCTAACTCCATATTCACTATTCAACATAAGGCGACTTAAGGTCTTTCTCAAATCAGCGAAATTAATTTTCCTCAGAGAATAATGATTCTACTGAAAAATATAATAAACATTTTTATTTCTTACCAGCTCTTTTTGTAATTGTTTATTCTCATCACTTCCTGTTAAATTTCTTTGGCTCTTTGGACAATTATGTTTTCTTAATTACAAGTTTTCTATACCTTCATGAGCCCCTCTTCCCTTTATGATTTTTTTCTTCATAAAGAGTTGTATTTATAATCTATTATGTGTAATCAAGCATCATAGTATTAAATCCATGAAAATCTAAGACATTATTACATTCAAGAAAAAAGATGACAAAACACGGAATGATCCTGTTGCTCTCACTTGTCCAAAACGTTCAGAATTTTCTATCAGAAGAAGCGCATCATATTGTAGATAGCTGACCAAATGAATAAACAAGTTTTCACTAATTAGAAAAATACATCTAGTCATCCTAAAAAGAAAGTTATCATAGATAAAACTTAGAAATCTCTGTAAAAGACTCAAATTTAGTTTTGTGATTTATAAGATAAGACAATTTAATTCAGAATGCTCCTGTTGAATTGAATTAATTATTACTATTGTTTCCAACTGTACCATGCTGCCATCAAAATATAAGTTTTTAAAAAGAGGAAAATCAGAAAGACAATAAACCATGAGAACTTTGCTTCCTCTTAAGATTCTTTTGTAAGAAATCCTGAGGTTTTTATCAAGCAGGTCATGGAACTAATTCTATAGAAATCTTTGTATTTTAAATTTTTCAACCTTTCTAAATCATGAAATACCCTCTGTTGGATAGATTATTATTCTCTAGATGATTAACAATGCAATAGAGTAATAAAATACCTTTCACATCAGCTTGAGAACCAGACATTACTATGTAAAGCCAACAATTTTCTCTTGGTTCAGTGGGTCGAGTAACCATTATCAAAAATCCATTGTACAATGAAGATGGCAGAGCAAGAAAGAGAAAATTTCCATTCCATCAAGCCCAACAATTTCTATTCTGCCAAATTCATATCAAAGAAGGCAGCAGAAACGTAAATTTACTTGGGTCAGTGTTAGTGAAAAGATACAACAAAATACATGCTTTAAAAAAATTTACCTTATTTCATTAAATGATTGATATTTATTTTATGCTCAAAGTAACTGTGAAATTTAGGATTCACTCACTAAAAACAAAAATCACCAATGGAAATGCAGGGATATAGTATAACATATGAAACCAAAAATGTATGTATTTCTAGCTCAAGTAGAGAATTAATATCAGGTTAGACTTATGGTAAGAATTGTACTGTCTTCCACAGTCAGGATAGCCCTTAATTTCTGATCATCCATGTGTGGGATATATCAAATCCCCAAATTTAACATGGAACACAAAATTCCATTTTGAAGAGGTTAATCTAATTAGAGATATTAATTAGAAAGTTTAAAGGAAATCTTGGAATGCAGAACAATTGTCTCTAAAATTGGAATTTTTCTACTATATAGGCAGATCTTCCTTGACTTATGATGGGTTTTCATCCTGATAAATCCACTGTAAATTGAAAATATCTTAAGTCGAAAATGGATTTAATACACTTAACCTATTGAAAATTACAATTAAGCTTAGCCTACCTTAAATGGGCACAGAAGGCTTTTATTAGCCTATAGTTAGGCAAAATCAACACAAAGCTTGTTTTATAATAAAATGTTGAATACTGTACTGAAAGTGAAAAACTTTCACTTGTTTTTGGTTGTATGGTTGTATGGGTACAGAATGGTTATTAGTGTATGAATTGTTTACTCCCATAATTACACAGCTCCTGGGGTGGAAATAATCATCCAGTGGAAATCAGTTTTACTCCTCATGTATTGTTTGCTCTTACATCCAAGCAAACACTCACCAATTCCTGCTAGATTTATTTCCCAATTATATATTAAATCTCTCCTTCCCATCTCTGCCACCAGTACCTTTGTTCAGATCCTCATCAAACAAGGATTATTCTATTCAAGATTATTCTAGCACTGTTTTAATTGATAATCCATGTTCCAGTCTTGCCTGCCTTTAACACATTCTTCAAATTACCACTTATCTTTCTAATACTAATACAAAGATATAATCTAATGTAATTATGCTAATATAACCAATGCCTGCAGAATAAGACATGCTCCCTAATGTCAGATAGATGTCATCCATAGTCTGGTATCTTAAACCTTCTATCATCATAAATGTGTATGACTTTCTTGCCTTAAATCTTATTTTTAAGCCAGCCATTGCATTTTTAAGACACCGAGTTTTTATGCTTGATTAAGAAGGTTTTTTTTTTTTTTTGCTCATGAGGGTCCTTTATGTACATCTCTTCACTTCTTCCTTTAATCTTCATTTACCTTTTAAACTTGAATTGATGTTTAAAGAATTACCTTATTTTTTACTCAAAAAGTCTATCTTTCCTCAAATCTCCTTCCACAGATTGTTCTTTGATGATGATTTGTATAAATCTGTCACTGAAATGAACATATGATATAATTTCTTAGTTTTTAGTCTACAATCCTTCTTTTTTTCCTTTGGATGATTAATTTTAATGTGCCAATTGACTGGGCCACAGGATACTCTGATAGTTGATTAAACATTATTTCCAGGTGAGTTTTGAGGGTGTTCAAGAATGAGATTAGCATTTGAATTGTTGGATTTAGTAAAGCAGATAGCCTTTCCCAGTGTGTGCGGGCTTCATCCCATCCTCTGAGGTCCTGAAAAGAACAAAAAGGCAGAGGAAGATTAAATTTGTCTCTGACTCTTGACTCTTGATATCTATCTTCCCTGTTCCTGGTGCTCCTGGTTCTGATGCCTTTACTGTGGGACTGGAATCTGCACCTATGGCTCTACAGTCTTAGGCAGCACTGGCTTTCCTGGGTCCTCAGCTTACTCATAGCTGTCAGTAGAACTTCTCAGCCATCCTAATCACCTGAGCTGGTGAGTTAAAACAAACGTCTGTATATATAGTATAGATCCTATTAGATCTGTAATGCAGTCTGTCTCTCTCATTCCCTGTGCACATGGGTTATTCATTTGTATATCTTCAGTCACTAATATAGTTACAAACACAGTATAAGCTCAACAATTATTGAATGACAAGTGGGTGAAAAACATTTGCCCCCTGTCGTTGGATGGTATACAACAAAAACCTGAACACATCATCTAGGATACAGTAACAAATATTAGGGCTCAAGGAAAAAAAAGGAAACAAGGCCAAAATGAACTTTATGATATTTTATATTAAATAATAATAAATTCATAATAAATTTATATTAATATTAACATAATTTCATTTTGATGCTTACTTGTTTTTTACTTTTCCCAAGCTCTGTTATTTTAAGTGCTTTATAAATATCTAATTCTGAGCCAAATGTCCATAAGCTTAAATAATTAGAAAAAAAGAGATTTAACACTTGTGAATATCTATTATTGCAGACAAATATGAAAAAATATGTATTCCATTCCTTTCATATATAAAATAATATGATCTAATTTATATGTATCTACTCAGTAAATGCCATCCTAGATAATAAAGAGAATGTGAATTAGTTTTCACTGGTTTAATTTTAGATCTGAGTTCTAATGGAATAAATAAAAATTATATTTTTGTCTACTTTGTGGCTTTTTATCACAAAATAGCTTCTTGTACCCAGACTTCCAACTAAAGTTAATTACTTCTTTGATTATAGCAAACATTTGATTCAATTTTTATTTCACAAAGACAGTTTCAATAAAAGTAAAAAAAAAAAAAGATTGTTTTTGCCAAGCATGAACTTACATTTACATACACAATTTCTATAAAATCGTATTCAAAAAGAAGTAAAAATTGTTTAGTTTATTAGTGATATGTGTTTTCATTACAATGTAAGCTAATTTAATCCTGAAGCATTTGGAAGTTAATGATCCTGAAACTACATATAGGAAGCAATATTCTGATAGCTACAGGAAGTGTGGAACTATTATTCCTTAGAATAAGATAAATAATAATAATAATAATAATAACAATGTAGTTTAATTTTTATGGATTTCTTTGTCATCAAGGCAAAAATTGATCTCTAGCCATATTATAATCTGTAAATATGGAGAGTTTATGATATCTTTCTTCTAAGTATATTAAGATGATTCAGCTAAATACAAACTATGTTTCACCTTCTAGAGAATTATCTAGATACACCAGAATGCTCCTTAAAAAAAGAATAGCTTTAGAGTTAATAGTCTGTATTTTTCAACTAATAATTTTTTTTTAATATAAGACTCAAGATCCTACAGAAAGAATGTGAAGTCCAATTTATCATTCTGTTACTTGATGCCTTAGTTTACTTAAGAATATGCATATAGCATATTTTATGAAGATACATATATTCATTTCTTTGGAGAGAAAAAAGAAAAGAACTATGGAGAGAAGCAATAGTTCCTTTTCTAAAAAACTATCAAATTGATTTCTACTCCTTAGTATTGCCATGATCTTATCTGCTTTAGGTAATCTATATCCTTTTCTAGCTTCTTAAAATAGAATGTTAAAATTTTCTTTGCAATATCTTATTTTCTATTTTAAGCACTTACTGTTAGAATTTTCCATTGTGGGGCACCTGGAAGGCTCAGTTGGTTTAGCATCTGGCTCTGGATTTCAGCTCAGGTCATATCTCTAGGTCATGGGATCTAGCCCCATATCCAGCTCTGTGCTCAGTGGGTGTCTGCTTGAGATTTTCTCTCCTCCTCTCCTTCTCTCTCTCAAATAAAGAAATAAATCTTTTTTAAAAACAAAAAGAATTTTTCCTTGCCTAGTATATTTGTTGTATAGCAATAAGTTGTGTTATGATTTTTATTCAATTCAACATGTTATTGCTCTAGTGATTTCTTTCTTGACCTGTGTATTCCTCAGATTTTTTTTTAATTCCAAATATTTGAAGATTTTCCAATTGTCATTCAGAAAATAATTTCTGATCTTATTCTGGTTGAGTAGAGAACATAATTTGTAAGATATCAATCCTGTTGTATTTATTGAGACATATTTCCTTGAAATCGTGCAGTCTAATTTGGTGAAAGTCCTATTTGCCTCCTGGATTTTGAGTGGAGTGTTCTATACATTTCAATTGGGTCAAGTCCTCTGTATCTTTACTTATTTTATGTATGTGTGTCAGTAAATTGTCCTATCACTTATTCAGATTTCTTAAGTTCTCAGCCAAAATAGTGGATTTGTCTATTATCTTAATTCTTACAGATTTTCTTTGAAGTATTTTACATGCCTATATATTTTTATTTTTATAAACTCTGGATGATTTTCAGGAAATACTCCTTCTCTTCCCTCATTATATCCCTTGATTTTCAATGTACTTTGTCTGAAAACATCTATTTACCTCAGAGTAGTATTCCTTTTTCCAAATTTATTATAAACTATGTCTTTGTGTCTAAATGGCTTTTTTATAGAATTGCATTGTGAAGTTGCTTTTTTACCCAATCTCTCTGTCTTTAGAGTGTTTATACCAAATATTTTATTATGAATAAGATATCATTTTATGATAAATTTTACATTCGCCTCATTTGTTTTTGATTTCTTTTGTATCCTTTTCCTGCCTTCTTTTGGATTAATTATTTTTAGTAATTCCCTTTTTATCTTCACTATCACCTTAGTAGCTATACCTCTCCGTTTACTGCTTAGCCCAGTATTTACAATATATATTTCAACTTTTCACTGTCTACTTTCAAATATTTTACAAATTATATGTAATCTAGGAAATGTGGAGTATTTTTCTCCTCCTGTCCCTTGTGCTGTTTTTGTTACATATTTTCTTTAGACATATATTAGATACTTTACGTTGTAATTACGTGCCTTTAGACTATCATGATTTAAAAACATTTAACAAAATCATCAAAAGTCTTTTATGTTTACTCACAAATTTGCCATTTTCAGAAATCTTTAATCGTGTGTGTAGGTTAAATTTTCCACTCGCATTCATGTTCTTCATTATCATTTTATTCCTGCCTAAAGAACTGTCATTACCATGTTTTGTAATGAATTTTGTTGACAATTAATACTCTCAGCTTTCTTTTCTGAGAAAGTCTCCGTTTCATCTTCATTTTTGAATGACATTTGAAAGCTTATTGAATCCTAGCCAGCTTAGATATCCTTAAGTACTTCAAAGATAGCATTACATTGACCTTTGACTTGCACAGCTTTTGCCCAAAAAAATCTGTCACTTTTTACTAATTTATCTGTAAGTAATGTGTCATTTGCCTCTGGCTGCTGTTAACATTCTTTCTTTATTAGTGATTTTCTTTCCCTATGCCTATTTTAATGGAAAGTACGATTTTTAAAAATTCTGTGGCTTTTAATAAAGGTTATATTGGCTAAAACTGATGTTTTGCAAGCTATATATGTATATATATAAAATATACTTATATGTACTTTATACATATATTACACTTGTATATATATATATATATCTGTTTCAACTTATCAATATTTTCTAAAAAACACCTGTAAAATTTTTAAATGATTTGTATTGAAATAGGTGGAAAAATATGGAGAGATTTGATATTAAAATAATGACTTCTCTAATCTGTAAACATGGTAACCATTTTTACATATTATTTATTTTCTTATGAAATATTTTATATGATTTTAACCCTGTATGCCGTTTACTAGATTGACTCCTAAGGACTAAAATTTTTGAATAATACTATAAAATCTATATCAAGAATCATTCAATCTTCTGATATATAAATGCAATAGATTTTCTTGTTTTGACTGGGCACTCAGTGTAAGAATTATTGTGTTGGACATATACCATTTTTTATGATTTGGGTTTGTATTTCTCTGTACATGCACCAAAGTCTCAAAACTTGCTTACTAATCATATTCTACGTATTTTGTTGTATGGATGTGTTTTATATATGCATTATTATATATTATTTATATACTTCACATCTTTGTAAACATATTTAGATTTTATTCATGAATACAAATAATAATCATTATGTTCAGGACTTGACACCACATAAGAGGTATTCCGTATAGTATTCTCTATTTATCTCAAGCATGAGCATATACTTTTAAATGGATATCCAACAGAAATGTACCTAAATATATAATAACTTCATGGGACTTGAATGAAAATATTCTATCAGCTTTATGAATAGTAAATCCAAAGCAGAAATAATCCAAATGTCCATCAATAGAATGTTTAACAAATAGGGATTTATTCATATAAATCAATAATATATAGCAACAAAAATAACTATAGCTATCTTGGAATGAAAAGTATTTGACCACAGTAACCAATACATAGAAATAGCTATTATATTGATTTCAATATACTATATTTAAAGCAAGCACATTTAAGATGTAACTCCATTGATTTTTTTTTTAACTCCATTGATTTTTTAAAAGGTTTTGTTTATTTGTTCTTTGGAGACACACAGAGAGAGGCAGAGACATAGGCAAAGGGGGAGTCTGATGCGGGACTTGATCCCAGAACCCCAGGACCACGTCCTAAGCAAAGGCAGACGCTCAACCACCGAACATTGACTTTTAGATGACAAAGCATTTGACAAGAAATCAGTCACTTTTAGCCTTATTTATCTGTAAGTAGTGTGTCATTTCCCACAGTTGTTTTTTTTTTTTTTAAGTTAACATCATTGTCATCTCTGGGGAGGAAGGTGAGGTTAGTTATGAAGATGAGCTTTGGGAGGTTGTTCGGTTTTGATAATACCCATTTTTGCGATGTGGGTGAATGTAGACATATTCATTTTGCAGCAATGCATTGAGTTCTTCACATTCTTAGTATAATGTTCTGCATACATGTTATATTCAATTTAAACATTTCAAAATAATAGAACGGTGTTTTACACAAATACGGAGGTATGAAACACATGTACCACTACATATATGTGACCTTATTTCTTTCTTACAGGAAAACATACTCTACATCATGTGTGTCATCTTTTTCTTTTTTATATACAATATTTTAAAATATTCTTCTATATTAACTTAGGTACTACAGTGATCTCACTTAAAAATATTTATCTTTAAAATTAAGAAAGTTGTCTTGAGTTAGAAAGTTGAATGTGTTCATCAGATTAGATATTTATTTTTGCTACATGGAAATGGACTATTACACATTGGATTCTCAGATTGGTACATAATTAGACAGTCATTCCTTTATGAATGTGCCATAATTTGTTTTGCCATCTCCCTAATTATGAGTCTTTTTGTTTATATTGACCTGAAAGATCAATTCTTGGAAATTAAATTTCTTATAGAAATAGTATTAAATGTGAGACAGGAATCCATCAAAATCCTAGAAGAGAACACAGGCAGCAACCTCTTTAACCTCAGCTGTAGCAACTTCTTGCTAGACACATCTCCAAAGGCAAGGGAAACAAAGGCAAAAATGAACTATTGGTACTTCTCAAGATAAAATATTCTGCACAGCAAAGGAAATAGTCAACAAATCCAAAAGATAGCCACAGAAAGGGAGAAGATATTTGCAAATGACACATAAGATAAAAGGCTCGTCTCTGAAATCTATAAAGAATTTATCAGACTCAATACCCAAAGAACAAATAATCCAATCAAGAATTGGGCAGAACACATAAATAGACCTTTCACCAAAGAAGACATACAAATGGCCAACAGACACATGAAAAAATGCTCCACATCACTCAGCATCAGGGAAATGCAAATCAAAATCACGATGAGATACCACCTCACACCAGTCAGAATGGCTAAAATTAACAAGTTGGAAAACAACAGATGTTGACAAAGATGCAGAGAAAGGGGAATCCTTTTACACTGTTGGTGGGAATGCAAACTGGAGCAGCCATTCTGGAAAACAGTATGGAGATTCCTCAAAAAGTTAAATAGAACTACCCTACAATACAGTAATTGCACTACTGGGTATTTTCCCCAAAGATACAAATGTAGTGATCTAAAGGGGCACTTACTCCCAAATGTTTATAGCAGTAATGTCCACAATAGCCAAACTATGGAAAGAACCCATTTTTCCATCGACAGTTGGATGAGGGTGTGGTATATATACACAATGGAATACTACTCAGCTGTCAAAAATGAAATATTGCCATTTGTAATGACGTGGATGGAACTAAAGCATATGCTAAGTGAAATAAGTCAATCAGAGAAAGACAATTATAATATGATCTCATTCATATGTGGAATTTAAGAAACAAACCAGGATCATAGGGGAAGAGAAGAAAAAAATAAAACAACAAGATCAGAGAGGGAGTCAAACCATAAGAGACCCTTGGAAACAAACTAAGGATCATTGGAGGGGAGGGAGGTAGGGGAACAGGGTAAATGGGTGATGAACATAAGGAAGGTATGTGATGTAATGAGCACAGAGTATCACATGAGACTAATGAAGCCTGACCTCTACCTCTGAAACCAATAATACATTATATGTTAACTAATTGAATTTAAAGACAAATTTTTAAAAATTTCATAGATAATGCAAAATTCATCTTGTTAATTGATCAAACATTCACTCCTATCAATTACATAAATGGATGGCTGTTTACAAATAGTCTCCCTAAACCAGGTAAATAGCAAAGTGTATTATTAAATCTAATAGGCAAAATTTGGTCTCATTTTGTGGCTTAAACATTTAATCTGCATTTTATTAAGTCAGAGATTAGACATACATTAACACATCACATATAAATAACATTTTTGTCACTAAAAAGCCTGATTCCTCTTCATTATTTCTCCGCCTGTTTTTTTTCTTAATTATTTTGCATGCAATGTCAAAAACATAAGACCATAAGTCTCTATGACAGATCCTACACTAAGAGACTAATTCTTTTACAATGGCTCTCTATTCATTTTTCAATGTGTGAAGAAACAATACTGAATATTCATGCATAGCAAAGTATCAAACTGTGATCATCAAAAAGATTGTCTTAATTCAAGACATGCTTACCTGAAATAAGTTTTGTCATTGTACACCCTTGGATAAGTAACCTCATTAATACTTACTATGCCTAAATATAGTTATTGTTAATATATCTAATATATAATAACATTGCTCTTATAAATACTAATATAATACCAATAAATACCAATAATAATAAAAAGAACAACAAAAAAACATCATCAGATATCTTACAGAGGTTTTGAGTCAAGTCTAATTAAGTGTATGTAATAGAACACACTTCTGTTTAATTGCACAGAAATGTTGATAGAGTTATATGCTAAGTATAAAAATTACTAGTAAAAATAAATATTTCATAGACAAATATTAAGAGATAATTTTAATACAGTTAATTTTTTTTAATTTTAATACAGTTTAAATGGAAGTTCAGATAATATCCTTTTTGCTTTCATGTACCAAAACATTTTGGCCATACATGCTATTGGGGTTACACTTCATAATATTAAATACTGACTGGAATGAAATAGAGTTTTATCAAGAAAAATTTTATATTGCTTATTTTCATGGAATTAAATAATTCCCTGAAATCTTATGCACAAGTAAGGTTATAAAAATAATAAAACAGCTGAGATCAGAGCAGCATGTACTTTAGCAGAACTAGATGGTAAAAATTTCCTCTATTAGTAATATCTAGATTTTTGTATAAACCAGGGTATTTACTACACTGTTGTTCAGACTAAAACATAATGGCAGCTAGATGTAAAAAAGGGGGGGTATTTAATTATAATAGTAAAATCTTATGTACAGAGAACTATTTTCATTAGAAAGTGTATCTGCATTCTACTTTTCCTTGCAACTAATTAGGCATCTTACTTTTTTTTTTGCATCTTTACAATGGTTTGATATTTAATACTTTCTTATCATATTTCAGTGATTAGTAAATAGAACAGTGTATACTGTAAGTTCAAGTCATATCCAAAGTTTTTTATGTATATACTATTTAAAAGTAATTGTCCTTACATTTAATTGAAAACATATGTCACTGGTATGCTTCTTATTTCACATATGGAATTATACTTTCCCTAACAAAGAAGATATTAATTGTGGCAGCATTTAAGCAAAGCTTCCATTAAACAACACATTTCATGTTTTACTGTTTGTTTTCACATTGTATTGCACGTGTTTAGAATCACTACCAAATACCCCACGGCAGGAAACCCTAATCCCAATTTTCCAAATTCCAACATCAATGCCATCTTTTCCAGGAAGCATCATCAAAGATGATCAAGAAGCTAATGGTACTCTCCTCTGTGTTTCCAAAGTCCTTGATCATGACTGTTACTTGAGCCCAACTCTGCCATGGCATCCACTGTACTATATTAAGATTTATCTCCACGTCCGTTAACCATGGACTCTTTGAAAGCAGAGATAATGGCTTAATCACATTCATGTCGCTTACTGTATCTACTGTGGTACAGTGCTTTTTACAGTCAACCATTTTGAGTGACTGAAAGACATAATGAATTACATAGATGGAACTCATTGAAGAAGAATCTTCACCACTTAATGCATTACCTATTGTTATTCTCCCTCTCCCCCAAAAAAATCAAGCATAATTTTTATTTAGAAAGAAGTTGCATTTGCTGGTACTGAATTATTCCGTGATTTCATAAATCTATTTTTTTTTTTGCATTTTGTCCTTTAAAAATGTTGTTGGATCATGAGTAAATGGTAAAGGAATTAGCTTTTTATTTTGTTATTTTTCAATTTTATTGACGCATAGTTGTTGAAAAATAATTGCACATATTTCAAGTGAATACTGTGATGGATTTTGGCCTAAAAATGCATTCGTGACACTATCTCTACAATTTAAATAATAAAGATATCTATCCCTCCAAAAAGTTTCCTTTTGCCCTTTGTAATCTTCTCCTACATCTCATTCAGTTGCCTTATGTTAAAGCAATTATTGATCTTTCTAACATTATATACCAGTTTGCATTATTTAAAACTTTATATACATAGAATAATGAAATATGTGTTTTTGTTGGAGTACTTTATACTGAAATAAAATTGAGAAAATGAATTACATTATTTTTAAATGCACAATGTAATGATTCAACATTTGTATACATTGTGGAAAGATCACTTTAAGTCTATTTACCATCTGACATCATAGAAAGTTACATTTGATTTTTGTTTGATGAGAACTTTAAGATTTACTTTCTTAGAAACTTACAAATTCTCAATAAAATATTATTGATTATAGTTCCCTTGATGCACATTACATCCCCATAACTTATTTTATAACTGGAAGTCTGTACCTCTTGATCTCCTTCATCCATTTGCCCATGCCCCATCCTGTCCCCTCCAGCAATTGCCAATATATTCTCTGTACCTATGAGCTACAGGTTTTTTGTCTGTTTACTCCTTTTGTTTTTTAGATTCAATGTTTAAGTGAAATCATATAGTATTTGTCTCTCTGTCTGATTTACTTCATTGGCATAATGCTCTCAAGATCCATCCATGTTGTTACAAATGGAAAGATTTCATTCTTTTTTATAGTTGAGTAGTATTCCTTGGCCTGTGTGTATACTCATCTTTTTTTGTCCATTTATTCATAGATGGACATTTAGGTTGTTTCCATATCTTGGCTACTGTAAATAATACAGCAGTGAATAGTGGTTCCTATTGTCTGAGTTCTTCCATTCAGCATAACTATGTTTTTTAATGTATAGGTACTTTGGTAGTTTTATCGCTGAGTGATAGTCCATTGTATGTATATATTACAATTTATTCATGGAAATTTTGGGTTATTTCATTTTTGACTATTACAAAGATAGTAACATGAACATTTGTGTACCAAAATATTGGCTTCTTGTGTTTTCTATTTTTTACCTTTTTTAGATAAGTGCATGTTCAGATATCCCCTTTTATTATATGAAAGATATTATGTATTGACTCTTATTTATCAGATAAAGTCCTATTCAGATTAATTTTTCAACTTGTATGATCTTTGGTTGCTTGTGACTTTCAAGGAATTGTTCATAATTTTCTTTTATTTCACTTTTAATATCCATACCATAAGTATTGGTGGCATCTTCCATTTCTGATATTACTTTGCATTTTCTCTATTATTTTCATAGAGAATTGAACCCCATCAGAGGTTCAATTCATTATCTTAAAACACAAGTTTTTTCTTTTGATGAATTTACAATTGGCTTTCCTGTTTTCAATTCTATTGACTTTTGCTCTATTTTTCATCATTTCTTTGCTTCTCTTTGTTTTAGCCTCAACTTTATCTTCTTTCTTTCACCACTTATGGTGGGAATTTATGTTACTGAGTTCAGGTCTTTCATCTTTTCCAATATATGCATATAATGGTATAAGTTTTCTGCTAAGCACTATTTTCTCTTCATCCCACAAATTTTGATGTTATATTTTCATCCTAATTTAGTTCAAAGTATTTAATTTCTCTTGAGACTTTTTCTTTGGTCCATATACTATTTAAAACCATGGTGTTCAATTTCCAAATATTTGGGGATATTTCAGCCTACTTTTATTTGATTTCCAGTTTAATTTTATAGTGGTCGAGAACAGACTTTGTAAGAATTCTATTATTTTAAATTTTATAAAGTTTTGATAAGATGTGTTTTATATCCCAGTATATGTTGTTAGAGGAAGTCCTAAATGAGCTAAAGAAGATTGTGTGTTATGTTGTTTTTAATGAAGTACTCAAAAATGTCTTTTAGATCTAATTAGTTGGTAGGATTACATAGGAAACTAAATCCTTTCTGACTCTGCCTCCTCATTTATAAATTAATGAAGAACAAGTCTGGAAGTTTCCAACTATCATAATGGATTTATCTCTTATTCAATTGTAGGTCTTTCGATTTTTTTCTATTTTGACATTCAGTTGTTAAGTGCATCCATGTTAATGATTGTTAGGAATTCTTGGAGACTTGCCATGTATATTATGTAATGCTCTTCTTTATACTTGATAACTTTTCTTCTTCTGAAGTCTTGGTCTGTAATTAGTGTAGATATTCTAGCTTTCTTGTATTAACCTTCTCCATTTATTTACTTTTAACCTATCAGAGTTTTGAAACTTAAAGTGGGTTGTTGTAGATGAAATATAGTTGTATCTTATTTGCTTACTCAGGTGACAATTTCCATCTTAACTGGTTTAGATCATTCACAAATAAAGTGATTACTGATTTTTTGGATTAATATTTATCATGTTTGTAACAGCTTTCTATTGATTGGACTCCTTCTTGGTTTCTTTTTCTTTCTTTCTTTCTTTTTTTTTTTTTTTGCCTTCTTTGGTTTTGATTGAACATTTTATATGATGCTATTTTATCTGCCATATTAGCATAGGAAATATGCTTTTTTTGTTTTTTTATTCCAGTGGCACCCTATAGTTTTCCATTCACATCTACAACTAATCTAAGTCCACCTCCAAATAATACTGTACCACTTCATGGATAGTTTATATATACTGTATTTACAACATTATAATACAGTATTTCCAATTCCTCCCTTCTATCCCTAATGGCACTGCCCTCATTCACTTCATTTATCCATTTATCCATATACTCTAGTCACCCAATACATTGTTAGTATTCTTATATTATTAATTTAAAATTATCTTTTACTTTAAGGTTAGTCACTAATTTAGTTATTATTAAGTTAAAAAAATTTAAGATTTTATTTATTTATTTGAGAGAGAGAGAGAAAGAGCAGGAGGGAGAGGGAGAGAGAATCTGAAGCAGACAGTGCTGAGCACAGAGCCTGATGTGGGGCTTGATCCCAATACCAGTAGAGCATGATCCAAGCCAAAACCAAGAGCCGGACACTTAACCAAATGAGCCATCCAGGTACCCTTCAAGTTAATTACTTTACAGTTACATTTTAGGTCAATAAGCATATTTTTTTTATCTTAATGTATTCCTTTTTCTGTGCTCTTCCCTATGACGTAGATCGCAATTTCTGACTTCCATTATTTTCCTTCTGAAGAACTATGTATCTATTTTCTATTGAAGGACAGTTGCAATTTTGCCAGCTTTTGGTTGTTTGACATTGTGTGTAATAAAAAGTTTTCAAAGAAAACAGAATTAAGGAATCTAAGCACATCACTCTTCTGTCTAAAATCTTTTCTTTGCAGAAACTCCATTTTATTTATAATGTCTTACAGCATTTTGGGCTCAGGTTTATTGTTCCAATCTTAAGTCCTTTCACTCTTCCTTCACTACAAGCAGGTATTTTTGCCATTTCTTCTTCAAAATGCACACTCAGGCCCTTCATGTATTACCCTCATATATATTGTCATGTCTTCCTGGAAAACATTCATTCATTGACTTTGTTACTGATTATTCTTTCCACGCCTTCAGATTTTATATGTTCCTTACAAAGATAACCTGCCTTTGATTACTAACAACCAGGACAGGTCTCTTGTGCTAAAACTATTCAACAACCAACACTTCTTTTTTTAAGTATTTATAAAAGTTATAATTATTAAGTTTTTTCTCTTAATGGTCTATTGTTGATGCTTATTCTGGTGCTATCGTTCTATTTCATTATTGTATCTCTAGTGTTTACCCTAATATCTAGCACTTACAGTTTATACAATGAATTTTCTTTGAGTAAATTCATTAATGTATTGTGAGAGACCCATGATTATTTTGACCTAGTGGATCATTTAATTGATGAGCCCAAACTAATAACACATTTTTATTTCTTTCTGGAGACATTGTCTTAATTTTCCAAGAACACAAATAAACAAATAATTATTTGTTTCCAAATAAACAAGTATGTTTATTTTTGTTTTCTTCAGTGGAGGTGGCTAGCAACTTTTCTTTCTAGTTTGTGCATAATACCATTTTTAATTTATTCTCATAATTACTATAATACTTTTATTAGTATTTACAAATACCTGTAGATATGCATACGATCATAAAATGGCCAAATTTAAATAGTTTTCAATATTTCTGTGACTGTACTAAAATGTCACATTACATCTGTGTCTATTTTCTGACCAGGAAGGTACCTTCTGTTAACCCTCAGAATTTACACACATGAATAATACATAAAATATTTTTATTTTTTTTACTAATGCTATACTATTTGCACAACGATCTCAGCTTTTTGGAAGACTATACTGAATAATATATGCAGAAATAAACCTCCAACCAAGAAAGTGTTTTATAAATATACCATTGTTATAAGTAGAGGACAAAACACTCAAAAGGGAGATGTGTGACAGGAAGGCTTGACACCAGAAAGCATTGTATTGTGGGGGAGGGGAAATAGTCCAGGTGAAACAAGGATATGCCTGGTTAACAGCTGATATGTTTACACCATCTGCTCTCTCAGGCTTCCATTTTCTCTGAGCACAGGAAAGTATTGCAAAGTCACACAAGGTCACTTATTTCTTTGGGAAAGTCATGTAAGGGAAAATTTTAGGTATACAGTATGCAGTTAAGTTCCTTTAATAATACACAAGTGTTTAATGCTAAGAAACTTTGATATAATTGTTATTATTATTTAAAGTCTGTATTATATTAAAGAACTTCAGATATTTAAAATATCATATTATTCACATATACAGGGAAATTTTAATCATTTGTGAAAATTCACTTATCTATCATTTCATTATCTATGAGTACTGATGATCATTACTTGGTTAAATTATTGCTATTATTACATCTGTGTATTATCTTTCTTGATAGCTAATTAATCAAGTTGTGAAGAATGGATGCTTCACAAATACCTTTCTTATTCTTTTTTGCATTCCCATTCTATTATGGACCATATGTGTCTGCTTACCTCCTCCCCCCACAAAATTCATATGTTTAAACCCTAACCTCTACTTCTTATGATCTTAAATTTTAATTTTCTGTTATAGAGTTCTCTATTCTATATCATATGGGACATTTCTTCCTACTGGTTAGAGTTCAACATTCATACCCAATTAATGCTCATTTCAATGTTTCCAAACTTCTAATTGTTAATATAAGAAAGTTAGAAAAAATTAATCTCTTAATTAACATTTCTTTCCAAATCATATCTTCTCACATTCTTTGCCTAAAATAATATGCATCTTCCTGGTAAAGAGACAATTGCTACTTCTACCATGTGTTTCATGGTAATTTGACTTTTTTTTTTATGATAGTCACACAGAGAGAGAGATATGCATCTTCCTGGTAAAGAGACAATTGCTACTTCTACCATGTGTTTCATGGTAATTTGACTTTTTTTTTTTTATGATAGTCACACACACAGAGAGAGAGAGAGAGAGAGAGAAGCAGAGACATAGGCAGAGGGAGAAGCAGGCTCCATGCACCGGGAGCCCGACGTGGGATTCGATTCCGGGTCTCCAGGATCGCGCCCTGGGCCAAAGGCAGGCGCTAAACCGCTGCGCCACCCAGGGATCCCCTTTCATGGTAATTTGATAAATGTCCCAAACATATTCAATAATAGATAAGAAAAAAAACAATAATAGATAACACATACATAACACTTAATATGTGCCAGGGACTAGTCAAACACTATATAGGTATGAAATTCTACAACCAAGAAATTGGCTGTTTTTATCATCTTCATTTATACTAGAGGAAATTGGGATGTGAAAGGGGCAAAATTGGGAAAGTTCGTAATTGTGAGATTTTTTTGGCTGCTCTAAACTGTGATTTTTTGTTTGCTTCAAGTTTTTATTTAAATTCCAGTTAGTTAACATATAGTGTCATATTAGTTTCAAGAGTAGAATTTACACTTACATGTAACACACAGTGCTCATAACAAGTGTCCTCTCTAATACCTATCACCATTCTGTGTCCAATGTAGTTGATTGTAACTCATAAGCAAAAAAGAAAGAAAGAAAAAGAAAACTCCTGGAGATACTTGTTCCTTTGCTTCCTTCACAAGGGGAGATTGTGTCTTTTCCTCACAACCTGCATGTCGCAGGTTGGAGTTTAGATCAATGCCCTTTTTGCTCCATCCTTGTGGTACATACGGATCATTACTTGTTCACCTACTTGCAAAACCATTGATAAATTAAGTTTGTTATCATTTGGCAGCACCACTCTCCTAGCTTCTTTATTTCTGACATCATCTTAACTTACTACAGATGTCACACCTGGCCAATCCCAGCTGATTTTAACATCAAAATAAGCAATTTAAACAGAACTGTGACTTCTAATATCCCTCAAATTCCCACTCATTCTCTCTCACCAAGACATTTCAAAACAGTATTTTTTCATATGCCATCTCCCCACTTATTTACTGTTTATTCCACAGTCCACAGTGATGCTATTAAAATGGTGCTTGCTAGTCACTGAAAATTCTCCCATTACTAATTCTGAAAGCACATTTCAACTTTTTTTTTCTTTTTTAAGTTTTTATTTAAATTCCAGTTAGTGGGATCCCTGGGTGGCGCAGCGGTTTGGCGCCTGCCTTTGGCCCAGGGCGCGATCCTGGAGACCCGGGATCGAATCCCACATCAGGCTCCCGGTGCATGGAGCCTGCTTCTCCCTCTGCCTGTGTCTCTGCCTCTCTCTCTCTCTCTCTCTCTGTGA
Organism: Vulpes lagopus; assembly: GCF_018345385.1. NCBI lineage: Eukaryota > Metazoa > Chordata > Mammalia > Carnivora > Canidae > Vulpes > Vulpes lagopus. Next base: position 23,989,916 of record NC_054832.1, on the reverse strand, counting down.
CTATCATAAATAAATAAAAATTAAAAAAAAAATAAATAAATAAATTCCAGTTAGTTAACATACAGTGTAATCATAGTTTCAGGTGCAGAATTTAGTGATTCGTCACTTAACATACAACACCCAATGCTCATCACAAGTGCCCTCCTTAACACCCATCACCCATTTAACCCACACACACACCTCCCTCCAGCAACCCTCAGTTTGTTATATAGAGTTAAGACTCTGTTTTCTGCTTGACCTCTCTTTTTCTTTCTTTCCCCTCTGTTCATCTGTATTGCTTCTTAAATTCTACATATGAGTGAAATCATATGAGTAGTCTTTTTCTAAGTTATTTTGCCTAGCACTTTACTCTCTAGCTCCATCCATGTTATTCCAAATGGCAATATTTCATCTTTTTTGATGTCTGAATTATATATATATATATATCCCACATCTGTATCCAGTCATCAGTCACTGGACATTTGGGCTGTTTCCATAATTTGGCTATTATTGATAATGTTACTATAAACATGGGGTGTGTGTATCCCTTCAAATTAGTATCGTTGTATCCTTTGGGTAAATACCTAGTATTGTGATAGCTGGATTATAGGGTGGTTCTATTTGGTTGTTTCATCCCAACAGCATTTTTAAAATAGATTTTTTAAAATTTTTAATTGAAGTATAGTTGGCATATAATATTAAATTAGTTTTAGGCATATAATGTGGTGATTCAACAATTATATACATTACAAAATACCAGAGAAAGATAAATACCGTGTGATTTTACTTATATGCTAAATCTAAAAAAACAAAAACAAAATAAACGAACCAAAGAACAACAAAAAAAGATAAAGGGCAGCCCAGGTGGCTCAGCTGTTTAGTGCTGCCTGCAGCCCAGGGCCTGATCCTGGAAACCTGGGATCCAGTCCCATGTTGGGCTCCCTGCATGGAGCCTTCTCCCTCTGCCTGTGTCTCTGCCTCTCTCTCTCTCTCTCTCTCTGTCTCATGAGTAAATGAGTAAATAAAATCTTTTAAAAAATAGAAAAACAGACTCATAATAATATAAGCTCGTTTTTAAAAGTTTAAAAACTTATTCAGACTATATTCTCCAATTTCAGTAGAATAAAGTCAGAAGTAAATAACAGTAATAATAAATAGTAGGAATTGCTAAGATCTTTGGAAATTCATCTTTACACTTTAAAGTCACCACTGGGTCACAATGGAAAACGCAAATGAAATTTGCAAATACTTTAACACCAATACATATTAAAACTTCTGGGATTCAGTTAAAGCCATACTTGCAGAGATTTTTTAAACCTAATTGCTTCTATTATAAAAAGAAAAACTGAAATTGTTATTTAAGTTTCTCAAAGAGATAGATATTACAAATTAATGCTATATAAGTGATAGAAAGTGAAAAGATAAAGATTAATGAATTAGAATATTAACATACAATAGAGCAAAGCAAAAATAAATCAAAATTGGTACTTAAAAGACTAATAAAATGCTTGATCTTCCAGCATGATTGAGAAATACAGAAGAACGAAAGCACACATTAAAAGTAATAGGAATAAAGGGTCATCAATATGGATCTTAGATACGTTAAAAAAAAGATAATAGATATAATAATGGATATTTGAACAATACTAAATTTAGGTAAAATGACAAACCTCTAGACTATTATAACCTCCTATTCATTATACCAAATAATGGAGAAGGAATGAATTCCCTACTCATTTTATGGGAATAGCATATCCTTTATAGCAAAAACAAGGATATTATAAGGAAGGTATATTAAAGGCTACTTCATGAACACAGATGAAAATTCTTAAACTATTAGTGATCAAATGCAATAATATATAAGGATAATACCTCATCATGAAATTAAGTTTATTCCAAGAAAGCAAGCTGGGTTTAACATTTAAATATCAATAAATAAAACTCACATCATTAAAAGACTAAAGATGAAAGCACATAGTCTTCTCAAAGATGGCAAAAACATGTTTGCTATAACTCAGTACCCATTGATGATGATGATGATGATGATGATGATGATGATGATGTTAGCAAACTAGGAAAAAGAGGGAAATCTAGATAAAGAGTGGAATTTGAGCTGTGGGTCAGCTGACTGGTGTATATTAGCTAAATTATGAGAGCTGAAATCCATAATGTACCACAATCCTGCAAAATAAAGACTGTTTACAGTACTTCATGTGTAAAATGAATGCATATTTTGTATGAAATGTTAACACAGAAGACATTATGTCAAAGGAAAAAAATCACAAAAAAAATAATTTATTTTGTTTTAAGCAGGAGTGTATTATATATGTCACAATAACTCTTCTGTATATTTAAGGTCAATTCAAGCATTTCTATTATCTTCTAATGGGTGAAGACAATAAGGAAGAACTATAGATATAAAAAGACAAGAATAAGGATTATCTTTGTGCCTTTAAGAATATATTGTTAAACAAAAGGTTAAAACAATTTTGCAAAAAGTGTGGAAAGTGGATGTTCATGTTGCTTCTGGTGTTTGTTTTTTAAGTACCATCATGAAAAAAAGGCATTCATTTTGATGACTCAATATGTTTAGCATGATCAGAAAAGAAGCTGTTTATCAATTCACAGTGTGTTTAAACAGAAAACTTATTGAGGTTGAAATCAGCAGACAACAGCAAGAAATGCAAAGGTTTTGTCATTAGACCATGAAATGAAATAAATTCAATGTGAATATCTAAAGAATTCAAACCCTAAGAAATGATTATTTGATAAATTGTTCTCAACTTTGTTCATGAGCATATTGTGTTATTTCAGTCCACTGGGCATTTCCTCTTTTATCTCAGTATATATGAATATTCACTTTTATATACTCAAGATGTAAATTGTCTTGCTTAAGTAGAATTTGAGAAAAAAAATTGCTGTGATTCCATAGTCATTTATCATTCAGTAATGAAGGATATACATTTATTGAGAGCAGATGAAAGCTTCACTATGTAATTCAATATTTGGTATTTAACTGAATATTATTTATGGAGTGTTACAGATGCATTAATTAGATGATAAAGTTTATAAATAATGTAATTAAAATATCTTGCAATTACATCTAACTTAATCTCTGCCATCTTTACCAGTGTCTTCAAAACTGATTACATTAACAGATGATGATCTAATCAATGCCTTGAATTCACCCTTCCCCACTATAAATCATTTCTAAAGATAAGTTTTATCTATTTGCTGCAGATACATACTGGGCATAGTGGAGATATTTTTATAAGATATTATTTGAAGTATTCACTTTTGAGGAGCTCACAATCAATAGCAGGCTAATATGCCTTCAGTTAACTGCAGTGTGCCTGAGACATAGCACATACAATAATGCCCAGGGTTAGTATTAATGACAAGGACTTCAGAGAATCTACCAAGGATTAATTCAACACATTTTACTCAGAACCTACTATGTGGCATGTAATTGCACTAAGTGCTAAAGGTAAGAAAGTATGAAAAAACAAAACAAATTAGCAACCCCAAAACAATGAAAACTCTCACCTGTCCTTAAGTATTTTAAAGTATAGTAGGACATTACACAAGGATACAAATGGCTAAACGGGAGATAGGATGTAATATATGATATGGGAAGTAAGTAGTTTTGGGATTTCAAAGTTGATTGATAAATTTGAGTCAAGAATTGGGGAAAAAATAAAAGCATAGATAGAGGCATCCAAAACAATTACAAGTTTTGATCTTTGGCAACTTACATATTGAATCCTTGCTCTTAGTATATTTTCCTGATATATCTTACTCTTCTATTATATATTATAAAAATACCACACAATAATATATTGAGTGTATAATAGCACACGTGTGTTAAACATTCCTTTAAATACAATGAATTAGAATCACTAAGATTATAAACTTTGTGATATTTAAAATGACACATCACAAGAACTAAATTAGAATGTTTAGTGTTGGGACCCAAGTATTAGTTGTTTTCCTTTAAAAGCCCCCCAGGTGATTCCAATGCATATCCTCGTTTGATAAATACTGCTTAGTGTTTTATTTGTGGATAAAAGACTAAAAATAGTCCTTTTAAATAGTTATCATATGGTGTTATATTAGTTTCAGGTGTAAAATATAGTGATTCAGCAATTCTATGCATAACTCTGTGCTCAAGATAAGTAAACTCTTAATCCCTTCACCTATTTCACCCATCCCCCACTCAACCTTCCCTCTGGTAACCATCTATTGGTTCTATACAATTGAGTCTGTTTTTTGTTTTTGTTTTTGTTTTGTGTCTTTTGTTGTTTTTTACTTATCTTGTTTCTTAAATTCCATATATGTGTGAAATCATATGGTATTTGTCTTTCTGTTACCGACTTATTTCATTTAGCATTATTCTCTCTAGATCTATCTATGTTGTAAAAGCAAGATTTAATTCTTTTTTTATGACTGAATAACATTCCATTTTATGCCACCTCTTCTATATTCATTCATCTGTTGATGGACACTCGAGGTACTTACGTAATTTGGCTATTATAAATAATGCTGTAATAAACATAGAGATGCATATATCTTTTTGAATTAGTGTTCTTGTATCCTTAGGGTAAATATCCAGTAGTGGAATTACCAGATCATATGGTAATTCTATTTTTAATTTTTTGAGGAACCTCCATACTGTCTTCCACAGTGGCTGCATCAGTTTGCATTCCCAATCAAAGTGCATTAGGGTTACTTTTTCTCCATACCTTCACCAACACCTATTGTTTCTTGTGTTGTTAATTTTAACCATTCTGACAAGTGTGTGGTGATATCTCATTGGTTTTCATTTGCATTTCCCTGATGATGGGTGATTTGAGACACATTTATTGCTATGTCTGTTGACCTCTATATGTCTTATTTAGAGAATGTCTGTTCATGTTTTCTGCCCATTTTTAACTAAATTATGTATTTGGTGTTGAATTGTATACATTCTTTATATATTTTGGATACTAAGCCTTTACAAATATTTCATTTGCAGATATCTTCTCCCATTTAATAAATTGTCTTTTAGTTTTCTTAATTGTTTCCTTTACTGTGCAGAAGGCTTTTATTCTCATATAGTCCCACTTGTTTATTTTTCCTTTTGTTTCCCTTGCTTTGAAGACATATCTAGAAAAATGTTGCTGTGGCCAATGTCAGAGATTCCTGCCTCTACTCTCTTCTAGGATTTGTCTGGTTTCATTTCTCACATTTAGGTCCTTATCCATTTTATTTTTGTGTTTGGTGTAAGAAAGTGGTCCAATTTCATTCTTTTGCATGTTGCTGTCCAGCTTTTCCCAACACAGTTTGTTGAAGTGACTGTCTTTTACCAATTGCAAATTCTTGCCTCCTTTGTAGAAGATTAATTGACCATTTAATCATGGGTTTATTTCTGGGCTATCTATTCTGTTCTATTGACCTATGTTTTTATTTTGTTCCAGTACCATACTATTTTGATTACTAGGCTTTGTAATATATCTTGAAGGCTGAGATTGTGATACCTCCAGTTCAGTTATTCTTCTTCAGTATTACTTAGGCTATTAAGAGTCTTTTGTGGTTCCATTAAAATTTTAGGATTATTTTCATAGTACTGAGAAAAATGCTGTTGAAATTTTTATAGGGATTACATTAAATCTGTAAATTAGACTGCTTTAGATAGTATGGACATTTTAACAATATTTATTTTTTTAATCGTGGAATATCTTCCTATTTTTTGTGTGACATCTTCAATTTCTTTCATCAATGTTTTGTAATTTTCAGAATAAGGATTTTTTGCTTCCCTGGTTAAATCTCTTCCTAGATATTTTATTACTTTTGGTCAATGCATACAAAGTTTTTAAGGTTTCCATTTTCACAATTATTTTCCTAGATCTTAAAAATAAATATATTTAAGAAGAAAACAGCAGGTGTATTATTAAGCTAAGTAGAAGACACAGAAGATGTCATATACCAAAGAAAACTATTCTTTTTATTTTTAGGCATATCATTGTTATTAATGACAAATCATAATTATATAGAGATAGAGCTTGAAATTTTATTAAGTGTTTTATATAGTTTAATTTCAAATCCCAAAAATGAACTATATTGGGAGACTATCCCCCATTTTAGAGAAGTCACAGAATCTTGAGCTGCAATTCACTTGCTTGAACTCCACCCATCTCTGGAAAAGACTTAACAGATATAGAAAATTGCTGTCAGTCTGGGACCTAGAACACAATTTACTGAATGTGAAAGCAGATTGTAAGTGGTTATGCAATATCCTGAGTATTCCAAGGACCCTTGCACACTAACCTCATAGAATGCACATATCTATGAGCATCTGCAGGTCTGCAGGTGGATCATCCAAATTCAAATTCTGGTTTTCACTTGCTGAGGGACTTTATATATTCACTTACTTAATCTCAGTGCTCAGATTCTCATTTGCAAAATGGGAATAACTGTGCCTACCTTCCGGCACTGAAAGGAGGACAAATGAGACAATTTATACAAAGCACTAAAAAGACTGCCAAATGCAGTGTACACTCAATAGTTATATTTGATTATTATTATTATGAAACATATTTTTTAAATGTGTAAGTGTCCTAGATAAGAAATAATGTGGCTTCAAAAACGAGAGAGAGAAAAATGATAACCATTTCAAAGCTTAATGTTATTAATATTAATTTCAATATTAATTATAAATAAATAAGATATTAAAAGTTATATATAGTTTGTACTGTACTACATATTGTATACAATATTATATATATGTAAAATAATAAGTATATAGTATAATCAATAGGTGAAAGATTTCATGTATTGCCATTGATTGGGACATTCAGTAAAAAAAAAAAAAAAATGAAACAGACAAAACTTTTCCTGGACTGATTGGATAATCTACAAAATAGATGTTCGTCTATATATGTGATTTCCCATAAGATGCCAGTGGGAAATAGGTACATTTTTCTCAAAAACATCTAAAATTGTTTTCCTGTAAGTATAATCTTGAACTAAAGATGTATTTATTTTAGGCTATCACCATAAAACTTGCAAAGCAGAATATTATAGGAAAGATAAAACAAGCAAGCCAGCAACTAACTTTTAAGGTGAAAAATGGCAGAATACATTGAAGACAATATAAGTGACCTGTAACTAATGCTGTATTTTAATATCTTAGTAGTAATTGAGCTCCTATTATTTTTAAAATTCACCTTTTTATAGACTGCAAAATACAGTGGCGCCTGGATGGCTCACTGGTCAAGCATCTGCCTTCAGCTCCAGTCTTGATCTCAGGGTCCTGGGATCGACCAGGCTCCCTGCCCAGAGAGGAATCTGCTTCTCCCTCTGCACTGTGCTTGTGTGCTCACTCACTCTCTCTCTCTCTGGATTAAATAAATAAATAAATAAATAAATAAATAAATAAATAAATATTAAGATTTTATGTATTTATTCATGAGAGAGCCAAAGAGAGAGGCAGAGGCATAGGCAGAGAGAGAAGCAGGCTCCCTGTGGGGAGCCAGATGCAGGACTCGATCCCTGGACACTGAGATCACGCCCTGAGCTCAAGGCAGATGCTCAACTGCTGAGCCACCCAGGCATCCCTAAACAAAATCTTTTTAAAAGGAGTCCAAAATACAAGTTAGGGTTTGCATTTTCAAAACTATTTGTATCAATCTACATTCTCCTTTTCCTCAATATTTTTAATACGTATCATGTGTCAAGTAGCATATACAATTGCCTTTCTTTATTATAGCTAAGGCAAAATTAGGTTTATCATCTTTTCATTCTAGATACTTCCTTCATGTTTGTTATATTTGTTACACCTGTCATTTTTCCCTATGCGATTAAACCCTTTGAAAAAATGTCATTGAGAATCAAAGAAGGACTAGATAGATGAAATGCTGGGCTTCATCTGTTTTTCATGGACAATTGAATTTTCTCATCTACTTATACTGACTTTTTAGGGCATTAGAAACTAGGATGTATTTTTCTTGCTTGAACTGAATTTTGCTGTCAAGTAGATAGGACAAGGGACCAATTTAAGAGCAGGATTAAATGGAAAATTAGGCTAAACTATTCAATTCTCAGCTCAGGCATAGTGATAACAAGAGGAATTATAGAAGCCCATGGGAACCAAGGTATATATCCCATTGCTGTAAGCTTTAGCAGGAAAAAAAAAACAAACAAACAAATAAACAACCTGCCACTCAAGACTGGAAATATTAATAACTGAGGTATATTGAGGATCATTTGTCAGTACTTTTGGCTCTCACAGCTGGTGAGTCAGTAGTCTTCTGAGGGTGATTCTTCATAAGAACCTATGGGGAAACTAAGGATAATCTTTCTTTGGAAGTGTTAATGGTCTACTGTAGCAATCACATTGGCTCTGGAATAAAAACATTTGCTCATGAAAAAGTAAAAGGCACTTTGTGCATATACAACTTCCCAGTGGATTGTAAAAAACATGGGTCTCAAAGGGGAAATAGAAATTAAAAGGCTTTGAATTACCAGAAAAAATTTTAAGACTCCTCTTGTAAGATTGAGGCTACAAATTTTTTAAATTTAATAATTTGGCAAGTAGACGGGAATATCTCACTTTCCATCCCCTGTGAAAGGTAGTAAAAAAAAAAAGTGAGGACTTTCCTCAATTTGGTAAAAGCAAGGTGTCCCCAATTAATCTCATGCTGAGAGATGTCCCCTAATTCACTTTAAGTTCAAAGGTCTTACTCTCTGGACAGCTGTCATAGGTTAATTTTTTAATGGTGGAATGAAACTAAGCTAATTGTCTCAGCCCATCTCATCTTCTTTATATATAAATGATTATTTTTATGGTCTTTGGCAAATGTCCTTCTGTTAGACTCAATATTGCATCCTGAGAAAATGAATTTATTTGGCATAACTATCCCAGAGCCTAGAGTAAGGCTTGATTTCTAAACTTCATATTAGGCTGATATTGTGATAACTTCATATAGCTTATTAATTCATAGAATCCCTTAAAAGTGGGGCACAAGAGATACAGAACCATTGACTAATTCAATTCCTGAACTCCTGAAGTAACTTCACCCTTAAATAGAGGGAAAATGATCCATGTGGAGATCCCTGGATGGCTCAGCGGTTTGGTGCCTGCCTTTGGCCCAGGGCACGATCCTGAAGACCGGGGACCTAGTCCCACGTCGGGCTCCCTGCATGGAGCCTGCTTCTCTCTTTGCCTGTGTCTCTGCCTCTCTCTCTCTCTCTCTCTCTTTCTCTCTATGTCTATCATGAATAAATAAATAAAATCTTTAAAAAAAAAAGAAAGAAAATGATCCATGCTTCACCTGTTGCAAGAATCCCATCTCTAAACAAGCTTTTGAATGAAAATTTCTCTAATAGAATTAGCATCAGAGAAAATATATTTTCTCCTTCAATTCCTTCAGATTTTAACTATTAAGAATTTAAATATGGTGATTTAATTTACCCTTGGAAAATTAATAATGGGAATATTTATATTCAAATTTGTTGGAATATTATTATTGAGCATATTCATACTTTGATCCCATTTCAAAACCTCTGGTGAGCTGTAATAAGCAAAGTGGATGTAAGTAATTTGTAAGAAAAAAAGATTAAGGGCTATATTTTTTGTTGAACTATTTGAACCCACTTTGGGAACTCTGAATGACAAATTTTAAGCTGTCCAAGGATGATCCCAAAAGGATATTTAAAATAACAGTGACTAGTATGATGTAATAGCACAGGAATCTCATGAAGAGGTTAGTAGACTGTCTTGCTTAGCTATTAATCAGGATAGGAATAGCGCTGATAAACCATAGGCACAATGACTGTATCCACAGTATAGAAAATATAGAAAAAAGAATAAAAAAGAATCTTGGAGAAAATTGGTGATTTCCACCAACAGTATTATCTTTCTTCCAGTTTCTCACCCAATTTTCCTTAGAATAAGCTGCAAATTTTCTTACTGGAGACCACAGGATGAGGAACATAGTGTATTGCTCCAACTTATTCTGGGAACTTTCCCATTTACAGAAAACACTCTAAAAAATGCTGATTTAGGGGCACCTGAGTGGCTCAGTCTGTTAAGCAGTGGACTCTTGGTTTCAGCTCAGGACATGATCTCAGGGTTGTGGGACCAAGCCCCACAGGCAGCTCCATGTTCAGCGGGAAGTTGGCTTGAGGATTCTCTCTCTCTCTGTCCATCTCCCTGCTCTCACTCTTTCTCTCACTAAAATAAGTAAATAAATCTTTTAAAAAAATAAAAATAAAAATAAAAATGCTTATTTATGTACAGCAGTCAAAATTTTCTCCATCTGCCTTCTAATCAACCAGAATACTTTACATGACTCCACTTGGGATTTCTATAGCACAAGATTCACACCCACAGTCATATTCTATAGAAATTACTTATTTATGTTGCTATCATTTGCTTCTTAAAAGTAAGTTCCTATTTCACCTACAATACCTGTCTCAGGACCTGACATGGCTTGACAAATATAGGTACTCAAAAAGTATTTATCAAAATGAACTAATATTCGCTACACATGTGTAGAGTTCACAAACAGTGCATTATATGTCTTGTATTTAAGATAGAATACAAAATGTAACTGATATATTCAAAATACATATATGGAGGCAATGAATAGATTGGTAATGATTAATAATATGAAAAAATATTGTCTATGTAAAAACAAAAACAAAACACAATAAAAAACTATTGGTAGGTTCATTTAGGAGATTTATTATACTTTCTTGGGACAAAAAAAAACAATTCTTAAATTTTTTAAAGATTTATTTGTTTGTTTGTTTATCTATCTATCCAGGGCAAGAGAGGCAGAGGGAGAGGGAGAGAAAAAATTTTAAGCAGGCTACATGCCCATCATGGAGTTTGACATGGAGTTGATCTCAGGACCCTGATATAAAGACCTGAGCTGAAACCAAGAGTCAGACATTCAATGGATCGAGCCACCCAGGCACCCATGCACTGGCTGTTTCTTAAGTAATTTTTTTTTTTCTTCTTAAGTAATTTTAATTCAAAATAATCAATATGCCAAAATGGCATCTTTGGGGGTAGCATGTTTTGCTCCCCTTTAAGTTAAAAACTTTACTCAGCTAATGTGAATCAGGGAGCAGCTAAAGATCAAATACCTCCCTGAGCCCAGCAGTACTGGAGTTTAATAGAGTGAGGAGAGAAGGGAGGAGTGCCCTTTTGTTTTGGCTGAAGCAGAACATCTACTCATCTAGAACTGCTATAAAACCTATGTTTGAAAAATATGGAAATTATTGTGGGATTCCATGCCTCCCGTTAGGGACTGTGGGAACAGTATCATTGAGGTAACTGTCAGGACAATCTTTTGAGAACTGTTTTTGTAAGGCTTAAGAATTTTCAAGGTCCAGACGAAGGGCTGAAATTCAGAAAAAGATGAGAGGGGAAAGAGAAGACAGAAAATTATAAGGACACACAGCTTGCAGCCAGTGAAACTGGGAACTGTTTTTAATATTTTTACTGACACTAGTATTAGCCAAGATAACATTGTTCTTTACTATAATAAGTCTAATAAACTTAGCTTTGTCTGACCAGTAGATTTTTCTGATATTTCTCTGAGTTGAAATTTGACAGTAATATACATCAAAAGAGTGAAAAATGGAGGAAAAAAAATCTGACAACTAGAAAAGGAGGTCACATAAAAAGTGACATTTTCATGGCATTTTTAAAGTGTTTGGGGGGTTAAGAAATGTGTGGAGATAATTGAAGATAGTGCATATCAAAGATGTGGCAGGTGTGATTTCCCGTTGAGGAAAACATGAATGGATTCATTTAATAAAAAATAAGTAAAAAGGTATATGACATATTGTTTAACCATAAAAAGAGTAAGATAATGCTATGAACAACTTTATGTTTATATATTCAAAAACTTAGAAAACACAGACTAATTCTGTAAAAGCTACAAATTACCAAAACCCAATAAGGTGAAATAGACAACCTGAATAATCTTATAAGCATAACAGGAATTAAATTTTTAATTAAAACCTCCGGATAAAGGAATCTCCAGGCCTAAACTGCTTCATTGGAAAATTGCACCAAAAATTTAAGAAAAAATTAACATTGATATTAAACAAACACAGAAATTAGAAGAGGAAAATATAGTTACCAGCACATTTTTCCAGACCAGTATTACTCTGATGCCGAAAGTAAACAAAGAAAGCACATATATACAAAAGGAAAAATAGACCTACATCTCTCACAAAGCTACAAGCCAATTTTCACAACATAATATTGGCAAATTGGATCCAATAAATGTAAAGATAATTGTATAGCATGATTGAGTGAGATTTTTCCAAGTACACAAAGACTAGGAGAAAATACTGACAAATCACATATGATACCAATATCTACTACTTATAATACTATAAAGTCTCAAACTCAACAGCAAAAAGCAAACCCTTCAAATAAAAATGGGCAAAGGACATGAATAGACATTTCACAGAAAAAATGTGCCAATTTTATTACTGACTAGGTAACTGAAAATTAAAAGTAAATGAGATATCATGATACATCTAACCAAATGACAAAAAAATAAATAAATTTATTAAATGAAAAATAGAATAACGACACATGCCAAATGCTTGTTAGGATATAGGTAAATGGATCATTCTGGAAAAAGCAAAACTGTGGCTGCAGTAAAGGTATCAGAAATTGCTAGGGATGTAAGGAGTGGGAGTAGCGAACAGGCAAAGTACAGAGGATTTTTAAGGCAGTGATACTACTTTGTATGACACTATAATGATAGATACATATTTGTCATTATATAATTGTCCAAACCCATTCTTGGTAAAATGCCAAGAATGAATCTTAAGACAAACTATGGGATTTCAATGATTTCAATGTGTCAGTGTTGGTTCATACTTGGCAAGCAATGTACCATCTATTCAGTGATGCAGATAATGGGGAAACCTATGCATAAGTAGGACCAGTGTTAATTGGAAAATCTCTGTATATTCCTCTTAATTTTACTAAAAATTAAGAACCTAAAAATTTCTTAGAAATATGTATTTTATTTTTATTTTTTTATTTTTTTTTATTTTTTTTTTTGTATTTTATTTTTAAAAGATGCTACTATAATGAGAAATGGTCTACATGAGTAGTGTTTATAATGCTTAAATAATTAAAATAACAGTTGCAGATAGGCTTAAAATGCTAGACTAGGTCTTTTGATTCAGAACCTGAAAGGTTTGAGCTTTTACCTTTCTTGCAAGACATAATATCTCTGGACTAGAGATATAGCCAATTCATTACTTATTGCAAAAGTAGCAACCAGAATAAACTCCTAGCCCCAGATCCCCAAGCTCCATTCCTCTTGAAGTGCTTTGGGAAGAACCAAATGTGACCTGCACATGCAGATATAGGTACAGAAGAGGAATTCTAAACTTAGAATCTGCTCTGATCTTGTATTAGGACTGCTGGTAATCTCTCCATTTTTCCCTCTGAAAGAAGAGAATCTTATCTTTACTCTTGAATGTAAACAGTTCATCTTTGAGGAGACAAAGGTAACTTTATTCTCCCAAAATGGCTTTGAAGAGGAAAAAATTCCATCCTTATTATAATGCTCAGTAAATAAGTCTTCCCACTAATGTAAAAGAAGATACTATTTCTAGCCTCCAAAAATGTTTACTATACAAACTTGGTTGAAAAGATACAGTCAGTGTCTTTTGGTCAGAAAGACCATACGGCAACATGAAAAATGCCTGGACAATTGTCCCCAGTGTGAATCAGATTATAAAGAAGCATCTCTTCTTACAGAGAATTTGCATTTCAGTTTATTTTTTATCCATCCTGTCTTCATTTATCTCATGCAACAATCATTATTGAGTACATCTTATACTCCAGCTATTGTAAGCATGAACATGCAGTAAAGATGTTCATGTCTTTAAGGAATCAAGATTATAGTTATTGATAGATAGCGAACAAATTAGTATATAGGAATAAAGGTTATTTTGTATATACACATATATAGAGAATACTAAAATCAGTAATCAAAAAGATATTTAAAGAAGAGAGGAATGAGAAGGGAAAAGATTGAAGGCAAGAACATCACTTATGAGACAGTTCTAACAATCTAGTGCTGCACTAAAGAGTTGCTGAAAAATGGTTGTGAAGAGAAAAGGATGTATTTAAAAAAATTTTAAAGATTATTTAAAAGCATCTGTACTGGCTTCACTGATTGACAGCTGTGGTTGCCTGGAAACTAAGAACATTTAATGAGTATCCATTGTTTGGTAATCAAGCCTGATTGTATCGCAGACAGACTAGAGGTGGAGTTGAACACTCAGGAATAGAAACCCATAATAAGCAGAGGTACCAGGTACCCACAATTCAGATCTCCCTCCTGAGGCTTGGAAAGAAAAGTCTCTGTAGGAGAACTAGAGCCATAATGGAATGATGGCTGATAAGGAAATTTAGCAACTTACTCTTAGTGTTACTATTCTGATCAAAATGATTTCTGATAAAATTACATCAGGAAAAGGTGATTTGGAGAAGCTTAGAGGATTAACATGTGCATATGCTTTCCCCAGGTAAACATATAATAAAAATAAGAATGCAAATAAACTATTAGTGATGGTTCTTAACAGAAGTAATAGGTAAAAAATGAATTTGGCATATATATTGGCTGTACATACCTTACTACAGTGTTTATTTACTGAATTAAACAGCATTCTTATATATATTATATATTCCTTATTATATTGGGAACCACTTCTTATTCCTTAGTTTTCACTTTCTTGATTATTTCAGTATGTAAGAATACAATTATGTATATATAGTTTATTAAATATAATAACTAATAATTCTTATTAATAAAATTATTAATGAGAACAGAAACATATTTTTAGGCAAAATAGGTAAGGAAATGCAATTAAGAACTAATTTTATGGCTGATCTTCACAAACTCTGAAGTAAAAATATAAAGGTAGGTTGGATGGAGAACTATTAAAACTGTAACTGTCTTGTAAGAAAATTAACACTCTATCCCAAGGTCCATCCATCCATTGCCCATCTATACCACTGAATTCACAGAAGTATGCATAGTCACATAAAAGGGTTTCAGACTGTATAATCTGTAAATATAATTCACCATTGATATTTTCATATAGGACATTGAGTAACACATTAGACACTTTCTTTTCTCTTCAGACTACATCCCACCATCATCTCCTCCATCATGGTTATCAAACCATTCTGTACTAGCAGATTTTTCAATACATATTTGATTAGTACCGATTTTAGTCAATTCATGGCAAAGATCTTCTAGAATAATAAATGATGGTTTATATTTTTTTAGAAGTTCAGATATGTACCCACAGAAAGTAGATATAATGTTATAAAATGTGGAGGCTTACCCAGGTGTTAAGGTAGATATTGTGACAAGCTATTCATGCTTGAAAGTAAATCATAAGATTGCTTCCAGCCAAATCCAGAATTTTTCTCAAAAAGAGACTTTAAATTCACCCCAGGAACTTAATTAGGACATAGTAGAAAACCCAGACATCTGTACTATGAGGCATGGAAAAGTTTTGCATTGGAAACAGAAACAGGGCAGTCATTTTTTAAACTGCATAGAATCTTTATAACAGTTGTAAAGTTTTTTGTTTTTTGTTTTTTGTTTTTTGAGAGAGAGAGAGAGAGCACATGTGCGCATGTGCACAAGCAGATGGAATGGGAGCAGAGGGAGAAGAAGAGAGAGAATCTTTTTTTTTTTTTTTAAAGATTTTATTTATTCATGAGAGACAGAATGAGAGAAAGAGAGAGAGAGAGAGAGAGAAGCAGAGGGAGAAGCAGGCTCCATGCCGGGAGCCCAATGTGGAACTCAATCCCGGGACTCCAGGATCACGCCCTGGGCCAAAGGCAGGCACTAAACAGCTGAGCCACCTCGGCGTCCCATAAAGAGAGAGAATCTTAAGCAGCCTCCACGCCCAGTGTAGAGCCAACATGGGGCTCCATCTCATGACCCTGACACTATGACCTGAGCAGAAATCAAGAGTACCACACTTAACCAACTAAGCCACCCAGGCACCCCAACAGTTGTAAAGCATTAATTTATTTTCAAAATTTTTATTTCTTTTATTCAGAAAGATTTTCATGATAATGAAAGATGGGAAAATTTAAATGAAAGAAGAAAAACAGGAAGAAAAGAAAATATTTTTACTGGGTGGTGGGGAGAAATATCTGCTTGCACTTTAGTTGTCATTCTGTACTATTTCTCCATCATTGGATATTCTTTTACCTGGTTATATTTATATTTAAGCATCAATTTAATAGCTCTATAATACAGAGTATCCTCAAGTGTCTTGAAGAATATCGTTATTGTTGAATACTTAAGCTGTTTCTAAATTTCCATCTTCTATATAATGTTGAAATGTGTATCTTGGGGCATGAAGATGTTGGATATTAGGACTAATTTCAAAATGGGAGAGATTTGGTTTGTAAAGTTGCGTGCATATGTTTTGGAGGTGATATTTTGAAGTTTATTAATATGTTTTCTGTTTTAGTCTTTGCTCATTTTTCATACTGGTAATTTTGTGATTCTCTTATCAATCAACTATATTAAAAATGAAGCTTCATATTGTCTAGCTTATTAAAAAAATCCTTTGACCTTTAAAAAGTAATATTCTTAATTTCATGATCCATATACTTTCACATCACCTTTGTGAGATGGGACTTGATCTGTGCTTTCTTCCCTTATGCAAGCAATAGTATCAGAATAAAATCAGTTTCTTTTTTCTCATCTTTTATGGTTTAATTTTTCTTTAACAGCTCTAAAATATACTAGCTCTGTGACATTGGGTGAGTTGCATTTCATCTGTCAGTCTCCTCACTATGTAATCAAATTGTTGAGATAATAAATGAAATAACGTATGTCAAAGCATGTAACATTGACACACATTCCCCACTGAATAAATATTTCTTTTACACTTCTTCATCAAGAGAGTACACTTTAAGGCACACTCACTGAATTTTCTGGCACTGATCTTAGCTTATAACATACCTGAGCCTATCAAATGTAGAGAGGAATGTGAATGCCCCTTATGTATAATTCTGCCTCCCTAATTATTAATCTACAAATATCTTGCTGTTGCCTCTGTCTACATTGATGATAATGAGTTTTGAAATTGAATCCCTGGAGAGTCTGCTAAGCTAAAGAACTGTCCAAGTGAGACATGGCCACAGCCTTCAAAAATTTTACATATAATGGTAGTTGGTGACAAGCATGGAAACAAAAATAATATAATGTAGATTTATATGAGAGCTGTAATAGAAGCAAAAGAACAAAATGGTAAAAATAAAAATTGAGCCTTTAATACCTTTGAAGTGCAAATAAACTGTGTCTTTGGGATATATTTCTGCTACATTATTTAACCTTAAAATAATGAGCTTAATTAAAACAATTCTCTGGTTCTGGTGTCTGAGTTTCCCACACTAGCCTGACTTAGCATCAAGGACAACTGGTCCCTGAATAGTTCCTCTCAGATGTTGCCTGACTCTCTTCTGTCCTCTAGTGGCAATCTGTAGAATTACTTCATCCCTATTTCAAGATTGAACCATCCTATGTTCCAAGCAGTTGTCCCAAATCCTGCGTGCCAGGAATAAGAAAGTGAAAAACATTCTGTAGAAGAAAGAATTACATAGAAAATAATGTCATATTCTCTGAAAATACCATAAAAAATGACTTTCACGGATACGTTCTAAATTTATCCTGGCTTTTATGTTGGTTTGACTAGTTGGTTACCATGTTAAACTAGAGGGAAATAATAATAATGATGATCATGATAATAATAATAATAACAAATAGAATATGTAAAAAGAAATAAAAGAAATTTATTGAGAATTTGCCGTGTATCAGGTACTGTGTTAAATGAGCCTCATACATTCTTTCATTTAATTCTCACAAGAAATTATGAGGTAGACATGTGATAAAGAGCCTGAGTTTTAGGGTAGTTAAGTGTCTTGTTAAAGATCACACAGCTAGTCAGTAAAGTTTTTGAGAACTGGCCCAGTTGTTTAACCCCAAAGCCCTTACACTTAACAACTATCCATTTTTCTCTGTCAAACATACTATGAATAAAATTTCTTAGGTAGCAAAGATTTGCAGCAAGAGCCAAAATTATCATTCCTTTATTCCATATTTTTCTCTAATTGTCATTGTATTACTATGCTTTTTTAAAAAAGGTGTCTAATGAGATAATGCCACCTCTTCTTCACCTCCCTATCATGATTCATACCTCAGTCAGGCTTCTGCCTCTGTTTCAGTCCCCTGAACATACTTTTGTCAAGGTTATCAATGACCTGTGTCAGGTACCATGAAACATCAATGATACATGTAGATTTCCAAAGATTCTTATTCAAACTCTTAAGAGTATTAAACCCCAAAGACCACTCCCTCCTTTTTCAGAAATATTTCTCCCTTAGTGTCATTTACAGTATTCCAAATTTCTTACTTTTTCTCCTTCATCTTCCTCTTTTTTCCTCCTTTCTCTTCTTTCATCTTAGAGTTCATCTTCATTGCGGTAAAACTTTTGATTTATTTTGTAGACTCAAGTCCTCTGGTGGAATTCTGGATGAAGGAGATTTTTTAACCTCATTTTTGGCTCTGTGTTCACACTCATAGATTAAAAAGTAAAAATGCATTTATCCACATGACAGCCAAGTCTGTATCTCTATGAATGCTCTAATCTGTCTAAGTAATTGGCTTTCCATTTCAAAGTCTCCAATTGATCTAAAAAAGTATACATTAAATATTTATCTTGGTTTTCCATACCAAATCACAATCTCTACCTATTATCTCACACTGTCTGATCTCAGTAATTGTCATGCTCTTCCAACTAGAAACCCTGGAAGCAAGCTTTATTTCCCACTGCTTTCCCCTCATCTGCAACATCCCAGCCATCAGGATTTTTTTTTTTTTGTCTCTGTTTTTCCCCAACTCCCCCTTCAACAGTATAGCCCAGGCCACTGACATCAATTTCCATCACTACTACAACTGTCCTTAATCCTCTCACATGTTCTAGTTTAGCCTAATTCTACATTTATAAAGACATTCTTAATATTCAAATATTATTGTAGTGCTTGGGTGGCTCAGTCAGTTAAGCATCCAACTCTTGGTTTCTGCTCAGGTCATGATTTCAGGATCATGAGATCAAGTCCCACCTAGTGTTTCCAGCTCAGCCTGGAGTCTACTTAAGATTTTCCCTCCTCTTCTGTCCCTCCCCCACTCATGTTCTCTCTCTCTCTCTCTTAAAATCAATCAATCAATCAATAAAATCTTTTAAAAATCCAATATTACTGTTTCACTTATCTACTCAGTCTTTTCACAGCTTCTGGTTTTACATAGAATAAAAGTCAACCTTTGAATGGTCCAACACAATTTAGCCCCTACTCATATTGATTGTCATTTTAGTAATTATACAACATCCTTTATAATTTTCTTGTCCCGGAAAAGTGTTGCCTTTCAGCTATCCACATCTTACCCTTCCTCTTGATCTTTTGGTGTTTTTTTTTTTTCTCATCAATTATTATCTTCGAATATAATAACTAAATTTTTGGTAATTATGTTGCTTTTCTGGTCAACTTTTTTTCTACTAGAATGTAAAATCCAGGAGAGCCAGGTTCTTGGTCTATTTTCTTCATTTGTGTGACCACCCAAAACAGAACCTTGCATATTGAAGCTCTATGATTATTTGATGAATGAATGACAAAACAAATATGTCATTTGAAGAAACCTATATGGGATCCCTGGGTGGCGCAGCGGTTTGGCGCCTGCCTTTGGCCCAGGGCGTGATCCTGGAGACCCGGGATCGAATCCCACATCAGGCTCCCGGTGCATGGAGCCTGCTTCTCCCTCCGCCTGTGTCTCTGCCTCTCTCTCTCTCTCTGTGACTATCATAAATAAATAAAAAATTAAAAAAAAATGAAGAAACCTATATCATGCCAAAGGAACTATAACATAGACTTTTGGCATGCCCATTCAAAAGCTGTCTCCTCTTACTGAAACTCTTTTATTTTCTCTAAAAATGAATTTAAATTGTTTGGCATGAGAAATAACATGCCTTGTTTTCTTTGACAAGACACCTGTGACAGTTATGTTTATAGTTCTTTTTTTTAACCATGGTTTTAAAATATATTGAAAATAAGTTATAAAGAAATCTCAGATTTATCTCAGGTTTAAGAAGCTAATCTTAACTGTCAACACATTAGTTCTCATTAATCTCCACAGTATAATATGAGCATGTTCTATAGACCCTAGTGAAAAACATGCTTTTATTATAAAATAAGATTTGCTGGAGCGCACATTTCTGTTCATGACTGCAACTCAGTCTTCAAATATGCACACATTAAGTTCATCCAATTTTACTGTTTTGGAAATATTAAAATACAAAGATTTAATTTTATCATAATGTTTCTTAAAACCCAGCCAATTGCAGGCAGAGGCTCAAGATTACTGATGATGTCTTAGAACCTGTATTTTACTTGATAGCTCAAACATATTTAAATGGAGCTCAACAAAGTCACTTTATTTCAGCAACTGGGGAATAAAAAGAGGCAATAGAATGGTTTTCTAATTTAAGAAGAATAAAATATATGCACAACTTTAGAAGTGAGATATTTTTAAAACTCATTCCAATATTCTAATATTATTGTGTTACATGTATTCCAAAGTCAATATAAAATTCACAGTGCTATCATATTTTATTCACTCTCTTATTCCAGGTTAGTTGACTGAAGTTATTAAAGAGAATTTGGGGAACATAATTGAAAAGGGAATGCACATATAAGAAAGTTTTTCCTAGGCTAATTATTATTCTGATAGCATTAGTTCTCGTCCTTTTAACTATTTTTTATAATATATTTCCAAGTATTTTTTCTGGTCTTGTTATCACTTTAATACACCATTCTCTTAAGATCCTTTGTATAACCCAGTCACTTAAAATGAACACACAGAGTTCATTTAAAATAATCTTCTCTTACTTTTATGTTAAAGGTAACATTTTATTTTGTTTCCCACTATTTTAAAAGAGCTCTTTATGGACTAGGGAAAAATAAAACTATGATTGTCCCATATTGTCAATTATTTACTGTATTTTTAAAGTTTTATTGATGTATAATAGGTATTTATAAAAATCAGAAATCATAAGTGTATGACACAATTAATTTACACAAGGTGATTATACCCGGGTCTCCATCAACCAAATGAAGAAATAGTATCTTCAACACAAAAGTGATCCTCTGTCATGGATTATATTTATTATTACATTTGTGGTTTTTTTACAACTTTATCTAAGTTGTTTAATAAAGACTTTTTTTTTTTGCCTAGATTATTTTACATACCATTAGGCTGAGAGTCATCAATGTCTTCTTGTACAGTAACGATTTCTTTATTTTAATGGTGTGATAGTAATTCATTACATAAATATATCAAAAATTATTATTCATGCTTCTTTGATATTTAAGTTGTTTTGTCTTCTGGCTATTGATAACGGTGCAGCCATATACATTCTCTTATGTATTTTAGATAAATGCCTATAAATAGAAATGCTAGATCATAAGGCTTGTAAATACTCACCAGTAGTAGAAACTATCAAATAGTTTTCCAAAGAAACTTTATCATCTCATGAAGTGTATGCACGTTCCAATTAATTCACATGCACACTATCAGAAAATACTGTGTTTATTTATGGGCATTCAAGTGAGTGTGTAGTGGCATTTTATTATAGTTTGTATTCTCTTGTTGACTAAACAAGACTTTCTACACCTTTCATATATTCACTTGCCATTTGGATACTTTCTTTGGTGATGTGCTTTTCTTGAGACTCTTGCTTATTTTTCTACTCATTTAATTGTATTGATTTAATTGTAGTTATTTTTCTATTCTCCATTCATGCTTTTGGGTATATAAATGGATGTGTATGCATTTATACACAGAGATACATATAATTTTCCCACCTACTCCTTATATTTTCAATGATGAAAAAGATTTTTTCATTTAAGTGAAATCTAACATTTTTTAAATCTAAGAAAACGAAAGTCATCCTTTTACAGGATCGACTTCAAGATTTCACATTGCATTTATTTGCCATGTTGTCTAGTCTGTTTCAGTTTTTCCTAATTTTTCATGATCTTGATATCTTTGAAGAATACTGGTTAGATATTTTTTAAAATAGCCCTTAGCTTAAGACTGACAGCCATTTTCTCTCATTCAGGCTGTGGTAATGAGTTTTTACGAAAATGTTATAGAGGCGAGCTGTCCTTCCCCTCGCATCATGTCAGGTTCATGACTGAAAATCTGACCTAACTGATGAAGTTAACTTTGATCACTGACTTAGAAGACGTGTATCAAGTTGTTCTGATGTACTTAGTATTTGTGTTTTTCTGCAGTGAGAGAAGATCTTTTTTTAAAATTTTTAAAAAAATTTTTGGTTGTTTACACTTCCCCACTCCAACCTGAGGTGTCAGCTTTTTAGGTCCTACTTCTTTAATTCCCGTGGTTTTATCTGTTTTTTTCTTCTTTCTGTTTTTAAACTTTCTATTTGTTGTCTTTTAAATGAAGTATAACTGGCATATAACATTATATTAGTTTCAAGTGTATAACATACTGATTTGATATTTGTATATATTGCAAATGGCCACCACAATAAGTTGTCTAGTTACATTTTTTCTCTTGTAATGGAAACTTTTAAGATCTACCCTAAGCAACTTTTCACATAACCTTTCTTATATAATTTATGCCTTCATTAATAAGACCCATAGCTATCTATTGAGGTAAATATTATCATTATCGTGATGAGGAAACAGGAATGAGGTATAGGTGTTGGCCAGGCTGTTTCAATGTAGTTAACACTTACCCCCTCTGTACTCTATTTGTAAGCATTCACTAAGTCTAGCTCATGTTCATGATGGGGCAGGGTAGGGAGGGTTAAATATATATCATTTGTATATATTATTTGAAATTCTTCCATCAGACTTTTCCTTTCTCCCTCATTATTTATTTATTCAATCATTTATATCACTATATAGTCTTCAATACCTATTTTCTTCTTCAAATGTCATCAAATACAATCATTACTAATTTTTTCTAAAATTTCTCCAGTTTTGGAGTTCTCTTAGTTTGACCTCTCTGCCCTTTCATTGTGTTTCCATTATTAACATAATATTCTCTTTCTTTTTGCACTATATACAGTGTTATACTTTCATATTTTATTTTTCTCACATGCTGGTCTAGAATCATCTATTTTCTCAAGGATCTCTGCATTTCTTTTTTAATTGAAAAATGGTATTTAGAAATCAAAATCTGAGCTATACTGAGAGCAACTGGTGTGTCACTGCTTATAGGTGTTCTCAGTAGATGGAACCCTCATTAATATACTAACCTATGTGTATTTATTTATACATGTGTATAGGTTTATGTGTGTGTGTGTGTATGTGTGTGAGCATGTATAGTATATTAAAGTAAACCTGAATTTATACTGGCATCTTTGATGCCTTTCTAGCACTACAGAGTTTGTGTACATTTTCCCCCTTGCTTACTCTTTACTCAGTGAAAAAAATGACTCATTATTTACCATTAATTTACATATTTGTTCAACCTAGTATAAAGAATGCTAGTATGTCAAGTAACTTCAGAATTTCTTAACTGGGGCCCTTTCTGGAATTTACTTTAGTTATCTTTCTTAGAGTCCTCAGTTCTCTGATGAGCTGAAATATTTTATAGTTTTGTAGATTAACTGGCTCATTTAACTTTTAGGGTAGAGTAATGATCTCTTGCAACTTTTCCACATCTGAACTGGAAATCCTATTTTTCTATTTCTTTATATAGATGACTAACTCATAATAACTATTCACTTTCCCTTTATACCATATATTCAAGGCTACTCTCTATCACTATCTATGTCTTAGTTTTAATATGCTATATTTTTATAATTATTAAGATAAAATTCTTTAAAATTATATTATGATTTCTTCTCTGACCATAGGTTATAACTCTATATATTCAAATCCAATCTTAAGTACATTTCTAGTAATTTTTGAGTTACTTTTAGTATAATTGCATGTGATCAGAGAATGTATTCTGCAAGATTTTAATCTTTTATTTTCTTATACTTCTTGATCCAGTTTATGCTGAATTTTGTGTTTCATGTGCTTAAAAAGAGTGTTTACTACATATCCACGTTACAAAGTTTTGCACATATAATAAGAATAATTTTATTAATAATGACGAAGATTCGTATTTTTACTGATATTTTGTCTGCATGTTCTGTGTACTTCTAATACAAGTGTGCTTAAATCTCCCTATATAATGATTTTCTTTCGTTGTAACATTTTCCTTTCTTTCTTTCTTTCTTTCTTTCTTTCTTTCTTTCTTTCTTTCTTTCTTTCTTTCTTTCTTTCTTTCTTTTTCTTTTTCTTTCTTTCTTTCTTTCTTCTTTCTTTCTTTCTTTCTTTCTTTCTTTCTTTCTTTCTTTTTCTTTTCATTTCTGTTGTGCTTCTTTTTCATTAGGGATTTTAAAACTGTGCTACTAAGTACAGAATGTTTAGAATACACAGACTGAATCTTATAACATTATAAAGTATCCTCTTTATCTCTAAGAATTAAATTTCCTTGATATCTCTTATATGTTATCATAATGTAGATATATTAGCTTTTAATTTTTTTAAAAAAATTGTTTATTTATTTTTTGACAGAAAGAGAGAGAATGCAAGTAAGGCAGAGCAGCAGGCAGAAGGAGAAGGAGTGACAGGCCTTCCACTGAGCAGAGAGCCCGATATGGGGCTCGACCCCAGGACCCTGAGATCATGACCTGAGCCCAACCAAGGCAGATGCTTAACCACGGAGCCACCCAGGTACCTCTATCTTTCTTATGGATAGTATATTTATAAATTTAATTTTTATTATTTTACTTTCAAACTTTTGGCATAACAAATCTTTAGATATGTCTATTATATGCAATATATGTTTGGGTGTTATCTCATTAGCAACCTGATTATATTTAGTACTTTTAATACATTTAATTAATATGCCTTCTCTTTCATGATTTGCTTTTAACTTGTTTCACCTACCATATGTACCCACTTTCTCCTGTCTTGAATGTTTTCATTATTTTCAGCTTTCCATTTTTACTTATGTATGCTCAATAGTTTTCTAGAAGTTAAAACTTTCCTTCTTGATTTAGCAAATACTACCATATTACAATTTTACACTCTTGACATTCCAGAAAATACTAGAATTTGGGACATTTTAACTCTATTTACCTTTCATGTGATTCTGCCTTTTTCCATCTGATATTTCAGGATCCATACTGCTTCACCCACTCTGATTCCTTGAGAAGGGGAACCTCTGCAAGGTGAAGATGACTACTTTTAAGTTGATAATGTACAAACTTTTAAGTATATATGTACAAACTTTTAAGTTGATAATGCACCACTGCTTCTGGCAACATAAAACATAAAACTTTAAGAGTTACAGCTTTTTTGGGGGGGCACCTGGGGAGCTCAGTCAGTTAGGCATCTGACTCTTGATTGCTGCTCAGGCCATGATCTCAAGGTCATGAGATTGAGCCCCGACACAGGCTCCCCACTCAGCACAGAGATTGCTTGTCCTTATCCCTCTGCTCCTCTCTGCTGTATGCTCTTGCTCTCTCTCAAATAAATAAATACAATCTTAAAAAAAGTTATAGCTTATTTTTATTGAAATAGAAATGTCTCCTATATAAATCTAGTTTTTTTAAAGTTCATATTCTATATTAGGATATTGAGTTGTATATTTATTATGAAAGATCATTTCTTAAAACCACTTGTACTTTAGCTTTGTTTGGTATTCCCACAACACTCAATTCCTATTTTTTTCCATTTTAAGCTATGTCAGTACTATTCTCTCCATTCCTCCCAGCATTAATATCCGGTACCTCGAATTCTCAACACCCTGTTTTCAAGTCAGTAGTAAACTTTCGCCAAAGTAACTTCCATTTACTTTTCTGTAGCTGTTTTTTAAAATATTTATTTATTTATATATTTATTTGAGAGAGAGAGAGAGAGAAAGAGAAAGAGACAGAGAGCATGAGCAGGTGGGAGGAGAGGCAGAGAGAGAAAGAATCTTGGAGCAGACTCCCCAATAAGTGTGGAGCCAAAAGCAGCTCAATCCCAGGACCCAGAGACTGTGACCTGAGCCAAATCTAAGAATCATTACTTAACCCACCAGGCCACTACAGTGGCAGCCCACTTTTATTTACTTTTCGAACATATTTCCTTCTTTTACTTTCTTCTGCTGTAGAGTGGCAAAAATTCTTTGACTGAACTCTACTTAGCCTCGTCTGAGCTCTTTTCCAACTAGGCTTTGACTTTTGGACTTCTGTGTTTATCTCTACATTGTCCAGTTTTACAAAAAATCCTGCATACTGATTTTAGCCAGAATCCTTAATCCTCCATCATTTGAATTACTTTCAATATCTAATTGCGTTCCTCATCACTCTGATCTGCCTTCAGCAAAAATTGTTAGGTCAGTTTAGCCAGAATCCCCACTTAAACCTCTTAGTAAATATCCATCTACTTAACCTCACCATACTTGCTGGCTATAAAGTTCCACTTGCCCATGCTGTTTTTGGATTTGAGCCCTGAGGTCTTTCTCCTATCACAATTTTCTTTTCTAAATAAAATCTGTCTTGGGGCACCTTGGTGGCTCAGTGGTTGAGTGTCTACCTTTGGCTCAGGTTGTGATCCTGGGGTCATGGGATGGAGTCCCTCATCAGGCTCCCCACAGAGAGCCTGCTTCTTCCTTTGCCTATGTCTCTGCTTCTCTCTGTGTGTCTATCATAAATAAATAAATAAATAAATAAATAAATAAATAAATAAAATCTTTTAAATAATTAAATAAAATCTGTCTTTGCTGCTTTAAACTACTGTCCAAGTCTAGTTTTTCTTTGGCAGTAGTGACAATAAATGCAACAACTAGCACAAATGTTGATAGCATTTCTGTAGACCGATGATATAGTCATGATTCAGAGATAAAAATAAAAAAGTTGCAGAATGGCACTGTGGTTAAAAACTGATGTAGAGATAGACCATTTGGGTTAAATCTTAGTTTGCCCAGTTAGTAGCTATAAAGTCTCAGTAATTAACTTCTTGGAGCCCCATAATCCTGATCTCCAAAATCAGAATAGGAATAATACTTATCTCACTGAGCTTCCATGAAGTTTAAGTGGGTTATTATTTGTAAAATATCTTGGAACCATTCACTGAACATAAGCACTGTATAAAGTATGTCTTAAATAAACTTTAAATTCCAAAGAAAAGTTAATCCATAAGTGTTACAGTCTGCATGTTTGTGTTTTTCCTCACCCCACTTCATATTTTGAAATACTAACACCTAATATTATGGTTTTAATAGGTGGAGATTTGGGCAAGTGCTTAAGCCATGAGGGCAGAAGCCTCATGAATGAGATGAGTGCCTTATAAATGAGGATGAAGGGAAAGCCTTAGTCCCTTGCACCATGTGAGCACACAGTGAGAAAGCATTAGTTATGAACTAGGAAGAGAGCCTTCACCATGGTGGCACCTTGACCTTGGCATTCCCAGACTCCAGAACTCGGAGAAATAGATTTCTGTTGTTGATAAACCACCAGTTTGAAAGGACTGTAATAGTAAGTAGTGTATAAGAAAGTGAATCTGCTTGTGTAGCTTGTTTTTTTGTTTTTGTTTTTGTTTCTATTTTTTTTTGAAAATGATTCCTTTACATTTTGAATATTTTACTTGGCTTATACTTTGTTTTGTTAGAAGGATGAAGAAAATACTGGAGTTTGTCAGTGATACAAATAAATAGCTTTCATAAAATGTTCACAAAAATTATCTTCTTTTATTCAATATTTTCTATTTATATAGAATAATTTTCTCATCTAAATATCTTTTAAAGATTATTTACCTATTAGAAAGACAGTGAGAGTAAATGGAGGAAGGGGCAAAGGGAGAGGGAAAGAGAATACTTAAGCAGATTCCCTGCTGAGCTGGATCCTGATGTGGGCCCAATCCCAGGACCCTGAGATCATGACCTGAGCTAAAGCCAAGAGTTGGAGGCTTAACCAACTGAGCCACCCAGGCACTCCTCATTTAAATATTTCTGAATATATTTTACATAGAATGATGCTGATGCATGTGTGAATGTACAAATACTATTTTTGCTTAAGAAGTCTTTGGACATAAAAATGATCATTCTGATGTATTCTTGTATGGACAAATGATAAAAATATGATACAAAATACAAAATGATTTCACAAACAATTATATATTCAAAATATTTCAGAACCAAAGACTGTGATTTTTTTTCTTTTAAAAAAGTATATGACCTTGGGGCACCTGGGTGGCTTAGTCGGTTGAGCATCTGACTATTGGTTTTGGCACAGGTGGTAATCTCATGGGCAGAGAGATCAAGCCCCACAGGCTCCCTCCTCAGTGGGGAGTTTACTTGAGACAATCTACCTCTGCCCCGTCCCCCCACTGTTGCACGCACCCTCTCTCTCTGTCTCTCTCAAATAAATGGATAAATCTTTTTAAAATATATATACAAGACATTAAAGATATGAATAAGGCACTTCCTTTCCTCTCAGGGAGTTATACCACAGTTAGGAGTATTATATTTTACACTATGTTTTAGTAGGTGCTATCTCTTTCTTAAAGCTTTTTATCCCATTATACATCTCAGAATTTTCTCATTTTTTAATTATTATTTCTGAATTATATCAGCCCTTTAAAAGATCAATTTATTTATTATCTTTATAGTCAATGCAACTTTGATTAAAATTCCAACATACTTCTTTCTTTCTTTTGTTTTTGTTTTTGAAATTATCCAAGATAATCTGAGAGGTATTGTAATATTGCTTTTTTAAGATCCTAAGAAGCTGTCCTAATAAAGTTAAGAATTTGTTATCTGGGAATCTGTACTTCCATACATTAGAATTATCCTTAAAATAAATTTACAATGTAAAGTCATTTCATTCTTAAGACAACTTTATGCATATAGCTGGATTTTCTCTACACACATTTATTTTCATTATTTAGCATATTTCTTATCCCCAGTGATACTCTAATGTACAGTTCTTTACTTATCTAGAAATTCAGCCAAAACTTATCTCAGATAGCAATGACATTCATAAACTCTGGACTACCTTGAAATACTACCAGATTATTGACTAATTTTGCTAATGGGGTCTCTGAGATCTAAAATGATACAGTTAATGTGCTCTATAATGAGATTTATATGAAAATCAGTATATAGTGATTAGAATAACTTAACCTTTCAAGAACATTCTAGGATATCCAATCCTTGGAATATGTTCCATGAAATGAAATATTATTAACAAGTAGTTTCATATAAATATAGTACTGTTTTTGTTGTGCCTGAACATACCTCCTAACAGAGCTAGCCCACACCTAGATGATAACTATAAATTCTAGACAATTTTTTTCTTTTTTAAAAAATGTAATCTGAGGTTTTTATATAGTGAATAAGAGGAGACAAATTCTGGAGGTGCTGTCAGTGTCTGTACTTTACAGTAGAATCACATAACATGAGAAACCCACTTCCATGTGTTTAACCTGAGAGGAGGCCACAGTTGATGCATAGGGAAAAAAAAAACAGAAAAAGTTGCTAATTGAAAATAAGATATATTAAAAGAATAAAATATTAAATTATACACCACAGAAGATATGATTCAAAGCTGTAAAATAGTTTTGAAATAATGAATTTAAACTCCATGCAGAAAAAGACAAAAATGTGAAAGCAAAGAAGAGGTTGAGAGTGAAGGTAGATAGAACTACTGCTTTAGGATAAGATGCAGGGACATGGTGCTCCTTCTAGAAAAAAAGTCCAGATTATTAAAGTTTCAGAGAAAAACTTCCCCTTTCTAGAACCTATAATCTCTTGGAAAATACTACTGGGAGACTCTGTGTTTCCTTTATATACAAAATATCAGGTACACTGGGGAAAAAACCAGCAAAATAAAAATAGAAAAATAAGGAAATGTTATAAAAACAATGGAGAGTTGTTGAAACAATAAATATTCCAGAAAACAAAGGTAGAGAAAACTTATTTTATGAGGCCTGTATAACTACAGTGATGTACCTCAAAGTATAGTGAAAAAATATATAGTATCTTTCATAACATAGACATTAAAATCCTTAAAAATATTAATATACTGAATCCAACAATTTATAGAAAGTATATGTGTTCTCAAACATTTTAAAGATATCTTTAAAAATACTACAACTAACCGTACACTTAAAGATATAAGATTGAATTACGCTCTTCTACAATCAGGAACATGGCAAGGATGAAACTCCTCACCATTTCTAGTTGAATATTGTAGTAGAGCAATTACCCAATGTAGCAAGGTCATAAAAAGAACTAAAAGCCATGAAGGTAAAAGAAGAAATAAAATTCACTTTATTTGCAGTCATATTTGCTTACATAGGAAAATATCTGAAAAACTCTACAAAATAACTGTTAGAACTAACAAGTGAATTTGGCACAGTTCAGAAATAAAATCAATATATAAAATCAATTATAGTTTTATATGTTAACCACGAAAAAAGGAAAATTGGAACATAAAAAAAAATTCCATTCAGGATAACAAAATTTTTAGCCACAAATTTAATACAACATGTCGAACATCTCTTCGTAGAATAGAAATAACAAAACATTACTGAGAAAACTTTGACAGGATCTAACTGAATGAGGAGATACACCACAACTGGCAGATTTCATACTCGAAAGGTAGCACTTCTCCCAAATTGAACTAGATTCCTTGAAATCAAAGTTCAAGTTCAAGCTGTCTCTTCTTCAAGCTGATTTTATGTGTGTGTGTGCATTGTTTTTATCTTTGTTTATTTACTTTCTAATAAGATTTTAATTTTTATTTATTTATGATAGAAATATAAAAATAAATTTTTATTATTTATTATGAGAGAGAGAGAGAGAGGGGGGGGGGGCAGAGACACAGGCAGAGGGAGAAGCAGGCTCCATGCACCAGGAGCCCGACGTGGGATTCGATCCCGGGTCTCCAGGATCGCGTCTTGGGCCAAAGGCAGGCGCCAAACCTCTGTGCCACCCAGGGATCCCCTCTAATAAGATTTTAAATTTCATACTTTTATATTTACAGAAAAGTCTAAAGCCTTTATATCATACCCAGTCTCTTATATTATACCCAGTTTCCTTATTATTAACATCTTATATTACTAAAGATTATACTCACCAATTTCAGTGTGTGTGTGTGTGTGTGTGGTGTGGTGTGTGTGTGTGTGTGTGTGTGTGTGTGTGTGTGTGTGTGTGTGGTTTGGAGGCTATCCCACACCAACAAGCAATTTTCCAACATCAGCTGGGTGTCCAATAACTGACCCTGTTCTGACACTGTCTAACTGGAGATAGAATCATATCCCACAGATTAAGGAGTCAGTCCCATAAGGCTGATCCCCTCTCACTTCAGGTGTCAGTGTCAAGTCCACATTGTTACCTGTACTTCTGACTGGCTGTGAATGAAAGGTTCCACCACTCCTTCCCTGGGTTCCATTCATTTGCTAGAGTAGCTCATAGAACTCAGAGAAATATTTTACATACTGAATTGTCAGTTGCCTATAAAAGGATATAACTCAGAATAATCAGATGGAAGAGATGCATAGGGGAGGTATGGGAAAAGGGGAATGGAGCTTTTATTCCTTTCCAGGAGTTCCCCCTCCCAAATTTCCATGTGCTCAACAACCTGAAGTTCTACAAATCTGATCCTTTTGGGTTTTTAATGGAGACTTCATCACATAGGCATGATTAATTAGATTACTGGACACTGGCAACTAATTCAATCTTCAGCCCCTCTCCCCTCCCAGGAGCTAAATGAGGTAGAACTAAAGATTCCAACCTCTGTTCATAGTTAGTTCCCCTGAAAACCAGCCCCCATCCTTAGATGTGGTCCAAAAGTTACTTCATTAACATAAACCCAGTTGTGATGAATAAATAAAAAGACATCCATTTACTTTTGTGGCTCTGAAGATATTTCAGGAGCTAAGAACAAAAGACCAAATATTATGATAAAAGATACTCCCATTGCTCCTATCACTCAAAAGACTCTAAGGGTTTGGGGAGTTGTGAGCCAGAAATCATGGACAGGGATCAAATATATATGAAATATATATTCTGGTCATCCAAATAACCAAATATGCATTTTTATACATCACAGTATCACTATGGCGCATTTCTAAAAGGATCTTATTTATTTATTCATGAGAGACACAGGGAGAGAAGCAGAGACATAGGCAGAAGGAGAAGCAGACTCCCCGTGGGGAGCCCCATGTGGGACTCCACCCCATGATCCCGGAACCACCACCTGAGCCAAAGGCGGACTCTCAACCACTGAGCCACCCAGGTGCCCTGCACTATGGTACATTTGTCACCAACCAATAATTATTAATGTTAATGAAAGTCCACAATGTATTTAGATTTTTTGTAGATTGTCCTAATTTCTGCTTCAGCATTCTGTCTAGAATACATTTCATTTAGTCATTCTTCTCTTAGGCTTTTCTAGATTTAAAAATGACTCAGACTTTTCTTGTTTTTGATGACCTATATGATAATGAGCATTAATAATCAGGTGTTTTGAGTTCTCATCATATTTTTCTCATGTTTAGACCAGTGTTAGAGGTTTTTGGGAAAAGATCATAGAAATGAAGTATCATTTGCAGCTCATCATGTCAAGGTGCATGCTAACACAACATAGAACTAATGGATCAGCGACCTCTTTTTATTTTTTTCTGTTTCTCAACTAAGGACTCTGAAATTGCCATCCACTGATTAGACTAGCCTTTAATGATGGTAAAGGCTCTTCTTCAAATCGGAGTGTTGAATTTTTTTCCTTTTTTGTTTACCTCCACCACGCCAATATTGAATTTCTAGATAGAAGTCTTAGAATCTTAGAATTATAATTTAAAACTTCCTTCCTATAATTTTGTAATCTGGGATAACAAAATGATGGGAGAGGAATGCTATAAGTGAACACCAAAGAAAATCTTATATTATTTTGTAAGCCTTACAATCTATTTCTAAAAATATGTTTTTTCCTAAGGGAAGCTTGACTGGGTACATAGTGTTACTGTCTTAGAAGGGTTTATGTGGTCAATAAAACCTTGGGGTTTGATCCAGTTAGTTTGGCCTATTATAACAAAATGCCATAGGCAAGTGTATTGAATAATAAACATCTATTTCTCACAGTTTTGGAGTCTAGGAATCCAAGATCAGGAGGACTGCATATCCTAGTGTCTAGTGAAAGCCTGCTTCCTAGATCGTAGACAGTCATCTTCTCAATGTATCTATTCTCTGGTGGAGGTTGGAGCAAGGAAGTAAGCTCCTATGCCTCTACTTAAGGTGCTCTAACCACATTTATGAGGGCTCCACTCTCATACCCTAATCACCTCCCTACAGTTTGACTTCACTATACCATCACATTGGGGGTTAGGATTTCAAACATTCAGTCCACAATATACTTTTAGAGTGAAATTGACTCTCCCAACACCTAACTTTGTTTTGGGAGGCTGGTGAGAAGAGTTCCTAAGACAGAGAAATCAAAAGTTCTAAAAAGTAAGAATGGCTTAATATATATGTATATAGCCATTACGTAAGCATTTCTTTGGATTTTAGTTATTTCTTACATCCATTTAGTACTCCATACAGAAGAGGATAACATTTCTGACATCCAGTTTTAGATCCAAAATGTGTGACCACATTTTGTTTTTACTAGAAATTTTGTTCTTTCTTGATCATAAAAGCTATTTATATTAGTCATGAAAAATAGGGGAGAAGAAAACCACAAAAAAATTTCATGTGTAATCCAAATCAGAAATATCTTATTAATATTTTGGTGTGTATCATTCTCTTTTCCTGCATATGTATTGCATTTTTGTGTCTGTTTATGTGTGCAAGCATACAACAAATAAATTGATCACTTTTTGATTATAGAAACTTAAAAGCAAAAAATAAAACCACTTTTTTCTGAATATTTACATCTAAATTGGGTTTAAATGTATTGGGATCAAAATATGACAATATAGGAAACAATTCACTTTTATGATAGAAATGCCTAAAAGAAAAAAAAAACAATAAAAAAAGAAATGCCTTATAAAAGGCGCAGATCATCCAGTAATTCTATCATTCATATTGATCATTGTTCATGTAATCACACCCCTACCTTTGTCTTCAAACCATTTTCTACATTGAATATGGAATGCTGTTCATGTATAAATTATGTGTACACCTACAGACCTGTAGGCAATGCTTTTTTTTTTTTTAAATAATGTGTCTTTGTTTAAGTATCATAACACTTTGCTTAAACTGTTGAAGTTTCTAGGCTCTAATTATCTTAAAACATGAGTTATGCTTCTGTCTTCAATTGATTAATCCCTCCCTAAGTTGCAAAAAGGTCTGATGAACACTATTAAGCTAAATTTATGATTTTCTTCTCTTCAAAAAGCAAGCAGAGTGGGGTTGTCCCTCCTCTATGCCTCCATAGCACCTTCTATAATCCTTCATTTTAGCACTTACCTCACTGTGCTATAATTATTTGCTTGCATTTGTCTCTCCCATTAAATAATGATCCCATTAAAGCAACACCTATTTCTTATTCCACCCTAAATTCCTGGCACCTAGCAAAATTCTTGGCATACGTAGACTTCAGGAAATAATTGTTAAATGAATGAAACCATCAAACCTCTTATATCACTGTCACCAGTTTTAATGGCACAATTTGTATAGCAATGTTGACAGAATGGCCTGCTTTCATTAAGTTATCTTTAGAGATTTCACAGCTGCTATACACACATTGAATCATCCTTAGGTTTGCAAGCCCTATATAAATTTAAAAATTGTTAAAGAATTTAACATAGTGATTGTGAGCTACTCGGGTGAATAATACATTTACAGTTACTAATTGGTTTCTGATTTTTCTTTGTCAACATCAAAAGAAAAAGGACCAGTAATCATGTCACAATATATATGTGTATCAAATCAACAGGTTGTACACCTTAAACTTAGATGGTGTTACGTGCCAGTTATATCAATAGAGATGAAAAAAAAAGATATTAAAAAAATAGGACCAGAACACACTTTTTTGTGTGTGTTTGCACAACACTCAGAAAGTCACTTGGGGGGAATGCCAGGGTGGCTCAGCGGTTGAACATCTGCCTTTGGCTCAGGGCATGATCCCAGATTCCTGAGATGGAGTCCCACATCCAGCTCCTTGCATGGAACATGCTTCTCCTCCCTCTGCCTGTGTCTCTGCCTCTCCTTTTGTGTTTCTCATGAATAAATATATAAAATCTTAAAAAAAAAAAAAAAAGAAAGTCACATAGGACCTTCTGTATTGAGATTCAGGAACTTTCTACATTTAGAAAACTGTAATTGAATAGGATGGTCACTAATAGGTGGCAAATCTCTGTTCTGTAGAAAAAGATAATCTAAAAAAATTTTAAACATATTAATTGATTTAGTTAACTTGTTTTGAATAACATCATTTATCTAAGTCATGCAAATTAAGAACTAGAATAGTGGTATGCCCAGATCTCTATTACAATATAATGGAATATTTTAACCAATTGTTGGCCTCATCTGATTCTGCCAATGCTCAGAGTATTTTTAAACCTTCTACAAGAGCTACCATCAGACTGTGTATTATATTCTATTAGTTACCTACAATGGTGACAACTTAATTCTTAATTCTCAAAATTTTAACATTGTGCATTTTTCATCCTAGAGAACCTAGCTAAATTTAACAGTAGTCTAGAAATAGCCTGCAGCATTTTAGGACTATGTATGGCAAAAATGTGTGTGATTTTTCAAAATGTGTGAAGGCGTGGCCCCACAGGTCTTTTACGATGACATTGTGTGAAAGGCTGGCCAGAGGTAAATCAGGTGCTTTAAGTCAGTGAAAGTAAATTAGCTCTGGAGTTGAAGTTGGAAAAATAGAGCTGAGTTAAATGTATAGAATGAAACTATGTGAGTCAAACTCAACCCCTCAGAGATTCAAACTTAGAAATTAATTGCCCGATTGATACAGTTATATGAAAGCTATATAAACTTTTAAAACTATTTTTGCTTTCAAAACTCTCAGTTTTCCCTATCCTGTTAAAAGTACCAACATCTGCTGCACCTCTCAAGCCTGAGATTCAGCAATCATCCTTGAACATCTGCCTCATTCGTCCCATATCTAATTCCTGTCACTGCTGCCTATAAAACATGTCCCAAACACATCATGTTCTCCCAGCTTTGTAGGAGTCCAGTCTAGCCACCTGTGTCATCTCTCCTATGCCACCTAGATGGTCTCCTACGTGGTCTCATTGCTTCCACCTTGAATGTATCCCATTTTTTTCCTCTCCAAAGGAAATCCAGAATAGTTTGTACTAGCATAAATCCACTCCTTTCTCTCCTCTGCTGAGATCAGTTGGATATCTTCCTAATGAAACCTGAATAAAACGTTTACCCTGTGTGACCTGGCTCTTAGTTATCTCTCAAAAATTTGTTTTGTGACATTTCTTTCTCAACAAATCTCCATTTATATTGGTCTGTTTTCAAATTCTTTTTTTTAATTTTTAATTTTTTTAATTTTTATTTATTTATGATAGTCACACACAGAGAGAGGGGGGGGCAGAGACATAGGCAGAGGGAGAAGCAGGCTCCATGCACCAGGACCCCGAAGTGGGATTCGATCCTGGGTCTCCAGGATCGTGCCCTGGGCCAAAGGCATGTGCCAAACCGCTGCGCCAAACCGCTGAGCCACCCAGGGATCCCCTTCAAATTCTTAAATATGATAATCCTTATCCTTTGCGGTATGTTTGAGATAAATATAAAATATTCATTACTATTTTAAAATGTGTACTTCAGTGATTTTTTAAAAGAGGTTATTTACTTACTTACTTACTTACTTACTTATTTACTTATTTAGAGCATGAGCAGGAGGAAGGGTGGGGAGGCCAGAGAGGGGAATAGAGAGAATACCAAGCAGGCTTCATGTTAAGTGCATAGCCTGAAATCAGGCTCCATCTCACATCACTGAGATCATGACCTGAGCCGAAATCAAGTGTTGGACACACAACCAATTGAGCCACCCAGGCACCCCTACTTCAGTGATTTTTAACATATTCCCAAAGATGTTCAACCATTACCACTACCTAATTGGAGAATATTTTTAGATCAGTGACAAATCCTGTGCTCATTAGCAGTTTCTCTTTATTATCCACTACTTCCAGCACTTGGCAGCCATTGATTTCATTTG
Source organism: Vulpes lagopus (assembly GCF_018345385.1). NCBI lineage: Eukaryota > Metazoa > Chordata > Mammalia > Carnivora > Canidae > Vulpes > Vulpes lagopus. The sequence goes on along the minus strand of NC_054832.1, from coordinate 23,952,611 downwards.
TGTCTGTGTAGATTTGCCTCTTCTGGACATTTTATATAAATGGGATTATGCAATGCGTAGTTTATTATATTTCATTTCTTTTACTTGGCCTACTGTTTGTAGTGTTCATCTATGATAAATATATTAGCTTTTATTCCTTTTCACAGATGAATAACATTCCATTATATAGATAGATATACCATACTTGTCTATCCATTCATTAGTTGATGGAAATTTGGGTTGTGTCTATTTCTTGGCTATTATGAATGATGCTTCTATGAACATTCATGTACATGTCTTTGTGTGTGCATATGTTTTCAATTCTCTCTTCCATTCAGTTTGAAATTGCTGTTTCATATGGGAAACCTAGGTTTAGCCCTTTGAATTCTGTATTAGATATTTCCACACCAGCCCCACCATTTTATATCCCATTAGTAGTGAATCAAGATTCCAGTTTTTTCACGTCCTCATCAACCCTTGCTATTGGCCATTAGTAGGGGTGGTAGTAGTACTGGCATGGCAGTAGAGTAGCAGTATCACTATTATTATTGCCATCCTAGTTGCTGTGGAGTGGCTTCTCATGCTTTGTTTGCATTTCAGTAAACACTAAGGAGAATGAGTAACTTTTCATATACTTCTTGGCTATTTGTATATCTTTCCCAAAGAATACTTATTTAGATTGCTTGCTCATTTGTTAATAATAATAAACCAATACTAGTAAATAAAGTGTGTTCTTGAGTTCTGTTTAACCATGAGTTATCAGTCTGGAGGAGGGGGTCATGGTAACCTGTGATTTTCAGCCAAGTAAGGCGAAGTGAGTTTAGCCTGGGCACCTGCAACTTGCATTTGGTGTCTGAAGTGGGGGGCAATCTCGTGGGACTGAGTCCTTAACTTGTGGAGTCTGTGCTACTTAGTTGTAATTCAGTTATATTATAATTCAATTCAGAATTGAATTATAAGGCACCTAATTAGGTCCTCAAGAGAATTAGAGCATTCGCTGTGTAAGAAAACCCCCATTCATTTGGTAGTAGAGATATTCCATAGGTAGAATAAGAATTAACTTTTACACACACACACACACACACACACACACACACACACGACACACCAGTCTGCCTATAAACTAGGCCAAACAGAAATCATAAAATAAGAATTAAAGATAGTTTTGAGCAGTGGCAAATTCCTTGGCGTTTCTATATCATATGGCCAATTTAACAATCTGAATTGTTCGATATTCAATTTAGTGGTGTAGTAAAGTCATTCATGTTTATTATAACAACACATAGAATCCCACTGTTTTATATAAGACTAAGAAAAGAAAGAAAAATGTTCTGTTGATTTATAAATACTTAAAAGTTAAAGCACTGATCCAAAGAATTAAATTAATTCAAAGAAATTAGCAATACAGATTTGTTATTGTTAGAATATGCATTTATTAGGAAACCTAACAATGTCCTTTTTGTTAAATTTTACTTACTCTACTTTCTATTGCATTGAAACCACAGTGAATATATGGTACAGATTTAGCATAGCAAACCAAATAATAAGTTTCAAATAAATAATCCAAATAAAAGATTTAAAACTACACTGGTGGATAGAATAAATATTAAGAAAGCGTATAAAATATCTCTATCACTTTATCCTAAAAAAGCATGTCTTCATTTGACGCATTTTACTGATGTTAGAAGGTGTTCTATGTTTAAGTCTCCCCTCAGTGAGCAGTGGATTTAGTAGGAATCCTCCTTCCTATGCACAATTTTACCCAGCAAGAAGTGAAGCTGCTTCCAGAGGGAGCAATCCTTTTGTCAAAGGTGAGGATTTGGGACAAGAGACAAAAAGTGTGAATCCAATGTCTATAAACAATAACAATTGCTACAACACAATTAAGAATATTTCCAGTGTGTTTTGAAAAGACTTCCCAGGAGAATTGTCTCATTAGAAGGTGAATGAATGATGTGTCTATATAAATTCTGGCTTTCAAAAAATCATCCTCTTACTCCAGAGTGTCTGCTTTCTTCAGAGATCAATCACCACCTGGCCATATTATTGCCAAGGTGATGAATTATAGCAGTTTTCTTTCCTGACATCTTTGGCTGATACTCTGTGAAGAGAGATATCCCAAGGGTAGGGAACAAGCTGCAAATGAACCAATCCAGGATTTAGCGTTTTAGTAGAATAGACAGATACACAAGCAAATAATCTCAATAAATTCATATAGCAACTATTAACTAGAGTTTATTATTTGGACAAAATGGAAATCAGCCTGTGCCAAAAATCGAATTGATTAATAATTCCCCATTCTTCAGTTAATTCAATGGAATCATGCTCCTTATTTGAGTTTGTTGAAGAATACATTTTGATCTTTATGAACCTTGGTATATATAACTGCCCTCTGCTTTCAATTTTACTTTTTTATATACAATCAACATCACCAAGTAAAAATTGCCAGAAGATATGTAATGCCGATGCTCATCACTGGAGAGATGAAGAACTACGTGGGTTGACAGGTCCTTAATTATATTGATGAATAAAATAAACAGCTTTTTAAACTAATTAATTTTGCTTTTATGTTGCAGAAAGTAATTCTAACTTTTGTTACATTAACTTTAATGCCCAGGGCACTTGGCATAGCTAAAACTAAAGAATATATCATTGCTGATCAGAATGATAAACATGTTCTTACCTTTCAGCTAATTTTTAGAGAATGTTAATTAGATAACTTGTTGCAAAAATACTTAATGAGTTCTCATGTGAAGTGGAAATCCTAAGTATCTTCCTTTTGTGCCTTAATTCAGACTTGATTAGTCGCTCCAGGGTAATTATGTTTCAAAGCGCTAAAGCAAGTATATTGGAAGGAGGTACAGTTTAGATTGTAATTAATAAGAAATTGTATATGATCAAAAATTTAAATATAATGCATTAAGAATATTGCAATTTTGCCAAGTAGACTTGAACTGTTTTAAATCTAATGCATTTTCTTTTGATTTTGGAAATGACTTAATATAGTACTTATGTGTACTTTTGTGTTTATCAAATGTCAATTTATTTGGTGCAATTTATAAATAGATACAAGTATACAACTTTTAGTATATATCTACTAACTGAAAATCGCTTTTCCCTTTTATGTACCTGACAAGTACCATCTACTTTTCAAGGTCTGATTCATCAAGAGCCTGTCATGCCAATGAATTCCTACCTCCAATTTTCAGTTTTCTCCAGCACCCCTAATTAAAACCAAGAGTTCCATTTCGTATATACTGCTACTATTGCTCCATGAGATGTTTAGAACATGACCCCCTAAATTACATTCAAAATGCTCAGTATTATAAGAGATTGTATTTTTTTCTTCAGAGATGTTATATATTCTCAAAAATATGATAAAAACAATTATAAAGCTTAATTAAGAACCTCTATGCTAGATTGTGTGACTTGCCAAAGGGAAAGAATCTTAAATTTTAATTATTAGTTTTAGATATGGGATAATGACAAATGTATACATAAGTAATATTCATATATTAAATAACAAGATGAATATCATATGCCCAACAGCTGAAGAAATATAGCCATAATACTATTTTTCTCTTCATCTTCTTTTGAAATATCATTTAGATAAATATTAGACCCTGTCTCCGTATTTCCTGTATCTTGTGACTTATATTTTTTCTGTTTTCTCTCTATACTCTGTTCTATTTTTTTCTACACCTATCTCTAATTCTAACTTCACCTCTGTCTAATCTGCTATAAAAACTTCAGCAACACAACCCAAATTTGGGATTTAAGATTGCCATCAGACTCATCAGACACAATTAGATTTTGATCTGACTACATTTCTGTAGCTTTGCAGATGGCTACAAGGCAGGATTTACAGCAGGAACATAATCTTCATCTCATCAGGAGATCCAAAAGCTAAATAGGTACAGAGCTTCTTTTGCCTCCTCATCCACGCAGACTGTGTACAAAACAAATGAAGCAAGTGTGAAATCCAGATGATGTTTTGTTTCTCCAGGAAGAATTCACATTTGCATATGTTAATCACCTAGGCATTATGCAGTAGCAATCCTAAATCATCTTAATCCAATCAGAATCTGATCAGATTTGGGTTTCTTTTGTTTGTTGTTTTGTTTTGTTTTCCTAAAGATTTTATTTAATTATTCATGTGACCCAGAGAGAGGCAAACAGGCAGAGGGAGAAGCAGGCTCCCTGCAGGGAACCTGATGCAGGACTCAGTCCCAGGACCCTGGGATCAGGACCTGAGCCAAAACAAAGGCGGATACTCAACCACTGAGCCACCCAGGTGCCCTAGAAACTGGTAAAATTTGAACCAGGTATTTGAATCCCTGATGGTACTGGCCTATTTAATGTTTACTATTATTCTTAGGGTTTATTTCTTTAGAATTCTGCTCTCTTTAGTGGGCCCTATATCCCATGATAATTGTAGCTATGGATCTCACTTGCATATGTTGTTCCTGATAGTTCTTTCTAAGCATATTTTTATTTGAGCTCATTGGAATGTTATCTGTAGAAATCTGTATATAGCATAAAGGTTATAGTTCAATTTGGTCTCCCTATTCTTGTTTTTAATTTTGGAGCAAGCAGTCTTATTAGACATATATAATATGTAATATGTGGAAAAGGATAAAATACCAGCAATTTGTTAAAGTAGAAATATAAAATTTAAGGAGTATTTATAGTGAATCAACTTGGGCAACTGTCCCTAGAATGCTGGTATTTCTTCTTTCTGATTCAGGTGTTTATTTCCTCATACCTGAGACACTAAATGACCAGGATAATAAAATTCATGGAATTATAAGCCACAGCTATAAATAGCAAGTACTGCCATTCAGTGATTGGCTCTTTTTTTGTCTCACCAAACATGTAATTTCCAAACGGATTCCTTTGTCTATCTAAGATTTTGTGTTTTTCTTTTCATTGTTTCCATATTCTTTCTTTTCCTTTTTATTAATTTTACTCATTTCTGAGAGTAGATGATACAAACATGAAAAAGAACCATTTTTGTCTGAGTTATTTGTAAACCTCAAGCAAATGTTTATGTCTTGTTGAACTGTTAAGTAACCCAGAAAGATTCTATGGGAAATTATTGTTTCCTTTTTCATTAGTTTTTGTTTTATTTTGTTTTCCTTCTTAGAATATGGTGGGCTTGTCAACAAAGTTATTAACAAGATAATTTGCCTAACCTCAGATTACCATCTATCTATTCTCCAAAATGTTCCCTCCAGAAAAAGCTGTTGAACAAATAAGAGCTGAGCTTATTAAAATGTGGATGTCAAGGAGGTCACCACCTTGACAATGTCATGAGATTTTGTGTCTAAGATTGCGATTTTATGGTGAAATTTGCAAAAGAGAGAGCTGATTGTAATTGGGCATAAAATTTTGGATTGCTGTACATAGTAATGGTTCTTGAAGAAGTCTTTATAAGTCACTTGTTATTTTTGATAAATAAGCTAGTTAAGTTGGTCTATTGTCTTACCTTACAGGAGCAAATATTACCTGAAGCAAGATACTCAGCCATATTTGCCTGTTGTCAGTACTATTTTAGCATGGGATGAGGAAATCATACCCATTTATAGAAATATGTAACGTAAGGAAAAGAAAATATCTTTGGTCTCAGTATTGGTTAATTTTGTGATGCATCAGTACTAAGGACCTTTAGCTTCTTTGCTCCTGTTTCAAGGGACCAACAGAAAGAACCTACTTTGTTTTTTAACAAACAAACTTCTCATCTTTTTCTTTGTCCTGCTATAAAATTATTCTAAAAACCTATCTACTCAGAATTCTCATGTAATTAACCCAACTAAAATCATAATTCTCCCACTGAGTTTCCCGTTAGCACTTACTAATACTTACTAATGTATTACTTAATATTGCATTATTTTGTTTATATTTATCTCTGTTCTAGTAAATTACCTGAACTCTCTGACACATGGGCCAGTTTTCATACCAGAGCATAGTTTCATTGAGTTCCAGATTTCCTGACAGTCTCTCATGATGCCTTCATTCAGGTCCCCTTCAGTGACTATTTGCATCATTTTTATTATATATATTATTATATCATATTTTATTATCTGTTGTAACTTTGCATATATTTAGCTCCCCTCAGAGAAAGAATAGAGAATTTACATACAAGTGCCAGACTTATCCATGTTGTATCCTTCCACACTGAAACAGAGATTCCATTATGTTCACAGCTGTCAACATAGAAATGGTTTCCAAGATTTTAATTACAATCCCCAAAAAGAACATAAGATAAGCATTACTCCATTTAACTTTTTTTTTTAATAAGATAGATAATTTTTTATTTTCTGGAATTCAATTTGTTTCTTCTTATTCTCCAACTTTTTTGTAAATGATTATATTTTCAAAACTTACTAGACACTTATGTTTGTAAAAAAAAAAAAGCATTGTTTTTAAAGAAAAATTAAAATTAGCCCTATGTTTTATATTTAGATATCAGATAACATGCATAGTGTCTTTTTGTCCTACCTTTGTTCTTGTCCTCCTCCATATGGTTACTGTAGAAACTTAAGGTTTTTGGGATTTTTCTTCTTCTATGAGTAGCCTGTTACTCCCTTGGATTATAATTTTTAAAGTAGAGGTGTGACACATTTATTTTCTCTTTATTAAAAGCCCAAATAAATTAATCTGTATTCCTTGGACTTTGGTGGGTTTTTCTCTTTCCTATGAAATAGTGACCACTAATGGAAAAAAGAAAATTTCCACATGTCCTGAGTTATTATAAATGAATCAAAATTGATTTTTTTATTTGTAGGTTTAAATGTTACTTTATTAAAGTTTAATTTGTAATTAAAAGTAACAGCACATACTTCATCATGACATCACAGATGCTTATAAATATTACATAATTACATCATAGATGCTTATAAATATTTACTAAAGAAAAATACAAAATCATATTGAAAGTGCATGTCTTATAGAGATGGATGGTGATTTTTTTTAATATTTTATTTATTTATTTGAGAGAGAGTTGCAGCAGGAGGGGCAGAAGGAGAAGCAGACTCTGCTCAGTAGGGAGCCCCACGCAGGGCTTGAGCACAGGAACCTGGGATCATGACCTGAGCCAAAGGCAAATATTTAACCACTGAGCCACCCAGGCACCCCAAAGATGGTGATGTTTAAAAATTGAGTTTAAATATCTTTGATAAATATAATTTCTTTTAAAATTACAGAGAAAGTTTTTTGAGTATACCTGATGCATGATATTACATTCATTTCAGGTATACAACATAGTGATTCTAAATTTCTGTATGTTATGTTATGAATTATATGAATATATTTTTTAAATTTAATTGCAGTATAATTAACATACAGTGTTGTGTTAGTTTCAGGTATACAGGATAGCAATTTAGTAATTCCATATATTACTTAGGTTCATCAAGATAAGTGTACGCTTAATCCCCTTCACCTATTTCACCCATACCCCCTACCAACATCCCCTCTGGTAACCCTCTGTTTGTTCTCCAACTTAAGAGTCTACTTTTTGTTTTGTCTCTTTTTTTCTTTGTTCGTTTTGTTTGTTAAATTCCACATGTAAGTAAAATCATGGTATTTCTTTCTCTGACTGGTTTATTTTGTTTCCATTATAATCTCTAGATCCATCCATGTTGCTGTAAATGGCAAGGTTTCATTCTTTTTTATGGCTGAAGAACATTACATTATATATATATTCCACATCCTCTTTATCCATTCAAGTGTCTATTGACGCTTTGGCTGCTCCCATAATTGGCTGTTGTAAATAATGCTATAATAAACATAAAAGTGCATATATCCCTTTGGATTACTGTTTTTGTATCTCTGGGTAAATACCCAATAGTGCCATTACTAAATCATAGGTTAGTTCTGTTTTTAGTTTATTAAGGAACATCCATACTGTTTTCCACAGTGATGCACCACCAGTTTGCATTCCCACCAACAATTCAGGAAGATTCTTTTTTCTCCACATTCTCACCAACACTTGTTGTTTCCTGTGTTTTTGATTGGCCATTCTGACAGGCACGAGGTTATATCCCATTGTGGTTTTGATTTGCATTTCTCTGATGAGTAGTGACATTGAGCATCTTTTCATGGGTCTGTTGACCATATGTTCTTTGGAAAATGTCTGTTCATGTCCTCTGTCCATTTTTAATTGAATTATTTATGTTTTTGGTGTTGAGTTGTGTTTTTTATATATTTTGGGTATTAACCTTTTATCAGCTATATCATTTGCAAATATCTTCTCCCATTTAGTAGGTTGTATTTTAGTTTTGTTAATTGTTTCCTCTGCTGTGCAAAAGCTTTTTATCTTGATGTAGTCCCACTTGTTTATTTTTGCTTTTGCTTCCCTTGGCTCAGGATACATATCTAAAAAGATGTTATAATGGCCAATGTCAGAGATATTATTTCCTGTGCTCTCTTTTAGTATTTCTATAGTATCAGGTCTTATATTTAGGTCTTCAATCTATTTTGAGTTTATTTTTGTGTAAGGTGTAAGAAATTGGTCCAGTTTCATTCTTTTGCATTCTTTAACTGTTCAGTTTTCCCAACACCATTTGTTGAAATGACATCTATTCCCATTGGATATTCTTTCCTCTTTTGTTGAAGATTATTTGAAGATATAATTGTGGGTCTTTTTCCAAGCTTTCTATTCTGTTCCAATTATCTGTGTCTATTTGTGGGCCAGTACCATACTGTTTTGATTACTATAACTTTGTAATATATCTTGAAATCTGGAATTGTGATATGCCCAACAATCCCTATCAAAACACCAACAACATTTTTCACAGAACCAGAACAAACAATCCTTAAATTTATATGTAACCAAAAAAGACCCCAAAATCAAGTGCAATATAAGTCTAACAAAGCCTCATTCAGTCTAATAAGGAGCTCTGGATTTAAAATATTATATAATATATAGTATAGTATAGTATAGTATAGTATAGTATAGTATAGTATGGTATAGTATAGTATATTAATATTCAGTGTTATACCTGGTCTAAAATGCCAGATAGTTGTATCCTCCTTGCTTAATGGAGGCAAGTTACTTCACTATGACAGCTCTCTGAAACTGAGGCATTCCTAAAAGAGCTAAGCAACCATGAAGAAGGCTCTCTGCTGCCTCACTTCCTACAGCTGAGCAGCAAATACTTCTTTGAACTGGGAATTTAGCAGACTTCTGTGTCTATTTAAGTACACTTTGGGTTTTGTTGTATCTTTCTCTCCACATTTGAGAAACACTGCCTCCAAGACTCTGGTGCTTCCTTTTTTTCTGAGAAGAGGAAAACTTTAGTCTTCGTCGCTTTAGTTTGTTGCTAAGCCACAATCAATCTTTATCATCCAACTTCCCGTTATTCATTTTATTTTTTTTTAAGATTTTATTTATTTACTCATGAGAGACACACAGAGAGAGGCAGAGACACAGGCAGAGGGAGAAGCAGTCTCCCTGCAGGGAGCCCAATGTGGTACTCAATCCCAGGAGCCCAGGATCACAACTTGAGCCAAAGTAGGATACTCAGCCACTGAGACACCCAGGTGCCCCTGCCCCCCATTATTCATTTTAGATTCCACTTACCCTAGCTAGCTTATCTGTGACCCAATTCTGACTTTCATACCTGAGAAGATTAGTCCTGGGTTATTATGTACTTCTGTGACTGGGTAGGCTAAATTTGTTCATTTATAGTCACAACTGGTCAAAGGAGTATCCAGATGCATCTAAGTGAAACACCTAGAATCCACACACATTCCTTTCTGTTTCCATTGTACTAAAGCCTCTTGATCAGAGTTTCTTCTGCCAAGATGATTTATCTTTTTGCCTGCTAGTCCCTGGACATAAGGAGCCCAAAGTGCCCAGGCATCAGCCATACCTTATCAATCATTGGAATTCTTGCTGTGAACCCTGGCAAAAGTATGGCTCTTTTGCACACCATAAGCTATAAGTCTGCAGAGTCGAGAGTTGTGAGATGGGTAGCAAAATAGTTCCTGATGGTTCATTAAGAGTAATGATAAGTGTTCCCATGCCTACAACAGCCACCTGCCATTTTGAACCGTGTTTTATTTGTATTTGGGACAGAGCATAATAAAAATATCTTTGATTCAATTACATATTGCTTCCCAAAGAATGGTTTTCTATCTTTGCGAAATGTTGTCTTGATAGTAGAACTTTAGCTGTGCCTTGAGCAGGCAGTTCTATTTCTATTTTCTTAGTTTCTAGTTTCTATTAAGATAGTGCCTGTTGAGGGGCAGCTGGTGTCATAGTTAAGTGTCTGCTTTCTGCTCCAGTCATGATCTCAGGGTCCTGGTACCGAGTGCCTCATCAGGCTCCTGGCTCAGGAGGCAAGTCTGCTTCTCCCTCTGACCTCCCCACTACTCGTATGTTCTCTCTCTCTCTCTCTTTCTCAAATAAATAAACAGATAATAATCTTAAAATGAAAAAGATAGCAGTTGCTGAGCAGGGTTCTAAGTGTCGTGATCAGTCAATCTTATGGTCATGGTTTGTTCTTATACCTCATTTGTGTTAAGTGGATTCCTTGGTCTGATACAAGGTTACATAGGAATCCACACTGATGGATCAAACACATATGCCTATGAGAACAAATCACCGGATTTGTGGAAACTTTCTTACACTTTCCATACCTATTTGCATAACTATTATTTTTAATAGATGAATGAGATCGATACTATTTAGACTTACAGTAAGTAGCTATAGCTTATAAGGGACCTAAAGTATATGCTCTAGAATTCATTTTGGACATCTTTTTGATAGCAGTTAAAAGTATTGTCCTTTTATTGTGGAAAGAACCTAATCAAATCATGTTATTCTCAAGTGGCCAGTTGGTCTCCTTTAGAAATGTTGCTATAATGGGAACCCAGAGTTAGTCTCTGTTGATGACAGATTATACATTAAGTAGCACAAGTAACTAGATCACTCTGAGGTCAGCCAGCCATAGTAATCAGCAATGCTAGTGCTGACATAGCAGGCACATGAATCAAATAGCCCTGTGACAGAAGTGAGGCTGTGCATGGGCCCAATAGTCACTTACTGAGGGTGATCTGTTTTCCATGCTTGCAAAATACTACCTCTAAGGTAGGAGTTTAGCTCTGTACTTGGCATATAAATATGCACTCATATTTGTTGAATACATCAATGAAGACCAAAATATATAATTGGTGTTACCAGTTCTGAAGACAAATGAAGATGCCCATAGGGAAAAAAAAGAACAGTTGATTGAAATATGAACAGTGTTTTTAAGGCATTAAATTGGCTCAAAAAGGTTTTGAACATGTGATGGTTGAGGGATCTTGGTTTTGTAACTACTACTTGTGTAATGCTTATGAGTCTCCTGTATTTTAAGACTTGAGGATGTACTGTAACATACATCATATACTTTTCAGTCCTCCAGTTCTAAATTACAGAGTACATTTCTCAAAAAATTCATATGGAGAAGACTATGTGAGGAAGAGAGAATTCATAGTTTTGTCTCTTCAGGAATAAAGGACAGATCTATTTGGTCTAAAGCAGATTCAAAAATTTTAAATTTTCAGTGTCACCTTGAATTAAAGAATATTGACTAGATTTTCACGGGGATTATTTCATAATGTATAAAAATATTAAATCGCTATGATGTATAGCTGAAACTAATAAGATACAGTATGTCAATTGTACTTACATTTAGAAAAAGAAAATAAAAAAGAATTTCAAGGATCCTAAGACAGAGACTAGCTCCTAAATGTATTGTTTCTTCTTACAAAAACAACATATTCTTCTTATAGAGACTTTTGAAACAGTAACAGTACTTACTGTGTTATTGCTAACACAAGCTATAATTACAGCTAATAAGTAAAGAGTAATTTGTATGTGCCAAGTATTGTAAGTGTATTATTGCAACCAATCTTCAAAATGCACTTATGTGCGCTATTATAATTTTTTTTTTACCTACAGTAAATAAGGCATGGAGGTTTTAAGCACCCTGCCTAAGGAGAAATACCTCCATTCAGTGTAAATTTCTAAAGTTTTACTAAACATTTAAGAAGATAATTGTTTATAAAATCCTTTTTAAAATTTTCCCAACATTATATTTTTGTTATTACAAAATAATTTCTACAAATAATAAAATTTAGTGTTGCTAATGAAATGCCTCTTAAATCTGCTTTGTTTATAGACCTAGAAATTTATTTTTAAATGTGTAGAATATATCCTTATGTGTCTTTGTATATACACATTTGAGTACACGAATAATTTCTTTAGATGCTATGTGGAAATTAAATTAGAAAATTATTAGAGCACCAAGGAAACCCCAAATGCACACAATTGTGAAAGATCACTCATGGGTTATAAAAAATTAAATTTATTATTGATATCAATACTGACCTGAAATAAATAACTGGTAGGTAAATATAATAGAATTAAATGGATCTTTGAAAAAATGTTCCAGTGACTCAGTTCAAGCCCCAAGATCTTGTTTATCTAGAATGATTATAGATTAAATATAGTTGATCATTTGAAAAGGTTTGCTCCCGGTCTTGCCTTTTTGGAATAAATAAATCATGAGAATGTGGCTTTCGTGATTCTATTTTTCACAAGCTAATATTGAAACCTCATTTTTTTTCTGGTTTATACCTGTGTGTCCTTCAGTTGGTTAACACTTTCTGTACCCTTGACTTAGAAGATATTCATCATAAGAATCAAGGAGAATTTTGAGCAAGAAGTATCTTCATAGATACCTGGCTGAGGCTCTCTATTTATTAGATGAGAAAACTGACATTTGGTAACATATTTAAGATCCATCAAGGAATATGTGATGCACTCAACTCAGATTGTTTGAGAGGAATTTAGTAAAGGGTTCATTTTCCAAGATAATGATAGAAACTAGAAGGACTAGCATAGTTCGGTAGGGGTTACTACAGAAAGGAACAGTTTCTATCCTAGACCTAAGAAATCAAAGGAGCACTTGCAGTTCCAGGATCCAGAAAAGATAGTTCTGTGGAATTAGCCACTTTCCAAACTGTGGCCCTTGATAGAGGGATTCAGACAAATCCCAACAATATGACTAAGAGGAAGTTCACAGAATTAAAATTCTGACTTCACTCTTTCTATATTTCTGAATCTCTTATGAAGCCTCCCATTGGCTGAATTCACTTAGGATTCCATCTCCACCCAGACAACCAGGGAATCTGTTGATGTAGTCTATACTGGTAAAGTCCTGATCAATGGAGCACTCTAAAAAGGGAAGAGAATAGATTTGGAGTAGCAAAATACAAATAATGAGAACAAGCATCTGGATGAAATATCCATAGAAGATATAAATTTTTCATACTTTTAAGGGCATCCATATGAGAAGGAAAAAGTGCTTTGCTTGCATGGAAAACCTACTGAGTACTCCCCTCGCACCTTTTTAGACACTGAGGTCGTCATAATAAGAAAGACAAGCTTCCTATCCTCATGAAACTTAGATTGGAATGAAAGGAATAAAAACCAGTGATAGACATATACATAAAATTATTAGTCTTAATAAATGCTCTGCAGGAAAGAAGTAACTGAGAGGGGGCGAAAAAAGAGAATATATATGGAAGGAGAAAAGTAATGGCCATGTCTATTTCAGAGATGTGGAAATTTAGAGATTGTCATTATGCAAGTTGGTGTATTTTAATTATATATATATGACTTAAATTTTCTGTTTTCACACCCAGTTTTATTTTTTCCTATTCCCTGTCAAGGAAGATAGTACTTTAAAATATTAATCCTATGTTTCTTCCATACCCATAATTCTTTGTACAATTGGTACTTCCACTATTTAGTGGACAAAGTTTCCTGTGCTTGTTGCTACAGGAAAGGGGTGATAAAGTAGAAAGCAAAGAACTTTTATGGCTCTCAAATAGTTTGGCATTATGGAGATTCAGTATATAAAACAATCGCTGTGAGTAATGACAAAGTATCTTACTGAGACTAGAATACTTGCCAGATGTGAAAAGGTGGAGATAGAAAGGCTAAGCCTTGAGCAAAAAAAGGAGAAAACAAAAGCTGACAGGACTTCCAGATTGAATCAAACAAAATTACACAAGAGAGTGTAATAACATGCCACATTCCATGAAGAATCAGAATATGGGTTCCAAAAGAAAACAGGACAGGGGCACCTGGATGACTCAGTCAGTTGAGGGTCAGATTCTTAATTTCAGCTCAGGTTATATCTCAGAATTCTGAGATCGAGCCCCACATCAGGCTCCATGCTCAGCTGCTCAGTGAAGAGTCTGCTTGGGATTCTCTCCCCCTTCCCTCTGCCCCTCAGCATGTTCATGCTCTCTCTAAAAATAAATAAATAATTAAATATTAAAAAACCCAGGACAGAAATTACTGCCTAGTAAACTTGGCTAGAGTTTTCAGGATTGATTTCACAAAACTCTCAGAAAGCACAGGAGATAAAAGAGCAGGAGAGTAATTTTCACTTACGCAGAGATAGTGAAAGGTCTTACTTAGCAACATGAAGGTGCATCACAGGGTTTCCTTTCATTCTAGAGTAGCCAAGACTACTGTACTGTAGACAGGAACAAAGAATGGAATAGTAAAACCCAAACAAGAAAACACACAAAACTGACAAGACAAAGTACATGTCAATCAATGTCAATGTGTTTGTGTGATGCCAGGCACCATATGAAACCCTCTCCCACTTGACTCAGCATTTAACTTCTCAGAATTTTGATGCAATAACAAGGACAGTCTCTGCAATCTCAGCAGAATAGGGTTTATAAGATAAATTAAGAATCATCATGCAGAAAAAAAAAGAACAAAATACTTTTTGCATGCTTGATTTCACAGAATACAATTTAAAACGATGTCATATGCAACTTCAAGATTGTTAAATGTTTGGATTATGTATTCTTTTTCTTCGGGCATTCATCCATATTAAAGTGATTCATTGGGTTTTAAACTTTTATAGTTTTTGTTTTATTTTAGAAAAATGTAGACTATTAATTCTTCTGTTCAGAGAATGGCATGAGGAAAGCGTTTGCATTTTTGTGTTATATACAAAATTTATTCAAACTAACCTCATTTTTCTTATCTGTATGAGGAAGAGAATAACGTATATCCTCTAGGGATATTTTCTGATATAGAAATAATGTAGAGAAAGGTCTCACAGAGTATATGTTTAATAAACAGCTGTTTAATCTTTTTAAAGTTGTAGGTAAGTCTATAATTCTTTGAGGATTTGATAAACTTGATGTTCACACATGACTGATTTTTTTTTTTCAAAATAATCTGTTTCTTTACCACTTTCCTTATGGTAGTAAGCAGTCATCTTGAAATAAAACATTACTGTCTTGGAAATGATAGTGTTTTTAGACCCAGGGAGTATTGCAGTTGCTGTTGCTAAGTCACATGTGCTAAAAATCTTGGAAGGATTCTGTAATCACAGAGAAATCATCTATAACATAATAGATGAGCTTATAGTTGTCAAAATGAAAGAGAAAACACACACACACGAGAACCAAAGAAAAAAGTTTATAACTGGAAAGAGGATGAGGGCTGATATTATTTCTCAAATTATTCCCTTTCTTTTCATGGTTCCCTTCAACTCTGATGATGATATTCGAGTGGTTTAATTTTATCCAGTAGTAGAAACAGTAAGTAAACCCATGATCCACTCTTCAAATTCACACATAAGAACATGTGGAAATTGTATAAAATAGAAAGGGAACCATTTGTTTTCCTACTTGAATTGTGTACTATCATACTTTTGACTACTGTGAGTACATATTCATTTGTACACAGATCACAATTTTTAAAGCAGCAATAGCTAAAAACTCTAGCTAAGAATAGGTGAGAAGTCAAAATAAATGCAAAAGTGAATCATTGGAGTAGACAGAATTTAATGTTAAATGACAATGTTTATTTAGATAGCATCCACAAATAAAATAAAGGAAGCTATATTCCTAATAAAATCTATTAATTTTTAAAGATTTATTTACTTATTTGAGAGAGAGAGAGTTGCAGAGGGAAGGACAGAAGGAGAGGGAGAGTCATAAGCTGACTCTGAGCTGAGCACAGAGCCCTTTATGATCATGACTGAGATGAAACCAAGAGTTGGACTCTTAACCAACTGTGCCTCCAAGGCATCTCTAAAATCTATTAATTTTTAAATGGAAAGATATAATATTTACATTGAAATATTAGTTAAATATTATTTATTATCATTTAAATATGAATATAATTATGTCTAATTATTAACATATATTATGGATTGGTAGTAAAATATTAATTAGAATTATGCTAAATATGCAATATAATTCATATTGTAGACAAATAAGTAACTTTTTTTTTTTTCAAATAAGTAACTTTTATACATAATCTTGTGCTATGGAAGATAGAAAATAGAAATATGAGAGGCAAGTAGCAGAAAAACAAGTAAACATTAAAAGTGTAAGATTCAAAAATAAATAAAGTGTAAGAAACTGTTAACATAGAAAAGAGTGGTATAGATAAATCACATTTACCTATTTTATACTTTGCAGATTTGAGGAATGTGGGAGCATTCTAAGTTAAAATTTAATGAGAATGTCAAAATGGAGGTGAATATGTCAAAGTAGATGGAGGGTTAGGAGACAAATTGGTAAAACAGAAGCATGCCAGGAATGAAAATACAAGGAAGGACTTGGTTTCATAAAGGTAGTTTGAATCGAACAATTCTTTATACCACTTCCTGGATATCATTAGCTTACCACTAAGATCAGTTATGTCACCATGAAAAGAATTAACCTATTTTCTAATGTCGTTGAATAAACCAGTGTTCTCAATAAACAGCAAAATAAATAAATAAATAAATAAACCACACAATACACAAAATAGTCCTACCTTGTCAATAAATACAGAATTTGATTCTTTTTCCATGTACCTCTAAGCCCATCTTTCCAAAGGACCCAAACTACATGCAGATGCAAAGAAAATCATATTTGGAATGTGAAATTTGAAAAAGAAACAAGATATTTGAATAATACAAATTCATTAATAAAAAACTACATTTTTTTTTACTCAAAGGTAGTGCTAAGAATGCATTTGAAATCCTGCAAAATATGTTTGAAATATCTACTATAATCATGCCCCTGTCAGAGCATAGCTGCAAGTCCAGCTCCTGTTGGGGTTAAAAAAGAGAGATAGGAGAACTCAGGAAATGCATGCTAGAGGACAGATCCTGGATGAGGCAAACCATAGTCCTGTGCCTCAGTCTTCCTGTCACCTGAATGCATTATCCCTACAGATCTTAAGTTCTAAATGGTAGTTGGATGTTTTTCAGTGATTTCAAGGGGGAAAGAAAGAAAAGAAAGAAAGAAAGAAAGAAAGAAAGAAAGAAAGAAAGAAAGAAAGAAAGAAAGAAAGAAAGAAAGAAAGAAAAGAGAAAGAAGAAAGAAAGAAAGAAAAAGAAAGAAAGAAAGAAAAGAAAGAAAGAAAGAAAAAAAGAAAGAAAAAAGAAGAAAGAAAGAAAGAAAGAAGAAAGAAAGAAAGAAAGAAAGAAAGAAAGAAAGAAAGAAAGAAAGAAAGAAAGAAAAAGAGCAAGCAAACAAGTAAGCTTTCAGGATTCCTGGGCTGTGGGGATGGAGGCAAAAATGGGGTTGTTCAGATACTAGGGAGCCTAAATATTTATGACCTCAACCAAAAATATGATTTGTGCTGCTGAAAATATTTTTGACAGCCACGGACTTGGTTAAGTTAAAATTAACAGCACAAATTTCCCATTATAAAAAAAAAACAAATTTCCCATTATATTATAGATATACATCTATATTCATAGATATCATCTCCAAGGTTTCATCACAGTTTGTGATCTAATACAGTTAAAAATACTCTTGGCCTATTTTCTGTCTCTCACTTCTCAGAGACTTAATGAAATACAGTGGAACACCAGCTTCTCTGATTACAAGCTGTGGTAGTTGGACAAATCATGTCTATCTCACAAGAGCACTTCACAAAATAAATGTAAATAGCATGTGGAGTCCCTTGATCCTCTCTTAATGGTAGTCATAATTATTAACATCACCTTTGTTGTTAATTATTAGGATGCAGTCTGAACTTGCTCAAACCAGTTTCTGGAAAATTCCCTTTATAGCAAGAGTCTGCACATCAGAGCCCTATTCTTTCTGTTGGACTTCCCCCAATGACTTCTGCCTAACTAGTGCTGGTGCTTTACCTCTCTTCCTCCGGCATTTTGTTTCCTTGCCCCACATTGTGTAGTGTTGTGGGCACCAAATCAGCCTCGAACACTCACTTACCTTCTCATCACTTTGGGATTCCTCCAGTGCAGGTCAGCATAGTAGTGAAGTTGGGGCTTTGGGTCCAAATGGTCATTTAGGTGAATGAAGCCAGTATTAACTGTAATACACCCCCTGTAAAATGAAGGTTCCTAAAGCTGTATATCTGTTGCAAAATATTTATTTTAAAATGATAGTTATAAACAAAATGCTCAATTGAATGAGGAGAGAATGATCTGTTTTCACTTCTGTCTGTGCATAAAAATTTTTAATTCTGTGATGGTCATTCAATTACAGATTTCTAACTGGGAAGATTAGCCATCACCACTCTCTTCTTGTGTCCATGGATTAGTAAAACATTACTTTGGAAAAAGAAAAAAGGAAAAAAAAAAGCAGAGTCCTTTAAAAAATCTTTTTACCATTTTCTTTCTACCGTGTTCCAATGAATTTGTTTTTATCGGGCTAAAATCCCAAGAAAACGGACTCTGAACACCTGAGTACAATTTTGAATCACTATAGCCGTTTAAAATTTAGATTCCAGAAAGGTAATATGTTATTATGCAGCTTTTAAAACCACATTAAAATATTGCTTAGGTTGCCAATATTTCTCTTGCTTTTCAGTGCTTGCAGAAAAAATAAAATAAAGTAGCATTATCAAGGTTTTTCTTCCTGTTTTCAAGTTGTTCTATATTTACTTGGTAAGAACATCACCAAAGCAAACAATTTCTTTCATCCATATTCAAACCATCTTCCAACTTTTTCATCAAATGGCAGTCTCTCACTCAGTTCCCCCCCCTTTTTTTTGCTAAAGTGGTTCCACGTGGCAGCACAAAATACAGAGTTCAATTTAAAAGGAGGCAATAGAATATTGGCATCAGCCAATTGTTGATGTCAAGAGAGAAAATGCAATGAAGGTTTGCCTATTACTGAAGGAACCTAAAGGTGATTTGTGAATCCCATCCACTGTCCAAAAAAAAAAAACATATAAATCCCAATGCCATTATCAACTCCAGTAAACAAGTCTCAAAGATTAGGTAAAGTCAGCACTTCAGCTCTCAAGGCTTAAAAAGACTTCTAGGATGAACTAAAAACAAGGGTAGAAAACCTGCTGGAAAAAAGCAACATTTATGTTTACCCTAAAAAGAGATAAAAAATCATACACGTAAAACCAAATGTGATTTTACTCACCTAAGTAACATAATCCAGAATCCATTTAGAAATATTTTTACAAGAATATGATTACTGAAATTTAAAAGAATGAAGAAATAGAACATTATGTTGACAATTCAAATAAAATAAATAAAATATGCCTGATAACAATCTGGTACATAGCTTCTGTGACGCCTTATGGGATCTGTCCTGTACAAGAGCCCCTTAGGAGACATTCTTATACATAGATAGATGGATCTGTAAAATTGTAACCATAAAAGACTGAAACTGGTATTTGTTGACTTTTTTAGTGCAGCCCATCTTTAACTCGGTCAACGCCTTATGATATAGCCCATTGGAACAGTGCCACACACTATGGCCACTATATAGTAGTGATGAAGGAGGGAATTTCTCTAGTATCAAAAAAATTTCAGGTGATTTCAATGAACACTCAAATTAAGAATCACCAATATTGCTAATTTATCAAAAGACATTCAAGAGCTAAAAGATGGTGCATTCATTTCCGATCCTCATTTTGATTCTTCAGTCCTGGAGTCTCAGTTGCAGGTTGGAGTAAAGCATCCTTACTTTTTTTTTTTTTTTTTTTTTTTTTTTTTTTTTTTTTAGTACACTCTACACCCAAGGCGGAGATTGAACTCATAATCCCAAGATCAAGAGTCACATGCTCTACTAATTGAGCCAGCCAGGTGCTCCTGTTTCCTTAATTTTATGCACTAAATTCTATGTATGTATAATATCTCTATGTCTCTTGGCTCTTTTCAAATTCCATTTCGGTGTGTTTATTACAGCGGGCATTGAAATAGATATTACCTTGTTATTTTTTTAGTAAAATTCAATATATCAAAAGAAAACAAAGCAGTATAAACAATCTAGTACAATTAGCCAGTAGAAGTAAAAAAAAAATACAACCATATAAAACATAATTTAAGTCTGAAGTTATTTTTAGGAAAAGACTCATATAATGAGTTTTAATCGATGCACTCTTTAAATTGGATCAACATATGAATTTCCTTTCATACTAATAAGAAATTAGTTCAGGATGGGAAATTCTCCAAGTTGAACTGGTTTAATGAAGATGGACAGAGTAGATCTCAGCTCTGAGATTATAGTCAGCTAGATTTTTTGACACTAAGGAATCGATTTATTAATTGCATTATAGATAAGATGTTAAAATCATCCACAGTTACATAGATTCTTTAGCCATGATTCATTAAGATAATTTTATAATTAACTGGATTTTTAATGTGGCAAGCCTGTAACAAATTAAGTAAACAGCAGAAATGAGGATATTCTGTAACTTATTCTATAAACACAGTCATATATTAAAACCAAAAAGTATATCCTTAACATTTAATGGCATGCTTTTTCAACTCTCTATTCCTGCAATGTTTCTCAATCACTATATCCTGTTAGAACCACTTGAAGTTATTTGTATTTGGCATGAGCAAAGAACTTCAAGTGAAATGACATTTTGATTTGCTTTTTTTGCTTTTGCTTTTTTTGCTTTTTGATTATTTTACTTTTTTTTAGGGAGAAGTTATTACAGAGATTATTTGGGCATCTTAAGCAAAAAAAAAAGATAGAAAACAATATATATTATTTTGTTGTTGCTGTTGTTGATCTTATAAATAATGGGAAGACATGGAATGGTTTTAAGCCTGGTTAAAATCATATTTGTAATTCTGGGAGATTACACTATTGACAAATCTGAATTAGATGGGGTAAGATTAAAATTATAGGGATAATTTAAGAGGCTATTTCAGTGAAGGAAGCATGAAAAGGTAAAAAACTGAACAATGTAGCATTAATAGGAATTACAAAAATAGCAAAATGGGGCACCTATGATGTGCAGTAGATTAAGTGCCTGACTCTTAGTTTTGGCTCACATCATGATCTCAGGGTTGCTAAATGGGGCTCCACATCAGGCTCCTCCTTCAATGTGGAGTCTGCTTGAGATTCTCTCTCCCTCTCCTTTTGCCTCTCCCCTTCCTGCTCTCTCTCTCTCTCTCTCTCTCTAAGATAAATTAATAAATCTTAAAAAAAAAAGAAAATAGGAAAATATTTTCAATTTGGGAAATATTATCAGTGTAACTTGTTGATTTATGGGCCAAATAAGTGAAAGGCTAATTTACATGACAACACCATTAACACCATTATAGGATGTAGTGCAGATTTTGTGAAAACATAACTAGTGTGCTACTTGCCTTAAAAGATTCCATAAATAAATATAGAAGTAAAAGACAGGAGATAATACTGGGTTTCATTATTCAGAGTAATCTGTGGACCAGAAGCATTGGCATCTCCTAGGAACTGGAAAAAATGAAGGCCAATGAGGAGAGAATGAGGTTTAAAATTTATCTAATGGGACCCTCACGGGAAGAAACTGAAAGAATGAATGAAAATATATTCAAATATGTAATGATTACAAAGTTTCTACAATCTATCCAGGAAGATCAATGAATAACAAGCAGAATAATACAAATAAATTCATATGTGGACATGTTTTGGTAATACTTCTAAACAACAAACATTTAAAAAAAACTTAAAAAGATTGCCAACCAGGGAAAATATTTAAATATTTAAAGTTATATATATATATATATATATATATATATATATATATATATATGTTATGTATATATAGCAATGTGTTAAAAGAATTATGGAATGTTCTACAAGAGAAAGGAAAATCCAGAAATATGGTCTTTTTTTTAAATGAATAGAAATATAGTCTTTAACATACACATGTGTGAACATCAACATTCTTGTTGCAAAGAAAACATTACTGAGAAAAAACAACAACAAAAAAATGCCAATAGCTTTCTTCAAGCAAAAGGATTCTCTATAATTTTTTTCATCCTTAATATATGTTATTATCCAAATATCTTCAATGGCCATGCATTAACAACATAAATAAAACAATGACTATTCAAAAACAAACATCAATTATTCACATTTACTTGAATATCCTTTAAAACTAATCCAGCATTTCAGATAATTTTGGTAATGAGAAAGTAATTATCAACATTTTCCATTCTTATCTTCCATTTTCATGAAGATGATCAATATTTTCCACAAACGGGGATGCTTAGATGGCTTAGTTGGTTAAGCATCTGACTCGATTTTGGCTCAGGTCATGATCTCAGAGTCATGAGATCAAGCCCTGCCTGGGTGGGGCTCCATGCTTCCCCCGCAATCTGTTTAAGATTCTCTTCTCCTTTTCTTTCTGCCCCTCCCCCTCATGCTTTCTCTTCTCTAAATAAATGAATTAAATATTTAACAAATATATTTTCCACAAACAAAAAGAATACCAATTACAGTCTAAAGTGTTAGACATGCTATAGCTGTTGAGTGACCAGAAATTCATTTATATATTTTCAAAATATAGTATGCTATTTATAATAATTTCTATATCTTATTAATCTGAAATATTTTGATTAGTATTATGTATTATTATAGTCCACATGTATCTTTTTAGTTAGGATAATCTATATGAGCAACAATGTATACCTAATGAGAAGTGAATGTGTCTATGCCTAATGATAGGGATCTAAACATTGCTTACTAAAATACTGTTTTAAAAATATTCATCTTGCCCAGGAAAGCAAAATGAAAGATTTCTACTGAAAAAAAAAAAGTTTATTTCAATTATTCAACTCCTTCAGATATTCTTTTCTGAGAAAAGAAGGAAAGCCTATGAATAGCTGTCCTATGATGTCTATGTTGGTCTATGTAGGTTATTTGAAATGTTTATTATAAAAATATGTTGATAATTTACTTCTTATACATACATACATACACTGCCATGAACACATAAATGCAAACTGGTACCTAGTGTGATTATTGACCATATTTGAACAATTTTGAATCTTATACTTGATATGCTAAAGTTAGACTATTTACTTGTATTAATTTACCAAACTGTACACCAGAGTTTTACTCCTTGCAATTACATACCTGTATTTCTGTCATTCTTAAGTTCAACAGGCAACATTTTCTCCATCTGGGTTAGAAATTATTATTTTAAGCTTACTAATAGAGAATTTAACCCAGTACCACTGAAATGTATGCTGATTAGATTTGATCAGTATCAGGCACCCTGACTTCCTGGTCACCTATCACAGCTACAACTGTATTTAAAACAAAAACAAGACAGAAACCTAAACTATCATACTATTAAATGCATGAGCTCCTCAGAATAATACAAATAGACACTATTATTATGTCTTTAAAGATGTCCACTTGGGTAAAACAGGCGAAGAGGATTACAAAGTACAAACTGCCAGTCATAAAATAAAGAAGATGTGGGGCAGAGTATACAGCACAGGGAATATAGTTAATAATAGGTAAAAACTTTGCGTGGCAACAAATGGTGACTACATCTGTTACAGTGGTTAATTACTTAGGAATGCATGCTAAATCACTATGTTGTACATCTGAAACTAATATGATGTATTTCAACTACACTTGAAGTAAAAAGTAAATAAATAAAAATAAATGATCAGTTGATACAAATTTTCCTAAGTGCAGGTACATTCTAACAAGTAATATGAGTAAATACTAATGTAAAGAGAAAGACCTCCACCAGGAAGAAGAAGAATCCAGAGAGCAAAAAATCCAGACGTATAAATGCATTGTATGCTGGTATTTGTTGAGTCATTTGTCTACCTTCCTGTCTTAGCTCTATCAGATGCAGTGCTCCAGGTGCTTCCACTAGTTTAAACATACAAACAAAAGCAAAAATCAGACATCTCCATAGCCTATCCCCTTTCTAATCACTACTATGTTCCATCTAATATAAAATATTCAATGAAATAGTGTAGATGCATTTTGATGAAATTTTGAAACAGAAGGAGATATTTTAACTGCCCTCACCCCTTTTGCTTGAAAATTATACCTTGTGATCAGTGGTATGGTAAAAATCCTTTTAGAAACAAGATAGGAACTGGATATATTTTCAGGCTGTCTTGAGAAAACCATGAAATAAGATATCTATGAAGAAATTTTTGTTGTTGTTTTATGTCATTGTTAATGCTTATTTGCTTCACAGTGGACTTTTTAAAAAGCCTCAAGTAATTTTGTCCTATTACATACCTCCGTGTAGTTTCATTTAAGAGAGTATTTTAGTAAACAATTTGGTCATTCCGTATTACTTGGAGAAAGTGGTCTTTCTCTTGATTTCTGGTTATATCTGACCCTCTTTTTTATTTCATCAAACAGTTCTTTTGATTCTTTCTTGTTGTTGTTGCCCATATGTGGTTTTTCTTTCCTTTGTTAATGTTTAATCTTTTTCTTTTCTATTTACCTTTTCCACCATTTTTTTTCCTTTTCCACCTTTTATTTTCTAGCCAAACTAATACAAATACAGAGTAATATAATAATCCTTACACAAGAAAATTCTTTCTGTCCTTGTATGTACAGATGCTATGCCCTGCAAAATTTAGTAGCAAATGGTCAGAAGGTAAATTTTTAAGTAGTCTATCTCCCACATAACTGTCAGAAATGCAATCTTCTTGACACAGCCCTAATTATTTTCATATATGCTAATGAAAGTGACATATTAGGACTTTAATCCATATAGAAAGGAGTTTTTTGTTGCCTAGAAAATACATTTGCACACTATTTTTAGACTTTTGCTAATAAGAATCAAACATTGATTGTCCTTCTCCAATTGACTGACTTCACTTGGGGAATATAAAAAATAGTGAAAGGGACTATAGAGGAAAGGAGAGAAAATGAGTGGGAAAAATCAGAGAAGGTGACAATACATGAGAGACTCCTAACTCTGGGAAATGAACAAGGGATAGTGGAAGGGGAGGTAGGTGGAGGGATGGGGTGACTGGGTGACCGGCATTGAAGGGGACACTTGATGGGATGAGCACTGGTTGTTATACTATATGTTGGCAGGTTCAACTCCAATAAAAAAATATACACACACACACACATACACACACACACACACACACACACACACAAGAATCAAGCATTGACTTAAAATGAATATAGTTGTTTTACATTTTTATTTGTTTTGTATATTGAATTTGATCATTAATAATGCCCCTATGTTTCATTGGATTTGCTCTATAAAATTTTTCCTTTTTTCAGACATGAGTTCTTGAATACTTCCCTTGGTTGCATAAACCAGTCCTAAGACAAATTCAATCATTATCATGCTGTTTATTTTCTTATGACCTCTGACTCTGGGCACTCTAACTTTCAGTTAAATTAAATTCTGAGCCTTCCAAATGCACTCTTGGCCCAGAACTCCTTACATAGGCTCCTCTTCTGGTTAGAGTACCTTAACTCCTGCCCTAAGATTCCACATGAACTTACCCTGTCACAGGATTTCTCCACCTCTCCCAGCAGCACTTACTTCTGACAAATCTCTGTTTTTGGACATTGGAGAGTCCTACGGACTTTTGTTTTCTTTTAGGGATTTTTTTTCCTACATCTTTGATATTTGCCCATCTTTTTTTTTTTTTTTTTTTTTTTTTTTTTTTTTTTTTAATTTTTATTTATTTATGACAGTCACAGAGAGAGAGAGAGAGGCAGAGACACAGGCAGAGGGAGAAGCAGGCTCCATGCACCGGGAGCCCGACGTGGGATTCGATCCCGAGTCTCCAGGATCGCGCCCTGGGCCAAAGGCAGGCGCCAAACCACTGCGCCACCCAGGGATCCCTGCCCATCTTTTTTTAAATCAAAATTAGGCTAGAGCATACTTGAAGGTCAGTCAAGAAAATGTCTCCAAGTCTCAACAGGATAGAGTGGATGGGAAAGCATTTCCTCAAAAAGGGTAGGGCAAAGTGAACAATCTAAAACTGGATCAACAATACAAACCAGAACGAAAGTGGTTATGAGGCCGTATATGGTTTCTACAGCCACTATTTCATGAGCAAAACGACACAGATTTTTCAAAGAGCAGTGAGAACTAGATAATCAATATGTTATATTATTTAGTCCTCTGTCACTGGCTGTTTCCAGAAATAATGGTTGCATAATCCATTTAAGTGTCAGCAGAAAACAGTGCTTGGGGCACTGAAGATGCTCAATAATGTTGAATCAATTAATTAAAAAAAAAGAGGGAGAGAAAGAGAGAAATAGCCAATGACTAATCATAATGAAGTTATCAAGTAAAAAGAAGATTCCACAAAGAATCACAAATTTTAAATATCTGCATGTGTTTGAATTAGATCTACTTCTTTGAACATTTTTTTCCAATTAATAGGAAATTTCGAGCAGAGTTCTCAATAGTAAAATGGAGTGTTCAAGGTTATGTGAGGCTTCCATTCTGTAAACAAACATGTAAATAAACAAGATAAATTATCCTAGTAATATCCCAAATATGCTTGTTTGCAATCATAAAAGCACATATATTTTTTACTTTTCATCTATTCTATTGTGTGTAGTAAATATTTAATCACTTTAAAATTTTGTTCAGTAAATTTAACTACTCCTGACAGCTTCCACTAAGGAAATGTTTGCTTTCTATTCCAAAGATTTTAAGAACATTCACCTGAAATGTTTTCAGGATCCTACAAATGCATAACCCTGGAAGAAATATATTCTGCAATTTTCTTCAAAGCAAGTAACATATAAATTCACTAAAATATTTTGTTACAAGGATGCTTGGAAACTTTCCTAATGATAACTGTCATGTTATTGGGCTCAAGACTGTTGGATGAATACACCAGCTGCCATGAGTTAAACCTTAAGAAAATTATCCAAGTTTCTGGATATTGACTTCTGCTAGAAATCAAATTAAGAAGTTACTCTAAGGGTGCACCTGGGAGGCTCAGTAGGTTGAGCTTTGGAATCATGATTTTGGCTTTGGTCATGATCTCAGGATCTTGGGATTGTGCCCACCATTGGGCTGCTCACTCAGCAGAGTGTGCTTCAGATTCTCTCTCCCTCTGCTCCTGCCCTTCCCCCAATCTCTCTCTCTCTCTCGTTCTTTCTCTCAAAAAAACTAATAAATAAATAAAATATTTTAAAAATAAGTTATCCTAAGAATAAAAGTGATTGGATGAATTATTTTTTTTAAAAAAAGCATGTTTTATTGCCATTGGTAAAAATGAAATTCGTGAAAAGAAAGCTATTATCAGTTACAAATAAATGCTGTGCAATGGCAAGATTTCTTTTAATGTTGAATAATTCCTGTAATCTATATCTATCATAGAAGAAATTTGTATAAAGGAAGAGAAAATGGAAGAAGGCAAGGCCATCTGCTTTGTCAAAAAAGGAATATATTTATATAAGAACAAATATCCAGGGTATCCCTGGGTGGCTCAGCGGTTTAGCATCTGCCTTGTACCCAGGGTATGATCCTGGAGTCCCGGGATCGAGTCTCACATCAGGCTTCCTGCGTGGAGCTTGCTTCTCCCTCTGTCTGTGTCTCTGCCTCTTTCTGTGTCTCTCATGAATAAATAAATAAAATATGAAAAAAAAGAATATCCAATCCAGTATCTTTTTATAAATGAGTTATTTTTGCCATAGGTTTTCCTGTTTTGTTGCTTTCACCTGAAAAGTATGTTTGTTTACTTTTACACTTTAGAATTAGTCTTTTTCTTCTACTTGTTACTATAGAATATTATTTCAGAATGTATGCAATTTATATAATCCAAAATTTAGAAAAAGAAAAGGTGATGTGATGTATTTCCAAAGCTCTGAAATTGAGTACTTTTTAAGAAATAAGACGTTTATGGTTCCCACATGGCTCAGTAGGTTAAGCAGCTGATTCTTGATTTCAGCTCAAATCCTCAGGATCCTGAGATCAAGCTCCGAGTCAGGTTCTACACTCAGTGGAGGATTCTCTCTCTCCCTCTTTCTCTGTCCTTTGTCTCTCTCAACAACCTCTCTCTCTCTTTCTCAAATAAATAAGCATTTTTTTTTTTTTTACAAAAAGAAATAGGACATTTATTTGTTAATCTGCAGTAATGTTAATATTTTAGGAGAGCAAACTCAGTTTTGGAACTTTAAATAGGTTTGTAAGCTAAACAGTGTAACTAGACTATGAGTTACATATGGTGATTATTTCCATTTTATAGATGAGGAAATTGCTATAGCAAAGATTAAGGATTATTTGCGGTCAGATGTATCACAGAGTTGGGAGGACGGTCTCTGATTTGAACGTGCCATTTAAAATTTGCCTAGTCTCTCTCAGCCTCCTTATTTGGAATTTATTTCAGAAGATCCAGCAGGAAAAAGTGGAACCTCACTAACAGATTTTCAAGTTCTCAGAAAAGCATTGCATATTCACTTTACATGGCTATCTAATCATAGAATTTGTACAATCTGTTATTCTGAATAGAGTCATTTTTGTTTTTAGCACTGCATTTCTAAATTAGGACCACAGTGCTTTACGTGGTAAGTGCATAGACAACTAGAAGCTTTACTATGCGCTTATGATCTATAGGAGCTGGTGAGCCTTTAAGACGACTCAACTATTGTTTTCTCAGCTGCGTGGATGAGATGATGCCTAGCTACCTTGCAGTTCTAATGTGAGGATTTCTGGATTATTACCTATGTAAGGTCCCCAGTGTGACCCTTAGTACACAGTAAATGCAAAATAATTCATTCTAGTTCCTTTATCTTCCTGAATCCCAATTTAATTTTCTTTCTGTTCAAAGTCTGCTACCATCAATTCTGTATTTTGAATCTCTCTTTACAAATTAGAAGAGTTTGTTAAAATCTCCTGAATACTAACCCATTCTCAATATTTACTTTCCCTTAATATCTCTCACACAGTGCATGGGTATTATCCCTATTATATTGCCCACCTCTAACCTCACATACTCCTCTTCTTTCATTTTTTCTCCTGCCACTTTGCATCCTAGGACTGCACAATACCTCACCTGCCACTCCTCTAGGGTTCTGCTTCTAGGTTTTATTGTCATCAATCTGTTACACTGCTGTCAGAGACATTCAGTGGTGACATTATAAAATCCTCCTGCTTTAACTCATTTGGTAACTCCCCATGGTCATCAAAATAAGTCAAATTTCCTTGGTATGGCCAAAGAGAACATTCCGGAAATAGGTCCCCCTTATTTCACTGCTGCTCTCCAATTTTCTCAACATTTTTCTTTTCCCATTCTTTATGTTTTGCTATTTCTTTTGCTAAGGATAAATTTCTTCAGCCTTTTCAGCCTTTGAAGCTTTTCAAAGTTCAAATAAGTAATTCCTGTTTTTTGAGTCCTTTCTGTATTCTATACAGAATGGATTACTTGACTTTAATGCAAAATAGGACCCATTATCAGTTTCCAACAGAGTATTTTGGTTATTAAGATCTCTCCATTCAGGTGCCTGGGTGGCTCCGTGTTTGAGCATCTTCCTTCCACTAGGGTTGTGATCCTGAGGTCCTGGGATCCAGTCCCGCATCAGGCTTCCCTCAGGAAGCCTGCTTCTCCCTCTGCCTATATCTCTGCCTCTCTCTGTGTGTCTCTCATGAATAAATACATAAATAATCTTTTTTAAAAAAAGATCTCTGAACTCATTGAGATATACACACAAAGGGCTTATTTTTTCAAATTGCACCCCCCATTTTGTGATGTCAAAATTTACTGCTAGATAATGCCTTTTTAAAAAATTTTTATTTATTTATGATAGTCACACACACAGGAGAGAGAGAGAGAGACAGGCAGAGGGAGAAGCAGGCTCCATGCACCGGGAGCCCGACGTGGGATTTGATCCTGGGTCTCCAGGATCGCGCCCTGAGCCAAAGGCAGGCGCCAAACCGCTGCTCCACCCAGGGATCCCAGATAATGCCTTTCTTAAACCATACTTTGCAGTTGCCTTCATTATATGCACAATTTCATTATGTTTTTCAGTCTGAGAAGTGTTTATGTTAAGACACATTTGTTTATGGTTTAATTTTTTAAATTATAATGTATTTGATGTATAACATTGTATAATCAAAGTGTACAACTTTGCTAATTTGATACACTTATATATTGTAAAATTTTTGCCATTGTTATGATACTTAGCATATATATCATATTAGATAATTATCATTCCTTTTTAGTTTAGGGATTAATTAATACCTAGTCTCTTAACAAATTTGATGACTTATAAGAAGACAATGCTGTCTACATTCACTCTACTTTGCATTAGATTTGTAGGACTGACTTACTACTAGTTTCAAGTTCAAGTGTGTACCCTTAAATAACATCTGTCCTGTCTCCTCCCCATCACCCCTTGATAACCACCATTTTACTCTCTGTTTATATGAGTTAGGATTTTTTTCGATTCCACATATAAGTAATATCATACAGTATTTGTCTTTCTCTTTCTCACTTAGCATGTCCTCAAGTTTCATTCCTGTTTTTTTTTTAAGATTTTATTTATTTATTCATTAGAGACACACACAGAGGGACAGAGAGACAGAGAGAGAGAGAGAGAGAGAGGTAGAGACATAGGCAGAGGGAGAAGCAGGCTCCATGGAGGCAGGCTGATGTGGGATTCAATCCTGGCACTCAGGGATCATGCCCTGAGCCGAAGGCAGACGCTTAACTGCTGAGCCACCCAGGGGTCCCTTATTCATGTTTTCTCAAGCGGCAGGATGTCTTTTTTTATGGTTGAATATATATATTTTTTTCTTTATCCATTCATCCCTTCATAGACATGCTGGTTGTTTCCATATCCTGACCCTTGTGAATAGCAAAGAAATGAACATGGGAGTACAGATGTCTGTTCAGTGTCCTGTTTTCATTTCCTTTGGGTGTATACCAGAATTGAAATTACTGGATCATATGGTAGTTCTATTTTTAATTTTTTTTAGAAATTGTCATATTGTTTTCCATAGTGGCTGAACCAATTATATTCCCATTGACATTGTATAAGGGATTCCTTTTCTCCACATGCTCACCAACATTTGTTATGTTTTGTCATTTTGATAATAGCTATTCTAACCAGTGAGTGATACTTCATTGTGGTTTTGATTTGCATTTCCCTAATAATTAGTGATGCTGAGCATCTTTTCATGTACCTGTTGCCCTTTGGATGTCTTCTTTGAAAAAATATCTACTTCCTCTGCCCATTTTTATTCAGATTGTTATTGTATATATGAATTCTTTATATATTCTGTGTATTAATCCTTATATAATGTATGGTTTATAAACTTTTTCTCCTATTGTTTAGGTTGTCTTTTTATTTTGTTGAATTTTAACTTTCTGTGCAGAAGCTTTTATACTTGGTGTAGTCCTGCCTGTTGATTTTTGCTTTTGTTGTTTGTGCTTTGGATGTCATAGCCAAAAAAAATCATTGCAACAACCACTGTTGAGGAGCTTCTTCACCATGTTTTCTTCTTGAAATTTTATGGTATCAGATTTAACATTTAAATATTTATTCTATTTCCAGTTAATTTTTCTAGGTGGTATGAGATTTTACTTTTCTGCATGTGTTTACCAGTTTCCTCAACACCATTTGTTGCATTTGATATTCTTGGCTTCCTTGTTGCATATTAGTTGACTGTATATGTGGGAGCTTAATTTGCAGATCTCTACTCTCTTCCACTGGTCTACGTGTCCATTCTTATGCCAGAACCATACTGTTTTAATTACTATAGCTTTACAGTATAACTTGGAATCAAGAAGTATGATGTCTATAGCTTTGCTCTTCTTTGTCAGGATTGGTTTGGATATTTGGAGTCCTTTGTGATTTCATACAAATATTAAGGTTACTTTTTCTATTTCTGTGAGGAATGCCATTGGAGTTTTTGGGGAAAAATTAGATGGCTAATTTCTAAAGATGCTTTGGGTAGTATGGACATTTTCTTTTCTCTTTCTCCCAATGGTCTGTTTCTTCAGTATGGGTAACTTAAAAAGAAATAGACAGTTTCAGCTGGACTTTCACATAATTTCTTCATTCCCTCTCTTTTGGTTTATACATGGTCCTCCAAGTTTGCTTAAAATGGAGACAGGAAAAATAGGAAAATGGCTTCATAGTTTAGAATCTAGAGTTTTGCTCTCCATCTCCTTAGGAATATCCTACCATATCATTTCTCCTAAATGCCCCCCTTCTTTGCTTCAATAATACAGGGGAAGACTGATGGATAAGCAGATGTCCCCTGTTTGGAAGAAAAAAAATAAAAACAAGAGGCTTTCTTTTTAGAGGTACTCCTAAAATTTATGATGATTTCTCTTTGGGCTCACTTTTCATCCAACAAGAAAGCTGAAGTAACACTCCTGTTTTCTACAGGTAAAAGATTTAAAAAAAAATGTGCCCTTTAGTCAGTTATAAAGTCCATAACCGGGATCCCTGGGTGGCGCAGCGGTTTGGCGCCTGCCTTTGGCTCAGGGCGCGATCCTGGAGACCAGGGATCGAATCCCACGTCGGGTTCCCGGTGCATGGAGCCTGTTTCTCCCTCTGCCTGTGTCTCTGCCTCTCTCTCTCTCTCTGTGACTATCATTAAAAAAAAAAAAAAAAAAAAAAAAGTTAAAAAAAAAAAAAGAAGTCCATAACCAATATGCTTCAATATAATTGAGAGAATCTCCCATTAAGATGCTAGTTTTATCATTACTTAATAATCATATGTAGAATATTTAGACAGTGTCAATTGACACATGGCTGCCTTCTGGCAAATTTTACAAACTGGAAGTGGTAGCAACCAACCCAGATTTTACCTGAGATGTCATTCTTTTTCATAAGGCTTATTGAAATCACCTATTTTGAATATTCATTTCTCCTCTACTCTCCATGTTTCTGAAACTCCAGAACCTGAATTGAGCATAGGTTGGTCTATTGACATAGCATCCAGTCTCATTTGAACAGTTCTTTTCCTGTGTCCTTCATTCTGGTCTGGAATTTCTTGGGCATATGAAACCCACCTTTTATATTAGGTTTCTTCCTTATCTGCTGGATAATATGTCAACTGGAGAATAATCTTCAGCAGATTTCTAAAATGAAATTATCATTAATACTTTTGCAATGGGTGCCTTAGAAGCCAATGAAGACTAATTTTCAAAGACTTATTTTCAAATTTAGGTCTCCAAATTCCCTAGCTATGGTTGGGAGTCCAAATGTATGTAACTAACAACCCAAGGTCAACTTGAACCTACAGTGAGAGGATGAATGTCTCTTAAGCCTCAAGCCAGCTACTTGAAGCCAAACACAGTCCTTCAAATTGCCCCTGTTTGGTCACAAATAATTAATGCAATTTTATTCAGTTCCTCCAGTACTGTCTACTACCTGAAATCCAGAGCCTCATAAACAACTTCCCAAACCATTTACTCTATCTGCCTGTATATTGATCAAAAAAATCCACAAAGTAGCAAATAGTTGTTTCATTTTCTGATGTTCAAAGTTCTAAATATGGGAAGTCCTTCTGTTTTTCATGGTATCCCAAAGATTTCCTAAGAATTGGCTGCTTACTAAAAAGCATTTCAGCACTCACAAATACATTTTAGTGACTGCTTAAACAGTTCAAACTCACAATAAGTCACAAAGTAATACATTGATGAGTTCATGTTTTCCTATGAAGACATATATCCTATGAAGACAATACCTTGTAAAAATAGCCATTCACCTGTATAAAAATAACCTCTTACCTATGGATGAGGTATCATTTGTTAAGATCACTTGTCAAGTCTGTAACAGTTAAGTGCACAACTCCAAAAATGGGCAGTATGCATAGGACTGGCCTTGGAAACCACCAAAGTGAAAAATCTACATTGTCTAATTTTACTTACTCATCACTGAAACTTAAACTCACTTGATTAAGAAAACATCAAAAGTTCCCATTCTTACCTTGTACCAAATCTCTTTCCTTGGAGATTTTTCAGATCTTGAGCCTAATGTGCTGGACGCTAACAATTCCCCTAAATTAAACCTACTCCTTTCTACCTCAAACTATATATCTTGAAAAGAGGAGTTGGGAACTCGGGTCTTCTTCCAGGAGAAATGTAACAAGTCTCAAAGATAAAGAAGCAAGTAAGTCCCTGTGTCTGTTGCAGGAGTTAAAGAAAGGAGAGAGTAGTGAGGACATGCTCAATCTAAAAGCACCTATGTAAGAAGGTTATTATTAGTATCACATATGACACATTTCACAGGTGTTTGCTTCTGGTAGGCACTTTTATTATTAATAGGAACTTTAATTATTAATATTACTATTAGCTTTTGCATTATTCCTTGGCTTAGACCAAACCTATGTTTTTTATGTTTTCCCCCACTTTTTTTCCTTGTAATATTCTCTCATCTTCCAAAACCATCCACATTGAGGTGGTGAGAGGAGGAATACCCACTAAAACAGTTACAGGCAGAAAAAACAGTGTGGATCAATCTAAAGAAGAAACTAGACAATTTAGCCCTTTGCTCCTTAACGTAAAAGTTATCTCAAATACCATGAGCATTATATTCTTTCTTTTATGCTTGGGACCGCATATTCTAAAATAAAAAATAAAATAAAATCTGGTGTCTTAATAAGCTAACAATATGGTGGAAACAACATGTTCACTAATAATTATAATAAATGAATTAAGCATAATTCAATGAGGACTTGAAGAACACAGGTGTGGTACATATATAGAGAAGAAGCAGAGGGTTGGTGGCTAGGGATTGCTGCTTGGAGATAGGAGCCTAGAACATTTGGTTTCCATATAATCTACTTCATTTCCTGCACTTCTGTGAACCAAAATGTATTTTTAAAGTAACATAGTTAAAGAGAAGTATTGACTTTTTTGTTTCTTTCATGTATCTTTTTGTTTGAGTCACAAAAAGAAAAAAGAACAACATATGTCTCACACAGTAAAATCAATAATTCTAAGAATTAATTTACCCTTTCCAATAACAGAATTAGGCATACACATGAATAATGTATTTGTAGTATAAAAGAAAGAAATATATGTTGTAGGAAAAAAAAAACAGTTTATTGAAGGTAACTAAGATTGCTATGAGAAATGCCCTAGTGGCATTAAGGATAAAATAAAATGGAGTTCTAGAATCCATACTTCAATTTGATAAAGAAAATGTGTAACTATGAGTCCTAGTTCAGGTACGATGAGCAGTGCTCTTCTTTTTTCTTATATTTTTAGTAAGATCAAAATATAACTCTTGTTCATAGGTAAGTAGCATTTGAATTTGATCATAACGTTATTTTTTCCTCTTTTTTGGGAACACAGATTGTCTGTCAAAGAAATTTATAAAGAATTTACAAAAATGCACACTGCGTATACTATTTCAGAATTTAAGAAATGTTGGAGAAAATGTGCCAGTATTTTTAAGTTAAGTATAAATTCCTTAAGTAGAAATTTCGACTTGAGTAAAACTACTTTTTTACCTCATTGGAAAAATGTTTAAATCCCAAAGAAACAGTCACCAAAGCAAACTGTCAGTTTGGATATTTCTAACTGATTACAGAGAGAATCATGTCCCATTGCACTCTCCCTCTGGCCAAGAATATTTACAAAGTTTTAGTAAAATGTGAGTATAGTTAACTACCTAATACATAACACTGAGTAAATGTACACATTACTCTGATTAAGTGAAAACACCACTAACTGAACCAACAAAGCCCAACAATTTGTCTTAAAATAAATGTCTCTTTTGTGTTCAGTAAATGGGAATACATTCACTATCTTTCTCATTCTATATAATTACAGCAGATGGGAACGTTTTTCCTTAGATTGAGAACTTGGCATTTTACATGTTTAATTTGGCTCAAGATACAACATTTATAGAACTGCATTCCAAGCAGTGATTTTCTAAAAGATTCCCTATTGAATATGAATGTAATTATGTTAAATATTCCACCCAGAAATTATAACCCTAACCCTAAAGGTTATTTCTTGGGCATAAAACAAAAACATAGGCCTTTTTTGTTATGTTTTCTAGACCACTGAGTGAAAGTCTATAAATTGCTACTCTAGGGTAATAACTGACTTAAAATTTGAATATTAATATAATTAGCTTTAACTAAAACACACAATGATATATTAAGTTACCCACTGATTAATATCAAGGTTGTTTCTGTGTGACTGGCAAGCCAAAGGCTGACAAGAGGAAGAAGAAGTAGGGAAAGGAGAAGATAATTTGGATTACTTGTCAAATGTCTTTGCTTTTGCTCTTTTGCAATTGTTCTGCCTAATGGAGGGGACTGGGCCACATATGCAACTAACACAAATCATTAAGTCAGTGCTGAGTTTTATGAGAATCCCAAAGTACATAGAGAATGAGGAAGCCAGGCCAGCTGAAAAGATCTCCCTTCCTCAGGTGATCAGGAAACCTGTAATGAATGAATAGCTTGCTGTGGCAGGTTTGGACTCAATACTTAAGCTATAAGAAATCACAAAGCATATTCAATACAATTTGATATCCAGGAGAGAAGGTCATCATGAGAACTAGGCCTGTGACCTACTGATTTTGGCTAATATTTGTCATTCGTTCTGAGGAACTTGAAATGACTATCAGAATGAAGAAAAAAAGAGGACAAAAGCAATTTTGTGAAAGAATAAATTAAAACTGTAGAGCTTGGGAAAGATCAAGGTGTTCAGAATGAAGCTAGAGGTGCACAAAATATGTGTGTGATTGGGGAAGGTGTTACTCCATCTCAGATAAAAGAGTGAAAAGGATAAAAGAGTGCTATTATTAACACTGGTTAACTGTGTGTTGTATGAAGATCTTAGAAAGGATTAATATAACCTACATAGAAAATGAATATGTGAAGAAAAGCAAGAATCGTGACCAAGGTTAAGAGTTTGGTGAGAATAGAAATATACTAAGAGGAGAAAGAGCAGAATCTCTGCTTCTGAGCCACAGAATTCATGGAATGCTTTTCTATATTGAATGAGGTTTTTTTTTCAGTTTTATTTTAATTACTGTAGTGAACACTTTCTTCTATATAGAAGCTCATCATTGTAAGATAACTCCTACATAAGCTTGGCCACTTGCGGCTAAGCACAATTTGAAAACCTCTGATTAGAGGGTGAGCATGGCTCTTGCTCTGCCCATATTAACAACAGTAAGAAAAAATATTAAATATGGAAAACATTACACCCCTGTGAGAATGGCAAAAAAATAAAAAATAAAAATAACAAAAACAAAAACTCAGCCATATTACTTCCTGGCAAGGAAGAAAAGGGCATATCTGGTAGGAATGTGAAATAGCAAAAATGCCCTGGACAATAGTTTTGGCAGCACCTTACAAAGCTAAACATAGTCTCAACAAACAAGCAATTGTGCTCCTAGGTATTTACCCAACTGATCTGAAAACATATGTTCATACAAAAACCTGCATACTAATGTTTATTTTAGCTTTATTCATAATCTTGGAAAACTGGAAATAATTCAAGATGTCTGTCCACAAGTGAATGGGTACGAAACTGCAGAGCATTCATACACTGGAATATATTCAGTGATAAAATTGGAAAGATCTGTCAGGTTACACAAAGACATGGATAAATTTCGAAGGCATATTATGAAATGGAAGATGTCAGTGTGAAAATGCTTTATAATGTATGATAATATTTATAGGACATTTGGGAAGAGGTAAAACTGCATAGATAAGTGACTTCTACTTTTTGATTAGGTACTAGTTTCCTAGATACATATGGCACCTTTTAAAAGCAAAGACAACAAAAGAAAAAATAGAAAACTCAGAAACCAAAATTAAAAACTCCTGTGCTTCAAAAGAAACCATTAATTAGATGATAAGAAAAATTCACAGAGTGGGAGAGAATATTATCAAATTGTAAGTAATAAGTGTGAGGAAAGGCAGTCTCATTAGTCTTCAGCTCTCCACTTTCCACATAAAAATGGGCTTTGGGTTTGGAACTTTACCTTACCAAGGGATAAGGAGTTCACACAGCCTGTGCATGGCTTATTACATTGTGTGGGAACATCTTTCCCTGCTTCAGGCCCAATGAATGCTCTTTTGTCTCTGCTCAAAGGATGTACATCATATGCATCTAGCAAATCCTGCTGTTATATCTGTCCTCTGCCACAAGGGTACAGAGACCTTTCCTGTGGTAGGAGAAGGATGCACATAAGCAAACTGCCCTATGTCAGCTGCAGGAAGACAACCAGTGGTTATGGTGGACCAATACCCACTACTGAGGCTGAGTTTGCACAATCTCTTCTCTATGAAAGTACAGCATTGTTCCTTCTGGTGCTTGGCTGTCTAGGGTCTTCCTTGGGACTCTGATGTCAAGATGAGATGGGCAGAAGTATTTAGAGTGAGCCCCTGGAACTGGTAACCAGTGCACAGTACTCTGCTTGACAGTAAAGTACATGCATATACAATATTTTAAAAACT
The DNA here is from genome assembly GCF_018345385.1 of Vulpes lagopus. NCBI lineage: Eukaryota > Metazoa > Chordata > Mammalia > Carnivora > Canidae > Vulpes > Vulpes lagopus. The sequence continues at coordinate 23,913,976 of NC_054832.1, read as the reverse complement.
CTTACAGCTCAATAATAAAAGAGAAACAACCATGTTAAAGAATGAAATAGCCCTTACACAAACTGTGATGCCTATAATAAAAAAAAAAAAAAAACTAAAGGAAAAGATGAAGTGTTGGTGAAGCTGTGAAGAAATCAGATCCCTTATTCCCTGCTGGTGGGAATGTAAAATGATGCAGCCACTTTGACAACAGTCTGGAAGTTCCTGAAAAACAATCATAGAGTTACCATATTATCAAGCAACTCCACTCTTAGAGAAATGAAAATATATGTGCCACACACACACACATACACACATACACAATGTACACAAATATTCTTAGCAGTATTATGTATGATAGCTAAAATGTAAAAACAATCCAAATGTCCATTAACAACAGATTAATAGTTAAATAAAATTTGGTACTTTCATATGACAAAACATCATTTGACAATAAAATGAAATGAAGTGAAAAGCTAAATCACAGCTTCCAGTCTGTCATGTAAAGAACTTGGAAGTCACTACTTCATCCTAACAAGTAAAACCTGAACAGAAAAATGAACAGCTCCGCATAGATTTGTAAATAAAGTGATATCCCGGAGTAAATGGCTGCTCCTCAATTGAAAAGACCTATAAGGAATACAGAGGATCATGACTTACCAAAACAGAAACCCACAAGCAGAAACATCCATGTGAACCAGTGCTAGGGCAGAGGAAACTGAGCCATAATTGAAAATCTAGGGGCTCAGGGTGGACAATGAGGAGAGATTCAAAACTCTGGGGGGACCCGGTCCTCAAGGAGTACCCACAGTTTTGTAAATTATACCTCTCTGGACCTCTACAAGATTCTCATGGTGAATATATATATTTTAGAAAACTCCTCTCACACTTCCAGCAGTGGGAGAGGAAAGGGAACTATTATAAAATATGCCAGAGCACTTTGTTCTTAACCAGGTCAGCCCTCAGCAGAAACTACCCTGAGCCTACCTAGAAACTATTTATCATAGCCTGACTGACTGAAAGGAAAGGAAATACCTAATTCCAGTCCACTCTAGCCATCCTGTCCCACCTAAGTGGAAGTTAAAAAAAAAAAAAAAAAAACAACTGAGAAGCACTTGTGAAGTCTATGATCCAGAGGTACAGCTTTACTAAAAAGACTAATTGTAGGACTGAAGAATGCTTCCCGTCCCCCACCCCCTATACCACCACATCACGAAAGGCCTCTTTATAGCAGCCCTTTTACCCAGCACATAATTTTTGGATATCAAGAAAAAATTACAAGGCATACCAAAATACAAACAAACAAAAACAAACAAACAAACAAAAACCCAAACCATAGTTTGAAGAGACAGAGCAATATCAAAACCAGACTCAGATGTGTCAGGGATGTTGGAATTATCAGATGATTAATATGCTAAGGGTTGTAATAAATAAAGGAGACAGCATTCAAGAACAGGTGAGCAATGTAAGTTCAAATATGGAAATTTTAAGCAGAGCCAAAAGATATGCTAGTAATAAAAAACATTGTCATATAAATGAAGAATGTGTCTTAGATGAACTTATTAGTAGACTGGTACACCTGAGGAAAGAATCTCTGAGCTTGTGGATGTATCAATAGAAACCTCCAACCCTGAAAAGGAAAGAGCAGAGATCACAAAATAAAAAACAGAACAAATATTCCAAGAAATGTGGGACAACCACAAAAGGTAAAACCTACATGTATTGAGAATATCAGAAAGAGAGAAAGGAAAAGAAGAGATATTTGAAACAATAATGAGTGACAAATTCCCTCAAACTAGTGTTTATATATGATATATAATGTATATTAAATGAGATATATAAGTGAATGCAATGAATACACTCCTAGAAACATATGATTTTCCAAGACTGAATCATGAAGAAATATTAAGAAGATTGAATCAGTAATCAAAAACCTCCCAATGCACAGAGTCCTAGGCCAGAAGGCTTCACTGGTAAATTCTATAAAATATTCAAAGAAGAATTAATACCAATACTCCCAAAACTTAACTAAAAAACTGAAGAAGAAGGAATTATGTGCCTCTAAATATTGTATTGTTAAGTTTTGTCTTTTGAAAACATATAAAATGGGGGATGGTATTTTTTGACTTGCTTTTTCTTGCTAATCAACAATATGATTTGAGATTTATCCACATAGATACATACATGTAGTAGTTTCCTTTTTACTTTTATACAGTAGTCCATTATATTAATGTGTGTTGTACATTTACGGTACTCATGTAGAACTTTCATATTATGTCTTATATGTGACTATTACCAACAATACTTCAATGATTTTCATTTTATATTTCTTCTGGTGTACATATATTTTGGTTTATTTATGCCTGGTGGCAAAATTACTATACATATGTTCTACAATGCTAGTTAATACCCATGTGTTTTCCAGATAATAAATTCTCAACATCATTGTATGACAATTTGCTTAACTCTCTATCCTTGTTTATGTATATTAATATAAGACTTTATTTTTAAAAACACACAAACAAAAAACCAAAAAACATACACTAGTCCAAGAAGTAGCTATTGCAATTTTACTTTGGATTTCCTTAAAAGATGAAGTTGTGTCTTTTTTCATACAATTATATGCCCTTTATAATCCTAGTCTGTGAAATGCCCTTTCATATGTTTTGCTGGGCTTTTTCTTTAATTATTATAATTTTTTTATTTGTAGGAGTTTTCATTTTTCAGCTATAAAATCAATCATTAGTTATAGATATTTTAAATATATTCTTTCAGGGGTGCTTGGATGGCACAGTCAGTTAAATGTCCAACTCTTGGTTTTGGCTCAAGTTGTGGTCTCCTAGTAGTGGGATCCAGCACCCCTCTTGCCGCTTGCTCTGGGCTGAGTGTGGAGTCTGCTTCAGATCCTTTCTCCCTCTGCCCCTTCCCCACGCATGTGCACACATGTGCATGTGCATGCTGTCTCTCAAAAAAATAAATAAAATCTTTAAATATATTCTTTCAGCTTTTTTCCACTCAGTTTTGTGCCTTCACAAACAGAACTTGTATTATTGTTGAAGTCATCTGTATCTTCACTATGTTTTGTATTTTGTTTCTTTAATATATGTTTATTCTAAACTCATGAAAATATTTTCAATTAGCTATCACTATTTTTTTTTCTCTGCTTAATGAGATTTATTTATTTATTTAGTGAGTTAGTTAGTTGTCATTGACTACCTTCACTCATTTCCCACTCCCCACCCTCTTGCCTCTGGGAATCACTAATCTATTCTTTGTATCTATGAGCTTACTTTTTTATGTTGTTTGCTTGTTTTAAATTCCACATATAAGAGAAACCATACAATATTTATCTTTCTCTGTCTGACTTATTTCTCTTAACATAAAAACCTCAAGGTCCATTCATCACGCTACAAATGCCAAGATTTCACTGTTTGTATGGCTGAATAATATCCCATTGCATATATGTATATGTATATATACACACACACGCACATTGTACATATACGCACATTGTATACACACACACATGTGTTTTGTTTCGTTTTGTTTTTACAAATGAGTTGAGGTGAACTTCCCTCATGTGTTACCAAATATATATATATATTATATATTATATATATATATATTATAATATATACACACACACACAGACACACATATACACACACACACTTTGTACCTGCAACGTTCCTCAGGGGTACACATACTACTGGAAGAGGACAAGCAGAGGTGCGGGGTGCTAAGGGTCTGGGCTAAGAGCCAGGCTGCACACATTCTTCAGGTGCTGGCAGCGGGCAGAGGAAAATATGAAAGAAACTGAGACACGTCTTAGAGGTCAGATATCAGGATAAGGGAATGATCTAGAAATGACTTAGGGCTCTTACATCACATGGATATGAGCAATGATGTCTCATCTTCCCTCACGTGTGTGCATATACAATGTATATATGTACATAGTCCATATGTGTGTGTGTGTGTGTGTATATATATATATATATATATATATATATATATATATATATTTATATATATATATCTCCATTCCTCCATTGATGGATACTTAGGTCATTTCTGTATCTTGGCTATTGTCATTATGCTGCACTGAGCGTGAGAATGCAGCTGTCATTTCAAGTTAGTGTTTTTGTTTCCTTTGGATAAATACCCAGATGTGGAATTGGTGGATCATACCATAGTTCTATTTCAATTTTTTGAGGAACCTCCATGCTGTTTTCGTTAGTGACTGCAACAAATTACATTCCCACTAACAGTGCACCAGTGTTTCTTTTTCTTTACATCTTTGCCAAAGCTTATTTCCTGTCTTCTTGATTACAGCCTTTTTAACAGGTGTGAAATAATGTTTCTTTGTGGTTTTGATTTGCATTTCCCTAATGATTAATGATGTTGAGCATCTTTTCATGTACCTACTGACCATCTGTATGTCTTCTTTGGAAAAATGTCTACTCAGATCTTCTGCCTACTTTTTAATTGGATTGTTTGTTTTTTACCATTGGGTTGTATGAGTTCTTTATATATTTTGGATATTAACCCCTTACCAGATATATGGTTTGCAAATATCTCTCCCATTCAGGAGGTTATCTTTTCATTTTGTTGATTGTTTCCTTGCTGTGCGGAAGCTTTTTATTTTGTTATACTACCACCTGTTTACTTTTGCTTTTTTTGCTTTTCCTCTTGGTGTCAGATCAAAAAGTCATCACCAAAACCTATGTCAAAGAATTTACTGCCTCTGCCTTTTCCTAGGAATTTTATGGTTTCAGATCTTATGCTTAAGTCTTTAAGGCATTTCGGTGAATTTCTGTATATGGTGTAAGACAGTTGTCCAGTTTAATTTTTTTTTTTGCATGTAGCTGTCCAGTTTTCCCAACACCATTTATTGAAAAGACTGTTTTTGGGGTGCCTGGGTGGCTCAGTTGGTTAAGTTTCTGCCTTCGGCTCAGGTCATGATCCCAGGGCCCTGGAATGGAGTCCATTGTTGGGAATCCCTGCTCAGAATCGTGCCTGTGTCTCCAGTTCCCTTTGCCTCTCCTCCCCATACTTTCTCACTCTTTCTCTTTCAAATAAATAAAACCTTAATAAAAAGAAAGAAGAAAGAAAGAAAGAAAGAAAGAAAGAAAGAAAGAAAGAAAGAAAGAAAAGAAAGAAGCAAGAAAGAAAGAAAGAAAGAGAAAGAAGGAAAGAAAAAGAAGAAAGAAAGAAAGAAAGAAAGAAAGAAAGAAAGAAAGAAGAAAGAAATAAAGAAAGAAAGAAAGAAAGAAAGAAAGAAGAAAGAAAGAAAGAAAGAAAGAAAGAAAGAAAGAAAGAAAGAAAGAAAGAAAGAAAGAAACCGTTCTTTTCCCAACGGGTATTCTTGGCTACTTTGTCATAAATTAATTGGTTATATATACATAGGTATATTTTGGGGCTCTCAATACTGTTCCGTTGGTCTCTATATGTCTGTTTTTATGACAAAAATCATACCAATTTAGTTACTGTAGCTTTTTAATATAGTTTGATATCAGGGAGTGTGATGCTTCCATCTTTGTTCTTTCTTAAGATTTCTTTGTCTATTTGGGGTTTTGGGGGGTTTCATACACATTTTAGGATTATTTGTCTTATTTTTGTGAAAAAAAAGCCATTGGAATTTTAATAGGGATTGCATTGATCTGTACATTCCTTTGGGTAGGATGGACATTTTAACAATATTCATTCTTGCTATTAATGGTGAACTATCTTTCCATTTATTTGTCTTCTTCAATTTTTTCATAATGTCTTATAACTTTGAATATACAAGTCTTTCACCACCTTGGTTAAATGTATACCTAGGTATTTTATTCTTTTTTATGTGATTGTAAATGGAATTGTTTTCCAAGTTTCTATTTCTCTTCATCATCTTTAGAGTATAGAAATGCAACAGAGTTTTGCATATTGGTTTCATATCCTTCAACTTGACCCAATTTGTTTATTAACTCCAACAGTTTTTTAATGGAATCTTTAAGGTTTTCCATATATAATGTCATGTCACTCACAAATAATGATTGGATTGATTTTAATTTGGTCTCTTAAGTTAAATGCCAAAGTAGTATAAACCTATAATATTGTAAATACAGCAGCTGCTCTGCTTGTGCTGATCTTCCCTCATGTGGATGGTTCTCAAAAAAAAAAAAAAAAAAAAAAAGACGTGTGTCAAATAAAAGACACTATTTTATGGAAATGTTGTGATAAGGTATTGTCCACAGGGGTTAACTCACCAATTGTGTTCTTCAAACACAAAAATGGTTGTTTCATGGACAATTAATAGTAGTTAATTTTTTGGAGACTTACTAAAGTTAGATGTAATTCTATGATTTTTACATGCATTAACTTATTCACTCTTCAATGTTACTCCATAAATTAGATACTACTATCATTGTTTTGTGTAGACAAAAGCACTGAGGCAGAGAGCTATTAAGTAATATGTCTAAGGTCAAACAGCAAAAAGAAAAATAATAATAATAATAAAATACAATCACATCTTAGGCATATGGATCTCATAGCCAAACTTTCAATCAGTATAATATATTGTCTCTGTGACAGTGTGTGGTCAAGGCTGGCTTCAGGTGCATGTAATCTGTGCAGTTGTAGAGGGTCCCACCTGCAGTTGATTTAATGCCTACATTGCTTACTTCATAATCATTGTCCATGCCACCATGCATACATTGTTCTTAAGTCCTTTGCACAGACCCATGAGAAACTGTTGAAGAAAGTTGGCTAACATCAGTGCATGAGGATGATTTTATAGCCAGAAGCTGATACAATCTGGAGGTGTCTTTACTCATATCTGGTGGTTGATGCTGGAAGTTGACTGGAACTTCCCAAAAAAGGATTTACAGTCCCTCCCTGTGCCCTGGGCCTTCTCACAGCATATTGACTTCAGAGTATTCAGACTTCTTACATCAAAGACTTCTTGCAGACAGCTTACATAAGCAATAACTCGATAAGCTGCTGCCCTTTTCTTACCTAGCCTCAGAAATCACCTCATGTCACTTCTGCTCTACTTCATTGGTTAGACCAGTGACAGATTCAAGGGGGAGAGTACATAGTTCTTAACCCTTAAAAGGAGAAGCATAAAATAATTATACTCTAATGAGCACCTTAAATAATGTCTCATAAACTCAGAAAAAGCAGGACTATCTATCCATAATAGGAAATCATCTTATATACTTACTACGGATCTATTTGTCATAAATGGATCTGTATGGGCATTGTGATGTAAGACACTGGCTTCACATATGCTCACAGATTACATTCAAAACAGCATAGCACTTGACATATAATGGGTGCTTAATAAGTATTTGCTGTTGTTGAATTATCATCTCCATTGTCATTATTATATTTGAACATTCATAAAGGGATAATATGAGAAGAGTTATACCTTGCATACAGGTTGCAAAGTTAATTAGAGGATCAGAAAATATAAGACTGATTAGCAGAGGTTTTTCCAGTAATAATAGATTTTAATAAAATCACAGGAAATAGATAGTAATAGAGGAAATTGGTCCCTGAAAATATTATAGTGGAAATTGGAGTCAGGTGATGAGAAAATTATGGATTTATTAGACAATTATTTGACTTCTTTACAAAAGGCAAAGTGAATTGACTTTTATTGGATACAATTTAAGTTAATTCTATTTTAAATGCAGGCAAATACAAACTTTATAAAATCTAAAAGTATGATAGTATCAGGAATGTTTACTATGGGAATTAAAAAATTTGGATTTTTCCATCTGTTGCTTTGAATATAGTAAATTAAATTAAGACTTTCACAAAACTGAATTTAAAACTCAGTCTCATCAGGAAATGCCATTTCAATGCATAATTTTTAAACATTTTCAAATTTGTTTATATATGTCAGATTGGCAAACTCAGCAAACTCACCAGCCATGTTTACAACATGAAGGGAAGAATGAGACAATCAATTACACATGCAACACAATTGACCCCACCATGATCTTCTTCCCAGAAGTTACTATTGAGACATAGTATTACAGAAATATTTCTGGACAGAAATATAAAATAAGTAACAGTCTCTATAATACCCAACTTCCAATTTTACTTTTCAGATTTTTTTCTTATGCTGAGGAATGAAGGACACTTCAATTTTCCTTTTCCAAAAATATATGTAAAATTCAACGATAAAGGCTAAGGCATTCATCATGTATAATTATTTTGTCAAAAGGTAGATTCAGAAACTCCTTAATATCTAGCAATCAAATGAGAACTCAGAAAGCATTCACCGTGTATTAAATACTAGTGAATTGTTTGTCATATATAATGAACACAGATCTAGGTATTGTGGACATCAATATGCATAAGATCCAGCCCAGAGTTTACAATTTTCAGAGGAAGCAAATATATAAAGCAAAAATTCCAATATAGTGATTGGTAAAAACTCTAGAACACATAGGAGGGACATTATAACCAGATAAAAGCATTCAAAGAAAGCTTCCCAGAGGAGGGCACCTTTAAGCTGAGATATGAAGAATGTGTCAAAGGACTTTCTTACTAAAAGGCTCTGTATTTTTTGAGTAAGAGTTTTTTTGATAATTCATAGATGACTGTAGAACATTTTCCCGTAAATATAATATATATAATGCACACAGCCACTGAAGTAGGTATTTTAAACCTAATATATGATGCAAAATTTAGCCTACAACATCTGCCTCCTTCACTTAAATCGAAACTCTTAAACAAAGTCTTTCAACTGAATTGCATATTTGATCCCCAAACCTCTGCTTCTCTTGGTTCTATATGTCAAAAACCTCATAGAATATTGGATCAAAAGGATTACATGTTAAATTTCTGAACATAAAGATTTTGTTCTGATTTAATAGTGATGTATGTTCATTATACAAAATTTTGAACATGCAAAACAACTGAAACAACAATGAGAATAAACGCCACTTAGATTTTTCCCATCCATAGTAATAATGACCAATATATTGATTTGATTACACATGTAGGATGTAATTAGAAAAGAAAAAAGAAAAAAAAGTTCAAATTCCTCTATTCCCAATATTTAACAGTCTAATTTTATGTCACCCAACTAGAAGAGAAAAAGATCCATATGTACCTGAAATACTTTGAGGCTATATCACTCTATTACAAATAATGTCCCCTTTACCCTAATATCCAAATTCTACTGCCAGATTAGGCCTTCTCTGGTAACAGAAAGTATCAGGGTGTCCTCAGAGTGTCTCCAAACGATCCTGGCCTTGGCTACTCTGAGTGTCACACACATTCTTCTGCTCCAGCTTCTTTATGTGAACACAATATGCACACTATATGCCTTCATGTCTGTGGTCGTTTCTTCCATAGATGTTGCCTTTCTGCCATGGCCATTGCCTCTATTTTCCTTCTAGGCAACACACTCTAGCATGGGTTGCCAGTGTGCTCTATGGCAAAATGAGGTTACTATAATACCTTTTCTTGGGTGATGTTGAATCTTGTCATCTTGACCTCGGTACAGCACAGTAGGTATAAGGTTCTTCAGTAAGTAAGAATCCTTTTATTCAGGACACCTAGGTGGCTCAGTGGTTTAGCGTCTGCCTTTGATTCGGGGCCTGATCCCAGGGTCCAGGATCAAGTCCCATATCAGGCTCCCTGCATGGAGCTTGCTTTTCCCTTTGCCTATGTCTCCGCCTCTCTGTTTCGCATGAATAAATAAATAAATTTTTTAAAAAACCCTTTGCTTTTGGATGTATATTTTTTCTCCTTTGGCATTAAAAAAAGGGAGCTACATTTCCCTCTCTCTCCTTATATCTGAGCTCAAAGTTCCTGTGCATGAATCTTCTTTAACTTCTGTCAGTCCCAAATGATACCAAGCAAAACCATTTTTGCAAACACAATTAAAAATTTTGTGCCTGCACATGTAAAGAAGAGGGACACTATTCCTTTCCCAACACAATCCCTGTAAGGTAGGTTCAGCTTCAATAACTTGATAAACATGTAAAAAGAAACATTTTTTAAAACAATTGAATATGTGATAATAGGTGACCATGTATAGAAAGGGATTGAAAACTAAACAGAAATCTTCCTAATGTTTTAAATTTTGAAACTGTCAGAGCACTTTTGTTAAACACCAAAAGAGATGATAAAGTAGGCTGCTCTTCAAAATCAGAAATTACACTGAGGTTTTTATAGTAAAGGTGAAAAGCAAACATAGCTCTAGGATTGAGAACTCAGGGAGTTCACTGTAAGTTCAGGTACAAGTAAAGAGGTTAACAGTAAGCACACCGCTGAGTTATTACTAGTTGCTGCATACTCATGTTTCATGAATTCCCACAATTATCTAAAACATGCTTCACCAACTCACCTACATTTGAAGGCTTATAATGTTGCATAAAAACAACCCCAGAGGTAAAAATAATTTCACAGGTAAAAAGGTTCCTAATATTTTACATTAAATAGCAAAAACAATTATGATGGAGATCAAAGGATAATAAAAATTTTAATTTTGCTTGAGACCAAAGTAATTAATCCAACTTTCTTTATTTAAACAGCTAGTTCACAAAATCAGTTCAGTTAAGGGGAAAGAATGGGATATTTTACAGCATGGTATCTAAATGACTAAAGTAAATGATTATACAGTTTTCATTTCTTTAGCCTTGTCCTATGTTTACCATAAGACACTGAATCAGTGACCGATTCTGATTGTTTGGGCTCAGGGGAATGAAGAAATGCGAAGAGCTCCTCTCCACAAACACAGAGTCGAGACGAGAGTGGTTTCTCTCACTATTACATCTAATGAACTGCTAGAAGATGTTGTTTTTTCTATCATAGTTCTGGCCTCTGCTGGGTTTGAGATCTCAGTACTCAAAGAATTAATATTTCCAAAAAGGGACCCTAGAATGTTACAGGTAGATTCGGAGTTGAGATCACCTCCTCCGTTACATGTTTATTGGCCCATTAGAGGAACAGCAAAGGAGAAAAAAAAAGAATGGAGTTAGAACGTTGGTAAGTATATGATCCTGAACTTCATGAGGAAATAGAATAGATGCTAAAAAATAGAGCAAGAAATAAGGAACCAGTGGAACTAAAATACCACATATGTAATATCTCCAAAGACTGTATTTCTCAGGGAAAGTTGGATCAATCCACAATGTAAAAAGATACAAATCAGAAATCAACTGAAATGCTACCAAAGGTGAAGAGAATATGGAAAGTGGTGGGGAAAACAGTAACACATATAAAATCTAAAAATCAATTGCAAAAATGAGGAAAGTCGTATTTATTCACTTCCTTCTATGCTGTGCTATACATATATTTATAAGTATTCATTAACTTTGTAATTTGTTCCATAGATTACTAAATACTGCATAGGATATTGAGGCTGAACTATAAGTGAATTTTAGGAAGAAATGGTGTCATACAGAGATTGTGGGCTTTTAGCTCAATAAGAGTTTTCACGAAACTAGTCCTCATTTGAGGACAGAATAAGCAGAATAAGAATGTTTTTAATTACAGAAGAAATTTTTATATGATATTAGACAGAGGCATTGCTATTGCTATTGTGGTTTTTTTTTTTTTTTTTCCTGTGGCTTGGATCTTTGAATATGGGATAGAGGTGTATGTTGATGTTAAGCAGTTGAAATGGTGGACCAAAGCATTTTTTCTTTTTTTCTTTTTTTTCTTTTTTTAGTTTTTGGCTGTCTCTAATCTTGAAACATTCTGTGCAAATGTGAGAAATGTCTAGATCTTATGACTGTGTCTCCTTTTGTTTGAAGTCAGAAATGGAGTTTTTCTGCCTTTCTTGCAGGCATTGATGTGAACTCCATCAATGCAAATTGTTTATATCAACTTCAAAAGAGATGCAAGGATTCAAAGAAATAGGCTCTCCTTGAATCTCCTCTGGCAAATGTAATGTCAAATCCAGCTACCCAGAAGTGATCATGTCAGAGGTTTTAGAAAGAGCGGTCGTCAGTAGAGAGACTTAACAGTGTCAAATGTAGTATCTATGCCCAATGATGCTTGTGCAAATATGTTTGCTGAAGGGGTTATGTGCTCTGAGCCGGACCCTTTTCCTGGCTGTGTAACTTGCAACTCTGACCACTGGGCTTTGGAAGATTCTAAGAGTTATCAAATATTTAGTGATATATATATATTGCTAAAATATGCTAAAACTACTTATTGTGGGTCTCTCGTTTATAATTATGAACTCTCTGCAAATGCCCCAAATTGACAAAGTGACTGGTTATAGTGATATACCTCATTTCTTAAATGAGGGAGGGATAAAAACTAAAAACAAAACAACCCACACAAAAGAGTTCATTATCTCTAATTCTTCTAAAGCAGTGAACATAAAATGTACATTAATATCTCAAAAAAGTAACCTTCCCTATGAATGTAAATTCTCATGTAATCAGAAAGGAGGTCATTTAAATCTAAGCCCAACACCCCCCCCCCCCACTTAATTTTTGAGTAACATGTGTAAATGCAAACATTTACAGAAAAAAAATGCTGGAAACACATGAAAGGAAAAGAGTGTCTAAAAGCAGCCTTTTAAAGACATGAAGTGATTTTAGATTTGAATGGCTGCTGTTGCAAGACAAAAGCAGCTAAGAAAACAACCTAAGGACAAAAACATCCCCTTCCCATTTAAAAAAAAAAAAAAAAAGGAAAAGGAAAAGAAAAAGAAAAAAAAAAAAAGAAAAGAAAAGAAAGGAAAAGCACCAGAGGCAGTGCAACATAATTAGGTCTAAGGCAGAACAAAGTTTGAATCTGACAAAAGGAACAAGGTACTGAAAAAGGAACAAGAAAAACATTGGAGTGGACTTCAATGGTTTCTGGACAGGGACTCAGGATGTCAGTTTGTGGGGTTTCCTCTCTGGAAGATGCTATACAGCAAAGTGATCTGCAGAGAAGTGTTCAGATGATGCCACCCCTTCCCTGTCTTCCAGGACACATAGAATAGACATTCTCCCAGTTGTTGTGGAACTGGCAGAAATGCTTCCCAGAAATTAAGATATAGGTACTAAGCAAATTTGGTCATATAGAAATTTCCAAAAGATTCAGAGCTGAAAGATTTACCAAATCTAAGATTTAGAAATAACTGGAGAGAATCAACAAGAAATTGTGGGCTATATTACCTTGCATTTTTTATTGGGATCAGATTGTAGAGTCATGCTAGATGTAAAGTTCCTCTGAGAAGATACTACCCCAGATCCCTGAAGAATTAGAGACATCTCTCCAACAAGAATCAATTCTCTCCATATTTTGGTTATTATAGATAATGCTGCTATAAACATCAGGGTGCATATATCCCTTTGAATTAGTATTTTTGTATTCTTTGGGTTAATACCTCACAGTAAAATTGCTGTATTGTAGGGTAGTTCTATTTTTAATTTTTTGAGAAACCCCCAGAGTGGCTGCACCAGTTTGCATTCTCACCCATAGTTGTAAGAGGGTTCCTTACTAATACCTTTTGTTTTCTGTGTTGTTAATTTTAGCCATTCTGACTGATGTGAGGTGGTATATCATTGTAGTTTTGTTCTGTATGTCTCTAATGATGAGTGATGAGTGATGTTCTGTATGTCTCTAATGATAATAATGATGTTCTGTATGTCCTATGTGTCTGTTGGCTCTGTATGTCTTCTTTGGAAAAGTGTCTATTTATGTCTTCTGTCCATTTTTTAACTGGATTATTTGTTTTTTGGGTGTTGAGTTTTATAAGTTCTGTATATATTTTGGATACTAGCCTTTTATCGCATATGTCATTTGCAAATAACTTCTCCCATTCCACAGACTGCCTTTCAGTTTCGTTGTTTGCTACATTATGGAAAGAGCCCAAATGTCTCTCAACTGATGAATGGATAAAGATATAATGGATATATATAACAGAATATTATACAGCCATAAAGAGTGAAATCTTGCCACTTGTAGCAATGTAGATGGATCTACAGAGTTTTATGCGGTCAGACAGAGACAAATACCATATGATTTCACTCATATGTAGTATTTAAGAAACAAAACAAATGAACATGAGGGGGAAAACAGAGAGAGGAGGCAAACCAAGAAACAGACTCTTAACTATAGAGAACAAACTGATGGGGAACAGAAGGGAGATGGGTAGGGGAACGGGTGTAATAGGTGACGGGCATTAAGGAGTACAGTTGTGATAAGAACTGGATGTAGTGTGTAACTGCTGAATGACTAAATTTGACACCTGAAACTAATATTACACTATATGTTAACTAACTGGAATGAAAATAAAAAAATATTTTAAAGAATCAACTATCTCATATTATTTCCTTTCCTAAAGCATCATTGGTTTTTAATATACAAAGCTAGAAATCTAAACCCAACAAACTTACTTTCTTCCTTTCTTTCTTCCTTCCTTCCTTTAAATCATAGCACTCCAGCTCCAGTGAAGAAAGGAGATTTAATAAAGAATGAAATTTTACTTTTTTAAAGAATAAGTTACTTCTCTCCACCTAGTTAAAAAAAAAGGTAGCGTATTTTTTAAGGAAAATTATATTCTTTATGATTTTGTGCGATATTACAGAAATATTTAAATTTTCTTTTAAAGCATTTAAGCGTTTGACTCCTTAAAACCTCTCTAAAGCTGAAAATCATATATTAGCATAGAGAAACATTTAAAGCAGTTTCATTTTAGATTTATATTCATATATGCAAGTATGTCTTAAAGTAAATCTTCCAGCAAGATTTTGAACTATTTTAGCAGAGTAGAGAAAAATCACTTTCTGAGTTAGTGAAGTTTCTTATTACTCAGAAAGTAGCAAAATATTTTGGTTTGATAATTAGTAAAAATACTCTATCCTTCATCAACATTAGTCACTTTGGTGAAATTTAGAATCATCTGCTTTCAAGATAGAACCAGTAATCTTGGTTTTGGCTGTGAATAATTTCAAAATAATCTGGAGACTTTGTTATAAAATGTACATTTGATGGAGACAGCATTTGAAAAGCACACATTTGAAAATTTCTTTAAGTTATTTATGTCTTCACTAAGAACACATTTAATAAACTCTTGACGTGTATGAGTCTCTATCCTACATACCATAGAAGAATAAAATGTTATTAGCTCAATATGCCCCCACCCCAGAGGAGTACAGGTAAAATTTGTGCAGAAATAATACTGCGTGCCTTGAGTACAGAGTAGAATTGTTGAACATAATGCTTACAGAAGATTACAAAAATTGATAGAAATACTCACCTGATTTTGCTCAAATTCAACAAAAAGTTGTATCTCCTATATATTTGTAATAAAAATGTTACAGATATAAAGTCATATATTCTCTTTTCCTCTTTCATTTTCCATAAATGACCATATTTTAGCCTTATGATTAACTATGTGAACCCAATAATGTGTTTTTATTTATATATTAACTATACATATATACATATATAATGTTTTGAATAGTTCTAGAAATATCTTTTTTACAGATAATTAATTTCTATTTATTATGTCTATACACTCCTGATCTAATTAATTCATTTAAAATACCATGTAGAGGAACACATTGAATGTAACACTAAATTTTAAAAAAATATATTTTATTTATTTATTCATGAGAGACACAGAGAGAGAGAGGCAGAGACATAGGCAGAGGCTCCTCGCAGGGATCCTGATGCAGGGGCTCCATCCCTGGACCCCAGGAACAAGCCCTGAGCCTAAGGCAGACAGACACTTAACCCCTGAGCCATCCAGGCATCCCAACACTAAATGTTTTTACTTCCCTACCAATGACTAATTCTGACATTTTCTTATTACAGGCAAGAAAGCTTTGAATACCTTGAGCACATTTCATTATATGTGCTTGAGTATGGGGCTACTCTGAGTAGAAATTAGGGGATTCACAGAGAGCATCTTCAAATTTTTCTTAAATCATGAGACAATATGGTTAATGAATACCAAACGTAGATTAGTTGCTTTTGTGGTGAATTATATCTTTTGTCATTAACCATTTATTCCTAATTTGCTTCAAATTCTCCCCATCTAACAATATACCTACATGAGCTTTCATCTGAATAGAGAGGGGTTTTTTTGTTTTGTTTTGTTATTTTTGAAATCCATTTGAAAGTATTTTCCTTTACCTGAAGATTTTAGTCTCTTTATATTAATTGTGGTTTCTGATATATTTAGAGTTATTTGTAGTTTATAATTTTGTGTCATCTTTTTACTATTATTTAATTTGCTTTCTATTAGATTCTTTTCATGCCACTTCTTAGATTTATCTTTATTTTTATTAACTCTGATTATATTGTTCTAATGGTTCCCTTTACATTCTTGCTATGTATACTTTCTAATTCTATACTTTTCCAGAATCCTGTAACTCCAATCCTCATTTTTTCAAAATTCCAGTCAAAATTATGTATTATCATTATCCTCATCTAATTTTCATATTATAATTGTTAGTAGATTAGTCCTACTTTGTTTGAAAGCTTTCTTGAATTAGTCATTTTATCATTATTGTTAAACTTACGTACATTTTTAGAAATACTCTTGATTATCATTGTTTCAGTATCTTTCTCTAAACTGCTAAATTCAGTGTCCTTTCCAAAAAACATTCTTCTTCAAAGGTAGATTAGGAATGATAAATTCTGTTAGAATTCCTCTGAAAATTTCTTACTCACTCACATTAGTTTAGCTAAGGACACTTTTGGCTAATTGTTAAATATAAAATTCTATTACCTTCAAATATTTAGTCTTTGTTAAAAAGCCTGTTGTAAGTCTAACTATCATCCCTTTAATATATTTTATTTTTATCTATAAACGTTTAATTCTATTTGTATTTTATATATGAAGTTAAACTGTTATATATATAATATATATATTACATGCTTCTTTAATCTAAAAACATATTTCCTATTTGAGATATTTCTCAGCCATTATCTCTTGTTTATCACATTCTCTATTATTCTTATTCTTATTCTTATTCTTATTCTTTCCTTGTAGGATTCTTATTCAATATGAGAAATTTTTATTCCATATTCCAAACCTCTTAAACTACTTTTTAAAAATATTTTACATATTTTATCTATAATGCGTTTTGATGAACTGTTTTCCCACTCATCAATTCTCTTTTTAGCTACATTTAATCAGCTGTTTAATCAAACTTTTTTATTTCATTAATAACATATTGATTATTTTAATTCCATCTAATGTTTTTTATGATGACCCTTTATTATTGTTTCCATTCTTAATTATTTTAAATATTATTTTTAAAATTTCAAAATATTTCATTATTTCTAGTTCTTGATATACTGATTTTATTGTGTCCTATATGTTTTGATCAGATCTCACATTTATAATTCAATCCTGTCATCTGAAGCATGTTTGTCAAAGGGCTAGATATATTATATTATTGGATATGGGGACTACATCATCTCTTTTCCTTCCATCCAATAACATGGACTATGTTAGAAATAATAAAATTCACTGTGGGAAATATGGCTTTCTTTAATAAATAGACTATAATTCAGGTGATCAATAATAATAATTTTTTAAGATGTCCACTTAAGGGAATTTTGTTTTCCAGAATCAATTCTGTCTTCTGATAACAACCTCAATTTTCATATGAGGATATAGCCCACTATTGGACCTGGTGCAGATGTAGAATTAATAACCTATCCTAAGTCAACCAATCATCACTTTCTCTCATTTACTTTAATTGATTCAAGGTGAGTTTGTGATTTAAGCATTGTAATCATAATGAATATCAGGAATACCCTTGGGAAATGACTTGTTTTTTTAAGGATTCATATTTCAGAGGATGAGACTGTGACTGTCAAGAAAAGAATCAGTTACAAAAAAAAAGGAAGCCAGGAAATACATACAGAAGTAGTTTCTAGAGATATAAATTAAACCCTGCATCAAGCCATATGTAAAACTAAATTTGCCCCTGTTCAGCTATGTGAACCCATAAGGTCTCCCTTGTACATAGCTAACTTGAGCTAAGATTTTATTAATCACGACGAAAAATGAAAGAGGAAGTTTACTGTTACAACTATTACTTCTTAAAATATAAAGCCATTTTTATTACCTAGTGTAAAGAACAGGGATCTTAGATTCAGGTGATATTTCCTGCATGATGATTTTGAGCACATTTCTTATTCTCTTCAATATCAATTTCTTTATTTTAAATTTAAACAAAATAGTGCCTACTTACAGAGTCATTTTAATGCCTATTTTATGCTAAGAATTTTTTTAAGTTGTCAGTATTACTTTAGAGTTACTAATTATCAAACTAAAAATAATCAGATTTCACCTAAGTAAGCCATATTCTGCATTTTGCAAAGGGGTCAAATAAATTGTACAATATAATTTTTCCATGGGGACTTTTGTGCCTGATAGTACAGGTTGCATTTGAATACAGGTCTTTCAAGTGAAAAATCAGTAACACCTGCTTATTTGATATCATTTTTTAATGTACTTATTTATTTAATACTCATGGTTTTCTATTTTTAGTTACCTATGTGAATATTTTTCCGCAAAGTCAGATTGCCTTGGAAATTTCTAAATAATGACCACCTGGAATTTCTCAAGATGATCTTTATTATCATTTAGATATGGTTCCTTAATAGGAAAAAAAAGCCTCTTGCTTTTCCTCATTCAAGCGTTCTCTGAATATGATGAAAGAGAAGGAGGGAAAGTGTAAGGAAGAGAAATACAAAGATCTAAAAATATTTTTATAGAATATCACTTATATGTAATTAATGTTAGCATAAACCAAATAAAAATTAAAAAAGTAATTTTGAAAACCAGATGGGCATTGTTTTTATAATTGAGAAGACAATTCTACAGTGTGAGTCATTTGTCATTATTCACAAAGCACAGGGGGAAAGATGAGAGTTTTCTTAATTGAGACAGAGGAGGAGAGTGACAATGTTATGGCCTGCAACCCTTTGTTTATGCATGCTTCCTTTGGTGATTTATGTTTTTCATAGCAAAAGTCGGGAGTTATTGCTAATATATGAATATATTACAGGTGTCAGAAGAAATGAAATACATTCTTGCTAAAGAATAAAGTAGAAAGCCATTAAAAATGAAGAGTAAATACTATTTTCAGAGCAAGCTGTTCATGTCTCACTCATAAAATCATCTCAAACTGAATGTGATGACTTGCAAGCTTCTTTAATATCTGCAAGCTATTGTGATGTTATAATTTAGCAGTTTCTGAGCCAATAACTATTGGTTTTCATTCTCAGATTTAAACACAAAGAAACTAGATAGATAAATGGATGAATGTGTCCAACATCATACATATGCACAAATATATACAGGTATCTAAAAAATAGGTTTAAAATTACTTTTTAAACAGCAAGCAATTAACATGTATACAAGATTGTTATGGGGATCCCTGGGTGGCGCAGCGGTTTGGCGCCTGCCTTTGGCCCAGGGCGCGATCCTGGAGACTCGGGATCGAATCCCACATCAGGCTCCCGGTGCATGGAGCCTGCTTCTCCCTCTGCCTATGTCTCTGCCTCTCTCTCTCTCTCACTGTGTGCCTATCATAAAAAAAAAAAAAAAAAAAAAAAAAAAAAAAAAAATTAAAAAAAAAAAAAGATTGTTATGTAAGGTGTGGTCCTAGCTAAAGGGGGAGGAGATAAGACAGGAGACTTTTTTTTTTCTTTTTTAAGATTTTATTTATTTATTCATGAGAGACAGGGAGAGGAAGAGGCACAGACACCAGCAGAGGGAGAAACAGGCTCCATGAAGGGAGCCCAATGTGGGACTTGATCTCGGGTATCCAGGATCACAAGGTGGAAGGCGCTAAACGGCTGAGCCACCCAGGCTGCCCCAAGACTATTCTTAAAAACTGGAGAGATTATAAAGAGAATAAACTGTGAAATAAAGAAAAGGGACATATTCAAAATGTAGTTGAGAAGTGCACTTATCAAGTTTATGTTGACAGAAGATATATGTCAAAGAAATGAATTCTTTGTTAGCAAACTCATAGTCTATAAATTATAATTCAATCAATTAGGAAACCAGCAAAGAAGTCCAATAGACTAAGAATTATGGTAGTGTACATACAGATGGCAAAAGTTATTAGCAGTTATTTAGTATTTAAAATCAAAAGGATAAATGAAATCGACTTAGGATGTATCTTCCTATCAGAAAAGAGAATGAATTTCCTGGGAAGCTATAAGCCAATATTCTGTGTTTTTTTGTTTTTTGTTCTTTTTTATATGTCTGGCTCCTACCCTGAAGCCTCACACAAATTTAGGATCCATATATCTAAAAGATTCATAAAACAAATGATTACTAGATTTAGAAAATAGGCAGAAACTAATGAACTAATTTAATACTAAGAGAAAATAGTATGTCCATGGGGGGCGGGGGAGTGTCATTTATTGGTAATCAACTAGTTTTGAAAGTTTTAATAGGATGGAGTAAAACTTTTAAAACTCACCAGTAAAGTGGAATAAAATCAGGAATAAATACAAGCCATTTAGGGAGAAAATATTTGCAAAAGATACATATGATAAAGGCTACCATCCCCAATATAAAAATAACTCTTAAAAAATAACCATAAAAAAACAACCCTGATAGGAAATGCTCAGAGGATCTGCACAGAAACCTCATCAAAGAAGATATAGAGATGGCAAGTAAGCATATAAAACGTGTTCAACTCATTTCTTATTAGGGAATTGTAGATTAAATAGCAATGAGATACCACTACACACGTACTGGAATTACCAACCAGAACAATGATAACACTAAATCCTGGTGACAATGTGAAACAACCTTGCTGGTGGGAGTGCAAAATGGTGCAGGTATTTTGAAATACAGTTGGGCAGTTTGTTATAAAACAAAACATATTCTTACACTGTGATCCCACAACCGTGCTTCTTGGGACTGACCCAAAGAAATTGATAAGTTATGTCCACAGAAAAACCTGCACATGGATGGTTATAGCAGCTTTCTTCATTATTTCCAAAACTTTTAAGAAACTGATATTCTTCAGTAGGTGAATGGATAAAGAAATTGTGGTACATCCAGGCAATGGGATATCATTCAGGACTGAAAAAGCTATTAAGCCATGAAAAGACATAGAAGAAGGTTAAATGTGTATTTCTACATAAAAGAAAAGAAAGCCAGTCTAAAAAAGTTACATACTATATGATTCCAGCTATATAATATTCTGGAAAAGGCAAGGATTAGTGGTTGCTAGAAACTGGGAGGGGGGGAAAGGATGAATAGGCAGCTCACAGAAGATACTAAGGTCAGCGATTCTACTTTCGTGATGGATACATGTCATTCATTATACATTTGTCCAAAGCCATAGATTCTACATCAAAAATGAACCTAATGTAAACCGCAGACTTTTGGTGAGAATGATGTGTCAATATAGGTTTATCACTTACAACAAAAGTACCACTGCGGTGGGGGATGTAGAAAGTATGAGAGACTGTGCATGTGTGAGGACAGGGTGATATGGAAAACTCTCTATACTTTCTCCTCAATTTTACTGTGAACCTAAAATTTCTCTTAAAATTAAGTTTATTAAAAAAAATAAAAATAAAAATAAAATTAAGTTTATTAATCAAAAACATAAGCTATATATTTCAGCAATGAGGACCTCCTCAAGAAACATTTGTGATATACAGAAAATGTGTGCAAATCAGTATACAATGAATTGAAATTTTTATGTCAAATTTTGATATTTTTCTCTCTGAATCTCTTGTGCCTTTTCAACGTAATATTCTATTAACATTCTAGTTTTTTCTTTGAACAGTCCCTTAAGTTTGTTGTTACTATGTTGTTTTATCTTGAGTTTGGTTTTGAACACCAAATGCTGACAAGGATATGAAGTAACTGAAGCACTCATATATCGCTGGAAATGTAAAATGATGCAGCCATTCAAGAAGACTATGGCAGTTTCTTACAAAAACTAAACATTCAATTAGCATAGGACACAGCAAATTCTTAGTCATTTAACCCAGAGAAGTAAAAACATGTTCACACAAAAATTTGCATACAAATATTCAAGGCAGCTTTGTTCATTATAGCTTCATGCCAGAACACCCAAATGTCTTTCAGTTTGTAAATGTTCATACTAAGTTTGGTTCATTCATACCCTTGAATACTACTCAACAATAAAAAGAAATCTTGATATTAAGCAACTACCTGGATAGACCTCAAAGGAATTACACCAATTTGGGAAAAAAGTCAATCTCAAAGGTTGCATATTGTATTATTCATTTATATAGCATTCTGAGGTAACAAAATTACAAACATAAAAAGCAGATTGGTAGTTTTCAGGTGTGTGTGGGGGGAGGACTGCTGGAGGAAGAAGGATATATTTATAAAACAGAAACACAAAGCATCCTTATGATAGAACTGATCTGTATCTGGGGGATCCCTGGGTGGCGCAGCGGTTTGGGGCCTGCCTTTGGCCCAGGGCGCCATCCTGGAGACCTGGGATCGAGTCCCACGTCGGGCTCCCGGTGCACGGAGCCTGCTTCTCCCACTGCCTATGTCTCTGCCTCTCTCTCTCTCTCTCTCTCTCTCTCTGTGTGACTATCATAAATAAATAAAAATTAAAAAAAAAAAAGAACTGATCTGTATCTTGACTCTGGTAGTGGTCACAGAAATCTATATACTCAATAAAATTGCACAGATTTAAATAGAAATGAGTGCATGAAAAATTGATGAAATCTGAACAAGATCAATAGAATATACTAACGTAAATTAACTGGTTGTAATATTGTACTGTGGACGTACAAGAAGTTACTCTTTGGGGAAACTGGGTGAAGGAAATATGGGATCTATCTGTATTAATTTTTGCAACTGTATGTGAATCAACAAGTAGCTCAAAAATATTTTTTCTTTCCATAGCTCATAACAAATTTTTATATTTGTCATAATATAATCATAGATTGGGGTATTTAGAATGTTTCCGTTGTTACACTTATTTTCCACTTTGTTCCTATTGCTGCTGGTTTCCCACTTTTCCAGAAGCTTTGAGATCAGAAAATGTTTTCTCCATAAACAAATCAACCATTAGTTTCAGATGCAGGAAACATTTCAATTTAGCTCTTCCTTTATCTCTTCCTTCCTTTATCTCTTACTTTCCATCTAGCACTATTTTTTTTTTAGCACTATTTTTGTATGCCTGGAAAAAAAATTGAATTTCTTTTTGCAAGAGTCTGCTGGTAGTGAGTGAGCTCACTCTTCATTCTCGAATGCTAAATTTAGTGGGTATGAAATTTTACATTAGGAGATGTTTTATCAACATTTCTCAACATTATTTCATCTTAATCTACCTTCCAATGTGTCTGTTGAGAAGTTAGCTGTCAAGCTCAACCTACTTTTCGTTCCTCTAAGGATAACCTCTTGGTCTTCAAGTAGTTGCTTTATAGATTTGCTCTTTACCTTTTATCTAAATCAGATTTACCATGATGTATCTCACTGTGGTTTATTCAAAAAGATCTTTCTATACTTATTGGTTTTGTTAGAATAAAATTAATGTAGTGATACCTTTCTTCAATTATGGAAAATTCTGAGCCTTGTATCTTAAATACTGTTTTTGCTTTATTTATTGATCTCTTTCTCATTATTTAGCCACTTGAATTCAACCTTGCAGACATTGTTTAAGTCAAATTGTGTTAGACTCTAGGGTGGTAACAAGTAGTCCCAAATCTCAATGGTTTAAAAAAATGATATTTTTTTCCTGTTTATGTCAGCCACTGTCCAACTATAGTATTTCTCTATATATCTTCTTCACTTTGATACCCAGACAAATGGAGCAGCCCCTATCTCTGGAGAATGCTTTTCTTGCATCTAATTGAAAAAAGAAATTGCAGAACCAAGTCCTGTCTCTTAAATCTTCTGCTCAGAAATAATAAAGGTTAATTCTGAATACATTCCATTGTCTGAAACCAATCATGTAGCCAAGTTTACATCAATGAAATCAAATGCTATCAAAAGGAGACCTATAAGTTAACTGTAAAAAAAAAAAAATGTAATCTACCCTGCCTTCTCACTGTATCTTCTATATCTTATCACCTCATATCTATTTTCATTAGTTTGTTTTTCTTGTCTTCTTTCAAATATTTTGACTTAATTAATTTATTAATTATGACTTCAGAGGTGTCTATTTGCTGTTAAACACATCTTTTGAAATGATAATATGGTTACCATATATTTCAGTTCTAGAATTTCATTCCTATTTAATTTCTGCTTTCCTAAGCTAAATCACTTTTCATTCTTTCTTTCCAGTTCTCAGCCAAAATTTTCAAGCTTGAATTTATCTCTTTGAACATGTTAAACAGAGTTTTTACCATCTGTCTATGATAATTTCACTATCTAAGGTTCTGTGCATCTGTTTCTGTTGTTTGTTGTTTCTGTATGTTTTCACTTCTTATTATGTCCTTATGGAACTGATTATCTTTAATTATGTGATGGACTTGAGATTTAAATGCTATTTATAGAAATAGTTTCAAGTGAGGATGATGTTAATCTTTCTCAAGATGTTTGCTGCTGCCAGGTGCAAGGAGTACTTGTACTCTAAGATCATTTTAATCCAATTTCAGTGTAGGAAATTTGGGGAAGGGACTCTGAGAAGACTTGAAGCTGGACAGCAATTCACATGTGGATCAGTTTACTCCTTGATTGTCTTACTCCAGGCTACCAGGTGAATACTGGTAGCCTTCACTCTTGGTGTGCCCGGGACTCCAGTTTTATCTCTTTTATCCCACAAATCTTTCACCAGTATTGCTTAGTCTCTGAGGTCCTTATTCAGAATTGGTAAGTGCCAAGACGCAATGAGCTCTCAAGGACAAACTCACACCCATGCATTTTAGTTTTAACTCAGATTAACCTAGTGAGCCTTATCTTTGGTTTTAGCTTTCAGATATTTTAGAAGTTTGTCTTAAATATTTTATGCATTTTTATTTGAAAGAATTGATCTAAATTACATATTCTGATATTCTAGATTGTTAGCTTTGGTTTACTGAATTAACTCATGCAAAGTATTTAAGTAAAATTCAACTTTTTAATCTAAACTTGTTACCTATAACTAAATAGAATATAATTCCAAAACTTAGCATCTTCTGCACATGAATGAACGCTACTCTTGCAACTTAGAATCATCTCAGCCTCGGAAAAATCCAGTCTCCATAGGCTCACATAGGGAGTCCGTTGTTTTCTTTTAGGTTTCCTATCCTGCACCTGGAGTCCAGACATTCCTTTCAGGCAAAAGCCAGGATGATTGTAGGTGATTGTAGGATTCTCTCTCTCTCTCTCTCTCTCTCTCTCTCTTTCTCTTTTTTTGCAGGGATCATAACCCTGTTCTACTTCTTTTTTTTTTTTTTCCCCTGTTCTACTTCTATCTAGTGTCTGAAAACAGCTCTCTCATGGATTTTGCTCAATGTTCTAGTTATTTCTAGTTTAATATTAAATTCAATCTTATTTACTCCACTATGAATGTTTTTACAATTAAAAAATACTAGTTTGTTAATTTGTTATTGATTCATAGGACATTTTTATCTGTTTTTGTTATAAATTGTCACGATAGTTTGTGAAAGTATGAAAACTCTAATAAGTGTTATATATAATGTATCTAGATGTGTACTAATGCTATTCACTGTTATAATTAATAAAATGTACATATGTCAAAAATCACAATGAGGGCAAGTTTTGTCACTGTGAATTTCTTATAGTCTAAAATTTCGTCTAAAACTAAAAACTAAACTAATATCATTTGCCTAAAGAGTTGAAGGAACTTCGTTTTTAAATTATTTTATTGAAAGGCAATCATCATCTTATAAAAAAACAATGATTTTAACTCTTTATTATAACTTTAGGATATCAAAAAAGAAAGTTTCACAAATAAAATATATAGTGTGTCTATATACTATAGATTATTGAAAGAATGTGAATGGTAAAATGAGATTTTGAAATCTTTTAATTTACTTAACTTACATAAAGTATTAACTATATCTATCAACCTACCTGCCATATAAAGATTTTTTAATGAAACAGTCCTCTTACCTTTTCTCATTGCAATCTTCTTTGCAAAAGATACAACTACTCTCATTAGTGATCAGGCATTTCAGTGGATTTCTTTGGGAGGGAGGCAGTATGATTGATTTTCTTATTTACAAGCTAATTATAAGACCATATAGTGGATATAAATTAAAATAATAGCATTGCATATTTGATCACTTATTATAGGTCAACATACAGAGATGATAAGTGATTGATACATAAATAGAGAGAAGATAGAGATACATAGATGACAGATGAGAGAGAGACATAATGAAAGAAGAGGAAGAGCAGGGAAATAGAAGCCACATATTTTTCCAAACTGCTTGAATTTTATGAATTTTATGTATTTTATGAATGATTGTGTGTATGTGGATGTGTGAATAGCTCCAAACTGACACCGAGGCCATATAAGAAGCTGCGTATTTTAATGCATTTGTAGTAGGATACCAGATTTTAGAAAGTTGAATGACTGCCCTTCAATTTATACAAACTCAAAAAGTACCCATGGTAGGTAGAACTATCAACCCCAGGAAGATTCCATGCTTTAATTCGTAGAACTGTAGAAAAGATGATATAGCATGCCTGTAAGTAAGTGAATTTATATAGCTAAAATATATGCAGATATAATTGAGCTTGCTGGTCAAGTCAATCAAAGATATATTATCTTTGATTATCTGGGTGGGCCCTATGTAATTGTATATGCCCTAACAGGAGAAAAAAAATCAGAAGATGAAGTGGAAAAGAGATAGCAGAAAATAAGTCAGAGAGATGCAAATCATAAGAAAGTCTCCTTGACCTGATGTTGTAAGTCCGAAGATGGAGGAGGTTATATGGAAAGTATGAGAAGGAATGCCATCACCTTCTGACAGCCAGCAAATAAATAGGGACTTCCATCCTACACTGCGTGGAAATAAATTCTGACAACTGGATGAGATTAGAAGCAGAAACTATCCAAGTCTCTGGCAAGTAATTCAGCTCTGATGAAACTTTGACTTTGGTCCTGTGATTAGTAATTTTGGTTTTGTGATTAATTTTTCACAAATGCATGGATGCAAATATTCCTGTAGAACTAATTCTGTTCTTGATAATGAAAGGAATAAAATGTCTCAAAACTTGCTTATATGTAGACATTCACTTTATATCTTTTTAAATACCCTCGATAAAAATTGTTTAATTAAAAAACTGGATTAGATGAATGAGGTCTACCATATGCCTCTTTAATTGGTAATGATAAACATTTTATTATTTTGAGGGGATAACTTACATTGAATTAGCAATGTAAAATCTGCTTATATGAGATTTACCAGTTCAGAAAAACAATCAGGAAATTCTTTTCTGAAGTTTAAATGGGACAGAATAATCTCCTTTTACCTCAATTACTCCTACACACAATAATGGTATAAATATGGCCAGGCATTTAATCTTCCATAATACAAAATAAGAAAAAAGATGAAGTTGCTCTATTTACTAAACTGCCGAACAGATGAATTTTAACTGCTAATGTGCCAACAGTGTTTAGTGTTCTTCAAAATAAAGAATGAACGAATGAAAAAAAAGAAAGAAAAAGTAAGTTTGTTTTTTCTAATTTTAAATTTAGACTTTCTAAACCAAATCACACTAAGTTAGGCTCAATTCAAAGATTTGTTTTGTTTTTACTCTGTTTATTGAGTTATTTCCAACAGAGTTTTAGACACAGGTTCTAATACTGGCTTGTAACAGCCACTTGTATGTCCAGTAGTGTAAGATTATAACTATGTAAGATTGGTGGAATCAGAAAGGAATCATTGCACAGTTCTGGAAACAGCAAATATAAGACTCTTGTAACATCAGGGTGCTATCTCACTTAACCACTATCAGAGATAACAGATATTTAACTATTTTTTTAAAGAAGGGAATGTTGCATGTCATTTATGATTGGAAATTTCTATCAGCCAGTTCTTGATTTGCCATACCATCTCATTTTCCTTGCCACAGCAACAAGAATTATCCCAGACAGTGGCTGCCTGTCAGCTCCCAAGGAGAAAATAATGTGAAACAGAATCTTAGTCAATTCATTATCAATATATAGCATGAGTGGGAGAAAATATTAATGTTTAACCACTAAGATTTTGTAGTTAATTACTATTTCAACATAACCTAGATCATTGTGATTGATACACACTTTAATTGTGCCAATTAGCTCATTCCCACTTAACTTTCTCTTCAGCCTTTTGGCTATATATCTTTCTCTACTGAATCTGGATCAGTAATTGATGCTTTAAACTCCCATTTTTTTAAGTGATAATTTATTTGTCTCTTCACAAGTTTATTTTTTTAACCAATAGTAATTAACTAGATGTGGTTAAAATAAGCAAAACATCTCATGTAAGTGGGGATACAATCACCTAACATTTAACTGATCTAAGTGTAATGAAGAATAAAAATGGAACATATAGAAACTATTAGAGTGATTTGCCTCCTTATCAAGGATATCAGAGAATATTTCCTATAGGAATTAAAGGTGAATTTGAGACATGAATGAATGATAAGCATTAATAAAAGAGAGAAGAAAGAGCACAAAACAGTAAAGGGATGATGGTGAGTGTGAGAGAGGCCAGCATAACTATAGGACAAGAAAATCAGATGAGCGTGGCACAAAACAAGGTAGAGATATAGGGAGCATCCATCTTATAGGGCCTTAAAGTCCCTGATAAGAATTTTGGTTTAATTTCCAAAGAATGGAAAAGCTTTTAAAGGATTATAAACTGGGAAGAAACATAGATCTGCAACTTTCAGTTTGCAAGATCTGGCTGCATCAATGGAAAGAGATAATTCAGTGAGAGTAAGAGCAGGTAATCCAGCCAGGGGCCACTAGATTACTGGAGGTGAAGTATGAGGGTGGTTTACACCAGTCTTTTACTGTGGACTTAGAAGAAAATGGATTTGATAGTCATCAGAAACATAGAAGTCACTAGACTGAGTGAAAGAGATGAAATAGTTTTGGCTAATTTCCATATTTTTAAAATGCCCTAATGAATAAATTGAGATAGGAAAAAATAGAAAAATAGGAAAATCAGGGAAAAAAGATAGTAAGCTCACATAAATCTCACACATTTCTGAATCCATGTAATTAGTTTTAAATATGAGATATTTTCCAGTTAGATTATAAACTCTTTATGGTTAAAAATATAGGACTTACTTATTCCTTTAGCCTAAAATATAAAGCAGATCAATACATTCTTTGGTGGTTTGCCATAATGTTAAAGGAAGAAACAAGGGCACAAAGGATTAAATATTGTAAAACTTCTAAGTGAAATTAGTAGCAAATATTTTTGAACTTGCATAAGGAAGTAGAACTAGGCAGTGTCATTTTACCTGTGTGACATCACTAGTGTTTAGCATCTGGTAAAGGAAAGAGAACGTCGTAATTGGAGGAAAATCTAAACCTTCCACTATCACTATTATTCCTACATGCTCTTTTCTGCTGAACATAACAGTTTGCCATTTAAATTAATACTGTTCATAATTATTATAACAACTTCTTGATATATCTGTTCTGATGACATGGAAGGAAAATGATGACTTTGTAGCAACCAAGTCACACTGTGCCCTGGCTCTGAAGCTGAATGAAGGTGGGTACTCCATCAATAGTTTTTTGTCGTTGCTGCTGTTTGTTTAGTAGGTTGGTTGGTTTTCTAAAAAATCATCATTCATCATCTGATATGTGCCTTAAAACATTTATTTTGGTTGATGGTTTTCTTCTAACTATTTGATAAAATATCATACATCTTATTGAAACATATGGCAACAGAGAATTTCACTCTAAACACGGGCATCTGACAGATCTTGTTCCTTGCTGAGAAACAATTATTTCAATATAGCTTGACAATATGGCTTTTTCTCAGATGCTCTATGCTTCATTTTTCCCCTGAAGTAAGCATGCTGTTAAGAAAATTTATTCACACAGGATCCTTTATTCCACCTACAGCCTTAGCAATAAACTTTCTCCTAAATCCCTCTCAGATTCCCCTCTAGCGACAGTAAGGATGCACTGCATCTACCAATTCAATACCGTTCTTTTAAATTCTAAGTATTCAAATTCATTCCCTTTCTGTAGCCACTACCTCCTAGGAATTAAATGAATCTAGAGCTTCTATTTCAGTTTAGTACATAACGTCTTTCCATAATAACATCTGCAGTTAATCTTACCCACTTTTTTTTTAATGTGCCAGTGTTTTTTATTGCAAACTGATTTTGGTATGGATTTTTTGGTTAGGTTTCCTTGAGCTTTCTATCAAATGACATACCACAAGTTTTCTAAAAATGAGTTGAATAATATTTTTGTTGTACTCTCAATCAAGAAAGTTATATATAAAAATTTAATTTAGATTTATTTTTCTAATTGATCAAGGAAGGATTTATGAAAATATGTCCCTGGTTTACATACTATATGAAATATATAAATCAAAGTTTGTTCATCCCTCTGAATAATTATTCATGTAACTTTGGATCTCTGATATATTATCCTGATACATTTCATGTTTTCTATACATTGTACTTTATTTAACTGATACATCCTCTTCCTCAATATATAATGCTTTACTGACTTTGATTAAGTACAAAGGTATTTCCTAAATTTATTCCCAAACTTCAATTAAGACATCGTAATATTCACTTCTGTGGCATCTAATCCATAGAATAACAGGGGAAAAACCCATCCCTTTATCTTCATGTATTGAAGATCTATTTTAACCTATCACATTTATCTGGCTTCCTTATTAGAATGTTTACTCCACCACTACAAAGGTGTTAAGGAGAACAGTGAATATAGTAGGTGTTCAATGAACAGTTGTGAAACAGAACTGATCTATAAAGGGGTTCATAATGCTGAATATGCGCCCAAAGGAAATTAAATTAGAGATTTATATATTTCTGTTATTGATGGAATATAAATTCTGAAAGTTTCTATATTCTGAGAATATAGAAACACATGAATTGTATTATCTACCACTCCTTATCACTTATGTGTATGTTGGCTAATAAAAATATTCAATATTATAAAATAATGCAGAAATGTTTCTCAGATAAGGTCAAAAGGTAACCATTCTCTCAATGGTATTTTTGGATAAACACATGTTCTTAATTGTAATGAAAACTTTTTACAGGTGCTTTTATTAAGGATATTATGTTTTTTTGTTCTGTTTAAAACAATCTTTGTTTATGTCAAAATCGTAAGGAAGTCGCCCTATGTTCTCTTCTACAACATGTACTTTCACATTTAGCTCTGTAAAATATCTAAAATTCATTTTTCTATTCTTTGGGACATTATGTAAGGTGAATTTTCTTTCCCTACATAGACAAATAATCAACTCAACATGATTTAGTGAAAAGATCATCCATTCTCCACCACAATGCAATGTCACCCTTGTATAACAGTGAACCAATAAGCATTAGGTAATACACAAATATAGAAGAGCTCATTGTATTTCTCATCACGTTCTATTAATTGAACAAATTTCTCAAGTCTTACAGAAGCAACTGGTTGTAAAAGCAGGACTGATAAAGGATGCATCTAAATGGGCAATACTGAGAGACCTAAACTCATGTATTTTCTTTCTCTGTATATTCTTTCTTCTCTTGGCCTTTGTTAAAAGAGTGAAATGTGTATTACCATTATACACTAATTCTAAAGTGTATATTTTATAGCATTTGTTATTGAAATTGGAATTTACAAGTAAATAGTATTATTCTTCTTTCTTAGAAGTACACTAAAGAGTGAAGGAGTTTAAAATGAATATTGATTTAACAGCATAGTATATGATTCTACCTCTCTGGCCAGAAATTTTCATTTGTACACCAGTTCCAAGACCATGCAGAAACCAAACATGCATCTCTTCAGAATCTGTGCCAATCATGCACTAACAAGACTCTAATAAAGCTGGTGGCTTATAATTTTATAATTGCAATGTTAAGTAATCTCAGAGATAACATCAGTGTTGGGACATGAACATAAAGAAATCATTTGAAAGAATGGAAGAGAAAGCTGTAGGAGAATGGCTGAGATAGAGATCATGAAGCCCATTAGAGAAGAACAGTGTTGATTTCTTTTTTTTTTTTCCCCCAAAGGCTACCTCCAGTTCTCATGACACATGTTTATATTTTGACTTCTAACTTTTTTATTGAATAGACTTCATTACATATAGCTTTTACAATGTTAAGTACCATACATAATTGATGATTCAGATATTTTATTAATAAGGCAACTTGCCTAATATCATAAAACTAAATAAAATATCAAAGAATGGTTTTCTTAGTTCCATATCTATTATTTATAAATAAAACCAAGTATAAAGGGATTCAAAGAACAAAAAATTTCTCTAAAGAAAACGCAAAATGCTGTAATTAAATCAGTCCATTGAGTTAATATGTAGCATAGTTGGTTTATTGTTAAGAATTCCCTTGATATTTTTGGTGGCTTTTTTCAGATTTTTTTTAAGTCTAGTTATCATAAAGTGTAATATTGGTTTCAGGAATAGAATTTAGTAATTCATCACATATCTAACACCCAGTGTTCATCACTGTAAGTGCCCCCTTAATACCCATCACCCATTTAGCCCATCCCCTGCCCACTTCCCCTCCATCAACCCTCATTTTGTTCTCTTTAATTAAAAGTCACTTATAGTGTGCTTCCCTCTCTTTTCTTCCTCTTCCCCCATGTTCATGTTTCATTTCTTAAATTCTGGATATGAGTGAAATCATATGGTATTTGTCTTTCTCTGACTTATTTGCTTAGCATAATACACTCTAGCTCTATCTACATCATTGCAAATGGCAACATTTCATTCTTTTTGATGGCTGGGTAGTTCTTTACATATATATAATTTTTTATATTTCATATATATATATTCTTTATGTGTGTGTGTGTGTGTGTGTGTGTGTGTGTATTCTTAATATCCATTCATCAGTCAATGGACGTTTGACCTCTTTCCATGATCTGCCTATAGTGTTGATAATGCTGCTATAAACATATAACCATTGGGCTGCATGTGCCCCTTCAAATCAATCCCTTGATAGTTTTAACACAGATACTTCTCACGATCCTCAGGGCCATATATCCAACCATGTAGGTATTGTTTTTATGAATGACAGGATTTCTGCCTAGCTCTACAGTCAAAGGATTTAACATTCCTCCAAGCTTCTCTGACTCTCACATCTAATTAGTAATTCCTATAGAGCCCACATCAAACATAAATTTCTAATTCAACTATTTTATTCATCTCCAGCTTTCACTTCACCACGGTAAGCTATAATCTCTCAATAGTAACAATACCTGTACTTAGTCTACTCCTACTGTCTCAAAGACATTCTTCAAACTTACAAAGAGAAATCTTTGTAATCTAGATTGTATTCTGACTCTCCCCCTTAAAATACTTTAGGATAAAATTATAATTAGGATAAAATCTAAATATTTATCATACTATATAAAACTTTTTGCAATCTTTACTTTGTCTATTTCTACAGACATATGTCTCCTTACTCCCTTCTCTTGTATTATTGTTTAAAATACATGTTGTTCTCCAGGGATTCTTCCTAGGCCCCAAAATTTGGGGTTTGTCATCATTCTGTGCATTTCATAACATAATAACCACCTCCCCATTTTCCTTTGCATGGATAATATTGTGTTGTAATTGTTCCTCTGCATATATATCCTTATACTTGAAAATCTATCTACATTATTCAATACTGAATTTCCAGCACTTCTTGCAGTGCCTGGAGCCATATGAGTTTTAAATAAGAATGGTTTATGTAAATTAATAAATACACATCTTCTCTGCTTTTATTTAAAAAACTACCTTGACTTGAGTATACATATTTAGGATATATTAAATAAATAAATTCACTTCACTGGATGTTTGTTTGAATGTTAAAATACTTATTAAGCAAAGATTTAAAAGAATAGTGTTAAATATATATGGTTTATTGCATGCTGATTATGTAACAAAAAAGGTATAAAAAATTAAAAAAAAAGATTGGTGTTTGGGACTGCTGTAAAATGGAAAACTTCTAGCATGATCAAAAATGTATAAATAATTTTGGTTTATTGAGATATAATTGAAAAATAAAATTATCATATACATTTAAAGTAGACAATGTGATGATTTGATATACATATATATTGTGAGAGGATTCTCACAGCAAAGTTGAATAACCCATCTATTCATCACCTCACATATTTATCTTTTGAGCACTTTACATCTACTCTTTTATCAAATTTCCATTATACAATACTGTATATAATCTATAGTCACCATACCCTACACTGCATCCTTAGACCTCATCCAACCACTCCCCATTTTCCTTACTCTCAACTCCTACAACTACTATACTATTCTGTTCCTAAGAATTCAACTTTTACATTTTTTTATAGATTCCATATATAAGTAATATCAAGCAGTATTTGTTTTTCTCTGTCTGGCTTATTTTATTTAATATAATATCCCTTAGTTTCATCCATGCTGTTGTGAATGGTAGGATTTCCTTCTTTTTTAAGGCTGAATAATATTCCATTATTACTATATATTTCATATTATATGATATACCACATTTCTTTATCCATTCATCTTTATCTATTCATCTTTTGACAAACAGGTTCTTTCCATATCTGGACTATCATGAAAAATGCTGCAATAAACATGAGTGTGCAGACATATCTTTGTGATAATGATTTCATTTCCATTGGATATAAACTCAGAAATGGGCTTTCTGTATGGCATGGTAGTTCTATTTTAAATTTCTTAAAGAAACCCCATATTTTTTTGTAGCAGCTATATCAGTTTATATTCACACCAGTATTTCACAGGAGTTCCTTTTTCTCCATTTCTTGTCCAGCATTTGTCTAGTGTCTTTTTTATATATATATAATATAATCATCACCTTAACCCGTGTGAAGGGATATTTCGCAGTGGGTTTAATTCATATTTCCCTGAGGACTAGTGATTCAGGTCCTTTGCTCATTTTTAATTGGGTAATTTTATGTATGTTTGCATATTTTATTGCTATTAAATTGTATGAGTTCCTTATATATTTTGGATATTAACTCTGTGTCAGATGTGTGGTTTACAAACATGTTCTTCTCCATTCTATATATTGCCTTTTCACTTTGTTGATGGTTTCCTTTGCTATGTGGAAGCTTTTTAGTTTGATGTAGCCTTGCTTGCTTATTTTAGTTTTCCTTGCCTTTTTTTTTGGTGTCAAATCCAAAAAACAAAATTACTGCCAAGACCAATATCAAGGAGGCTTCCACCTATATCTTGTCCTGGGAATTTTGGAAGCTTATTTAGTATCTAAGTTTGATTTTGTTTTTTTTTTGATATTTCCAGATTTTTTTGCTTCTGAAACTCTGGAGAATAGAATTATTTAATGAACCAATTTCTTCTTATGAGTTCAGGCACCTAAGACATCATTTTGTTCCATCTAACAATATTTAATTGAATATTTTATTAAAAGTATAAATATGTAATTAATTAAATATATAGGTATAACCATAGAAGGAACAGACTAAAAAAACATAAGACAATACACATTACCTGAAGGTTTTTTTTTTTTTTTGAAAGATTTTATTTATTTATTCATGAGAGACACAGAGAGAGAGCCAGACGCAGAGACACAGGCAGAGGGAGAAGCAGGCTCCATGCAGGGAGCCGGAGGTGGGACTCAATCCCAGGTCTCCAGTATCACACCCTGGGCTGAAGGTGGCACTAAACGGCTGAGCCCCCCGGGCTTTCCTACCTGAAGGTATTTTATAATTGATTTGTAATGTAAGGCTTGCAAATAACATAAGAAATAAGATAAGAAAAATGTGGTATTTTTTCCAAAATGTAATGGTGTCTCAATGTCATATGATGTTGAATACTTTTGACATGTCTGTGTCCCCCATCTTGGGGTCATTCTCATGAGCCAAGGGCGTCTTCCTCTCACAGGTCTTGCATTTTTCCCAAGCCCAAAGATAGCAACATTAACCAAGAGGTGGTTCTTCATCAGAAGTCTGATCTTTTTTTTTTTTTTAGATTTTATTTATTTATTCATGAGAGACACAGAGAGAGGCAGAGAGACACAGGCAGAGGGAGAAGCAGGCACCACGCAGGGAGCCTGATGTGGGACTCGATCCTGGATCTGCAGGATCAAGCCCTGGACTGAAGGCGCTGCTTAAACCGCTGAGCCACCAGGGCTGCCCCAGAGGTATGTTCTTAAGCTCCATGTAGCTCCTTCCTCTAAGTTCTAAGTTTTTCCTTTTATCATCTATAGTGGTAACTACTTCCTACATTTGCTACTTTCTTCATTATACTTAGAATTATTTTAGTTTTTTATTGACTTGTCTATATATCTCCCAAGTTTCAAATTCCAGAAGTTATTTTTGGAAAATATATTTTATTTCAGCTTTTATCTTTTAGTCTCCCATATAGTACATAATTCTCTTTTCTTCCAAGGTATGGTTCCTTCATTCTTGGTCATAGAGTTTCCTCTTCCCTACCCAGCTCCTCATTAATACTATGTGCCTGGGAAAGAAGCATAGTACTTTTACTTTTTGGTGAGTATTTATCCCAAATTTGCCCTCCTCTTATCAGAGTAGTCTCATGCTTAGGAATTAATGGGAGTTCTCTCTCCTCTGGACCAACATTGTCAGATTTGTCTTTACGTAAAAGATTGCAACAGAGGTCAAGGCCCTCAGTAACACTAGGAAATGTGAGCAGCAATGGGACTGTGAAATGTGAGTAGTACTGGGGCTTTGTTTGCAAGAGTAGAGGAAACTAATCATAAGATGATTAACTCCTAATTATCAGAAACTCATCTGGGAGCCTCTTATCTGATGGTCAACTGAAAGATGCTCAGCCTGGAAAAATGCAATGATGCAATGTCCTAACAATCTTTTTTTTTTTTTTTCTAATTTGAAAAAAAAATGCAAAGAGCTGGTAGTAAGGAGGACCTCTATCTTTGTTCATTGATCGCATGTTTTCCTTTGACAGGAGATATTTATTGGTATTTTTGTGGTTTAGGCAATGAATAAGTTTGATAGTAACAGCTCTATAAGTAATTGCAAGATCCACCCAATATTTAATTGTTCTTTCCACCCAAAAGAATAGGCTAGATTATTGTTTCCAATAAATAAATAGAGAAATAAATAAATAAATAAATAAATAAATAAATAAATTCATTTGATCTCATTTGAAAGCTTTGAGTGTGAAGCATAAAATTAGAATTTTTAAAAAAGCACAACAGGTGATTTGTGTAGCCCCAATTTGGGAAATACTGGAATCAATCAGTGAGTTTCTACTTTTCAAGATTCAGAATAACCTTTTTTTTTTTTTTTTAAGAATCTCAGGTGCTATATCCCAAAGAGTTTGATTTAGTAAGTGTGAGGTGAAGCCCAGATGCTTTTTTTTTTTTTTTTTTTTTTTTTTTTTTTAAAGAGCACAGTATTCTGTTGTGCATTTGGGGCCACAGACTGTCGATCAAAGCCTGTAGGAAAGACAACAGCAGCGGAATTCTGAACTTAAAAGTGCACTGCTCAAAAGCAACTGCCTTATCTCTGTGGTAATAACAACAAAAAAATGCATTTTGCAAAGGAATAATATAGTCATTACAGTTTCTGGAATCCATGAGGTTATGTGGGAACATATTTGAAGTAAAGGAAATTTAAAAAGCTTCCTCTAAGTTTGGTCAGAGATCTATTGTTTCTCTTACTCTCCAGGAGATTTCTCTCCCTTTATCCAGAGTGAGAACCTCAGAAAATCAAGTGAACGATCCTACTGTCTCACTGGCCTAAGAATCCCTTTACTCTCTATCCCTCTAGTCTCTAAGAAAAGCACTTCTGAAGGAATTCCAAAATTAATCAAAGGTTTGAAAATGCATGCTGGGCTCAAGCCCATCAATATGCTGTACAGAAAAGTTAATGGAGTCCAAAGATAGAAGGAAAGCTTCTATTCCTGGAAATATGAAAAATTAGATCACATGAAAACCACACATTTAAAAAGATATATCAAAATGCTGAATAAGGACAAATTCTTTCTCTTAAAATATTATTTTCCAGAGTTAAAAGTAGAAGTCTCATTAATATATAAAATTAATAGACATCAACAATTAACTAACAGATTGAAGGATGCAGTAAAATGATAATAGTTCAAAGAACATTTGAGGAAGAAAGATTTCTATATTGCACCAAAAAAGATTTTTTTAAACATTAGAGTAGCATTATATATAAAATTAACATACTAAAAAAAAAAAAAAATTAAAAAAAAAATAAATAAAAAAAATAAATAAAAATAAAATTAACATACTATATGACAATAAATTATGACCTTTGGGGTTATCTATTCTACTGAACAGAAATTATTTTCAATGCTATCTGACAGAATTCTCTTTATTGCTTTTGATTTTCTATAAGTTGACCTCTATCCCTACAGACTGTAATATATTTTAATCAATAATAAATAGAATGTCCCAAAGATATACATACCCCAGAGAACCATATCATTCCAGCTGGACAGTGCCCAATACTATAATGAAAAGACCTGTCTACTTCATTTTGCCAATTACCAAGTTTTAGATACTTTTCTTAACAGTGTTCACCCTTATAAATAATTTTCAAAAATTATTACTTACCATAAGAAGATTTTCATTATATATTGGACTGATTTGCTTGTATAGGCATAGGAAGGTTTATTTATTTTTTTTTTTAATTTTTTTTTTTTTATTTATTTATGATAGTCACAGAGAGACAGAGAGAGGCAGAGGGAGAAGCAGGCTCCATGCACCAGGAGCCCGACGTGGGATTCGATCCGGGGTCTCCAGGATCGTGCCCTGGGCCAAAGGCAGGCGCCAAACCGCTGCGCCACCCAGGGATCCCAGGCATAGGAAGGTTTAATTAGCATGTATAAATCTCCTTGTTCTGGTCAGCAAATGTAGAACCATTTAGTGTTAAACAACTATTAGACTAGGGAATTAATGTCTATCTGGAGTTTTCAAGAATCTAGGATTATATTTTCTATAAGATTTAGAATTTGTTCTTGTATGTGAGGCTAGGCAGCCAAACCCAAGAAATTCACCTCCACTTTGGCTCAAGGTCCCACAATTTTTCTGAGGTTCCTGGCCTTCAAGGAAATTATCTTTCTTACTATGAGGTTTGTTTTGTAAGTCATACAAGAGGTAAGATGCCAACTTGTTCTGACAGTTCGTCAGGCATTTGTTCCACATAAGAAGTATAGCAATTCATCCTTAGTGGTGGGTTTATCACACATGATTACATAAGTAGCATTCTCAAATATGATACTCATGACCTTGTTTGCATAATTTATTGTCCAATTATATATATCCTGTTAGAAAGGAGGACATATCCTCATTGAACCAACTGAAATAATCATATTGCCATGAAAATTAAGAAGGCTTAGTAAAAATATTTTTTTTGAACTTTGAATGGTCAGTGAGAGTCATATAACATTTTTAAGTGTTTTATTTCAGTTTGCAAAAGGATAGTCTACTAATATGCAGGTTAAAGATAAAGGAGAAAAGTAAAGTATTTCCTCATTTACTCCTCAGAGAACAGATTGTTAAAAATGATTAAGTTTTGTAGAACAATTAATTAGAAATATAGTTTTCTAATCAGTTTATACAGTGCTGTGTAAATAATTCCTGTTTTGTTGGGATTGAGTCAGAAATCAGCTTATGAAGTTGTTTTCTATGTCTGGACAAAAACATAGGAATCATGATTCAGTTTTTTAGTACAATATGATAATTTTCAAAGAAAATTCACAGCACATGTTGGCTACAAAATTATTATTTGAAGTATTAATTAATAATAGTCTTTTCAGTAATTTTTCCAAAGATCCAATTTCTAGCTTGTAGTTAATACAGAATTTTCAGGCAATAATCAGAGGAAAGGAAGAATTGCCAGTTTGATAGATGTTCCAGTTCTAAATATCTGTTCTTTTCAATGGTCTTGATATATTTTCTTAATTGCTTTGAACTAACAAATGGGCAAACAAATAATATAAATAATAACAACAATAAAATACAAAAAAAAAAAGCCTCCTATTTCCTCTGTTCCCTCATTCACCAGAGAATAAATGCCCATTTCAACTAAGAGAGATCACGAAATGGTCAGATGACAAAACCAAATTTCCAATCCTTGCTGCCACTAATGGAGAAAGGGTCAAAAGCAAAGAAGAACCAGAATAAGACTTGACTAAGGACCACAAGCAAACAAAGCCTTAAATCGAAACTATCAATCTCTCTCAGGAATCACTCAAAGAGCCAAGAATAGACATGCCTGGGATTTAACAGCACATAGACAGCATACTAATTGCCCCTTGCTGGTTAGTCATCATGAGCATCTTGGTAGGAATGCCTCAAAGCATATAAAATATAATATTCAAAAACTAAAAGTGTGACAATCCAACACATGTAAAATTAATACATATCAAAGATGTATTAAATAACTCATAAATGAGGGAACCAGTAAGATGATAAGGTTGTTTTCTAAGCGTTTCAGAGCAAAAGTATATATATTTTAATAGGAATTTTTTATATTGAAATGATAGATTAAGACTGCCAAAGGAGATACATAACAGTAAATGTTCTTTGGGGGCGATAAAGGCTAACCTTTGAGTTTATCTTTCTGACAGGGTAGCAATCATTTGCATTGGTCTCAGACAAGAGTAATTTGCATTGTAATAAGTCTGCCACAAGTTAACC
Organism: Vulpes lagopus; assembly: GCF_018345385.1. Taxonomy (NCBI): domain Eukaryota; kingdom Metazoa; phylum Chordata; class Mammalia; order Carnivora; family Canidae; genus Vulpes; species Vulpes lagopus. Next base: position 23,873,277 of record NC_054832.1, on the reverse strand, counting down.
TTTACCCTCAGAGAGTCATAAAATATCTTAATCAATAGTAAATAAAAAGTCAAATGAACTACACAATTCTAGAGAATCAGATATCCTCAGCACAGCACTGAACAGACATTCAGTAAACTCTATTTCCAAGGGATCTTCAATGGATTGGTTAAGCAGAATTATAGCCATGGTTTAAGGAGAATTAATAATTATAAGAGAGATCTGAATAAATTATTTCTATGAAGCCCAGAGAATAAAAACAGCAAGATGTGAGAGTGTTAAATAGAAGTAATGAAAGCTGGAGGACTGGAAAAGACTAATAATATTCATCCCACTAGAGTCCTGGGGAGAAGGACGAAGCAGTAACACTTGAAGAAAGAGTGAGTTAAGAATTTTCTAAACGTATTGAAAGAGATATATATTCAGATTTGATAAGCACAATGAATCCCAAACAAAACACACAAGGAGATACCCAGGCCTAGAATACATGATTCTAAAACAGGAAAACGCCAAAGACAACTAAATGAAACCAGCTGGGAAGAAAAGACAGATTACTTATAAGGCAACCATAATTAAACTGTCAGCAGTCTTCCCAAATGCAAGTGTATATGCCAGAAAACCAGGATATAATATCTTCAAAGTTGAGAGAAAATAACTGTTCTCTTCAATTTCTGTATCCTAGAAAAACTCTCATTCGAGTGTGGGAAACTGTAAAGCTGTTTCTGCTAATGAGCATCAAGGACATAACACTTAGAAACCTTATTCTTTGAAATGAAATGGGATATTTTATAATACAGAACAATATTACTGAGAAAACTCACTCTTTAAAACCATAAGATTAAAGAAACTTTGCTCTCTGAAAATTTACCAGGGACTAGGAGAGCAGAATAAACCAGCTTTGAACTGGCAAAGAATGAAATAGGAAAATTATTGAAGCAACTTTGATTTTGTGTGAGAGCCAATGAGCGTCTTTCCATGCTGCTGTTGGAAATAATCAAATCTACTGTTACTGAGTGTGTATCTATGACCTGTGTGAGCACTGCATACTAATATAGGTTTCCTTTGCCTAGATATAACATGAATTCAGTTCTGTCACTCACAAATATTGACCTTTTGTATTATCAAAAATTATTAGGTCAAATTACATACCTTCCCAAACAAAACAAACCAACCCATGATAGTATTAACAGATCTACTTCATAGTTCAGGGTTATACAATAGTACTTTCTGTGATGAAAATGTTCTATATCTACATGATCCAATACAGTACCTGCTAACCTCATGTGTCTATTGAGTGCTTGAAATGTGGCTAATGAGACAGATTAATAGAATTTTTAGTTTTATTTAGTTATTTAAAATTTCCATGTCCATATATGGCTAGCAGCTACCCAATCAAACAGCTGCAAACTGTTTGGTTTTTTTTAAGAAGGAAAGTAAATCTAGGATGAAGATGTGAGATTTAAAAAAAAAAAAGGATATGCAAAGATTTTTTTGTAAACATTTAAATTAAAATCACTGAATATTTTAAAGGATTAATATTGGGGATTTAAGAAGGTAGAAATAATAACAATAAAAATTGAGTTGAGTTAGATTATTAACACTCTTCTATGATTATATTGTTCTGGAGCCAAAAAGAAGTATTCATTAAATTTATACTGTTTTAATATATGCATATACATGTACTTCAAAGAAACAGACAGGGATAATTGAATGCTATGAACATTCACCAAATCAAACATAGGAAGAATGAAGGAGCTCAGACTCCAAAATCACTTTTTCATTTCCTTTGCAAAGGCCCATGGATAATTTAGAAAAATGAAAAAGTATTTTTCTTTGGATCTCTCTAAACAAAGCTTGAACCCAACTACTTTTTATCCTGCTTTTCTACTTCCCTCTGATAATGTACATAAGTGATCCTCTTTTATCTTTCCCTCTGATCTTCTTTCTTTTCATTCTGTTAAGCCTGAAACTCTGAAAAGTCAATTGTCGCTTTAAATTAAACCACTCAAAATAAGGAAAGGCACTTACAGTTGATTTTAGATCTTCTAAGTTTAAACTAAGAGCCATTGTTAATTTTTCTCAAAGCTTAGATGGGGAACACAGAAATATACAGAATAATTTGAAATAGTCATAAAGACATGCAATCTAGGACGGTGAAATGTGTATCAGTTGGTTCCTATGTTATTAAGAACCTTGGATTAAAAAAAAATTAGGAGCATGTGGGTGGCTTAGTCAGTTAAGAGTCCATCTCTTGATTTCAGCGTAGGTCATTGACCACAAGGTTGTGATTCCTGCATTGGGCTCTACACTTAATGGGGAGGGAGTCTACTTGAGATTCTCTCTCTGCCCACCCCCCTCTACTCTCTCTTTCTCTCTTTCTGTCTCTCTCAAATGAATAAATATATCTTAAAAATATTTTTTAAAAAAAGATGACAAAGGCAAGTGGAAAAGATGCTGAGGGTAACCTATAAATCTCAAACTGCATATCCCACAGGGTATCAGAGGTGTTTAGGAAAGATGGCATTTTGACACAATCTTTTTGAAGTCTTTCCTAGAAATTATGTCAGGCCCTATTCCAGTAAGCAAAGAAAAGATAAATCCATTGTAGACTTCAGAGAGAAATCTTTAACACCATTTGAGAAGATTCAAGAATCCTGACTCTGATATGGCCCCAACTGTCTCCCCACTTTGTGGTGAATGGCATTAACCAGGCTATTTGGGGATTTGATAGACTAGGAAGGACTGCAATGAGAAGATCCCATTGCTGGATATGTAAGACTTTGCTACAGATGTTGAATCAATCTTGACACACAAGCAGAATTCAACCCGAATAAACTAATAGCTTTACATATTAAACCAGTACATGTTTCCATCCAGGTTAAAACTGTTACTGGAAGAAACCACTTAATAGACACCTGTAGATATTTTAAGGGGATAACAAATTGGAAAAATAATTGTAGTGCATTAGCTAAGAAAATGAAAGGCAAAAAATAAGTGAGTAAGCAATGAAGGTCTCTAATGAAAGGAGAACCAAGTGCACAACATTTTCATTTAACTCTTACACTCATAAAGAGACATATCCTACAAAATATTAAAGGGTAGCCTTGAAAGCATTTAACCAAAATATGTTTTACAATAGTTACTTTTAAGGCTTTGAAGCATTATATAACTTTCCCAAACTGCCCTTGTGGCAGAGAGTACAATCATGGCAATCCTGATATTCCAGCCTCTAATTCTCATCCATAATTTAAGGGAAAAAAAAAGTTCCTTCCTCTTTTGTGACTTCCACTGGTTTAACAGAGAAGATGGGCTGGAATCCACCTGCACTGTCTTATGGGAGCAGACTGTGTACATCCCTGCCTCATTCCGCAACCATTGGTGTCATGTTGCTAAATTGAAATTGAATATTATAGTATAAAAGTCAGGACTTTCTTTTTAAACAAAAGCTGATTGATAGATCACTATGCAAACAACATGCCAGATGATGTAGTTTCCTAAGGGTGACTTCCTGGAAAGCCCCATGGACCCACATATTCATAATCTAAGGGTAGATAATTTGATAGATAATTTGAACATTTATACTGGTATCCTTGTGACTAAATCAAACTTAAATTGAAGATCTCCAGGAAGTACTTAGACTATCACGAATTTTTACTTACATGTGTAGAATTTGGGGATTACTATCAAGCTTCTCATCAAGGTTCTGATTAATCCATCCAAAACAAGACCCAAGATAGATATTACTTCTGAAACTAGAAATAAAACTAAAGCCAATACATTAAAGCCTAAGATACTGATCATACCTTGTATAGGTTTTTGTAATAAATTAATCTTCCCAGTCAAGAAAACCAGTAAACCAATAAACAAAAATGTCCATTTATTCATAACATCAGAGCCACAAATAAAATAATAACCCCTTACTTCCCATAGTTCTAAACACAAGTATTATCTCATCTTCATTTCTACTTGCTGCTTTGTCTTTTACAATCACTGATCTGTGTTCTGCTTTCTTTAGTGTCCTTCTAGATTGAAGTTATTAATACCTATGTATTTTTCCCAAAAAAATCAATGGTGTAGAGCAATTTACTTTAGAATAAATATTCCTGAAGCACCCTCTTAATTATCATAAGTCCTTAAATAGAACTTAATAACCTCAGATTTCTGAGGGCCTGAGTGGCTTAGTCAGTTAAGCTCCTTACTCTTTTTAGCTTAAGTCATGATCTCAGAGTCATGATGCCCCAGTCATGAGATCAAGCCTGGCATTGGGCTCTGGGCTCACACATATTGTCATAAACCTTGTTACCTACTTATACATGAGAAATAGGGGCAGTCATTGATACTGTGATTCAATTTCATGTGAATAATCTGAGATTATGGATTAATTACAGTCTTTCTCCTACCCAAGGCCAATTCTACCCACTTTATATCAGAGAAATATCAGCTGCATTTTATCTAGTGGAGACCTAATACCAAATTGGTTTTTAGTTCTCCTTTAAATTTGATGGTCCCTTACACTGTGAAAACTTTGTTGCTCATTGAATATACAAGTTTACAAGTAGGTTTTTTGAAATTCTATCACTTTTTCTCAAACACATTTTCATAATACATTATAAGACTTAAAACTCTGCCTTTTTCCTTCCACTACAAGAAGAGGCAGAAACTCATTACTGACTAGCCTTTTTTTAATAGAATTGTTGGTGACCCAATTATACTTCTAAGACCCTTATGGAAATTCCACATTTGTTACTGTTTGTCGACGGTTTATACATTAAGACAAAACCAAAAAGAATGAAAAAACAGAATTAACAGGTTGGAACCACCTTTACAGATTTTAATTTGCTTCACTAAAACAATACACTTTGCTCAAGACAAAATCAACCTGGATGATAATACTTCATCATTGCATTCAGCAGAGCTTGACAATTAGCAAGAGATAAATGAGTTAATACGTGTAATGATGACATATCCATGATTTTGGAATGCTTCAAAAATTGAGGTCTTGACTCCAGCAGGCACTCTGATGTAAAAAATTAAAAAGATTAAAGAACTCTTAGTGTTTTCTGAGGATTTGACTATTATAATAGTACAAGCCATCCAAAGAGAGATGAGGATAAAACTAAATAAAAGTACCTAACTGATAACTTACCATATAGATAGACTTTACTAATAGTTTTTAATCCATAATAACACTCAAAGGCCAAATCTTTGGAGAGGTACAAAAAAAAAAGCCTATTATGGAATGATAGTGATTGGCTCCAAAAGCTGAGCAAAAAAATGTTAGAAAATCTGATTGTAAATCACATAAAAGTGTGACCTCAAATGGAACCTTATAAAGTTGTGTTAAATTATCCATTGCAGCAAGGGAAAATTGGTGTGTATTTAATATTTGGTAGGAAAAGTACAATGAATTGCTGGGATAGCTTCTGATACATTTGTCCCCAAATCTTAAGAATTCCAACCCACTCGATAATAAGGAAGCACATTTTGCTGATGCTTTTATTAAACAGCTTTGAAAACTTTTCCACTTACTAAGAAGTTTCATTAACATATCCTATATAATATTTGGGAAAGGTGCAAAAGGCAGAATGCTAAAATTAATATTAGTGATGTTCTCTCAGACACTTGAGCTTCCATTATGTGGGATATGCCACTGACTCTAAAGATGGAATTGATCCCTGTTGGTGTTCATCAACTCTCTCCTTACTGAGATAGTTACAGACAAAACCATCTATCTACCAATATTACTTTCTTCCTAGGTATCACCCCACTGCATATAGATATGACAAATATTGCAAGGGACTGCTCTAATAAACCCAGTCTTATCATCCAAAGTATAAACAATGAGTAGTCTTTTCTCAGTATCCTCCAAACCAATACTTTTATGTGGTGGAATCTAGAGAAGTAAATTCTAGTCTTCTAAAAGAAAAAGTAGGCTTCAAAAAAGAAAAGAAAAGGTATGTTTCAATCTGTAAGTTTTAAAAAACGATGGTTACCAGATGGGAGGTGAGTGAGGGGATGGATGAAATAGGTGATGAAGATTAAAGAATGCATTTATCATGATAAAAAAGGGAATCCCTGGGTAGCTCAGCAGTTTAATGCCTGCCTACCACCCAGGGTGTGATCCTGGAGTCCCAGGATCAAGTCCCATGTTGGGATCCCTGCATGGAGCCTGCTTCTCCCTCTGCCCGTTTCTCTGCTTCTCCTTCTGCCTGTGTCTCTGCCTCTCTGTCTCTGTGTGTCTTTCATGAACAAATAAATAAAATCTTTTTAAAAATAAAATAAAATAAAATAAAATATCATGATGAAAAAAACATTAAATTTCGGAACAGTCTATAAAAAGGAATAACCAAGCACCATTCACAGCTAGCACACCAGTGAAATCTCAAACAATTAATCCTTAGATCCTATCATTCTAAGAGAATAATTAACACTGTATTTACTAAAATCCTGTTATATTCTGTGTCAGTCAGGGTTTTCCACAGATACAATAGGATATATATATATATATATATATATATATATATATATATATATATATACATGCAGAGATTTATTATAGGAATTGGTTTACATGGTTGTGGAAGCCAAGAAATTCCATGGTCTGCCATATGGACCTGTGATCAAACGATATAGTAGCACAATTTATAACTACTATATGTCAAAAAACTAAAATTTTCTTCAATAATTTGGGAACACATCTAATATTTTTTCTGGTGAAAGTAGAAATTGTTACAAACACTTTGGGGGGCAAATGATGTAATTGAAGATGCATATAGACCACAATTTAGCAATTTCACTCTAATTAACGTATTCCAGAATAATTGTTATCAATCCATTCTATACACTAGTTACAAGAAGTTTCTAGAAATTAGTTAATTAATAATAACAAATGTTCAGGGCCCCAAATAAAATCATATGAATTAGAATTTCTAGGCATGGAAATTGACTTTTTGTATACCCTGATATCTCTCTGGATGATTCTTATGCACATAAAATCTAAAGAACCAATTATATAGGAAGATATGCATAGTAGCACTGTATGCAATGACAAAATATTTGAGGAAATATAAATGACTATCAATATAAGACTAAGTATAGAAGCATGTTTTATTTATTTAATCGCATTAAATAGACCCATGAAAATTAATGAACTTATGGTACACATATAAGCACAAAAGAATCATATAAACATATTCATAAGGTTAAAGTAACTTGTTAACGGAAACTGAATATGATATAATTTTAAAAAGTGTAAAAATATGTAGAATATTACTCACTTTGCATGGTTTTAATATGCATGAAATTCACTTAGCATAGTTAAAAATACATCAGTCACACAACAACACAATTCAAATTTCAGCTACCATGATATAATATCTGTGAATAATTATATAAAGTACAAACTTTGCTGCCAGCTCTTCTGTCTGCAGTTCACACTGTAAATAACAGATGTGCATCATAATCAGTGAGCAACCACATTACTTCTTTCAAAGCCTATCTGTTGTTGGTCACTGCACATCTGTTATTCTGTTCTGGCACAGACAGCAAATCACCTACTTTTTGTCTCCCAGTGTTAAACTCATATTATATATATATTTTAAATGGGTAATCTAAAAAGGAAAGTGGTCAGCAAAGATAAAATTACAGCAAAGAAATAACATATGATAGTGCTGGAAGTAAAATTCAAATTAAATGTAAATATAGCTATGGAAGAAATAGCTTGACCACTGGAATGTTGACACTGTTGCTTTTCATGAGGCTCTGGGTATGCAGCTAGAGAAACTTGGTTAAGACAAACTTACTGCAATAAATGAGGGGAAAAAATCGTGGGAAAAGAAAAAAGATGTCCCAGAGGGAGTGACATCAGCAAAAATGTTTATATTAAAAGAATTGTTATAGATATTTTACAACATTGAAAGCACAAAGGATAAATGTTGGAAGCTCACTGAGGCTTACAAAAAAGTATGACAATTCAGAAGTCAGAAAAGATAATCTGTGTCTAATCCAGATGATGACAAGGCACGTGCTGTTCAAAACATAGTTTTTTTCAAAGAAATAAAAACTTTAATTATCAAAATTTCTAAATTTTATATTACAGGATACCAAATAAATACTGGTTTTACTAGCTTTTTTCACTTACCTACACATTTGTCACCCACAGTAAAAAAGATTTTTAATGTTTGATAATTTTTCAAAAGCTTTGGAAAATTGTAATTTTTTTCCATTGTTAAGACCAATTGTCCTGGTTTCAGCCTGTGTAGTTATTATTATGATCCCATGCTATTGTGCAAAGTGAAGACTGCAAATATGTATACATATATCACATATGTGCATGTATATATATACAGTTTGTATAATATGTATGGTGTATATTATGTATATCTATATAATGTACATAAAAGTTTTAAGATATGGAAAACATCAAATTCGTACAAGTTGTTTTTTCAGGTGGGCAGGAAATTTTTTGTATTGAGGAAAAAAACATACATAGCGTCTACATTTTTCTTTTTCTTATACTACTATGTCATGATTACACAGATGTTCATTATACTACTTTTTATGAATTTTTGGATGTTTAAACTACTTTGTAATTTTTGTTAAGAAAATAAAATAAATGAATGGATAGGGTCATATTCTTTTAGCCACTTCACTCCTTATATAAAACCCTTAATACAAGAAACGAACTGCTTTGTTCTATGTTTTTAGTGGTGATCTCAGAACAAAATCACTGATGATAAGTGCTTCTTATTCAAGATCCATAAATAGATTTCTATTAATAAAAAGCTTGCCCACTTGATGTAGTGAACTGAACCTTATTTAGTTTATAAGTAAGGTTTAGCACCTGAAAAATAGTAAAAAATGATAGTATTTAAAATAAACAAGTAAATGAAAAAGATAAAAGGAATGAGGGAACTTTATTTCTTGACCTGAAATAAAGAACATACCTAACAATATTATCATAATTGCATTGCCTAATTTAAAAATAAAACTAATCTATGTTTATAACTCTAAAAATTTGAGTATCACATTTGCTCAAAGGCAGAGGAAAAATCAAGTGGGTGAAATGTTTTCAGTTATTAGCATGTAAACAAAATTATTGGTTTGAAGGAGCATCTCATAAATTGTGAAAAAAATTAAAAATTTTATGTTCTTAGTTAAGACGAAAACCATGAGATAGAAAAATCAGAGGGAGGTGCTAGAATCTAACAAACAGATTATCCATGCAAATGGTGAAGAAGAGCAAAAACCCACCTAACAGGCTGTACTATGCTAAATTGAAGCTACAGAAAATTTCTAGAGGGAAGTAAGCATAAAATATGTGAAAGGCATACAAATCAGAGAAGTTCAGTGACTTGAAACATCAGAACAAGTAGTGACAGGAAGACCTGTGCAAAAAGAGGTAATAAAAAAGGATTTTAGTGTCGTCGCTATGAAGTTTGTTCCAAGTTTTCAGAGTAATTCCAAATTAAGCAAAGGAAAAAGATTCATAAGGGATCACTAAGTAGTTAAGATATCCATTTGGTTTAGGACTCCGGAATAGCAGCTTTGCCAGCATAAATAGCAACTGCTGTGAATTACAACTAACAGATTCTCCACCTTGGTGACTGTGAAGACAGAACAGGTAAGACCTAATTGGGTGTCAAGGATTAGGGGAGGATTTCTGAGGAGGACGTAGAAATAGAGACGTGATGACAGGAAAAATAAGTCAGATGAAGATGATGTGGGCATCCTTTTAGGGCTACAGAAATATAAAGGGAAAATCAGGAATGACTTTGAAAAATGCATTAGCAGATAGTATAAGCCTACACACACCCACACACACACACACACATTGAGTATATATATCTACCATATATTTAGATATACTGTATCAAATATGATATGTATGTCTATTTATATGCATCTTATTTTAAATATATTTGCTATTATTAGAAACAATAAATATAGACTGTGCTTCTAAGCACATCTAGAATTCAGCCTAGACATTGGGATACACAGAGCACTGTGACTTACCAATAGTAAAAGTAAATTAATAAGGAGTAAATATACAGAATAGATATGAAAAAGAAGGCACCTCTAGAAAAATCTAAGGCTTGAAGATATCACCTTTTTAGAAAATTTGTATTTTAACTCCATTTAGTTAACATACAATGTTATACTAGCTTCAGGTGTACATTTTAATGATTCAGCACTTCCAAACAACACCCAGTGCTCATCGCGGCAAGTGCACTTCTTAATCCCCATCTCTTATTTCACGCCCCCCCCCCCACTTCCCTTCCGGTAGCCATCAATTTGGCCATTTCTATAGTTAAGAGCCTCTTTCTTGATCTGCCTCCCTCTCTCTTTGTTTTTCCCTTCACTCATTTGTTTTGTTTCTTGAATTCTATATATGAGTGAAATCATATGGCATTTCTCTTTATCTGACTCACTTATTTCACTTAGCATAATACTCTCTAGCTCCATCCACAACTGATGAATGGAAAAAGATGTGATACACACACACACACACACACATACACACACTCACAGGAATATTATTCAGCCATAAAAAGAATGAAATCTTCCCACTTACAATAATGTAGATGGAGCTGGAGGTATTAGGCTAGCCAATATTTTTTAATTGAGATATAATTGGTAAAATCAAACACAATATGGCTACTGGACTTGTAAATTTACTGAGAAGACAAAACCAATTAAGCCCTATACGCAAAACTTAATCTACCTTATTCTGCAAAACAAGCAAAACAATTTGAACTGCTTCTTGTAAATACCACTGAAAACTATAAACAAAGCTCAAATTGTTCTCCAAAATTGGCAGGAGGTAACCACATTTAACCAGTCCTCTATCACCAGGGAAGCTCCAATGTTATAAACAGTCAGTGTAAAGAATAAACAGCCTCTGCATTTGCCCTGTATGAGCACTCTTATAATATTATACCTCTGAGCCTCATATCACTGTTGGTTTGAGAGCTACCCGTTTACAAACCATTTTTATGTGCACAATAAACTCTTACTAGTTACTGTTTCAGGGATCTCATGATTTTACTTCCGCTATTTCTGAATTTTTGACATTGACATATATCATTGTGTAAATTTAAGATATATAATGTGCTGATTTGATATATTTATATATTGTAGCATGATTACCACCATAGCTTCAATTAACACTTCTCACATGTCTCATAATTATCGATTCTTTTTTTGTAATGGGAACAGTTAATCTAGTCTTCTAGCAATTTTGAAATATATATAATATAATGTTGATTAGAAATACTATTGTGCATTAGATCTACTGAACTTATTTATCTACTAGTTGCAAGTTTAGAATTAGAAAAAAATATCATAAGGTAAAATTATTTTATATTAGCCTCTAAAGAGAAGAGTTATATTGGATGTGAGATTTTTGTTGCCTAAGGTATGACAGTCTAGTGAGACAATTACCCTCTCCTCTTTTGCTATATGTCTTATGCTTTTTGTTCTTTTTTATCCATTTCTACCTAATAGATGTTGACTACTATCTTTTTAACAGTGATTTGCGCCCAGAATACAATTTATGTGTTTGATTTTGAGAGTATCTTTTTGTTAATAAAATATTGTTAAATAAGAAAAATAATGAAATGATTATACAATGCCCAAGTTTGATTTGAGATCTTGATTATTTTTTCTTAATTTGGTAAAAGTGGTTCTTCATACCACTTTTGCATTTATTTTTATTGAAGTATAATTAACATACAGTGTTATGGTAGTTTTAGATGTACAATATAGTGATTCAACAGTCCTATACATTGCTTAATGCTTACTACAAGTGTGCTCTTAATCCTCTTGATCTAGTCTATCCATCCTCCACCCCCTGCCACCATGCCCATGACAACCATCCATTTGTGCTCTAAGAGACTGTTTTTTTGTTTGTCTCTTTTTTATTTGTTTGGTTTGTTTCTTAAATTCCACATATGAGTGAAATCATATGGCTTTTGTTTTTCTCTGTCTGACTTATTTCAGTTACCATAATAATAATCTTCTCTAGGTCCATCGATATTGTTGAAATGACAGGATCTCAAAATTTCATTCTTTTCATGGCCAAGTAATATTCCATTATGTATATCACTTAAATATACAAAAATATATAAAATATACCACATTTTTATCCATTGCTCTATCAATTGATACTTGGGTTGTTTCCATACCTTGGCTATTGTAAATAATACCACAATAAATATAGGGACACATATATACATTTTTTAATTCGTTTTCTTTAGACAGATACCTGATAGTGGAAATTCTGGATCATATGATAATTCTATTATTTTATTTTTTTTTTAATTTTTATTTATTTATGATAGTCACACACACACAGAGAGAGAGAGAGAGAGGCAGAGATATAGGCAGAGGGAGAAGCAGGCTCCATGCACCGGGAGCCCAATGTGGGATTCGATCCCGGGTCTTCAGGATCACGCCCTGGACCAAAGGCAGGCGCCAAACTGCTGCGCCACCCAGGGATCCCGATAATTCTATTTTTAATTGGATAATAAACCTCCATTTTGTTTTCCACAGTGGCTTCACCAGTTTGGATCCCCACCAACAGTGCAAAAGTGTTTTGTTTTTTTTTCCTTCACAGTCTTGACAACACTTGATGTTTCTTTTGTTTTTTTATTTTATCCATTCTGGCATATTTGAGGTGATATTTCATTGTGGTTTTGGTTTGCATTTCCCTGATGATTTGTGATATATCTTTTCTTGGGTCTGTTGGCCATCTGTATGTCTTCTTTGGAAACATGTCTATTCAGGTCCTCTGCCCATTTTCAATTATGTTATTTATTTTCTTGGTGTACTGTTTGTCTTCCAAAAAATTTAAATAAAGAACACATGAAGTAGAAATATCCCAGTTAGAAATTGCTGAAGGAATGGTTCTAGTAGAAATATGGCAGACTATTTCTGATGATGAAGAAATCTACAATGAAAGGCATTTCTGAAGAAGCCATATCTGACTGGAAAATATTAAATTTTCACTTGAACATGATAAAAGAAATTTTCTTAGTTCTGAGGTGATATAGAATTTTGTAATGGCAGAAATGTGTAGTGATCAAATTTTTCTTATCTTACAAAATTTGAGAATCTAAAATTTTTGGCATTGTATTACTTGGTTGTTAATTATATAGCTTACTATATGCAAATTTGTCTTGTGAGTTTGGTGAAACCATACATCTGAATAATACACAAGATGAGAAATAGACTAGGAAGTTATCTTTGAATGTGTTGTGTAGCTTAGATAAGAGAGTTTCATAGAGAAAATTGAAGGTTTCAGTTGAGCCTGAGAAGGTAGATATATATGAACAGCAGCAAATGTAACCTCTGAATTGACTTTAGCACCTATACAATGTGCCCAGAGGTTTCAGTGGATCCAAAGGATTGTAAGCTACGTATATCTTACTGTACATGTTGGAAAACAAGGGATGGAAAGTGTTTTTAGCATTAGATATTTTTGTTTTCTATGGTCTGGGCCACCCTCTACTTTGTACTTGAACTTTCAAAAAGTTTTTAATTATTTTCATACAACCTCATAGCATCCAATTTATTTTTCAGGAAGCTATCAGATCCTTTCCAACATTTGCACTCATATTTACATACTAGCCACTTCACAAAGGGCCATTTAATCACTAGTATCCAATTTCCCAGGCAGAAGGTGTTAGGAAAAACAATAACAACAACAACAACAACAAAAATCTCATGGGTATTAGAAAAGCATATCTGTCATTGTTGTAGTAACTGGAATTGTCTTTGTTTCTTTTCTCTGTGAATAAAAAAAAAATAGTTTCTTTGAGAAAAGCAGTGGTGCTTCTCTGAACACTTGTCCTTTGAAAACAATTCTTTGTTGTTGTAAACTAGAATAAAATGCTTAACCCATAGGGGGAGCTCAGGACAGCCTTCTTTCAATGTCCAGCTCCTACCCCAAAGCAGATGGAATGCAAAGGATTTTTATGTGTTTAAATAACAATAAATGAGCAATAAACTTTATCCATAGACTATGGTTAAGTCTTAAGTAGAACCTCCATTGATGTCAGGGTGAGATTTCTAAGGAACAACATGAATGTGGTTATACAAGCTTGTAACAGAGCTAAATCTCTCTACTTTATAGGAGCTAGAGGAAAATTGTAAATGAGGAAAGAAGAAAAGGTAGGTAATTATTAGTGGTAGAGAAGGGAGAGGAGACTATGGAAAACAGATACACTGGAAGTGAATTTAAGAAGTTGCATATTCTGTGGTCTGTGACATAAACTTCCACAAACATCCCCTTATAAAATCTTTAGTGGAGCCTGAAAGAAAAAGTCACAAATAGCTGGATGCCATTAGAATGTAGTTAGAAGTTATGGAGAAAAAATTGTAAGGACCAAGGTCTGTGTATTCTTTGTCACCAATATGAAACAGAATTGGGCCATTAGAACATAGTTTGGCAGACCTCTGGGTTAAACACCACACTGGATTTCCTATAGAGTTGGTAGCACATATTATTTTAAAGACAAAGTTTTGATTTCCAAGAATGGAACCAAGAGTGAGTTTTATTTTATACTATTAATGATCAGACTTTGTGTAGTGAACTCAGTGTCACAGAAATAAATAAAATACAGGAAAGCTTTAATGCTGCCTGCCTTGCTTCTCTGATCTTGTGGAGGGAAAAAATGGTAGAACTCCAGGCTGAATTGCAGCAAAAATTTTAGCTTCTCAGCACAAGCAGGGGTGGGCCACACTAAAGATAAGGAAGAGAGTTAGGCTTAAATTTGAAAGCCTGTAGGTCCACCTGGGTCTGGAATGTGCCCTGACTACTCAAAGGAAGAACAATAATTTTACCAGAAATTTCATTATAGCAGAGAAGATTCCACAGCACAAACTAGATGAATTTTTTGCTTCCTGAAATAACATTAGATAATCAATGGGTGTAAATTTTAATAGCTTTGACTAAGTAAAGTCTAGGTATTTACTGAACAAACCCATCAGAAACCATAAGGTTTCCTTGTAAGATTCAGCTTTCCATTTAAAATGTATTGCCAAAAGACAATTGGGCTCTTATGTTTCAAGTATGCCAATTTTATCTAATTCAAACTCCTAAGGTATAAACAAATTGCATATACAAGCTTTATCCTTATGTCCTATAGCCTTAAGCCAACAGAGTAGAAAGTCTAGTGACTCAAGGTGAGACACTTCACTACTCATTTGCAAATGAAAGAAGAGCCAATGAGCTTTTTAACCCAATTTGTGGTATATTAAAAGCAAAATAATATTGGCATATTCATAATATATTAATAGCAAAGGTTTTTAAACCTTTATTTAATTTCAATACTTTAAAGCAGATGAAAAAAGAGAATCCAATAAACTCAATTTATAGAAGGAAGGATTTCTATTAGAAAAAAAACAATAATTTTCTGACTCAGAGACACAAAGTATAAAGAGTTTTTGGAGAATCTCCCTTTGTAGAGATACCAATTATCCTAGATGTTCTGAATGTACTAACAGGTTCTTTTGAGAGTAAGAAATAGTATCTTAAGTTTCTCAAATTTCTCATTTCTATTTTTTGTAATAAGGCTTAATTTTGACACAAGGAATTCTACGTGGACAAAACATGCATACTCAGAAAATGCGGCTATATATTCCACAATGTTAAAACTCATAACATTTCTTGCTGAGATAATCTTCCCCAAATGAAACAGATATTTTTATTTCTTTTATAAATGTATAGTATTCTTAACATATTTTTCTCATTAATTCAAAATGAAAGCAAGGAAGTGTCTTAGCTCTGCTTTGTATAACAAAATACTGTAGATTGGATAGCTTAAACAAGCAACATTTAGTCTCAAGGTTCTGGATGATGAGATAAGTCCAAGATCAAGGTGCTAGCAGATTTGGCTTCTGATGAAAATAGAAGACAGGCAGATTCTTATATCTGTTTATATATTCTTATATCGGTATATACATTCAAGCTCTTGCTGGCTTGAGGATGGCCACCTTTTTGCTTTGTCCTTAAAGGTAGAGGGGGGAGAGG